>NC_051071.1:60535547-61240547 GCF_004664715.2 Peromyscus leucopus | reverse complement strand
TCTGCAAGCTGACATTGACTTCTTGCTCATCTTTGCTCTGCCCTGTGGCTGCTCAGTGTTAGTGTGGGTAACTTTGCTTTTGGACTGCTCACACAGCACAAGAGAGAAACTAACTGTAGTCTCTAGTGTTCCTGCCTCCGAACCTCAGTTAGCACACCAGGATAGCCCCGCGGTAATGAGCAAGCCCCCTGTCCCTAGTGCTGCAAGTCAGCTGACTCGCCATGCCTCCCTCCACCAGTATTTCCTCCCACGTCCTCCCCACTCTTCTCCATTTCTTAGAGTTTCCTCCCTCAGTGCCCTTTCTCTCCCCCTTTCATTACAGTGTTACAGAGTATGGAAGCCATGAAACTATGGGAGATGGAGGAAAAGATGGCGGAGCCCAGGTTTTGGTAGCTAATTGGGGTTCGTTCCTCTAGGAAGGAAGCTGAACAGCATACAATATGTAATGGAAAATCCAGTTCCTAAGTCCTGGCATAGCAGTTCACACTACTTATAACAAATTACCCAGCATGCTTCATTCTGCTATCTAATTGCATACTACTTAGGAACATACAGATGTCAATTCATTTGTTGGGGATAAAACAGAATTCACATTTCTGTGCACAGTGTACCCTAAGTGCAAGAGCTGTCCTTTCTTTGAGAAGAAAAAGCACATACATTTCATTAACATTGTAGAGATGTCAGTGGGGCTCAGGGTTAGACCGTGGCTGACATCGAAGGGTAGGAGGAATTTGCTGGAAGAATGGACAGCCCTGGGGTCTCACCTTAGATCATTAAATTGATTTAGTTTAGGCCACTGGCTGTATTTTAATGCAGTTTAGCTGTAAAAATACAAGGGCCCATTGTATAGCACAGGCAATGCATTGTTAGTTTTTAGGCCTGTCAATGTAAAAAAATGTGTCTCTTTGCCTTCCCTTATGACCTGGAAAAAAAGTAGCTACATTACAGAGTATCAGGACCCCCTGGAAATGTTAGTTTTGGAAGGAACCTTGAGGAGTGGCATAAAGAAGTCT
This sequence comes from Peromyscus leucopus, assembly GCF_004664715.2. NCBI lineage: Eukaryota > Metazoa > Chordata > Mammalia > Rodentia > Cricetidae > Peromyscus > Peromyscus leucopus. Next base: position 61,239,534 of record NC_051071.1, on the reverse strand, counting down.
GGCCACATTCTCTGGCTCTAGTGCCAGGGACACACATGTTCTTGGGGTACTTCAGTGCTCCTCCTTCCCAGGAAAGTGCTGGGGATGGAAGAACCACATGAAGCCTCTCTCCAGGGCAGCTGGGTATGTCAAGGGTGGTCTGCTATGGGCGGAGTAGTGGCTGTTGCTGAAGCCAGTGGAGGAGATGCCAAGCTAATGGGTACACGCGCAAATGCCAAAACCTTAGGAAGCCACTAAATAGACTGTGTCCAAGATTTGCTCCAAATAAGCCGGAAGACATATGGTGTACAGGGCGTTTACTAGAGTTTGTTGTGGGTCAGTGCAGGACCTGTATGTCTGTTAAAAAGGCTAGTGAAACCCCATGCCCTCCCTCCCTCCCTCCCTCCCTCCTCCCTCCCTCCCTCCCTCCCTCCTCCCTCCCTTCTTCCCTCCTTCCCTCCCTCCCTCTCTAAAACATTGGTAGCCCTTTTAGTTATTTTTTCAGATCTGTTGGGCTGTGGGTTCAGGGTGGTTCCATTCATTTTAGCTGGTATGGGATGAATACCTAGAGGAAATCCCACGGCCACCACACAGCACCGACTGTGCCCTGCAACAGGCCTGTTTGGGTCTGTTTGTCAAAGCCCTGACACTCGCAGCTCTTCTTCCCCAGGAGCATCTCCCTAGCAGCTGTGCAGATGAAATGCTGAAGGCAGACACTGAGAGGCAAGCCCAGAGTGCTTTTCCGCCTGTCGCCCACCATGTTTTAAGATTCCAAGGAGTTCTTTTGGGACTTTGGTTGTTCTCGGTCTCACTGCCTCCGGCTCTGGAGTCTCACAGCCTGGGTTAGAATCTGAAGGGACTGTGGCTGGTCATGATCCCACTGCCTCAGGCTCTGGAGTTTCACAGGCCCAGCTTGGACTCTGAATACTGCCACATCCAGTGGGTGAGACTTCTATCTTGGTGCCCTCAGTTTCCCCATATATAAAACAAAGAATAATGGCAGCCCTTCAGCAAGTACTGTGAGGATGCAGTTGGAGAATGGCCCCAAACTGCCTCAGAAGGAGGAAGTGCTGAGTAAGTGTTAGGTGTGGCTGGACTTTCTTTGGGACCGCCAGCTCCCCAATGATGACACCGAGGTTTATTAATTATGAAAGCTTGGCCTTTAGCTTAGACTTGTTCCCAACTAGCTCCTATAACTTAAATTAACCTATTTCTATTAATCTATGTTCTGCCACGTGGTTCTTTACCTCTCCTCTGTTCTGTATGTCTGACTCCCCCCATCTCTCACTGGCGTCTCCCTTATGGGCCTAGATTCATCCTGAGTTCCTCTCTCTGCCCGGAAGTCCCACTTAACCTCTCCTGCCTAGCTATTGGCCAGTCAGCTCTTTATTAAACCAATCAGAAGGAGCCTTAGGCAGAGCCACATCTTACAGTGTAGAAACGATCATCCCACAACAGGTAGGTACTGAGATTGACTGTTACTATGCCTGTGTGACTAGCCAGGCGGATGCTCTGCACCTGCAAGCGAAAACCTCTCAAGACTGGCATTGACTTTTCCTTCATCTTAACCTGTTAAGCTTTTTCTTCTTTAAAGTTTAACTTTAAAACAAAGTTTATTTTTGGTAACAATTGTTTTTAGAGTATGAATATGTATGAGTGTTTTGTCTGCATGTATGTGACTCACATGTGTGCTGTGCTTACAGAGCTCAGAAGAGGGCATCATATCCCCTGGAACTGGAGTTACAAACAGTTGTGAGCCACCATGTGGGTGCTAGAAATAGAACCCAAGTCTCCTTCAAGGGTAGCCAGTGTTCTTAACCACTGAGCCCTCTGGTCCATCGGTCTGCGACAATCATTTGGATGTTTTACTTTACCTGTGTTTGTCCTCTTATACTCCAAAAGCAGGTAGTTATGATAGACATGAATTAAAATGTCCTCTTGTTACCTACTGTCTGCTTTACTGTGGAGTTTTTCAGGTACAGCAAATAGTATGGATACCATGCAAGGCACTAAGTTAATCTTGTATTAAATTAACTGCTGGATATTACAAGAGTCTGTTCTCAAGAAACTTTTAGTCTAGCAGGGAAGCAGGCACATGAAGCCACCAAAACCATCAAATGCGATTTGTCACAAATTGTGTGAATGATGAAAATAGCCAGGGGAACAAAGAGATGTTCCTGGCTCAGCCCCAGGGAAGCAGGGAGATTTCACTAAATGGGCGAAGGGTCACTGTTCCTTGGTGCTGTGGTGTTCCCTGCAGTCTAGTCCCCAGCCTGTGACACTGTTAAGACAGAAGTAGGCATGTTTCAGAGGGACCAAGAAGGGGCACTATATTACAGAAATTAAAGGAAGCATGGGTTAAAGCCCAGAGAGCAGAAGGACAAAATCAGGTGACCCGGGGTCTGCTGGGCCACAGAAATAAAAGACTTAGGACAAAACTATTGAGGTTTGTCAGCTCAGCCATGACACAATTGTCCCTGTGTTTTAAAAAAGTCCAGCTTCAAGGGGAGACTACATGAGAGTGAGCCAGGCTGCTTTTTCCCGAGTTCTCTTCTTTTTCTGTAGCCTCCCACCACTGTGGGCAAAGCTCTCAGGCTCCAATGTACTGGTGTCTTTCAGTTCCAGACAGAGATGCTATCGATGTTGTTGAAGTAGAATAAAAAAAAAAAAAAAACCCAGTTCTGAGTTCTTTGTCATCTTGAAGCATTCCTCATGGCCTCTCTACTATCTGCCTCGATTCAGTTAATCACGTCAGCTTGTTAGCCAGAGAAGCTGGGCTGCCACTTCATCTCCAGCTAATAGGACACCGTGCCTCTGCCTTCCTCTTACGTCGTTCTGAAAACATTTAATCAGCACCCCAGTTCAACTGCATTATCAGGGGGGATAAGATGTCTCCCCTATGATCTTGCTTCTCAGGGTCACCCAGTGGTAGAGCATTTGTATGATGTGTGCGACACTGTGGGTCTGATTCCCATCACTGAGAAGGAAAGTCGAGATTCTGTTCAGTACTTAGCAGGACTTTTATGAACTCTGTTCTTATTTTAGAAGTGTTCATGGGAACAATACTAAACACAGACTTCGAAAGGGAAACGGCGGCTTCCCTCCATTGTACAGCTGCTTCCGCACAGAGTGGTCGTGTACTCAGGTACACGTGTCTGAGTGGCTTCTAAGTTTTGCTTTCTGTCCACAGTGAACTATAGAAGAAGTAAATAAATACTTACGGAGTAAAGGAATGTCCACAAGAATTCACGTCAACTGAAGAATAATTTCTAAAAATTTAAAATCCTAAAGGAAAAAATTAACAAAGCTAAAAGAAAATCTAACAATGAAGTAGCCCATAACCCCACCTAGGCTAGACAGGGCATTTGGGCCGTGAATTGCTTTGAACAGACCATTTGGCATGTTACTTTTTCTCACCTCCCTCCCACTCCTGCTGACTCCTTCTACCCTCCTGCTTTCTTGTATTTTCTTTCCGTAACGTGCTGAATTGAATTGGAGCTGCTTGCATAAACACGGGCGGGAGTTATTGGCTGGAGCATGGGAACGTGCCAGTGGCTACACCACCGAAGAAAACAGCCATTCCCCCTGGAAACCATTAGCTGCCGATAGCCAATAGGGGGGAGGGGGAGGGCCCTCTCAAGCCCCTCCCCCATCCGTAGCAGGAAGTCTCAGTCTTGTGAAGAGCTACCGTGTGTTCACGTTCCAGTTGGGAACAGTGCATAGCACAGTGTGTGACATATTGTACGTGTGTGTGTGTGTGTGTGTGTGTGTGTGTGTGTGTGTGTGTGTGTGTGTGTGTGTGTGAGTGATCATTGCTGCTGTTGCTGTTACTGCTGATAATCTAGGCCCAGGATCACCGAGCTTCCTTCTCAGACACCCACGTGAAGGCCTGAGTATGCCTGCCAGGGTTCCGTTGTGCACACTAGTAGTGGCAACACGGGACAGAACTTAGCATCATATACATGCCATTGTCCCTTACTGACGAACCAGACTCACAGGTTAAGTTTGTTTCCCAGAAGAAAATGCCTTTCCACATGGAAATAACCCTGTGACACTTTTGCGTTCAATTAAGCAGGCTAGGTCTAAGGTTGGGCACACCATTCCGTTACACTTAGTCTGTTGTACATACTTTCTAATTCTTAGTCTTTGTGTGATTTACTGTTCAAACTAAAAAAATTTCCCAGATTAATGTCCTTTTTATTGAAAAATTTCCTACAGTACATTCTGATCATGTCTCCCCCTCCCCTATTTCCATCCAAATCCTTCTTACCTTCCTACTCATCCAATTTTATATTCTCTCTCTCTTTTTAAAAGAAAAAGAAACAAAAACAAGAAACACAAAGAACCCCACAAAAACAAAATTCAAAATAAATAAATAAAATACCAATAAGACAAAAAAAATCCAGAATCAAACAAAATGAAATCAAAAGTTGACAAAAATAGCATTGAGTTTGTGTTGGCCATCTACTCCTGAGGGTGGGGCCTGCCCTGAAGTGTGGTTGATATATCCAGTGAGACTCCATTGGAGATAGCTTCTTAATCAGGGGTGGGAAGCCATGTGCACTTCCCCCTCTCAGTGCTGGGACCTTGTCTGGCTTGAACCTGTGCAGGCCCTGTGCATGCTGCCTCAGTCTGGAAGTTTATTTGTGCATCAGTACTGCGGTGTATGGAAAACACTGTTTCTATAGAGTTCTCTCTCCTCTCTGGCTCTTACAATCTTTCTGTCTTCTCTTCTGAGTGAATACTGCACCTTGGGAGAAGGGATTTGATGAAGACATTCCACTAAGCACCAAGTGCTTCCTAGTCTCTCACTCTCGGCACATTGTCCAGTTATGGGTCTCTGTGTACATTGCCAGCTACTTCCAGAAAAAGCTTCTCTGATGTGGGTTGAGTTAGGCACTGATTATTGGTAGAGCAGTATGTCATTAGGAGTCATTTGTTGTTTTAGCAGAATAATAGTAATAGGTTTTCCCCTGGGCCCATGATCTGCATGGTCTCAGGATCTTGGCCACTTTAGCAGTGTCAGGTATGAGTTCCATCTCATGGAGTGGGCCTTAAATTCAGTCAAAAAGTGGTTGGTCACTCCTGTAACATTTGTGCCACTATGGCCCGAGTATGTCCTACAGGTGACTGTTGTAGAATGCAGGGTTTGTGGCGGGGTGACATTGATGACTGCTTTTCTCTTCTAATAGCATGCAGAATACCTTCCAGTACCATGGCCATTAGTCAGTAGGAGTGAAGTCAGGCACCAGCTTAACTCCTCTGTGTCCAATGACACAAGGAAGTACTGTCCTTAGTAATAGGGCCACCATCAGGTTATGGAGAATAACCAATAGCCTTGGCAATAGCCGGTGATGTTTGAGGGTTTCTGCGAGGCCCTTTGGACTAACAACGCAGCAAGATGTAACTCATTCCTGGCACTGGAGTCTACTTGGTGGCATAAAATGTCCAGTTGAGACATTTTCCACTGCTGTTTGGTGATTCCATTTAGATTCCTTTCATATATATATATATATATATATATATATATATATATATATGTATATGGAAGCTTCAACAGTAGTAGGTTTATAAGCTTCAACGGTAGTAGGTTTCTGTATGATTTTTCAAATGGCCCTTAATGTTTATTATCACTCCCCATATCCATCCTTTATTCTTCTCTCCCACTCTCCTCCCTATTTAATCCCCACTCCAGTATCCTCCCTGTCTCTTCATAACAATGTATTCTATCTCCCCTGCCTTGAGAGAGCCTCTTCTCCTGCCTAGTCCCTTACTAGGTACCTAACCTCTGTGCTTATTTGGATTGTATCAAACATCAAAAGCTAAAAGCTAACATCCACATATAAGAGAAAACACGCAGTATTTGTCTTTTGACGTTACCTCACTCAGGATGATTTTTTTTCTAGCTCTATCCATTTACCTGTGAATTTCATAATTTGATTTTTCTTAACAGCTGGATAATATCCCATTGTGTAAATGTACCACATTTTCATTCTCTGTTCATCAGTTGGTAGACCTCTGGGCTGTTTCCAGTCTTGCTATTATGACTAGAGCAGCAATGAGCATGGATGAGCAAGTATCTGGGTATATGCTCAAGAGTGGTATAGATGGATCTTGAGAGATATCTATTGCCAACTTCCTGATGAACCACCACATTGATTTCCATAGTGGCTGTATCATTTGCATTTCCACCAGCAGTGAGTAAATCTTCCATATATATATATGTGTGTGTGTGTGTGTGTGTGTGTGTGTGTGTGTGTGTGTGTGTATATATGCTGTCATTTTGTTTTTTGTTTTTGATCTTGGCTGTTCTGACTGGGATAAGATGAAATCTCAAGGTAATTTAATTCGCATTTTCCTAATGCTAAGGATGTTGAACATTTCTTTGTTTCTCAGACATTTGTGTTTCCTCTTTTGGGAACTCTGTTTAGTTCTGTACCCCATTTTTGAATTGAGTTATTTGTTTTCTTAATACAAGCTCTTTATATGTTTTAGATACTAACCTTCTATCAGATGTATAAGTGGTAAGCATCTTTCCCTATTCTGTAGACTGTTGCTTTCTCTGAATGATGGTGTTCTTTGCCATGCAGAAGCTTTTCAGCTTCATGAGGTCCCACTTATTAAATGTTGGTCTTATTCACCTGTGCTACCAGTGTCCTGTTCAGAAAGTATATTCCTCTGCTGATGAGTTCTAGACTATTCCCAACTTTCTCTTCTATCAGATTCAGAGTATTGCATCTTATATTGAGGTCCTTGATCTATTTGGAGTTGAGTTTTGTGCACGATGATAAATATGAATCTATTTGCATCATTCTATATGCAGCCATCCAGATTGACCAGCATCACATGCCCCAAGGTCTCAGGTACAGACTGAATGAATGCCTGGCCCAACTCAGCCATTATTAGCCAAAATGGCCATCTTCCCTACTGTGTACATTCTGACAGGAGGCCTGAGGAGCCTCTGGGCAGTCACATATTCGGAAGAATTAGGCACCTCTACCAAATATTTATCAGCTTAAACTAAGGACTGTGCTCCCAGAGATCCCAGTTTACTTGAAGGTTTTAACCTCATTTCTTTAAGGAGAACAAGTTTTTGGAAACAGACAAGTATGTTTTTATGATTTTCTTTAGGCAGAAGCAACCCAAGCAGAACCACAAAACCAGAAATGGGAAATTAGTCATCTTCAAAACAGAGAGGGCAAAACATGTTAGTCTTCTGTAGGATTGTAGGCCTGTGTGCATATGGGCACACTAGTGTGTTGTGGGTGTGTAGATGAGTAGTTATGTAGATGAGTGACAGATAAGTGTGCAATAAGAAGAAGCAACCATTAAGAAAGTCCTTTGGAGAGAGCTGCATTTTGAGAAGGTTATTCCCTGACTTAGAGTATAAGAGTTGCTAAAGTGTGGTACATCCAGAAAGAGTGTACTGAATCAGGTACAAAAGGATACAAAAGCTCCAAGAAATATTCACTCCATGCACCATTGCAATCACCATAGTTTGTTAAAGTGGGAATGTCAGGTACTACTAAAATTGAAACTTTCTACTTCTGAAATAGTATTTTTCAAAGTTTGTTCTTAGTTTGTGATTTTCTGAGTATCACAAGAAAAATTTGTGCTGTTGAGAAAATTAAGATATTTTCAAACAATCTGTTTTGCAATGCTCTGTCCGTCATCATAGATACTCAAGATCCTTCTAAAACTTTTTTCTTTTTTTTCTCCTTTTTTTCTTTATTTATTTTACATCCCACCTACAATTTCTCCTCCCTCCTCTCCTCTCTGTCCCTCCCCTAAAGCCCCCTCTATCCACTCCTCCTCCATTTCTGTTCAGGAAAGGGCAGGTCTCCCATGGATATCAACAAAACATGGCCTATCAAGTTTCAGTAAGACTTACCCCCCCCCCCAGTATTAAGGCTGGGCAAGGCAGCCCAGTATGAGGAGTAGAGTCCCAAAAGCCAGCAAAAGAGTCAGAGACAGCCTGTGTTCACACTGTTAGGAGTCCCACAAGAGGACCAAGCTACACAACTGTAACATATATACAGAGTACCTAGGTCTGTCCCATGCAAGCTCTTTGGTTGTCAGTTCAGTCTCTGTAAGTCCCTATGAGTCCGGGTTAGTTGGTTCTGTGGGTTTTCTTGTGATGTCCTTGACCCCTCTGGCTCCTACAATCCTTTCTCCCCCTCTTCTGCAGGATCCCCAAGTTCCACCTAATGTTTGGCTGTGGGTTTGCACCTGTTTCCAGGCTTGCTGGATTAAGCCTCTCTGATGATAGTTGGGCTAGGCACCAAACTATGAATATAGCCGATTATCATTAGGCATCATTACATTGACAATTTTTTATCCAGTCATGTTTGGTACTATACTAGGTCCCTTGGTCATCCATCCTGTGGGTCCTGGTGCTCCAGGAAGTGTCAGGGGTGGGCTTATTCTCCTGGCATGGGTTTTTGTCTATTTTTTGGCCACTTCCTCAATCTCTAGGCCACTGTTACCCTAGCACATCCAATAGGCAGGACAGACTGTAGGTTGAAGGTTATGTGGCTGCGTTGATGTCCCAATTCCTCCACTGGAAGTCTTGCCTGGTCACAGGAGATGGCCAGTTCAGCCTACATATCTGCTATTGCTAGGAGTCTTAGCTGGGGTCATCCTTGTAGATTCCTGGGAGATTACCACGTGCCAGGTTTTTACCTGACCCCAAAATGCTTCCCTTTCTAGTAGTCTCTGTCAGTACTTCCTGCTCTGTTTCCTGCAACCTGATCGCTTATGTTCCCATCCCCACCCACCCACAGTCCACTCATAAAATCTCTTCTATTTCCCCTTCCCAGGGAGATCTGGGTATGTCCCCCTGCTTCCAAGCCCTCCTTGTTACCTAGTTTCTCTGAGTCTGTGGATTGTAGCATAGTTATCCTTCATTTGACAGCTAATATCTACTTAGGAGTGAGTACATATCATGTGTGCTTTTCTGGGTCTGGGTTACCTCACTCAGGATGATTTCTTCTAGTTCCATCCATTTGCCTGCAAATGTCATGATGTCATTGTTTTTAAAAGCTGAGTAATACTCCATTGTGTAAATGTACCACATTTTCTGTATCCATTCCTCAGTTGAGGGACATCTAGATTGTTTCCAGTTCTGGCTGTTACAAATAAAGTTGCTGTGAACATAGTTTAGCAAGTGGCCTTGTGGTATGATTGAGCATCATTGGGTATACTAAAACTATTTTAAGTGTGGATCCTTAGCCTCTTATAGAGGAGAACTACAAACCAAACTGGAAGTCTAGGAGCCTACTTACCCATCTAGTGGCAGGGTGTGATCTTTGGATTAGAGTGTGACATCTTTGCTCATCTTTAAAATGTAGTAGTCTACTCAATGACCCCAGCTCTAAACAACTGTGAATTTTTTTACACTGCATGGGTAGTTAGTAAACATTTGTATTAAAGAAGTTAGATAACTATGAGAACATCTCAGAGCATATTAACATCTTTCTTAGTTGATGGAATTTCAGTTAGATCAATACAGACTAGTATGATATTCCAAGTTCAGGAAACAAAGTATAAATCCATTAATTTGTGTGATCATCCAATAAGCATTTGGAACATTCACTGTTATGTGCTATGTGCACATTAAAAAAAGTAGCTTGTTTGGCAGAATTATAAGAAGCCATCTAGTTTTATAAGAAAGTTTTAGAAACAATATAATTGTAAGTATGTTTCATCAGACAGAAAGTGAGAAATATATTCTGGATACATAGTAATGCTACAACCCATCAAAATGACATTTTTAAGATTGATTGATGTATCTGTATATACTTGTGTGCATATGACAAGTTTGTGTGTTTGTGTGATGTGTGGGCGTATACACGGTTGCATGGTACATGCGCCACGTCAGGGAATAACTTGTTGAGTCAGTTCTCTCCTTCCACCTGTATATTGGTCCCAGCGATCGAATTCAGATTGTCAGGCTTACACAAGTGCTTTACCCACAGAGCGATCTTGCCAGCCCCAAATTACACTTTTAAAGCCAAATTTCCTGTCTGTTAAGAAACATTATCTGCCACGCGATGGTAAATTGCAAGTAACAAAATGCAAATTGCATTGATAAGTGAAGTGTCCCTACCCACAAGGCCCCCTGGGCTAGAAAAGCAAGTACCACTGCTGTATTTCACGGAATGCCGATAAGTGAAAGGCTCTATTAGAGATCAGAAGGTAACGGGGTCCAGGAGAGGGGTTGCTATCCAAGCGATGGCATCGTGAAATTCGGTACAGTGAGCAGCTCTGGTGTTCATGTTTGTTCTGTGAAGGGTTGTGAAGCTTCTCACGGCTACAAGAGCAGCAGGCTGTTACCCTGCTGCGGTCCACGGAGGCCGACGAGGTGTGTTATCCGAACGCTTATTGCAGCAGCATTGTTTATTTGTAGCCCAGTTCTGGTAAAATCTCTGGGACTTATTGGCTGTAAGTTTCAGGCAACAAGTTTACCACAGACCTAAGGCAACTCTTGTTCAGGAAGCAGAGGTGGGTGTTAGGGTCAGGACAGCTTATGAGCTGTCAAAAAGGAAAGAAGAGCAGCAAGAAATACTCTGGACTCCTAATAGCCTCCTCACTGTGGGCAAACAGTCTGGTGGCCCATGTGACAGTACCTTGCGATGTCAGTCCAGCTGTGCAGCGTCACTGAGGGCGCTTTGTTACAACTGGAAAAGGTGTTCGAGGAGGAAGAGGAGGCCCTAAGACTTTCACCACCACCGTCTCTATGAGGGAATTTGATCAATAACTCCCAGGGTGGAGGTGGAGAGCACAGGCCCTCAGAGGAAGAAGAGCGCTTGTGGCATAGAGGGACACCCAAAGCCCTTGGTCTGTGCTGCTTGCGTCCCTAGGGAGCAGTGCTGGGAAAGAACTGTAAGCACAAGAGCTTCCTTAGGGCCTTGATGGTAAAGGGGGGGAGACCTTTCTCCTGTGATGTCGTTCTGACCCCTGGGATGAAGGGAGAGCCTTCATGTGGATAAGCTGTGAGCACGGGGTTGAGAAACCCTGGGGACAATGAAGGAGAGAGTTGCCTGCTGGTGGAGTCTGGGTTGAGAGGAAATGGACAAGCCTAGCTCTCTCTTCTTCTCAGCCACCGGCTGGCACTCTGGGGGACCGTGGCCGGGACTTAGAAGCTGAGGATGGCACACTGGCTTGCCCCTGGGGGCTGTCCACGAACTGTGCTTCTTGAAGACAGTCAAAGGCGAGCCTTTTCTCAAAGGACTTTGCACAGTGAAGGACAGCTTCCACTCTGACTGTAATTAATTGTGACATATTTTGCTTATCAAATGAGTGCATGTAATCAGCATGTCAGTGTCCAAAAATAAGAGACATTCTGTGCTTTGCAAATGTTTTTCGAAATTTTCATCATTTTGGAATATTTCTCAGTTCTTTTTTAAAAAAGTATTTTGAAAGGAAATTCAAGTTTTAAAAAGCATAAATAATATAGAAAGACCCAAATGTTTCCTTTTACCACTGAAATATCAGGTATGTGGCCTCAGAAAGCCTTTTCTTTCTTGTATTTTATTTTGTATGTATATAATGTATTAATATTCAAACGTGGGAGAATACTGACAATAATGGTGTGGTCATTGCTTTCTGTGTATTCAGCACAGTAAAGCTCAGCTCAGTGGCATCCTGCTCCTGTCCCAGTCCCCATGTTCCCTGGTAATTAGCTAAACATTTTGTTTCACGTGCTTATTATAGTTTTGTTTCCTGTTTTGACTTAATTTTTATTTACACAGGCATGGAGTTCCCCAGCAATCATTTAGAGTTGTGCATGGCTAGGTTCTTCTCTCAACGCGGAGTCCCCCTGACACATTTATTTTTGCTGGTTGACAGCCACCTGAGATCTCCAGCCTAATCATGACACTTTAATTTGGCTGCCATCTGCTTCCTGAGTTCCTTTGGCTGGAAGCCATCCCTCTGACTTCACTCTTCACTGACGGGGGCTTCGTTTGATGGCTCCTCATGGTGCCGTCTTCGCTTCCATCTGAGCAGCGGCTGCCGCCAGCATTTTGAAGTCAAGTCTTACTGAGGTGGTTCCCTAGCCACCTTCCCTTATTTAACAAGAAGTCCCTTGGCTAGTGCATGATGTCATAGTGTTTGTTGATAGTCACGTACGCTGCCTTGGTTACAAATGGTGAAGTGATGGTTTCTTTCAGAAAAGGTCCCTGTGGCCCACAACTGTTCTAGCTTATGAAGTCCAGATGACCAGAAGCTGGAGAAAGCTCTGTCCCGCTAGCCATGACAAACCAGGGGTCTCATTTTGATAGCAAGCATGGAGTCCCTGAAGGACATTTAGGCAGCTGCTCTGAGAAAGGTCAGCGGAGTGGTGGAGGGCCCCTGTTGGCCTTTGCCTGAAGGAACGTAACATTTGCATGGGTAGAGGGAAGCAGGATCAAATCCTAACATTCTGCTGGGGAAAATGGGTTAGGACCAAATAAAGGGGAGACTGGGATAATAAGTGAGGTCTTCGTAGAGGGCATTTATCCGAAGCCAGAACTCTTCTGTGGGTGTCTTCCTGGACATATTACTTTGTTTATTTAGATATTGGATCTTGCCTTAAAATTCCAACTTCAGGGAAGTCTAGCATTCATTTCTCTTCCGTCTTGATTCAAGAAAGCTAGAGAGCGTGGCTTATTGGACCAAGCTGAGTCAGAGCATGTGATTTGAGTTTTTTTTTTTTTTTTTTTTTTTTTTTTTTTAAGGAGAAGCCACGTGTTACCCACATAGAAATGAATTCTGTGGCACTGAATTCTTGAGGCAAAGCAGTGACTTTATGCACTTCCGGATTTGGGCTGGGGAATTAGGGCTTCCATAACAGAGTGAGAAGAAAATCATCTAGGCTTCCCCGTCAAGAATGGCTTTGTCAGCCCAGCAGAGCGTGGATGTTTTATTCTGACCCATGAGACTAGCTCTTGACTCCTGAGTGTACCTGAGACATGCTTTATCTCTGTGACAGAGCCTTTGGTCCCTCCACTTGTCTTAACAAAGTGGCATATTTATGTGCCACATTGTTATACTAAAAAGGAGAACAAATATAAAAATAAAATTTGTAGCAATAGCAAATAATAAAATGAAGGACCTGCAAGCCCTGAAATAGGGCTGGATGAAGAGCAGACTCATAGCACCACAGTGATGAATAAGTAAGTGTATGAAGCAACCGTTATGGGTTTCCTGAGACCAGCACCAAACTAGCCCTGTCCCACGTGCACAGAGGCAGCAACGGTGTGGGTCATTTGTTGCCTTTGTCCTCACCCAAGGCTCTTCTTACAATGCCCTCAACTTAGGCACTTGGGGATACAAATCACTCTCCTGGTGGGTCACACCATACATTTCATCTCCTAATTTAAATGCTGTTTTACTGGGCTCGTGGGTGGTGTATCTATAAATGTAGCAAGATAGTGATGTAACTGACAGAGAATTGTTACAGAAGTCTGGCCATTAAAACTAAGTCTACCAAGCCAAGCAGTGATTGCAAACCGCTATCCAGCCTAAGACACATCGGGAACCCGGCAGATTTGCCACCCCTCTCCCCAATACCACAATGGTCATTTCTCAGGCACGCATAAATCCAGAGGAGGTAATATATAGGGTGCAGCCACACTGAGGGTCTAGAAATAAGCCTTTGCCACTGGGGTCTCACAGATGGTTGTGTAAGCCCTTTTAATTGGCATATTACTGACCCAATAATAGCTTCTTCTAAGATGTGCTTTATATTCCAGTCCACCCATCTGGCATGGGTATGCTGCTTAAGAACCACATAATAAAAGGCTTTATGAAAATACACAGAGCATATGTCTGGGAGCCAATTTATAGATTAAATAGTCCCCATGGTTTTCTACACCCCACTTACCAACTAGGAAAGCGAGTAAACAGCTAAAACTTGTGCACTTGTCTAATTCAGCAAGGTTTTGTCTCGGTCATAAAAGATTTTTATACCATAAACTTTAGAGTTTTTCAACCTTTTTCAAGGCCAGTTCTCATTTCATTGCTGATAGAGCTCTTCTCAAAATTATTAAGATTTCAGACTAAACAAGGACACTCACTGTCAATGTGGGGGACCATGAACCTGCCACTGCCAGGAGATGGGAGGGCCCATATGACTGAGGTAACAGAGAAGATTGGGGACCTGAGGAACAGGGGTGTTTATCATCCTGCAGCTTCAAACCCACACAGACATTTTCAGCCAGATCCTGGGCCCAAGCAGCCAGTATATTTCTGTGTCATATGTATACTTCTCAAAAGCTAGTAAAGCTCTCATAATGAAACTATAGCATCACAGATCATTTTATTTCATTTTTTACTTTATTGCATTATAGGAGTTTAAATTGGTTTCAAGGAACCCCTTCTTATGAAGTTGAGGTAACAAAGTTGAGGTATAGAGGGAAAAATAGTTGAATTTCAATCAAAGTACATTGAGAATCTATAGAAAGATTTCCCTTAGCATTAAAATGGTGTGTGGGTGTGCATTTGCACATGTGTGTGTGTGTATGCATGGAGAGAATGTGGTGTGTGTGTGTGTGTGTGTGTGTGTGTGTGTGTGTGGTATTATTACCTTGTTCTTCTTATCCTTACCCAATACTCTTGTAATCACACTTGTAACATACACTCTGTGTGTGTTTCTGTGATCCCCCCCCCCATCCTATTGTGCATACAGTGAATTCCTAACAGGAAGGCTCACAGACATCAGACAGGCTTGATTGCTATGCAAAACTCTCCTTGCAAATCTACTCTTCATCAAAACCAGACTGTTACAGTGAGAGTGATTGAAAATGAGCCCTTCTGTGAACATTTGAACATCTGTAAAATAATATACAGGAGCCCAATTATCAATCTGAAAAATATCTGAGAAAATGCTACTGCCTTTACCGTTGAGGCTGAGCCAAGGTAAGGCAAAGTCATCCACAGAGACTGCTGCTCTGTATAATCCTCTTCAGTTCACGAAAGGATTTGCCTATGGCACAGATACAGATTCCAGGCGGTGCCAGTAAATAACTTAGTAAATCAGAAAATACTGCTTTTCTAGACTTGTATTCATTTTCTTCTTTTCAGAAGTACCCCCTCCACATATTGTTCTTATTAAGGAAAATTCTGGGAACCATGTGGCTCTTCTAGAGTCAATTTATGTTTCCAATTAATTTTCAAAAAGTATTACATTTACAGCCTAATGTTGGCCAGCACTTTTCAAAAATCCATGGCAAAAATCATTTTATTTTCACTGAATACAATCTTCATAAAATTTCTATATTCTGGCTTACAGTAAGGTGTAATGTTCCAAGAAAATATCCAAGATCTGTATTTCCCAGGGTTTGCTTGGACTGTGACATTCTCCTGCTGGGTTGTTGTCGTGTTTATCACAGATCTTTTCCCTCAGCCTACTTTGGATAGGATGCATTCTCTGGCCTACAGTGAGTGTGCAGCTTTACAATGAGGAGACATTTTTCTGTGAAAAGACAGCCTTCAGTGTGAAGTGTAAGGCTGCAGGCTTCTAGAGGCTGAGCCTTGTATGAACCATGATTACAGTGTGTCTCACACAGGTTTGCATTTTTCATTTGCTGTATAGAACATTCTTTTATATTTTTAGTTTCCAGTCTTTCACTACATTGTTAAGATTTAATGATGTCAAATAAATTAAATTTTTCATAGATGACTTTTAATGATTAATGTGGTGTTTTAATGCATTATATCTTCTTTACTGTTATACTCCCACATTTGATTTGCTCTGAAATAAAAATTAACTTGTTTTCATTCATTAACTTCTAAAAGGTAGTCCCTCTTTAACTTTCTTTTAATCTACATATAATGATTCTTGTATAGCATGTGCCATTATTACACTGGCACTAGAAGAACGTCCTTTTAAACTTGGCAGGCACTTGCTGATTGGCTGGGCTTCAGAAATGACATGCAAATGCTAGCCTATGAGGGGACGCTTCCAGCCTCACTCTCAAGTCTGACCCTAAACTCAAACTCAGACTTCTGTGTCGAATTATTGCTAAAACCCATTTTTAAGTGCCTAGCATGAAATAATTCATTTTTTTTGCTTTTATTGGAAAATGCATGCATGTCTTTTAGTTTGGCATGTGTTATGTTATGAAAGTAATTCAGACTTCATTATTATTATAAATAAATCATTAAAAAATTAAAGCCCCTATCATTCCAATTTCTTAGAAAAAAATCTCTATTTTGTGGTATATTTCTTCTGTATTGTTGTTATTATATATGTCTACATATTTGTGTGTGTGCATGCTTTTGTGTGTGCAGGAGTACACATGTACATATGCATGCACACTTATGGTGATCAGAAGACAACCTCAGATTTCATTCTTTATTCCTTATTCACCTTTACTGATCTATCAATTGGTTGACTGATTTTTTTTTAGACAGGGTCTCTTGTAAAACCCGACAGACAGCTCCCAAGTGTCTGTGTCCATCTCTGTGATGGTCCAGTTCTGAATAGCTTACCAGCATCTAGCATCATCAGGGTTTTTTGGTTTTGTTTTTTTAACATTCTTGTTAGTGTATCTAGTAGTATCTCATTATTGTTTTAGTATGTGTTTCCACAGTAACTGATGATGCTGAGTCTCTTTTCACATATTTATTTGCACTGGCACACGTTTTAAACTAGCTTGTGTGTTCACGTCTTATTTCCTTTTTTGGTTGTTCTCTTATTGAATTTTGTGAATTATTTATAATTTGTTTTGAGAATTATTTCTAATTTGGGGATACCAATACTTTATCTGGCATTGTTTTTCAAATATTTTCTTTCAGACTGTGTTTGTCATTTTGTTCTTTCAATTCTTTTTACCAGTCAAACGTTTTAAACTTCCGTGATAACCTATTTATTATTTTTGGACAGAATATGAATTTGGTGTCATATCCAAAATATCTTTGCCTAGCATAAAGGCTCAAAAACATTCTTTTGTAGTCTTTTCTTTAATTTAGTTTTAACTTTTATACTCAAATCTATTTCCCACTTAGTTAATTTTCATACACAGTATCAATTAAGATTTATTTCTCTTTGCTTACGTGCTTCCAGTCATGTCAGCACCATTCCTTGCAAAGCTTATTGTTTCTCCATTGACCTGCCTTTACCTACCCCTCACCATCATATATATGCACATGTTTCACCTCAGTATGTTCCAAAGTTATAAATTGTACAGACCTATCATAGTGCTGAAGTTTTCCAAGTACAGCTATTTCCAAGTACACCAAATTCCATTTAGACTATGTTGTTTATGGATTAATGAAGTCAGAGTGAGTACAGTTCATTGTTGAGGAGTAGGTCTCTAAAGTGGAGGATCACAGGCACACGATATTCCAAAGGGGCTGAAAGAACATCTTAGGGGGTCTTCCTGTTCTCTGGGCCTCTGATTACATTACTACATTAGGGCAGTTGAATAGGTTGTAGCACTCTCCAGGGTTGGACAGACTGAGAAGAATAAAGTTAATGCAACACAATGTGTGCACTCTTGGGCTTAAATACTTTTGGTAGGATTTTTCCAAAGATGAAAATTGGTGTTAAACTTTTCCAGATTCTTCCTAATAGGGAAAGTGTGAAATTACAGAAGGATTTTTCCTTGAATACACATATACACATACACACACCACATCAGAAGGAAAACTTTATAGCTCAGAAATGTTTGATATTTGTTTAAGCCGAAAATAATTGGGTTCTTTTTTGTTACTAAGAACTTTCCTTTCTTCTTGTATTAGAACAAAGTATTAAAAACTGCTGCCTTTATAAAGGATCTCACAGTGAGTGCACACCATGTGTAGCACACAGATACCAGTGGAGCAGTTCAGGAAATAACCTACTTCTCACCTGTATTTCCCTTACTATCCGCTAACTTACTATACACTGACTCTACCTACCTCTCCAAACCCTGGGGACATTTTATAAGTAACTCAGTCCCAGGAGAACTCAGAGAAAAATCTTTTCCCCAAACTTGAAAAGAGCCACACAGTCACTTCCCCCTTTATAGTAACTCATAAAATGCCTGACCAGGAAAAGTGGAGGAGGATGTGGGAGGGGCTTCCCTCCTTCTGCCTTTCATTCCTTCCTCTCCTCCACTCCCTTTTTTTCCACCCATGGTCAATATGTGTTACGGAAAGAGACTAAGAGACTCACGGGAGGGAAAGGATGGCAGTCCCTCTTTGTTAGGCAGAGAACATCTACCATCCAGACAGAAATAATATTACAGTGGGATTCACAAAGAGTGATGCTCTAAAAGCTGTCTTTACTGGGCTGTACTTTAAAAATTAATAACACATAATAGTTTTGTCTGATTTGCCAAAAATGTTAGTGCATAAAAAAATTTAAGCATTTCTCTCATACATTTTTCTGAAAACTTTAATACTTGCCAGGTATGGCGGCGCACACCTTTAATCCCAGTACTAGGGAGGCAGAGGTGACTCTTCATGAGTTTAAGGCTAGCCTGATATACACAGTGAATTACAGGACAACCATGTTTTTTAAAAAAGTACTTTAATACTTGCTATTACTAATCTGACCCAGAAAGAAGAAAATAATAAAATTTATATTAACATAATAATGTACTTCTCTCTCTGTCTCTCTGTCTCTGTCTCTGTCTCTGTCTCTCTCTCTCTCTCTCTCTCTCTCTCTCGTGTGTGTGTGTGTGTGTGTGTGTGTGTGTGTGTGTGTCTGTGTGTGTGTCTGTGTGTGTGGTGTTTTTTTAAATTGTTGCTACTCATCTGCAAATCACCACCAGACTTTCAGGAAAGGAATTTGACTTGTCACAGTGACAAATGGTAAGATATATGAAATTATAGACAATGGGGCTAGGGGGACCTCTTTAATCACCCTGTCTGTGCCTGTCAGGAAAGCAAGGACACTGCCCAGGGCACTTCAGAGCTAGACCATTTTCCCAGCCCCTCCTCCCACTTTTCTGAGACAGGGTCTTACTATGTACCCCGGCTGTCCTCACCTTGTCTTTTGCTGAGGTTACAAGGGCGTGCTACCACACCGAGCTTAGGACCAGCTCTTTCTTGTAAACAGCTTCTGAGATTGCTTCATGTAGTAGCAAAGAAGATGCATGTGTGCGGCTGAGTAAGCAAGAAAGCAACAGTGAGCAAGGCAGAAGGGGCCTGGGGATTGGGAAGACGTGAGCAGCTTGAGTGCATGCATGTACGGAGCTCTTGAGTTTTCAGAATGCTGGAGAAACAAGTCTGTGGCTCTTCTGCATTAGACACAGGTCTTCCTCTTAATACATCAGCTGGGAACTGAAGGACTCTGTTCAGGAGTGGAGAATACATCAGATTTTTAGGTTGATGGTTAATCACTGCTGTTTCTAACAGTAGAACATGCTCAGCTCACTTGACTAGACAGAACAGCTTCACACTTTTACTAGCAGGAAAAACCTGGAAGACTTTGGAATCTGTCGTTCTCCATTCCTTGCTTGTACTTGCCTGCTCTAGGCATCTGAAAGTGATGGAGTATTTCAGGCATCCAGAGGTTCTGGCTCTGGCTGTGATTGGCGGAGGTGGAGGTACCTTCAGGTAGCAATGTGATGACAATCTAACGAGGTTTGTAGTGTTCTCACTAACCTTTTATTTGGATCAAAGATGAATGGAAACGGGTCCTGATGGTGAGTCCCCTTTCAGTTCATCGCTGAAAAACTGGCCTGGTGCCTCCCATCATGCTATAGAAGGTCAGGTCTGGAAACCCAGCGCTTTCTGAGTTCATGCTAAGCCATCTGCTTATCCAACAAACAGTCACTGATGTCCTCTGTGCACCAGGCATTGTGCTAGCTCTCGCCCTGGTTGAGCTTCAGTTGTCTCTAGCTCTGAGCAGCTCTTCTTTACATTTTGAAAAAAGCCCTTACGACTGGCATGCTCTGATCCTGAAAGCTGGAAGGTGCCTGGTACCTCAAAGGAAACCTGGGGGCAAACAAGGCATATGGGGCGGTGGGGGGGGGGTATCAGCAATGGTTTTAACAGAAGGATTTTTTTTTCTCCTGAAAATGTTAGCTTTCTTGGGGAGGAAAATATATGGAATTTTCCTATGTAGGGTCATCATCTGAGGTGAATGAGGCATGGTCCTTGTGTTTAAGGAGCGCACAGTGTGGTAGTTTTCCTGAATGAATTGAGTGGCTTTTTATTTCATTTTTGATCTGATTTATTAACATGTCTTTTTTCTTTTTAATTTTAAAAAGTTTTGCCTGCATATATGCATATATGCATGTATGTATGTATGTATGTATGTATGTATGTATGTTCACCACATGTGCCTAGTGTCTAGAGTTACAGAGGGTTGTGAGCTGCAATGTGGGTGCTGGGAATTGAACCCAGGTCCTCAGCAAGGGCAACAATTGCTTTTCATCATTGAGCCAACTCTCCAGCTCTCATCTAAAGACCTTTTTATTTGTTTGTTTTTTGTTTTTCAAGACAAGACTTCTCTGTGTAGCTCTGACTGTCCGGAAGTCACTCTGTAGACCAGGCTGGCCTCGAACTCACAGAGATCCATCCCCCTGCCTCTGCCTCCTGAGTGCTGGGATTAAAGGCATGCACTACCACTGCCTGGCTTATTGACATTTCTAATGGAAATACTTTGCTCTTGAATAATGAGTACCATCCTGATGGGGTATACTGAGAAGACATGAAGGTGAAGGTCGCTGTGTGTTGGCAGGGAGAAGCTGTGCTTTAATGACATGCTGACCATTGGGAAGAGTTGTCTGCCTGTGGTCAGCTCCTTCCTCTAAGCTGTGCTCACTAGACACTCCAGAGCACAGAGCGTGTTCACTTCTTTGATGTGCTCTTGCTTTGGACGTATCTATTGCTATTTGGTATCAATTAAAGTAAAAATGTTTTTATGGACTAACAGAAATGTTTGCTTTAGTGTTGATTTTCTCATTTCGTTATAAAATGGATGTCCCCATCTGTGCTTCATCCACACTTGGAAATAAAGATATTTTTGAGTGCACAAATATGATTTGAGAATTTGGCTAATTAGTGTGGTATTTATATGAGCAAGTATAGATTGCTGCTCACGGGGTGGCCACCCAGAAGGGCTCCGCCACCTTCCTTCCCCTTCTGTTCTGTCCCTCTCTTTTTTCTCATTCCATTCTTTTTATTCCTATAATAATAGCAGCTTCCCGGAGAACCACACAGTAGGGCTGGGGAGGAGCTCACTGGTTGGATTAATTGCATGTGCCACATTCACTGTGACCAAGTAAGATACAGTGGAACCTGTGGACCAAATGAAATGGGTTTACAGAGTCCAAACTGATATTCTTGAGGGTGGGGGATGCAACTTAGGAGCCTCGAGTATTGCCAGATTACCAAGGACTTCCTTCCAGCTGCCTCTGCCCTACAGTTATCTAGACCAAAGAGCGGTTATTGAGATGAGGACAGTCACAGTTAAAATAACATAAACCTTTCACAGTAATGCCATCCTATGGGTAGGTGAAAACCTCTTTTGGAGGGGCTGAACCCAAGGGAAATGTCTAGAGGTTTTTTTTTTTTTTTTTTTTTTTTTTTCCGAGACAGGGTTTCTCTGTGTAGCTTTGCGCCTTTCCTGGGGCTGGCCTCAAACTCACAGAGATCCGCCTGCCTCTGCCTCCTGAGTACTGGGATTAAAGGCAAGTGCCGCCGCCGCCAACCGGCTTTGTCTAGAGGTCTTAAGACAGCCTTTTAACAATCCTACCCGCCCCCGTGACTGCTTACAGAACTACACAAGCTATTTTAGTTTAAAGAGTTCAGGAGCAGTATTGGCCCCAACTCAGTACATACAGCCGTCTTGAAACAGGTCAAGCCAAAGCATCTCCTAAGAGCTGGTGGTGTCTCAGCCTCCTGCTCATGCCTGCAGCTCTTCCTTCTTCGTATGTGCAATAGCTACCTCCTTCCTGTTGCTGCCCCTCAGCCTCTGTCCCCTCCCCAACATGTCTTCATCTTATTCCACGTCAGTCATGCTGCGTTTTAAAAGGGACTTTAAATCTTGTTTACGTGTAACAAATTAGAGGAGCATGGGGTAGGGGGTGCTGAGGGTTGAAGCCACATCCCTCTATTACTTTTTTCATTTCCTGACAGAGGAAAGGCTTATTCTGCCTTATAGTTCAAGGGCATGCAGTTAATGAGGGTGGGGAAGGACCGTCAGGCATCGTGGCAGGAGTGGAAGCAGCTGATCACATTAAATCCACACTCAGGAAGTGAAGAAAGATGAATACTGATGCTCTCAACTCAGGTTCTCACTTCGTTCAGTCCAGAACCCCAGCCCACGGAACGGCACAGCCGACATTTATTCACTAAGGCAAATAACTGCAATCCATCTAGGTGTTCGTCAACAATTGAGTATGGGTAATGAAAATTGTGTGCACGCTCGTGTGCACGCGTGTGTGTATGAATACTATTCAGCTCTAAGGAAAATTGTAATCTCAAAATTTGCAAGAAAATGAATGGACTTAGAATGTGTAATATTAAGTGAGGTCATACATTCTCAGAAAGAAAAAAAACTGCACTATCTCCCTCATATGCAGAGCAAAGCCAATAATGTACGTATATTTGTAAACAAATGTCCATGTGGGGGACAATATAACATGTAGAAAAGGAACAAAATATTCTAAATATTAGATGATGAGCAAGACCTTAGGGCTGGCAATTGACACGTTATGAAAGATGAAACAAAGATAGTTGTTTTTCTAGTTCTAACTCTGTCATGGATTTTTCATTTTTGGTGGCAGATGATGATAATGATGCATAAGAATATGGTAGTAAGCATATAAAATCCAATGTGAAGATTCATAGCTTCAGAGTGGATGTTCTAACTGTATAGAAGTTCATTGAGATGTATAGATTTTGGATCTGGATAATTTTTGGTGTGTGATGTTTTTTATTCACAAGCTTTTTGTAATAAAGTTTAAAATAAAAGTGATTTTTTTTTGTTTTTTTTTGTTTTTGTTTTTGGTCAGAGCTGAGGACCGAACCCAGGGCCTAGCGCTTGTTAGGCAAGCGCTCTACCACTGAGCTAAATCCCCAACTTAAAATAAAAGTTTTAAGAGGACATAAAGATAAGGTGTGAAAGAGGGGAGAATGGATCTGAGGAATGTTAAAATAAGGAGTTGGGGTTGAATATGATCAAAATCCATTACATGGAATGCTCAATGAATTAATAAAAATATTTTTAAAAAGAAATCCATCATAAAATGACAGTGAAAAATATTAAATTTGTAATTCTAAATCCCATTTCTCTTTTAGATTATATAATTTTTTATTAAGGAATTTTTTTATTCATTTTACATACCAACCACAGATCCCCCTCACTTCCCTCTTCCCACGCCTCCAGCCTCCCCCCACCAACCCACCCCCATTCCCTCCTCCAACAAGGTATGGCCTCCCATGAGGAGTCAGCAGAGCCTGGTACACCAAGCCCCTCCCGATGCATCAAGGCTGTGCAAGGTGTCCCACCATAAGTAGTGGGCTCCAGAACGCACCGGGGATAGATCCTGATCCTACTACCGGGGAGCCCCTTAAACAGATCAAGCTACACAACTGTCTCGCTTATGCCGAGGGCCTAGTCCTGTTCCATGGAGGCTCCACAGCTGCTGGTCTAAAGTTCATGAGTTCCCACTAGCTTGGTTTGGTTGTCTCTGTAGGTTTCCCCATCATGATCTTGATGCCCTGTGCTCATAGAATCCCTCTTCTATCTCTTTGACTGGACTCAAAGTAAGGCCTGGGCTTCCTGGATTCTTGGTGCCTCCTGAAAGTGGCACAGTATTTTCAGGGTTCACATCTATTCATTGTTCTTTTTCCTGAAGCATGCTGGGAGCTGATGACTTTCACTTGCCTTTGTATAGCGTTGGAGTCAAGGACTCATTGGATTGGGCTGAGGATGTAGCTCAGTGATAAGGTACTTGTCTAGCATGCACAAGATTGCAGGTTCAATCCTCAGTATCCTCAAAAGTTCATTGAGGGGTCACAAATCAATGACAGATTTCAGTTTTCTCATCTTACATACTCATGTTTTGGTGGGGGGTGCATTCAAATCAGAAGGAAGGAAAGAGATATAGACAAGTGAACTGGTTCAAAATTAGATAATGTATCATTGGAAGGTTTTTCCTCCCTGGAGTCTACTTTAACATTTAGACCATGAGCCCATGTGTCTAAATGTTTATTGAGCTCTCTGTACACAAAGGTTTCAAGATAATAAATCTGTTGCCTATGATATACAAAGGAGGTATGGTGTGGCTTTTTTAGTCTTTTGGATTACTTTCAAACGTCCTATAAGAAGCACGTGACATATAGTTTTCCCTAGACTCATTCCTTCAATTATCTAATAAATAATTTTCAAAATCCAGGTTGGACAGGCACTAGGAATAAAACAATGAATAAAATTACCAAAGTTTCTACACAAACAATTTGTAATTATTACTTTGTTGTTACCTAATGGTAAGAAGGTAAACAACTTTTTTTTCTTTTTTAGCTAATAACAGTCCTTACATACTATCTCCCTTTGACTTGTCTCTGACTTCTCCTATGAGAAGTTTGGCAGCAATGAATTCCCCCAGAGGGATGAAGAAAAGTTTCAAACGTACCAAAGGTTCTTCAGAGCTGAGACCCTGTCTCCCAACACCAGTGTTTAACCTTGCCTCTTTTAGATTGCTTTCCCAGCTCTGTATTTACCTCTTTCCTCGCCTTCAACTTGCTGTATGGAGAACTTCAGCAGCTTTTATGGCACCATAGATGCAGGTATCCAGACAGCATGTTGTTGACTTCTTAGCACAAGCTAGTGGAAGGGGAGAGGGTTGTTTGGGATCCCAGTTCGGAGGTGGAGCCTATCCTGGCAGGGAATACATGTAATGGGTGGGAAAGCAGACACACTGGGACATAACCCAAGGTAGCAAATCGTCTTCAAGGCCTAGTCCTGGCAGCCTAGGTCCCATGTCTTCAACATTCCTCAGCCTCCTAAAACAGTGCCACCAGGTAGGAGCCAAGTGTTCAACATGGAGCCTGTGCATGGAGTTTTACAGATTTTTAAAGGGTGAGTTAGGGAGGAATAATCTAAACAGAGGGTTTTTTTCTAGTCCCCCCCCCCACACACCTGATTTAATGTTGGCATCAAATAGCCTCAGAGGACCTGAACTTACAGATTTGGGCATATTTTCAGGGTTTGCTTTATAGATACAGAACAGAACACCCTGTTCTTAGTCTTTGCCACTAACAACGTTTACACATTCTGATCTCTCAGTAAGAAAAGAATACTGTATTTTTTCAATGTTTCTTCCATTTCTCATGCAGCTCTCCATAGCTAGCTTTCACTTGCTATCCTTTTGTAGGCCAACTCCTTTTCCAAACCTAAAATTCTATTTTTCTCACTCTCAATAACAAGAAACTACAGAGGGAGAAGAGTTTCTGAAAACCGTACAGATCACTTGACAACATCCCCAGTGACATTAGTCATCATGTTCCGCGATGGACCTGTGATCCTCTCCTCATTTTTCACAGGGGTGCTAGCATCCAGTCACTGGGGTAGACTTGTCTCACTGATGGTTTCCATCTGCTGGTGGGGCCCAAGTCATCCTAGAGCATCACCTGGATTTTGTCCTAATGGTCTCTAGGGCCAAGGTGAAGGCTCCACAAAATGACTACCATCTTTATGTCTGCACAACTGATTCTTTTTTTTTTTTTTAAACAAAACAAGATTTTGCTGTGTAAGAGAAATTTACTAGGAAATTTTCTAGTCAAAAAGTCCAGAAAGGCTTTTCCTACCACCTCTCTTCCTTCCCTTTCCCCTACATAATGGGGGATTTTTTTAAGGCAACTACACTTAGTTAAAAGGGAGATTTATTTTGGGGTAACTTACAGCCAGTAAGGGGTTGGTTACAGGATCCAGGAGAGGTGAAGTGCAGTCCAGCGCTGTTCTCTGGAGAACTCTGCTCAGTCTACCATCCAGTATCCAGTATCACCAGGAATCAAGAGAGCCAGCACATCCAGATCTCTGGTCTTAAGGGCTCTCGTCTCGGCCCTGCCTCCAGGGCAGGCCATAGGTAGGTGTGGTAGTTACCGGAAGCCTCACTGGGGGTCGTACTTTCAGGTCAAAACTGGAACAGCTGCCCACTACACCTACATCTTCAAATCCTGAAAAATCTCAAATGTCACCTTCTCTAGCGAGCATTGCCCAACCCTTTCCGTTCTCTGGAAGCCCCTCGAGAGCCCTCTTCATAAGTAGTGTGCTGTTATTGCTCATTTGAGTCTGCGCTCTCCCACTGACCTGGAAACTTTCAAAGGAGAGAAGGCATTGTATCTCTTAAAGTTGATAACATACAGTGTGTTTCCCTTCAGGAAATGATTTGCAAGTTTAGAGACCATTAGTAATCTCTGTTAGTTGTAAACTAAACCTACAGGACTCAAACACATTGGAAGTTATTAAAACATAGTGGTTAAAAATGTTTTCTCTTTTCATCAAAAGTTAGGAATGGAAAGTTCAGTGTTTGAGAGACTCTCTCTTTTCCCAAGGAAAAAATAGAAACAATTTAACTTCTTTTTGTTGAAAAGTGACAGGATATTTGAAACTATTCAATATCATTTAAAACTGACCTCAGACATTAACTGCTGAGTGCTGAGGTTCATCAATTAAATGGTTTAAGTTCAGGCTGATCCTAAAATGGATTTCTGCTTTAGTCAAAAGTTTCATATTATGTGTACATCATCATCTAAGAGATACATATAGCCTTTTAAAAACTCTGTCATGGGATGGAGATATGGCATAGTAGTTAAGAGGATACACTGCTCTTCCGGAGGAGCTGGCTTTGGTCTCCAGCACCTGCATCAGGAACTGCTGCTCCAGTGGGACACCTCTGGCCTCGGGGCACCTGCCCACATGTGCACACCCCTCCTGTCCACATGTGCACACCCCTCCTGCCCACATTGCACACCCCTCCTGTCCACATGTGCACACCCCTCCTGTCCACATGTGCACACCCCTCCTGTCCACATGTGCACACCCCTCCTGCCCACATGTGCACACCCCTCCTGTCCACATGTGCACACCCCTCTTGCCCACATGTGCACACCCCCACTGTCCACATGTGCACACACCCACTCACGAGCACATACATACACATGTTTTTAATTACTTCTTTTTATGTGTATAAGCATTTTACCTGTATGTCTGCCTGTGTGCCACATGTGGGTCCACTGCTTGTAGAAGCCAAAAGAGCCTGCCAGCTACCCTAGGACTAGAGTTACAGACAGTTGTGAGCTACCATGAGGGTCTGGGAACTGAACTCGGGATCTCTGGAAGGTCAGTCAGTGCTCTTAACTGCTGCACCATCTCTCCAGCCCATACATACATTTTTTTTTTCTCATAGAGAATTTTAACGTGAAACCTTTAATAGCAGAGATTTGGGCCTTCATATGAAGTCTTCAAGCCTCTTAAAACTATAACATACTTTAGAAAAAAAAGTTATTTGGGGGAAGGTGTTTCTTTTCTTTTCTTTTTCTTTTTGAGACAGTCTTGCTATGTAGCCTAGGTTGTCCTCAAACTCAAAATCCTCCTGCCTCAGCCTCAAGTGCTAGAATTACAGCATCCCACAGGGCAGCAGAGTCATCTTGACTCCTAGTACAGATGATGGGCATGTCAGAGTTGGGACCATGGTTACAATCTGTTAGGTTCAGGCTCTTGGACACAGCCCCCACAGAATACAGCCAGTGATACCATTTCCCATTCCAACCTAAAGCCCAGAAGTCATTGGTCTCAAGATACTACCCTTTTAAAAACCTGGACATTGAAATGTCCCTAGTTGTGTTCTGGAGAGGGTACAGAGAACCTTGAGCAGGTCACAGGCAGACCCCAGAAAGATTCACAAGAATATGACCATGTGGAAGCAGCAGCATGCATAAGCACTCCAGTATTTCTCATCTTTAGGAAATATGGTTATCAATTGCATTATTTCCTCCCCTTCCCTTTCCTCCTTCCAATCCCTGCCATGTTTCCCACCTACTTGCTCCATCTCAAAATCATGGCCTCTTTTTTCTTTAACTGTTATTGTTCCATATATGTGTGTATATGTATACAATATACAATACATACACATACATATATGTATACATTACATATAGATACACACACACATATATATGTATATGCATTTATGAAACCTGCTCCTTGCTCAGTCCATTTAGTGTTACTTGTATGTGTATGATTTCAGGACTGACCACTTGTGGCGTAACCATGTAGGGGCTCATCCCTTGGGAAGACTATCCTGTTCTTGGCATTCTTTAGTTGCCTATAGTTTTTTCTGTACATCTGGAGCCTTGCCCCATGAGATTTTTATCCCTTCCATGTTAGCATGTCTCTTGATGCTGTACTTGTTTGGGTCTTGTTTAGGCAGCCATATTGTTGAGGTATCATGGGAAAAACTTCCCTGTCGTTTCTAGAAGCACAGACTCACAGCCTCTGTCTTTTACAGTCTCCCCCCACTCCATCCCCATCTCCCATCCTGTTTCCTGAGACTCAGGTACAGGAGTTAGGTTGTCCACGTACCATCGGGGCTGGGCACCCCCGATCAGTTGTTCTCTGTATTTACCCAGCCGTGGTTCTCTGCACTGGTCTCTGTCTGGTACAAAGAGAAATGTCTTTTGGGAGGAGTGAGAGCTCTGCTTATCTCTAAGTAAAAGAATATGTATTGACAGTGCAGTTAGGACTTGTGACGGTTTAGTACAGTGGCAGGGGTAGGTTCTCCTCAAAGTTCCATGACCTCACTAGCCTGAATATTTGACTAGGTTTCGAGTTCCAGCCTCGACCCCTCCTGTTGAGTGAGCTTTAAGACCAGTTAGACAGTGGTTGGTCGCCTCCCCGATATAAGTGCCTTTGGGATACCTTGTGATGCTGGTCACTGTTGTGCTTCATAGAGCCACAGTTGGATAGGACTGTTGGTTGCTTTCCTCCCTTGGAGGCATGCATAGAACCTTCTGGTACTACCAAAGCTAGTCTTCAGGGAAGAAGCTCTCAAGTCAGATCCAGCTTGGATGCTATATCTGAAGTACATGATGTATTCTGCAATAGTGGCTTACCTTCACTACTGGGAGGCACCCCAAAGCAACAGCAGTAGCCTATATTATTTTGAGAGTCTCTTGGACTCCCTTGATGAATAACTCAAAGGGGAGTTTCTTGCGCCTGGTACTACATACACTAAGGATGTCAGAAAAAAAATCCATAAGGAGTCATATTACTTTTTATTCACCTTAAATTACATCTAGTATGTATAAGTGTTTGTGTATATATATATATATATATACATACATATACATATATATACATATACATACATTCTGGGAACAAAGGGATCCCACTTGAGCTGAATGCTCCCCACAAGAACCATAGATTAGATAACACAGTTTTCAAAAAGGAAACTATTTAAACAGAAGTCTGTCCCTTTGGGACAAGCATGGGCAGTTTAGGGAGAGGTGGCTCTATGTCACAGCAACAGTCCCAGAATGAGAAATAATAGCTGGGGACAATTTGACTTTCTTTCTTGGCATTAAAACTTGCTACACCAAATTTTCCTCAAAGGACAGGTTTTCACACTGCCTCACAACCAAGCATACCTTACCCAGAATCCATCTTTAATGATGGTGTCTACCATTGTAGATGAGAGGTCACATGCCCCCTCCTCCAAGCAGGGAGGCTGGGATACATGGTCTCCTAAGGGCTCAGGAGAAAGAGGACATTAGCACCCTAGTGAACTGCTATCTGGTTTCAAGAGATCTGGAAGCATCTCCCAGAAAGCCTTGTTTCAGGACAGGAGCTACGGGAAAGCCACACACAGAGAGCCATTTAGACTTTGTGTTTGTTTTCTTTTTTTGTGGTGCTAGAATTTGAGTCTTGGTCCTTGCACAGGCCACCAGGCACTTCACTGCCCCCAGCCTGCCAAGGGTGTTGGAACCAGCAGATTCAGTAGCTTATAGATGGGGAATTAAAAAGACAGAGGGTAGTACTGACAACTTCCTAACCTTTCCCTGAGTCTGAAGACATTTGTAAAATGTGACTGAGCAAAGCTTGGAATGGTTTGCCTGTTGCCTGAAACAGTGACCTATTAAGACACCAGATGTGTATAAACTGGCTTCCACATCCACTCTAGACCTTATGACTTTCAGGGATCACAGTCTTGATTTCAAAGGGGGCATCATCTAATTAATGTGAATTAGCACTAACAAGCTCGGTACTGTTACAGATACATGAAAGGCCTTTACTGTAAAGAAAAGTCATGAAATGACATGCTAATTTAGTGTGTGGGCACCGGAAGAGCCATTACCTATTCCAAACAGAGTTTGTAAAACAACCGAGCAGAAGGAGCTGCTGGCTAATGGTTTGAGTGTGGGAGGAGAAGGCTACACACTGCAATTCTTGGCTCTGGGGTAGGGTCAGCAAGATCAGTAGCCCAGCATTGACCTCTGTGTTTGGATCCTCTCTGTTGACTCACCAGACGTTTATAGTTCCATGAACCAAATAACAGAAATGCAGACAGAGCTCTCTGTGCTGAACCTTGAGCCCTCTGAGTAGCTTGTTCTTTATGACCATCCCGATCCCAGGTGGAGACCTACCCTATTCATCAAATTAATGAGAATGGCAGGGGCCTGGTGGCTCGGCTGGGTGCTGGTGTGTATTCTTTAGGACTGAATTGTGATAAAAACTCTATGCCTACTAGAAAGAGGATGTCAGTGACGTTGATACAGTTACACATTTATCAAACCCCTTGGAACCCAAGTGGCATTTCTGAGCCCCGATCTTCTGCTGATGCTGTGAAGTGTCCATTTATAATCAAACCAACACAGCTCTTCCATATTAAGAAGATCTATTTGTGGTAGAAAATTATGAAGGTAAAATATTTACTCAGCTTTAACTTTTTAATCCCATCACCCAAAGATAATCACTATAGATATTTTGGTAAGCATATATAAACACACACACACACACACACACACACACACACACACACACATATATGTACATAAGTATATATATATGTGTGTGTATATATATATATGACTCCAGATAAAAATTAACCTTTATTTCAGGGACTTATTTACAAAAACTTATTGTAATATATGAATTATATTCTAAGACTTACTACTATTTATTTAGGCACTTTTCTATTTTTGTTCATTTAGTTGCTTCCAGATTCTGAACATCCTTGTACATAAATCTTTGTCCTTATCTTTGATTACTTCCTTAGGATAAAGTCCTAGAAATGGAATCACTAGGCCAAAGGTTATAATCACTCTTCAGGCTCCCGATGACTTGGGGTCACACTGTACCCTCAGGAAATTTGCTGCAGTTTATTCCCACCAAGCAGGAGAGAGGGCCTGCTACCCAAAGTCGTCCTAGCCTGGGGCACTGCCCTTCACTGACCAAGCAGAAACCGGACGTGCCTCGGCCTCCGTAGCTTTCTGCTGTGCTCTGTGAAATGCCTGGTCACCCCAGGTCCATTGACAACAAAGCTTCCTGTGGCTGTCCTCACATAAAGGCTAATGAGAAAAGACACCGCCACTTAAGACTTGACCCACAGGAGCGCATACCGACGTTGTCCCTCATAAACGGGACTGCTCTGGTGTGAGTTGTCTTAGGTCTGTGTGTCCTCAGCATCCTTTGGGAAGGTTGTGTGTGGCCTCCAGGGTCGGCATGCTGGGTCTCTTTCCCATCATTGTCCAACAGTGGATGGACCCCCAAGCGTGAAAACTGCACTTCACGGACCCACTGGAGTTGTCCTGCTGACAGAAAACTGATTGACTGAATCTAAATCACCGTGACTTGTGTGATTCTGCCCACTCAGGATGAATAGGGAGAAATCACCAGAAGGAAATTGGCCTCTGAAGTGTGAGAGCATTGGATTATTGCCGTCAGGGCCAATGCCTGTCAGGAATACAGCGTCTCCGTCTGACTTGGGGTTGCTCTAAGCTTCCTCTGGGCATGCATGTGCCACTCACTTCTTTTTCTAATTTAGCATCCACAACTGGCAAGGGCATATACCATTTCTATTTATGATGCTTAGTGTGTTCTGCAGCAATCCCAAATTTTCTCCAACTTTTTCTTAAACGATTAACAATAGGAAAATGAATCCGAACATTGAATAAATATGAGAGCCTACACCTGTCAAAGACCCCAGGTTGACTGCAGTAGTGCACAGAACCAACAAAGCCCCACCATTGTGGAACTTACAGTATAGTGTGGATACCAGTGAACAGATACATATTCTCACACAGTTGATAATAGCTTTGGAGAATGGGGTGGCGTCGGGTAAGGAGAGTATAGCATGGTTTGCAGATGTTTTGTATGACAAGACTGAAGAGAGGCTCTTGGAAGGAGATTCTGAACAGACCTGAATGGGGCAAAGCAGTGTGCCTTTGGACATGGGAGAGGACCCACCAGCCACACATAATACCAAGGCCAAGGCCTTGATGTTGTGGCTTGCTGAGTTTTTTTTCCCAGATCACATCCAGGAGAGCCGGAAGGAGCAAGAAAAACTAGGTGATAAAGAGACAGAACTTAGGACGGGGCGGGGACCTCGATGACTCCCATAGGGACTTTGTCCCTGTGTGGAAAGAGAGCAGAGAGGTGGTATTACTTGATGCTGATTTAGTTCGGCAGTAGAGGCACGTTGTTCACTGGCGTGGAGGGAAGGAGTATGTTGGCACAGGGCCAGAATTTGGGAGAGGAGGACGAGGAAGCAGGGAAGGCTCCATCTGATGGCTTCTGCACGTTGCATGGCCAGGCAGCCAGCTAGAATGAGGTCAGGGAGGACTGGAGAGAGGAGGATAAGTAATGCAGGAGAGCGGGAGGCTGGAGGAGTGAGAATCTGTGCTTATGAACACTGTGCTTCCAGGGGGAAGGGACCCTTGAAATCCTCAAGGCATTAGGCAGCGGCCTCCGCTGCCTTCCTCCTGCAGCCCGGGGTGTGGCTGAAGTTTTCGGTATTGCTCCAATGACTCTAAGAGTTCAGTTGTGACATCAAAGTCAGGAGCTGATGGAGCCACACAGGCCTTGGAGACCATCAGGCTCTACTCTTCAGTTTACAGATGAGTCAGATGCCCACCCAAGAGGCACACTAGCCTCCCCACTGCACAAAGTCCCTGGGTGTCGAGCTGTTCTCAATCCCATCTCCTCACTCCTAACCCTTTGTTTTACAACAAGAGCTCCTTATTTTTCCCCAAAAATTGATTTAAAAATAATGTATTGTTCCTACCATTGGATATTTATTTTTACGCTTCATATTTTGATGAAATCCAAATGGCTTTAATTTAAAAGATAGAAGTAACAGTACTTTACAAAAAGATTTTATTTAGGGACCAGGCATAGCAGTGCATGCCTGTAATCTCAGTGCTTGGGAGGCAGATGCAGAAGGATGTCAAGTTCAAGGCCAGCCTGGGCTACATATGAAGCATTCATCTCAAAACATTTTTATTTATCTACTTTTATTCATGCACAAAACTGCATGGCACTCACTATTCTTCATGAATCAACACAGGATAGATCACAGCAGCTCACTGGAAGTTTGGGCAAATTATGTCATTCCCATGGCATGTTTCCATTTAACTTGTTTTCTTTCGTTCTCTCTCTCTCTCTCTCTCTCTCTCTCTCTCTCTCTCTCTCTCTCTCTCTGCTTTTCATGTGATTAAAATGTTTTCCACGTTTCGTTCTTGTGGGTGTCATGTGGTCCATGTGGTGTCCTTACACAACCATCCCCACTCGATGAGTTCCCCCTTATTTTTAGGAAGCTGAAAATAGCCCATTGTATTATAATTAGCCAACGGTGCCCACCCAAACATGATTATTATGGCAAAGACTGTTGCTTCTTCTCTCTTCTAGGGGAGAGGATGTGGGTGGGAGGAAAAAGCTGGATAATATTTTGAGCATTTTTTAACGCCGTTAAACACTTAAGAAGCCTTAGGAAATATTTGTGTTTTCAGGTCCTCTAGGAGACTTTTGAAAAATACTTTCGCAGCTAGTTTCAAACCAAACATTCTGAACTCTGGGAAGCTGAGTCTCTTTCGCTTTTATCCGAATTGGGGCCACTCACTCCTCTACAGCACCGGCCTTCATTTGTGTAGTCCAGAGAACATGGGAAACTTGTCCGTGACCAGTGAGTTCTAGAGTGGTGTGGATCAGTGCAAATTGCACTTCCAAACTTCTGCACAAGTATTTAGAAGATTTTTTAAATTCATGTTATAACAGTTCTGTCCAGTTTTTCTGAGTCTCACTGAGCCCTGAAAAGAACATGCTAGCACAGGAAAGACACCATTTGCTTGGCTGCTTTTGCCTCAGTATGATCCAGGAGTGGTAACCCTAAAGATGTCCGTGACAGTAGATTACTTCCCATGGCAACTGACTGTAATGTCGCAAACACGCAATGCTGGCCAGTTCCGCCTGAAGGTTAAGGACAAGTTCTGTTTGAATAGGGTCATTCTAAACCAAGGCCAAGGGTGACATTATCAGAGCTGCTTCCAGCTTGTGTCCTGTCAAAGAGATGTTCTCATCGTCCCCAGGGCTTCAGTTTAGCGTGTCAGGGCTTTTCTTGTCTGCTGTTGTTGTTGTTTAATGTTTTGTTTGTCTTTTTATTCCCCCCCCCCAGGTGACCTTGAGAAAGCAGTTATTTTTAGCTTTAGTAACCGATGTAAGATACAGGCTCTGCCTCAAACCATACCTTATAAGAAAAATTTATTTTGGAACTCTGGTCAAAAAACATCTGTACTCTGTGCTGGACAAACATCTGTCTTCCTGCAAGAGTTACTGGCCTTCCGAGGCCAGATAAACCCTGTTTGCTCTCCAGAGCCCTCACAGATTGGTGCTCACTCATTTGTTAATCCAGAGTGCCTCTTGGTGGCCCACATGGGTTACTACAGAAAGAAAACGAAGCGTGCTCACCTCCCCAAGCTTAGAAACTTCTTAGAGACGGAGGTGTGTTTGACTCCAGGCACAGCTTGAGAATGGCCCAGAGCTGGGCCATTAGAACGTGGCCATGGCTGGAGGCCTCCCTCTGAGCGGCTGCACGGTGGTGACGGCAGGCACATACTGGCCAGTTCCCAGTCTTTCTGAACTGCCCGTGATTGACAGCATACCCCCGAGAGTGGGCTGTTCCTGGCAAGCCTGCCCCAACTCTCCTGTTGCTCCTTCTGTACGCAGGGATAGAATTATAGCTGGGGCTTGGGTCATTCACATTCTTGCATCCCTTACTGCCAACTCCTTCAGAGGAGAGTTGTCTTCCTCACCTCTATATCCCAGACACGCAGCCCAAAGCCTAGCTCACCGCTGGGTGAATAGGAAATGTCTAAGGGCCAATGGTGATGCATCCAAGACATAAAATCCATAATTGTGGCCTGCCCCCAACCAGCCAGGCATATTCTTAGTTTCTATTACTGTGTTTCTCTGTATTTACTCTTGTTAAATTGCCTTAAATACAGTGATCTTTGCTTAATGAGAAACTGAGGGAGAAAACAGCAGCCCCTGTAACGAAGCTAGGCATTTGAACATCATTGCCCCGCTTCTCCCTCATGACTTTATAACTTTTAGTTATCTGCTAAATTATTACCTTGCAATGTCAATTTTTTATTCAAAACATCTGCCAGCAGTGCTTCATTCATCAGTAGCATTTTCTAGTGAATGCTAGCTTAGAGTAAATGTAGTCCTTTATTCCCTAGCAGCAGGGAATGCTGAATTACGCTGGTTTTCACAGACTAGGGATCCCTAACCAATTGTATCAGGATGTGCTATGTAGGATTTTTTTAAGTGTATTTGACTGTGTTTGAGAATAGAACTATATCTCACTAAACTCATGGATTTGTTCAACAGCTATTTATTGATTTCTTACCATGTACTTGGCATTGTGTGGGATATGGGTGTAGATAAGAGTGCTTTCTCCCTATCTTGTGAGGAGCTCCATACATCCTGTTGCAGTGTGCCCTGGGCTGTCATGGAATCATGCACACACAGCTGGCTCAGGCAGCGCAGTGGCATGTATGCATGTGAGGTGCACACTGATGCTGCATGGATTGAATCTGGAGCCTTCTCAGGGCAAGTGGGTCACCTATGTGTACTGTCTAGTCAGTCTGGGAATAGTGAGAATAGCTCCACAAATAACACTGCATTCCACCACAGAATGTTCACTTGGGCAAGGCAAGGAAGGAACGTGTGGATTGTAGGTGTGGTGGGTAAAACAGACTCTGCCTGTAATCCCGCCGATTCCTGCCTCCAGCATGTTTGCTGATGTTAACGTTACAAAACTCTGAAACCCTGTGTACCAGGTCGTAATGCAAGGCATTCTTCATGCCTGGAGCATCACAGCCACTATTGCCAGATCTGCCCTCCTTCCATCCTGCAGGAGGCCTGTTCCTTCCCAGTGGCCTGCACACCCTCCTCACAGAGCCTGCTACACGACTGTATGACACAATGTGTTCCCATCTCCTCTATACATAGCAAGAGTGGTGTGTCTGTTTTTCATCAGTACCTAGCCCCTTTGTGGTATCTCAGGGCTTAATAAAGATGCATTGATCAAATCAGATAATTAATTCTTAATGGCTCTCTGGTGTTACATCTCTGTATGTAACTTCAGGATCCTAGTTATTTGTGAGTTTATCCTTTTTTATTTGTTGCTAAAGTGAGGGGAATGTAAAAACCCTCCCTATATAGGATTCAAGCACTCATGTCTTTTCTACGGTGGTAAACATGAGAGGGTTTGGAGGACTGTAAAGAAATATATTTTTTGAGAGACCTTGGAACACTCAGCCCTAAATGGGATGTCTCTATCCAACATCTCCCCTTAGGGTTCAGGGAGTGGAGCCTTTGGAAGAGGAAGTGGAAAAGTATAAGAGCCGGAGGGATCAGAGGAGAACAAGAATACAAGACCCTCTAAATCAACACTATCAAAGTTCATATGAACTCACAGAGACTGAGGCAGCATGCACAGGACCTGCACGGGTCTACACCAGGTCCTCTACATATATATTATAACCTCTAGTTTAGTGGTTTTATGGGATTTTTGAGTGTGCAAATGAGTGGCTCTCTGATTCTTGGGCCTTCTCTTGGGCTCTTTTCCTTCTATTTGTCCAGTTCTGATGTGTTAGTTTTTGTTTTATCTTAATATAACAATAAGTATATTCTTTTATTATTACTACATTTATTTATTTTGTATGTGTGTGTACATGTGTGTAGGTACATACATGCATGTTTAGAAGTCAGTGGACAACTTTGTGGACTTTGTGAACTTAGTTCACACCTTCCTTCATGTGGGTTCCAGGGATCAAACTCAGGTGGTAAGGCTTAGTGGCAAGTACCTTTGCCTGGTAAGCCATTTTGTTGTCCCAAAGAAGTATATTCTTGAAAATGAAAAGAAGATGTTTAGTCTAGGGTCTGCTCTCAAACCTATGCCCTCATCAGCACATTGAGGGTGGGTCTAAGATCGTAGACATTTGCTGTGGCAAACATGGTTCTTGGGAGCTCTAACTTAAATACTAAAAAAGTATTGTGTTACTGCCAAGATCCCACATAATATTAATGAGACTTCTATAGAGTCCTTGTGAGTGGTCTAGAAGAAAAAGTGCTGGCTGTCTCCCAAATAGCTTTTTGCACATAAAAGCTAAGTGACTTCTGTTGTCTATATTTTAAAAAATGAAAATTGTAACAAAGCAACTAAAACAATCCAAATAGTAGAAAGAGAAATGTCCTCCCTGATATTGGACTTTTCAGGAAGGAAGGGGTAATTGTCTACAAGGACACAAGTGGACACTCTCTGTTGAAAGGAAGTTATTTAAGCATATCCAGTACTTATTTACACAAAAAAGAGCCCATGACTCCATAGTAAAATGCATGTCTATGGGAAAATTAAGGCCATAAATGTAGCATTGCTTATTTTAGGCCAATACTGGATAAATGACAAAGACCAGTAACTTGATGCAGTAATACTGTTGAAGGGTTAATAATGAGGCATCCCAGGAAGATGCTAGGTGGTGTGAAGAAGTGATGGTCCTTTCTACATGGATTTTCTTTCCTGGTCTGTGAGGTGGCTCTTTTGGGAACTCCTACCAGCTTTTGAACATAGAAGTGTTCTGGGTTTGGTGGGATTGGTGAGGGACTCTGTAGCTCCTCATCTCGGTTCTTGTGTGGGTGTGACTCAGTTAGTCCAGTGGGACCATTCCTGTCGTAAATAAAACTCCTCTCATTTCACTTATGCAGCATGCTACTCCTCAGAGGAGTGACTTCCCAGCGTGCCTTTGAGCATACAAACACGGTTTTCATTAGCTTTCTCAATCCTTAAAAAAAGTAAAGTGGCTGGAAAAGAGAATCTGAGTAAAATTAAGAAGATGTCAATTAGCTCCATAAATGCAGATGCATTTTTGCTCACTGGGCTAGAGTAGACTCGTGAGCGGAGCTGGAAAGGCACAAATTTACTCCTTCTGAAAAGCTGAAAGGATCAAGTGGGGAGAGAGATGGGTTTCACTCTGTGTGGACAAAGGAATGAAAGAGAGGGAAAGAACTTGGTGCCCAAATCTTATTTTTAGGCCAATTGCATCAAAAGGCCCATGCCTGCCCCCCTGACCAAATGAGAGGCCCAGGATGCTTCTGGAACTTGGGGGGGACATCACAGGGGCAGCCCACTACCAGTCCACACACTTCTCAAGTGTCAGCAGCCTTTCCCAGGCACACGTGTGCCCACACCCCTGCAGTTCCTAGGGCAGGCAATACAGGGCCTGGATGTGGACTTCCCTGTGTGCAGTCTGGAGCTCTTGCTGTGGAGTGATTTGAGGTAACAGAGCGGGGCTTCTCGTCAATAACCAAGCTACAGCCCATCCTGAAAGCTGCTTAGGAATGCTAACTCCTGGCAGAGCTTTTCATTAGCCTTGTTGTTGTTTGGTTGGGTTTTTTTTTTTTTTCTTTGTTTGTTCTTTTTTTTTTAAACTACATTTCTGGGTATGAAAAGATGGACTTCACTCAAATTACTCAAAGAAAGTCACTTTTCCTCTACAGATAATAGGCAAATTCTTTCCCTAATCATTCTTTCTGTCCCTCAAATCAGTGTCCATTTCAGGCTCTAATTCATAGCATATCATGTGCCTATTTATATTTCTAGAGAGAAAAAAGATAACAGTGTTTGAAAGCATCAAAGAATTAAATTCCAGGCTACAGGTTGGTCAGTGTGGGCCAAGCTTAGAACCCCAAGAAAGAAACTTGGAGTGTCACAGGGAGGCATCTTCCAGCACAGCCTTGACCTCATAGATAGTTGTCCTGGTTACAGTGTGGAAAGACAGCTGGTTTCCATTTGAAGCAGGGATGGAGTTATTTAAGGCACCAGCACCTCTCCTAGGTGTAGCCTGCTTCCCCGAAATGAGCATAGCACACAACAGCAGCCTCAAAACAAGCTGCCATTTCATGGAGCTGCAGAACAGGAAATTGTTTCTGGCTTGTTTTTGTTGCGAACAGAGCAACTATTGCATATTAAAAATCCCCTGTCGTTTAATATTTGCTTGGTAATGTGCTGGACCCTAATCAAGTCCTTCTTCTCACTAAATCATGTCAACTCTGGCACTGTTTTGATTGGAAGCATGAATTGTAACATTGAAAATCTCTCAGGACATAAGCCTTTGCAGCTGTGGAAGGCTGGAGCGATTTGCCTCCATGAGGATTGGAACCTGAGTGACTTCTTTGGGGGGAAAGCTAAGATGAAGTGAAATTCATAAGGTGTGCAGAGATTTCAGACGGAGGGTTTATTGTAGACACAGCCAAGTAACAATATCCTCACTGAAACAGATACAGAATAGTAACAATTGCTCCATGAATTGGCAGACAGCATTCTACTGTCTTTGCCTGTTTTTCTAGGGGGAAAAATCAAGTCCAAATGTGAAAAATGCAATCAGCCATCACTAGCACTGCAAGTGTTTGAACTGAGTGTTTTCTCAAGATGAGCTGTAGAAATCTTCATTTCTTGAGTGCATTATGCAGGGTTTCTCATTGATGTCTCATGACATTAATTATTCTTGGAACAAAAGAGGTAAAGAAGTTGTGAATTTTCGTTTTTCTAAGGATGTGGCTGCCTGGACGACTCCCTGCTGCGTTTGTGCTAGAGGAATATCTGCAGAGTATGAAAACACGGGTGGGAAGGGCCAGACCCCAAGCATGGAAAACAATCAGAGAACTAAAGCTCTGCTTGCGAGCCAAGGCCAAGCCTGCGCCTACAATATTCTGTTTCCATGGTGTCTCTTTGTTCTCCTGTTCCTTCCTTCATTCACTCAATAGTCTGTTCAAGCATGTTTACTGAGCATCTACTGAACTCAGCACGCCGTGCCAGGTACTGGGAGGTCTAGTTTAAAGGCAACTTGCCCACAAGGACAGCAACTCCAGCCAAGAATGTTCCGTTCTCATTGCTGTAGTATAGGGAGCAGCTGGACTCCCCAGTCAGTCTCGACACTCTGCATTGACAAGCACAAACCTATTTGCCTGAACTGTTCTTTTTACTGTCAACATCTTTGCTGTTGGGCAAAAGCCATCATCTGCCTTAGAGGCCATCTTCTCATTGGGTATAAATCTCTGGGACATCTTAGAAAGTGGAACTAGGCCCCAAACAGTATGGAGAGAATGTTTTTTTAAATAACCTAAAGAAAGAAACTATCAATTTGAAGTAAGTCTAAAGATAACTGTCAGATATAAACACCAAGATATTGCAAAAGCTACAGAAATGTGGCAAATATATTCTCCTGGAGGCCAGAGCATGATAATAATTTGGGAAGAAAGCTCTAAAATTTCAACTCGGCCAAGCAAGAGTAAGACTTTCAGAATGTTCTAATCGCAGTAGAGGCTGTGGACACAGTGGGAGATACGAGGCCAGAGAAGATCGTCTCCAGCCTAAGCTAGGGAAGGAAATGAACTTAAGCCCTGGACTTAGATGATAAGCTCCAAGCTCTCAATACAGCCCCCCAAACACAGTGAACAGTGAGGTCCTGCATGCCAGAGGCTGGGAAAGACACAGGACACCAACATAGCTGTCCTGTGTCCCACCCGGAGTGTGCATGCTGTTCCTGGCCTCATTCCTCAAGAAAGATGGCTTGGAATTGGTATATGTTAGATCTTAAATGTCCCCCAGAGGCTCGTGTGTTTGAACATCTGATCCCCAGATGATGACATTGTTGGGGGTGCCTTTTTTAGTATAGATGTCAGAAGTGGGTCACTAGGGGCCTTTGAATATTTGTAACCTAACTCTGTTTCCAGTCTGATCTCTCTGCTTCCTGATACAAAAAAACTCCACCACATCCTCCCACCACTCCAAAGCTCAACTTCCATGCCTTCTCCGTGATGAACTAAAGTCCCTGTAAACCATGAGACAAAATAAACCCTTTCATTACATTGCTCTGTCAGTATTTTCTCACAAGGACCAGAAGAATCGCTAGCAAAGTTCAGAAGTGAAGTCAGATACAATGTTTGGAAACAGCATATTGGTTGGGACCCTTCAGTTTGTAGAAATGGAGTGTGAGACAATATATAGCTATTTAAAAAGTTATATGTGAGGTCAGCGTTAAATGTCAGTTTTATAGACTCAGGAAAAAACCACAGTCAGGTCTGAAGCCTCGAGGAAGACAGTGCACTTCTTTGGACCCCAGTCTCCAACAGTGCCCCTGTCCTACAGGGTGCTTATTGCAAAAAGATATTTTTCCACCACGTGAGTTTGAACATCTCTGCATAGCATGTTTTCTTCAGGACACTCACTGTTCACACTGAATAGCAAAAACTCTAAATGCCATCCCTAAGGACAGTTAGTTAATTGAGCAGCCAGGGCTTCCCTGGGTTGTGCAGCCATGGAATGCTTTGTTCAGTTCGTTCCCGTGAAGACTTCGGACATCACTTTAGGGAGACTGGACTCCCATCTTTTTAAGGTCCCTGGAAGAAAGTTAAGCCAAGCCAGGGAAAGCACTGCCTGACAGCTCTGACGTCTGTGGCTTCTAGAGCCAGTGCTGGAGGGAAGAGAGTTTCCAAGGAGTAGAAGCTTCCAGCTGTCTGTGGCTGACGACAGTCCAGACGGACACGCTGGTCCACACAGTGGTTTGGGGGGTAGATTATCCCATCAGGATCATGTGTCTCTGGGGTCCA
The DNA here is from genome assembly GCF_004664715.2 of Peromyscus leucopus. Classification (NCBI taxonomy): domain Eukaryota; kingdom Metazoa; phylum Chordata; class Mammalia; order Rodentia; family Cricetidae; genus Peromyscus; species Peromyscus leucopus. Next base: position 61,197,461 of record NC_051071.1, on the reverse strand, counting down.
CACAGTGGTTTGGGGGGTAGATTATTCCATCAGGGTCACTATCTCTGGGGTCCACACGGTGGTTTGGGGGGTAGATTATCCCATCAGGAACATGTGTCTCTGGGGTCCACACAGTGGTTTGGGGGGTAGATTATTCCATCAGGGTCACTATCTCTGGGGTCCACACAGTGGTTTGGGGTGTAGATTATTCCATCAGGATCACGTATCTCTTTTGCTCCACCAAGAGGGGAGTACACAGAGGACATTCATTTAACTTTTGGCAACATCAGTAGACATGAGTATTCAATATGGAGCTGAAAAATACTCTTGGACTTTGAAGCAAGTCATACTCCATTGTGTTCATGCCCATTACAATAATATCAGCTGTTTCCTATATGTCGTCCCCCCCCCAAAAAAAAAACTTGTCTAGGCATTCAAGTTCAGCCTTTTTGTAGACTTGTCTTATCCCCCACATCTAGACACCTTTCACTATTTTGGAAAAACAACGTTTTACATGAGCGTCCATTAACTCACTTCTCCATCCTCCCCTCCCTTCCCCCCCAGGTGTTTCCATAGCTACAGTGTCCCTCTAGCACTCTCCAGTGCCTCCAGCTCTGTACGGTGTCCCCGTTGTTAGACTTTAGGGAGAGCAAAGGGCTTGCCTAGCCACGTCCTCACGAACCAGCACATTTCGACTGTTTTTGTGCTCCTCTTCTCTGCTGCTCCTGGTCCTCCCTTACACTCTCCATTGTGCTGGCGTAGAGAAGAATAAGGGCTCAGGAGAAAGCCTGGTGTCCGTCCTGTGTGGACAACACACGTGCTCCCTTGGTCCTGAGGCTTCTCCTTAGGATTCCAAGTCAGGAAGGACCAGCTGTAGATTATAGTAGGGGAATCATTTCCACCATGTCCATTGAACTCCTTTGTCTATTCAGACAGAACCCTGGTCTGTGACAAGCTCTGAGTACCAGAGCTCTACTTGTTAGTTTCCCTGACCACATCTTTATAAGCAGGAGCACCCCCCTCCCAATTAAACTCTCTTCAAATTAGCTAGCATGCATGTGTCGTCTGTTTCCTGCCCAAACTTTAACATTAACTCACATTCTCATAACCTTCTCTGTCCTTCTGCTGCTTGGCCAATATTATCATCCAATAGAGGACAGCTCAGGCTCACCTTAAGGAAGTCTGTCTTCTACAGGATCTCTTCTGGAGACTCCCTAGCCTCTACCCTCTGCCCCTCTTACCTACTCAAAAATGCCCTTGTATAGTGACTTAAGTGCACTGAGATCAATGCTCTGTACTCCGAGTGGTTTCTTGAGGCAAGCTGGCCAGAGCTGGCCTGACTCATGGCAAATTGCTGGTTCTTAGACTTTTGTGGAGTTCCTCCCATCACTGGCAAGCAAGCTGTAGACTTGAGAATGGTGACTCGTCATCTCCACTTGGCACGTACAGCTTCTGACAATAGAGGCATTCGATGGATTGGCCTGGGATACACCTGCAGGAAGCACCAGAGCAAAGATGGGAACTTAGACAATCTAGTTCTAAAAGCCATGTTCTCAGTACAGTACAAAGCCACCAGTCACCGCCTTTTAAAGTTTCCAAGTTACCATTGCAACTTGTCATCAAGGATTCATATTTTATTTAAAATCCTCATTTTTAGCATCTGCTGGAGAACCATGGAATATGCTGCTGGCACCCGTCAGTCATGGCAACCACTGGGTAAACATAAGTGGCAGCTGGCCTCTTCTAGTGTGGTGTCTGCACTCCACATCTGAGGGCCTCCGCCAGCCTGCCCCGTCCCTGTATCTCTGCACCTTCCTTTCTGCCCATCAGCAAGTTTGGGGCTTGGTTACCAGAGTGGTTTTTGTGTCAGGGCTTTTGGAAGCACTTAATGTCCTTAGTCATTTCATTTCATGAACTCAAGTCCAGGTTGTAAATTGACCTCAGTCCCCACAACAGAGTAGCTTCTTGTAGATGAGACAGTGGACTTGCAAAAACAACTTGGGTTTCCAAAGTGACTCCACCCAGACATGAGCTGCATCCTTGTTCTTGGGCTGTGCTTTATTCTTTCAGTCAGCTTCTAAAGCCCCTGTCTACAATCTGGGAGTTCCTGGCAACATCACTCCTAATGAAGACAGTCTCCTTCCTCCAGTCTCAGGAGGTTTAGAGGAGAGAGCACAGCCACCGTGGGAGGAAGAGAGAAGAGATCCTGCTTTTAGGTGGAGTATGAAAATGCAAAGGAGATCAGAGAAACCGAGAACAAAGAGGCTGCCGGTAGACATGAATCCCAGAAGACACAGAGATGTGGGGAGCTGGGCTGGGGGCAAACAGAACCAGAGCCGGCATGTTTGGAGACAAATTGAGAGCAGGAATGATGAGGAATGACCAGGAACCTGGGCGGCAGGTGTACGAAAGGCAAGCCGTAGGCTGTGTCAGGCCAGTGCGCTGGAGGAGAAGCGGGCATGGGGAGGGAGTTCAGCCAGCAGCAGGCAGAACTCTGGCCCTTCCTTTCTTCACTCGGAGTGTAGGGTAGGGTGCCGAGCAAACTGTCGTGTGTGTTCCAAGACAAGGGCTGCAGTTGTTCCTGTGGGGTGCATAGCAGAATGCTCTCATGGTAAATGATGCCCTTGACACTTGTGCATACACACCATGTAGGCGACTTCAGCAGAATCTAGAGATTTCTATAACCACACTGGAAGGCTCGCTTCATGCTTGTTAAGTGCACACATAAGCCTCTTTGTAAGCATGACATTCTTTGGGTTTCTGGTTGAAAGTTTTCTTGTTTATCGTATTATACCTTGACCTTTAGGGAAACAAGGGGCTTCATGGTATAGACACAAATAAAATGAATCATCTTTCCTAACAGAAGGGGCTGGTGTATTTATATCCCATAATCCTACAGATGAGGAGCTTGCTGATGCTCATGAATGAGGAGGAGGAGACCCCACAAACACCACTTTAGAAAAGACGCAGTGGCTGTGGGTACAGAGGTGGCCAAGCTGTGGGTCCTTGTTGATCAGGGTCAGATGCTTGACCTCCAGTGAGCCAGCCAGGGGCTTTCCCACCATCTGATATCAGCAGTTGTGGGCAACTAATGTTCATTCCCCCTAGGATTTTGGAAGAGTACAGAATTGGCAGATCTCTTCAACTTGTATTGCCTTAGACTGGAGTAAAAATTTCCATCTTGCTCAAGACTATGTTGGCTGGTCAGGGAGGGAGATAACTTAACCCTAAAATACCCTCCAGCTGTGAGCGGGCTCCCTGACTCTTTTCTCCTTCCCTCAGTGGTACATGGCCTGTCCTCAGCGGCTTGCCCTGAGAGGGTCACCCTGCAAAGTTTCCAGGATGCCTCCTCCAACAGTATATGAAAACGCCGAGTTCAGCTGCCATCCAGCTCTCTTTTGGTCCTTCTGTCTCATTCTGGCTGGCTCCTTCCTGCTTAACTCTGTGACCTCCAGCAAGTTACCCTCTGCAACAGTTTTCTCGTTTGTCAGAAGGAATCAGAATGCAACCTAACTTGTAGGGTGGCATTTAAGTGATAGTTATGGGGTAGATTCTGATGACAGCGGCAGTGGGCGGGTGTCCATCCACCCACCAGGTCATCGTCATGCACGATAATTACCCTCCTGTTTCCCTGGTCAGCAGACACTGGTCCCCGATGTCTGTCTCCCACCCTGGTTTCCCCGCAGCCCTTGTTTATGTCTCCACTGCACACTCTCCAATCTTCCAGTTCTCGGGTTGCTAGGTGCCCAGCACACTGGGCTGCTGAGGATGAGAGCTATTCTGAATCAGACCCCAAAGGTCTCCCTCGCTGACCACAGAGTGTGTGTGTGTGTGTTGTTATTCAGTTTCCTTCTGTGGTTGAGGAATGGACACCTAAATGCTGCTTCTTTTTATAACTGGCTCTGAGCACGTTTGCTGATTAGAAGGCAGGCCTCCTGGAGCATTCATTTTGAAGGGCATAGTGATACTTAGGAGCCAGGGCTATTTCAGACAGTTACTGCAAACTCTTTCTTTTCTAAAATAAGGGCATGCTTCCTGTTTACCTCTTGCTAATGAGAATCCCCTGGGGTTGTGAGCTGCTCTTGTGCTCCTTTCTGGAAGTGCGCTCGCTTTTCAGATTATCCATGCAGAAGATCGAGATGGAGCGGTCATTAAGTTGTCACTGAACTTTGAGAAGGGCTTTCTCCTGCTCTTAGGCTGAAGCCGGCTTTCTCACCCATCCAAATAAATGCACCTTGTAATCTCACTTCAAATCTTTCATTAGAACTTCAGGGGTGTTGCAAAAGGTACTCATATACAATACAAACACAATATAAATAACATAGAGAATAGAAATTAGACTCCCAACTGTGAGGTGATAGAATGCAAAGCACTGGGGAGCACGTGCCTGTCTTCAAGGGACTCCCACACCAGAGCAAGGGGCCAGCAAATGCTCTGGAGCCCTGCACCACCCCTCCCACTTACAGTGGACTTGAGAAATGAATCGTTTTTCAGGTGAGCAAGACATGGGGATACCAGAGAACAGAGCACATTCAGACTACAAGTTGCTGAGCTGGGGAGAGAAAGATAGAGAAGATAGATAGATAGATAGATAGATAGATAGATAGATAGATAGATAGATAGATAGATAGATAGGAAGAATATGTTAGAGGCAGGGAGTATGTACTCAGAATGTTGGTTTGAGTCAACTTCAAAGAACCTCATCTCTCAAACTGAGAGCTGATCTGGAAGCACTGGGAGCTGCCAATGGTTTCCCACTAGAGGAGGATTCTCACCGGATCCTGGGGACTAGCAGACAGCACAGCTTTTCTTTTAGCATTCCTGTATTTTCATTTTAAAGAGTCTTCAGCCTTGCAACTCAAGGAGAAACATTGTCCCTTCGGATACAGGATCTCCACTTTTCTTTCCTCCTGTGTACAACTTGATTAAATCAGTTGTTGTCCTGGTACAGCATCTTTCTTGTAAATTGGGTCAGTGATATATACATAGTTTTGTTTATTTTACTATACAAGGAGATAGTTATTAGGTGTTTTGATTTGTGAGGTAGGGCCTCACCATGTACCCCAGGCTAGCCTCCTGCCTCTGATCATGGAGTATCAGAGTTCCAAGTGTACACTGCCATGCCAAGCTCCAAAAGCATATGTGATTGGCTCAGAGGCTGGAGATGGCCAGAACCAAGCCCCATAGGCTGCCCAGAAGACAGGCCAAGACTCTGGATGCTGATGCTTGTGCTTTGTCTTGAGAAGTGGGAGACTCGGGACTCAAATCAGAGTTCCTCTGGCTCCCTTGTCCACAGTGTGGCTGGATTTCTAACGGGTGTTCCAGTGGATCAGGGCTGGTAGTCACGTGGGTAGTATAGGTGCAAAACGTGGATGGTAAGAGAGCAAATCACCCCTAAAGGAGCAATTGGTATTCCAGTCAATGCCAGCTTGGAATGTAGACCTAAGGTGGGATTTTTCAAGGGACATTAGAAATATCTGTTCCTGTGTGAAATCATCTTGATATTTAGATATTGGGAGAAAAATCCATGTGGGGTCTCTGGCAGAGCTCAGCTGAATACTGTCACCAGACTGCCTCTAAGCCTTCCCAATGTCAGAGTGCCTGGGCTTCCCCTGGGCTCTCCACTGCCTGATGACCAAGGGGAACTACCTGTGAAAGCACATGGCTTCAAGGGCCTTCCCTCCACCTGCGTGGACACTTACTGTGCATGTGTGCTCAACATACTCCAGAGTTCTGTGCCCGAGAATGCAGCCCCAGCCAGCTCCGAGAACCCAGTCCCCACAGCAATCCAGGAGGGCTCAAAGAGAACAAGGGGAGGTCCTCTTCACACTTCCTGAGACTCCACAGGAACCTGATGGTCCTTATCAGGTGACTTTACAAAAGTCGTGGCTTGCCTGAATATAAACCTAAAGATCAAAGGGACATGAATACGGCATGGAGACTTCCATATTTAGATAACATAGAAATAAATCAGAAGACATCTATACAGCTGGTGCCTCAGGGCAAAGATCTTCCCCTCCTCCTATGTATGTAGGGTGTGGTGAGAAAACACCACTGTGGTATTACCTCAAAGAGGCCTCCCCAATCATCTAAGTGTGAGGCTCTGCAGAACATGTCTTCTGGAGTCTTCGATTTGCACAGGTGGACACCAGATTGAGCAGCAGCAGGCCTGGTGGCCCAGATGAAGCATGTAACTAGCTGCACCGTCCACAAACAGGGAAGCACGCTGTGCAGAGACCAGAGCAGTTTACTTTGCAGACATCCAAGTGTGCCAACCTGAAAAATAGGCCTTTTGCATTTGGTTGGTTTGTACTCCCTGAAGAGCATCAGTGTGTGTGGTTCTGGGAACAGCCCTGGCCCCTCTCAGGCCTTCTCTAGCAAGATCAAAATCCAGGACATCTGGTGGAGAAGGCTTACCACTAAAACTGCATGCAGGAAAAGTACAAGCTGTGGTTGTGATTTTTTCCATGGGCTCAGCTGAGTTCAAAATTCAGCACGCTAAACCTCATGGGAGGCTTCCTGGAGGAAGTGGTACCCAAGGTTGAGCCCAGGAGGCAAGGAGGAGTTAGCAAGGTGAGGATAGGGAAACGAATGTTCTCGGTAGTGGAGATCGCTTCTTCAAAGGCCTCAGAAGTGGCCCAGCTGCAGTGCATGGGAGACAGAGTGGAGCAAAGCTGGGTGGGTGACAAGGAACAAAGTGTAAAGGATCACAGTGACATCTGGCTTGCCCAAGGCTGCCTGTCTTCCCTGTCACCAGGGCACAACACTCCCCTGAACAGAAGCTGGCAGGGAAGCGTGGCCCATCATACTTCATAGCATGGTGTACATACACACACACACACACACACACACACACACACACACACACACACACACACACACACTACAGAATCCAGAGAGAAAAGTGTTTTCTTATTGTCAGACACATCAGCTGTTCAGTATTAAACTGTTCTTCTCTTTTTTATTTTGTTTTGTTTTCACAAAATTTTCAAGTGAGAAACCAAAACAAAAATAATGTCCCCGTGCATGTAGATATCACCCACAGAATTCCTTCAGGTTGCTGTCACCTCTCACTGCCATTTTATTTATGCAAGAGGAACACGGTCACATCCTGCAGTCTGATGAGAAAGCAGTCTGTGAGCACTGCTCGTCCTTAGGGTGCAGTGACTCTGCCCTCTGTGAGGCTCTCCTCCTTAGGATGCAGTGACTCTGCCCTCTGTGAGGCTCTCCTCCTTAGGATGCAGTGACTCTGCCCTCTGTGAGGTTCTCCTCCTTAGGCGGTAGTGACTCTGTCCTCTGTGAGGCTCTCCTCCTTAGAGGGCAGTGACCCCTGCCCTCTGTGAGGCTCTCCTCCTTAGGGTGCAGTGACCCCTGCCCTCTGTGAGGCTCTCCTCCTTAGGGGGCAGTGACCCCTGCCCTCTGTGAGGCTCTCCTCCTTAGGGGGCAGTGACCCTGCCCTCTGTGAGGCTCTCCTCCTTAGGGTGCAGTGACCCTGCCCTCTGTGTGGTTCTGCTCCTTAGGGGGCAGTGACCCCTGCCCTCTGTGAGGCTCTCCTCCTTAGGGTGCAGTGACCCTGCCCTCTGTGAGGTTCTGCTCCTTAGGGTGCAGTGACTCTGCCCTCTGTGAGGTTCTGCTCCTTAGGGGGCAGTGACCCCTGCCCTCTGTGAGGCTCTCCTCCCTCTGTGAGGCTCTCCTCCTTAGGATGCAGTGACTCTGCCCTCTGTGAGGCTCTCCTCCTTAGGATGCAGTGACTCTGCCCTCTGTGAGGTTCTGCTCCTTAGGGGGCAGTGACCCCTGCCCTCTGTGAGGCTCTCCTCCCTCTGTGAGGCTCTCCTCCTTAGGGGGCAGTGACCCCTGCCCTCTGTGAGGCTCTAGCACCATGGCATCTTTCTGCCAGTTTACTGTGACGATGAGACTGAGCCAGGTCACAGAAAATGGGTGGGAGCCCTAGTCGCTTACCCATCTCCACTGAGTGGTTCTACCACGTACATTCCTCTAAGGATCGCATTGCTTAAAGTCTATTCCCAAAAAGTAGAAGGACTTCTTACTCCAGGCCCAAACCCATCCTCTTCGGCCTTTTGAGACAGGATCTGACTGGTAACCCAGGATGGTCTCGAAATCCCAATCCTCCTGCCTCCGTTTTCTGCATGCTGGAGTTAAAAGCATGCACCACCACGCCCAGCCAAGTTGTCCTTTTGGGTGTTTTATATTCCTAAGGCCCACAAGCAATTGAAAAGCTATCTCCAAGTCTCTGAAGGCTAGACCATTGCTTGCTTGGCACATCCACAGCAGACCTCCCGTACCCAGTTCCACTCTGAAGTGGGCCGCCCATAAGCAGTACTCTTTCTGCACCTGCCCCTGGGGAGAATGAGAGAACCCACACTAAAGGGTTTTTTTTTTTTTTTTTTTTTGTTTTTGTTTTTGTTTTTTTTTTTTTTGGCCTCTTATTCTTAACACAGAAAGCCTTAATGGCCGAGGCCACCTGTGTTTTCCCAAGAGCTCTTTTAAGCCCTTGATCCACTCTAGAGGGCCTCTCTGTGGATGGCTGAGGGAGAGGAAAGCATCCTGGAGCTCCCTTCAAAAGCTACCCACGGAGCCAACAATAACAGCTCACTGCACACAGGCAGGGGCCTGCGAGGGGATCAGCTCATACAATCCTGAGGATTCCAGTCCGCAGCCCATTAGGGCAAGCAGGTCAAGTTTCCTGGAAGCAAACCTAGTCTGTAGCCTGTGTGAAGCTGTGCATGCCCCCAACGCAAGATGAAAATTTAACATTTGAAAGCGGCCATTCTGAGCATCTTAAACTTGCGGGTGCATTTGAGTGCTCGTCCTAGGTTTTGAAACAGGATTGGCTTGGGATTCAGTTAGCAGTTTCAGGAGAGGCCTGGAGTGCAGTCTTCCCTGTGTCCTCTCTCTGGCCGACCTTACTGCTTCCCCACATGAGGTTGTTTCTGGCCTGGGAGGAGCGCTAGCCGCAGACCACACATGTGTGGCTGGGAGGCAGAAAGTCGTAAACAGTTCTGCTCGTCTTTTCTGAGATGTGATGGCCTAAGTAGGGCAGTTTCATGCTCATCTTCGTCTTCCATAAACTCCTCCAGCTGCTCATCCTGAAGTCAAAATAGTCCTCCCGTTTCTCCAACGGGAAGGGAGGAAAGCCCTGGCCATGGGAACATGGGCCCATTGAGATGGTGTGTGAAGGTGCTGGGGTGCAGAGCCAGGGACACCTTGAGAGCTGAGTGAAACATCTAAGGCACATCTAAAGGGAGGATGACCCCAGCATGTTTGCATAGGAAGCAGGGGTGGGCTTCCACTCCAGCGGCACACCCACCACATCTGCAAGGCCTTGCTGCAACCAGGAGACAGTGGGTCCTAATGGTCAGAGAGGCTCAGAATGCCATTATGACCCTCCTTTGGCATTTAACATTTCAAGTCTTGTCCTTTCCTAATCTGGAGTAGGAATGCGGTAACTAGTACTCTCACCATCAAGTTGAGCTTTCGTTCATACCCTACGCTCTTTTTAAACTAGGTACAGGGGAGAGGGTGATTCAAAAGACAGCCTCAGGAGTTCAGTCATTGGTTCAGTGCTGTTTGGACACAGTGGCCCCTGCTGGATTTGGCATTGAGAGAGAGCCCAGCACCTCCATTGCCTCACAGGCAGGAGGGAGTGGGTAACCACTGAGCTCCTGGAGAAAAGGCAGCAGAAGGCATGTGGAATTCCACAGGGGTCCACCTACGGCACCTGGCACCTGGCGGAGACTTTTTCCAGGCCCTTCCCTCTCTTCTTTTCCCTTACTTCTTTCCTTGGAGGTGCTTTGGAGAGGAGTTACGTCATCAAAAGCAAACAGTGCATCAATAAATGATGCTTCCAACAGAACAGTGGGAACAGAGATGACAGCTTTGAGGTTTGGTATGAGTCACTTTTCTCAACACTCTGGTCACGTGCCTTACAAGAACTACCAAGGGAGAAAGGTTGATCTGGCCTCAGAGTTTGAGGAGACAGTCTGTCATGGCAGGGAGATGTGGCAGCTGGGGTTCTGTCTGTCACAGCAGGAGATTACACCTGCCTTTTTGCATAGCTCCAACCAGGAAGCAGAGACAGGGGACCCAGAAGCAGGGCTTCACTATAACCTTCAGGGCCTGCCCCCAGCAACACACTTCTGCCAACTGGTCCCACCTCCTAAGGGTTTTAGAACTTCCCAAGACACTGCCACCAGCTAGAGACCAGATGTTTAAACACAGGAGTGGGTTGGGGGCACATTTCATCTTGAAACCATACTGAAATAATCTGTAGACCTTATTTCCCTCCCTACGTTTCCTGGACCCTACTCCTCGCTGCCAGTAACTGCCCCTAAGAGCCGCCTCTGGCTCTGGCCTGTCTCCGCTGTGGTTGTCCTGTTACCGGCCTCGGCAGGATGCTTGAGGGACAGGTAAGGTGCCTCTGCACTCGGTGGTACTGCCCCTGAGGCCTGCACACCAGGACAGCCCCCCAACCTTAGCCCCTGAGGCCTGCACGCCAGGACAGCCCCCAACCTTAGCCACTGAGGCCTGCATACCAGGACAGCCCCCCAACCTTAGCCACTGAGGCCTGCACCCCAGGACAGCCCCCAACCCTAGCCACTGAGGCCTGTACACCAGGACAGCCCCCAACCCTAGCCACTGAGGCCTGTACACCAGGACAGCCCCCAACCTTAGCCCCTGAGGCCTGCACCCCAGGACAGCCCCCAACCCTAGCCACTGAGGCCTGCACCCCAGGACAGCCCCCTGCACCCCAGGACAGTCCCCCTGCACCCCAGGACAGCCCCCCTGCACCCCAGGACAGCCCCCTGCACCCCAGGACAGCCCCCTGCACCCTAAGACAGCCCCCTGCACACCAGGACAGCCCCATGTACCCCAGGACAGCCCCCTGCACACCAGGACAGCCCCCCTGCACCCCAGGACAGCCCCCAACCCTATCATTCATTTGACATCTCTAGTCGGCTTCCATACTTCCTGTCTCCAGCTCTTCTCCTAAGGCCAAGAATCTGGGTCTCAGGAAGAAAACACCTGTCCATCTGTCTGACTGCCACACAGACTTCTGTTAGGCCCGTGGCTGTTTTTCTCATCACAGTTTGGAAGCTTGGGCTGGCACTCCAGCGATGCTGTCAATGTTCCCCTGGCACCCGGGAGTGGCATTTGCTTCACCACAGGCTCTGTGTGTGCCAGCGCCTTGCCACTGCCTGGTCCTTTCATCTTCTTTAAGTAGTCATTGGAGGAGAGAAACGGCACATGTAAAAAATTACATGGAGCCTCCAAACGCTGAAGACCCAAACATGGAGCTGCTCGTGTTCCTGCTTTGCCGCAGAAGGCATGCAGACAACTCATCTCAGCCCCTAAGTACAGCATCCTGCCTGAGGGAAATATCTGTTTTACAGACATGTGCATGCTTTCGGTTTATACCTCACCTCTTTCCAAAAGAACCTGAGGTAGCTTTAGGAGAAATATTGGCAGACAGGACAGTAAGAGCTCACGATTTTAGTGTCAGAATGGCTTCCTGCCTGCACAGTGCCCTGCCTTGTCCAGCTGTGGCCCTGCCTGAGGTTCCAGAATCAATGCTTTTTTTAGATCTGAAAGTATTTCCCCCTGCTCAGCAGTGGATGAACAGCTGGAGGCTGTTTGACTCAGAGGAGACTCTAGAGGGCGCTCTAGGATGCAGCCTGTCTCTGGGATCGCCTCGCCCCAGCTTCATCCCTGAGTCTTGCTCCCAAACCAGAGCCCACCCTCAAAACATGTATTTCCTGGCTCTTCCAGGCTCTGTGACCTTCTGTCTTCACCCTGGTCCTCCTGATAGCAGGAAGCCTCGCTTTCTGCTCTGATTCCACCTTCTACAGTAGAAGGACAAGAAAGAGAATTTTGAGCTCAGTAGATCTGGGACATCTGCCTTTTACCATTCTCGAAACCTGAAAGCTTGACAATTTCCTTAGCTGCTGCTCCCTTATCTTTAAATGGGAGGTGTCGCTGGATCGGCCTCAGAGAGCCACATGCATAGGGTGGGATGATTCAGTGCCCCAGAGTGCTTCAGATGGGATTCAACACATCAGTACTGCAAGGTTACCATCTTTTGTAAACAAAACTCTCCTGGGGTCCACTGGATACCCATCATTCAGCTCCCAAGACCTGGAAACAAGCTTTCCTTCAGGGCAGGTCTACTCAGTGCTTCTACCCCAGGAACTCTCCAGAGTTGCTCACTAGAGCCAACCCCCTCCTTCCTGCCGTCTAATCCTTCTCTGTCCACTCTCCTGACTCTTCACAAAGCAGCCCACCTGCTATTGCCCACCTACAGCCCAGACTGCTTCCAGTCCTTGTGTGTCTGCCTAGACTTACCTGCCCCCTCCTCGGCCCTGGATCTGACAGAAGCAAACACGAAACTAAGGCTGAAGAGCTACAGCAGTGGGTGCCTTCTTCAAGATTGCCACATTTCTCTTCATTGGGAGAAAATGAATCCTTTAGGTATGTCATGACTATTCTTGGTTGTCAACTTGACCTATACCTGGAATTAACAAAAACCCAAGCAACTGGATACACCTATAAGGGATTTTCCTTGATTAAATCATTTGAAGTGGGAAGAGTTGGGATCTTTTGAGGTGGGAAGATCCATCTGTAATTTGGGCCACACTTTTTGGTGGCAGCCTATGGACATGTAAGAAGAAAGCTCTTGCTCTATACTTGTTTGCCCTCGCTCTCACTAGCAAGTTCATTCCTTCTCTGGCATTAGAACCTACTTCTACGGGAGTCCCACATATACTGAAGACCAACCAAGACATCCAACCTTGTCTGAGGACTGAGAAACTACTGGACTCTTGGGTTCTCCATTGAGAGACAGCCATTGTTAGAAGAGTTGGACCATAACCTGCAAGGCACTCTAATAAATCCCAGATAGACAGATAGATGATAGACAGATAGATAGATAGATAGATAGATAGATAGATAGATAGATTCATTCTATCAGTTCTGTTTCTCTCTAGGGAGCCCTGGCTAATACAAAATGTTTCATGATTCTTTTGTCATCTATTCTAAAAACTATTCTGTCATTCATTCTAAACTATTCTTGACAATAAGGACAAACCAGATAGACATATTTAGGATGGTCTGAGATAGTCCTGCTAATTGCTTGCTTTAAAGGGGGAATTTGGTTTAAAGGGGCTGGTGAGATTGCCCAGCTAGTAAAGGCTAGGCCCACAATCAAAAATAAAGGGGGAGTTTTGTTCTGTGTGATAGATTATACATTTGTCATCACCATTTGACTTGCAATACCCTAGTCGAGCTTCACAGTTTAGGCGACTCTTCCATATAACTCAACTGCGCTTCCATAACTCATCTCTGCCTCATTTTAGCATCTGAAAAATGGGAATAAAGTTAGTTGTACCTGTGGACTGGTGGGCAGCCTCACCTTTCCACCTTGTCTGAACTCCATGGTGCAATACACAAGTTGGGCAACCATATGAAAAGCCTTCAAAAAGGCAATTAACTCTAAATGGATCAGTAGGGACATTCAGGGGCAGCACACTGGAGTGTGCAATGGCAGGTTAGTACGGTAACAGAAAACAAGGCTAATGAAAAATGCACTGGCCATGGTGACACTAATAGTGTTCAGGGCTTACAAATTTTTGTGGCACATTTATCTTATTAAGCACACAGGTGCAATCTAACTTTGCGTGTAAGAAGACAGCTTTCTTATTAGGGTCAGTTCACTCTTCATGAGCCACTGAATCATGTAAGCTGTTGCTTCCTTTTGACCCTGCCTCTGCACTTCTAGGAGGATAATAAATGAGCATCTTAAATTTGCCTGCTGACATTAACTCCTGTCCATATGATGCCACAGTAGATTATCTGAGAACATTTGGATGAATGATAGATCACCTTCAGCCTACTTAGACATGCAGTACGGGTGAGGGGGGGGGGGAGAGATGAGAAGGAGGAAGTCAGGGAGCTGAGGCCAGCATGTGGAACATGAAAGCAGGGGAAGGGAAGGGCAGCTTGGAGATGTGTGGAGGAAGCAAGGAGGGTGGAGAGAAAAGGTTCAGCAAGAGGGCAGATGTCATCATTACCCAACAGAGGACGTGAGACTTTCACAAAACAAAATGTTCCGGCAGATTGAAAAGAAATGTTTTTAAATTTAAAGAAAGAAAATATATACAAATTTAACAACAAATTACATCATAAGATTATGTTAGGCGAAAGAGCAAATTGGGCTGAGCAGAAATTCCTGCACTCTTCTAGAGGCATTTTGGAAGCATACTGTGGCAATTTTATCCATTTTGCACAATGTATTTGAGGCAAACAAACCAGGGAAGCTAGCAAAGTGTCCTTATTGTACATTATAGTCCTCAATGAGAACAGTTTCATGCTAATACTATAGTATGGTATCATATTGTATTGTGTTATACATGACATATATTATACAGGAAATTACAGCATGGATGAAAGCAAAACTCGAATTATTCTCTGAATCATAATATTTCTTTAAATCACCTCCAAATGATTTGTCTATATAAATCACTCTATCTATAGTGATCCCCTTATAAATGAATGATTATTTCTCCAAAGGGCATTAAAAGACTATTGTATGCCACTCATATAACTAGGAACACCATCCAAGTTTCCTGCTCATTTAAATGATTGCCCTCTCTGTTCACCATATAGGAAATAAGCAGGCACACAGGTTAGAAGAGAGCTTGCTCCTGTGTTAACCAGTTAACCAGGACTACTAACTTGGCTTCTCAGAGGCTTCAGTTTCTCATGTAGAATGGGAATGCTGCTATGTTCCTCCCAAGATCTTTGTGACTACTAGAAATGAAATATATGAGGCAAGAGTGCTCTTCAGCTTATAACAGGTTACAGCTTGAGAAGCACATCATGAACTGAAACTGTCTTACTTTGGAAATGCATTTAAGAAGAACACGCCGTGGTATATGGAGAGAAGCCACAGGGATGCAACTGCACATACTACACCTAGCTCACCGTCATCTTCCACAGCTTGGCCACACAGCAGCACATCATAGAACCTCAGTTATTTCCCTTCATAATCATGTGACTGCCTGGGAGCTGTGTTTGCTGCACTGCCCAGCATCGCACGAGAGTGAGCTGTTGTGGATGCCTGGCACAGGAAAGGGGCAAAAACAAGTACATCTACTAAATCCATCTCGTTCTTGCACCATTGTAAAGGTAGAAACCAGTAAATCAAACAAAGCATGTCAGGGGCCACCTGTATTCAAAGTAAGAAGATGGCTAATAGCCATTGTTTTCATATGACACAAAATAATGCTAAACATCTTTACAGTCAAGAGAAGCAGGCCGGGCAGTGGTGGCACACACCTTTAATCCCAGCACTAGCGAGGCAGAGGCATATAGATCTCTGTGAGTTTGAGTCTAGCCTGGTCTACATAGTGACAGGCAGAACTACAGAACAGAGAAATCTTGTCAAAGAAGAAGAAAGAAGAAGCAGGAGGAGGAAAGATTAAAAAGAAAGAAAAAGCATCAGTGCATCATCCAAAATGGGGAAAGGAGGTGATGAGATTAAATCAGGGAAAACAACCAAATAGATCACACTGGAGTGTATTTATCATATGGGAAAATGGAAGCAGAGACTTCATTGTCTCTGAGTTGTATAGAAAGAGAAACTGGTGCAGAAAGGAGTAAATTCTGTAACACTCTCCATGAAATGCTATCAAAATGCTATGACTCTCTTGTAAGCTAGTTTATTAAACAAAAACAAAGACAGTGTGTTGCATCAATTGAAGCCTGTTTGGTTTTTCTGACTTTTTTTTTTTTTTAATACTTAGAAATCTGAGTAACAGGTACACCATTCCCCTGGCATTCCACCCTCCAATCTCAAATCTTTTCTCTGGTTCCAAAGATAAGGCATTGTACATTAGGCACACATGGCTCAGGAGGGAAAACTCCTGAGCACATTACTCCGTTCCTTTTAGCTTAGACCGCTCAATGATTCTGGTTCTTTCCTTCCACCTGCTAGGAACATTTGAACAAGACCACAGTTGTCTAGCCACTCTTTGAATGCACTATCAGTTTCAATCTATGTCCATCCCCCAATCACCAAAGCTTTGAACATTACTTACGGTTAAGGCATGTTCTGTTTCCCAGCACTGCCTGTAGCAGTCCAAGGGGAAGGTGTGGCTGATGCCTCCTATCTTCCCCTCATACACAGGTCCTCTTCCACACAGCTGAGACCCTTTGTGAAAGAGGGTCTGGAGAGGATTGGCAGGGTTCATCTCTGGCACTTGTTATATGTGGGTCTCTCACTCCCTGATCTCAGCACATCCTCCAAACTGGATCTTCCTGTATTGTACCTTGGAGGGGGTCTTAGGAATAACCCCTCCCCCAGCTCGTGATTTCTCTCTTGCTGTTCCCTCTGCTGGAGGGATGTTATTCTGTCTTTCTCAGGCATCATGAGGTATGGCAGCTTGGAGCCAGTTCAGTGATGTGTTTCTTCGTTACCCTGGCTTTCGAGGATATATGAAGATGGTGGCAGTTCTTCTCTTCAGGAGGACTCACCTTTCTGTAAACTGCATTTAAAGAGAAACCAGGTAGGAACCTGTTCTCTAGAGATGTAAAGAAAAGGATAGCAAAAGGAAATAGAACCTAGAAAAATACTTCCTGCTCCATGGCTCAGTGGCTAGAGCATTGTGTGCATGGAGAAACATCCTGGAGAGAAATACTTGTGGAAAGGAAAACCAGAGTTTGTTCAATTATGTTTTTAAAATGCCAACCTCAATAAGTGGGGAGGGGACCAGCACACTAATTGCTCATTTCAGATCCTCTCCTACCACACCTGGCTTCCTACAGAAAATCACAAAATATCATGTCCACTCATAAAGTGTTAGGTGAATCTCCTATGTGAAATGTCCACTACAAACATTGAAAACTGCTCACGTAACATTTCGTGTGGTTTAGACTTTTGTTTTATATTCTTATCACAAATTCTTCCTTGTAGCCTACACATTTTAAGTTTTAAGTTAGGTGCTTTTCTCAGTACATCTAGATAGATCCTCATTTTGTGAGACAAGGAGTGCGTGCATCCCCACAGCATGGAGAGCACGGTAACTGCTGAGGAAGCAAATCCCTCACCTCTTAGATAGCACAGGCCTGGAGCCTGACCCTTCACTCTCAGCTACTAGTTTGCAGAATAAGATTCTCTCTGATATTCAAAGCAGGAGGTTAAAAAAAAAAAGGTCCAAACCTTACATATGACCAACAGCTTTAAGAAGAAAACCTCGTAGGATTTTCCTTTTTAATAACCCCAGGAAAGGAGAGACATGGAGGGTGTTGCCTTCTATGGAGGCAATAGTGGGTGCCCTTCAGCCCCTGACACCTACCAAACTCAAGAGAGGCTGGAAGAACAACATTAGATTGCCTGTGACTCTCTCCACCCCTGTCAGGGGAGACAGAACAGAAGCAGAGTTTGCAAAGTGTGGGAACCCACAGAGGTTTCCTAGTGAGATCTGAGCTTGCTTTACCAGTAAAGCTGCATAAGGGGATGACTTGACCATAGCATGGTTACCAGGTGTGTGGAAGGGTCTGCACTTGGCTATGTGGTATGTTTGATCTAGCAAGGCGGGGAGGTCTTTTGTCCTGCCCCTTGATATTATTATAAAAAGCCTTTTTGAAGAGACAGAAGGGACTGTTAGATATTGACCCAGGTCCTCCTGAAGCTATCCTGTGTTTCTGTCTGTCTCATCTATACTATCTTCCTATCTAAAACATTTCTTATTCCTCCCTTCTCTTCATAGGATCCCTTTAAAAAGTGGCACCAGAAGTAGGGACTTACTTGGGTGCAGGGATAGATAAGTGAGAGTAGGGAACCCCATGGAAGCAGTTGGACATGTCTGGTTTTGTATCAAAATGAAGGCAGTGGTATTTTATTCTTTGGAAGCAAAAATTGTATATAGAAAGAATTAGGCAGCAGCAAGTATGTCTCTCTGTCTAGGTTTCTTTCTCTCTCTCTCTTTTAATTTCTGTCTATTAAAATTAGGCAAAAATATAGGGTTAGGTATAGGAATATGGTGCAGGAAAAACCGTAGAGTAGAGAAGCAACAAGTGCACACCAAGGAGCTGTGTCCTTGGTTCTCCAACTATGGGACTCTGGACGAAGACTCCTGGGGGAGAGTCGGAGTCAAAATGCAAAAATGCTATGAGGAAAATGGACCGGAAAAGATTCCTGTGGAAGCTTTTGGCCTATGGACAGCTTAGATCTAAGCCCTGAGGTGCAGGGGGGGAATTTTTCCTGAGGCAGAAGCAGGTGAGACAAACCCTCCACTCCACCAGCAGTGCCTGAAAACACTTTTACAGCACTGTATAATCAGGGTCAATTCCCTCTTGATCATGAAGCCGAGTTTAGGAAAAAGAAGTCTTGGAATGAGGCAAGGGAGGAACTAGAAGGCTTGAAAAAGTCATTTCTCTTACTCAAAAACTGGAAACTGTTCAGATCTCGTTTTCCTTCTGTAGGGGTGGAATTAGACTCACCTGAGGGAACATGTATCAGAATGGAAAAGCCACCCATAATTGCCCTAGCATAAAAATTCCCTGAAGCATTGCAAACCCTTGCTCTTAGTGCTTTGTCTTCTCTTCAAGCCAGCATTTGGGAGGCAACTAGCGGAGGGCCAGGGAGCAGGCACCTCTGAGTTTGAGTGTGTTCCAGGGACACTGGGGTCCCTGTGGTCACCAGGCAGCATCCCCAAGGGTGGAACTGCAGCAGAGGTGGTGCAGGACCCAGGGGAAAGCTGCCAGCTGACAAGATGCCAGGTGGGATGAGCCTTGGCATGGGGAGAGCAGCAGAGGCTTTGAAATCCTCCCTGCAGTGAAAAGAGCAGAGTCTAAGTCCGTAGCAGTAGCTGCAATGGCAGCATGGGAAATGCTGAGGCTGTGTTTGGCTGTACAAACTAGGCAGAAATGAGGATGCAAGCCCCTACGCCCGGAACAGAAAGCTGCTAGCAGAGCGCCTGAGCAGTGGCAGCGGCATCAGGGACTCTGCATCTTGAGAGAAGGGACAAGTTGGGATGAAGGTTTTGTTACCATTTAGTGATGAAACAGAGCCCGGAGCCACACTGCAAATTATTGTGTGGCCCCTTTAAGAGGCAGTTCCTGAGTCCTACTAGCTGAACAGAGAGGCAGCTCACTTACTATGGTGACCATCCTTGCCCGGAAGCAAGGTTCTTGGGAAAGACTGTCATAAAGTACTGCTGTGGGGCTGGAGAGATGGCTCAGAGGTTAAGCGCACTGACTGCTCTTCCAGAGGTCCTGAGTTCAATTCCCAGCAACCACATGGTGGCTCACAACCATCTGTAATGAGGTCTGGTGCCCTCTTCTGCCCTGCAGACATACATGCTGTATACATAATAAATAAATAAATCTTTAAAAAAAATAATAAAGTACTGCTGTTTCAGGGAGTGAAGTTTCAGCAGCATTTGTTTGAATTGTGGTACTCAGAAGAGCTGCAATAAGTTTGGGTATAGGAACAGCCCCCCCCCCACTGGCAATCATCCACCACTGGGCATACTTCCACCCATTCCAGAATGGCTGGGAGGGCCCAGCAGGAAAGATGGCTCTGGGGGAGTGGCATCATCCTGAATGTTACAGCCCCCTAGCAGTGGCACTCACAAAATTCCAGGGTCGAGGGAGTTGGATATAAAGACTTTCTCGAGCCACTGACAAATTAGGCTCTGATTTCAAACTGTTAGTGAAACTTTAAGGATTTTATCAAAACTGACTCTGAACTTCAAACTTCAGAAATGAAACAGTTTGAGTTCACCTGCAATTTTAACTGTGGTGATTCATGATTCATGTACTCTCTGTTTTGTTGGAAGAAAGAATAAATAGTTCTGTTAAGAGATCTCTTTCAGATGTTTGCTAAAGTTTGTAAAGTAGTCCTATAGAGAGTTTGCTTTTGAATGTGAGAGTTGTAAATATGTATAGTAATATCCATGCTAGTTGTAAATATGTATAGTAATGTTCATACTAGAATTATGTTAATTAGTTGATATTAATGCACCATGGTTTGGTGAAGATAAGAGAATCTTTTAAGTTCGATGCAGTTTATTTGATGCATTTGCATCAAGAGTTTATTGATTTTATAAAGGGCTTGGCACAACTAAGGCTGCTAAAGACATCTTAGACCCATTCAAAAAAGTACACTCCACCTTGGTCATCCTCTACTCCTTTACTGGGGGGTGTGGCAGCCTAAGGATTGCTGTGGTTGTTCTAACTGCTTGCAAGCTCTTAGTAGGGACGTGAGTCAGAGTTGACTTAAGCTCTGCACCCACTCCTGCCAGAGGCTGATAGTTAAAGACGGGCAACATTCTTCTTGCTAGCTTCCGACATAAAACAGATTATGCTTGACAGAAAGTGTATCTCCATGATGGCCAAGGTTTGTCTAGCTGAAGAAGATGACCTAAGGCAGGCACAGTCTATCTGGGGAGCCTGAGGGACCCTTTATTATATTAAGAGGAGGGAGCTGTGAGGGCCCACAGAGGTTTCCTAGTGAGATCTGAGCTTGCTTTACCCATCAGGGCTGCATAAGGGGATGACTTCACCATGGGCATGGTTACCAGGTATGTGGAAGAGTCTGCACTTGGCTGTGCAGTATGCTTTGATCTAGCAAGGGGGAGGTCTTTTGCCATGCCCTTTGGCATTGTTATAAAAAAAGCCCTATTGAAGAGACAGAAGTGTTTCTGTCTGTCTCATTGCCACTATCTTTCTATCTACAAATTCCTTATTCCTCTTTCCTTCTCATAGGAACCCTTTAAAATGTGGGAGCTGGCTTCCCACAGCGAAGAATGGCCTGTAACTTCTGTCCCTTCAGTGCCATAGGAGAAGTTATTTCTTGGTAGTTTCTGCACCACTTGAAAATAGCCCCAGCCTTGCTGGTTGTTTTCCTTATCCAAGGACATTCCCCAGTGTACTGAGGGATTCTTCTAGAATGGGTAAACATAGCTGGAATTGCAGTGTCGTTTGTTGCATATTTGGACAAACATTTTTAAGCCTAACTCGACCCTAACCTGCTGTCTTTGACCCAGAATTCCAGACAGATACTGTGTCTTCTAAAATTGTAAGCACCGAGTATTTGTGTTTCTAAGCTAATTTTTTAACAAAAAAATCACATCTGGTGCTTTGAGATCTTCTAAAGGAAGTTTTGCAGACACCTTTGGGGATGTGAATTATTAATAAAAACTTACCTTGTTTTGTAAGGTGGTTCTGTATGGCGCTAGGCACCCATCCAGTATCAGGACTCAAATCCCCAAAGTCCCCAAGGTGATATTAGCATGCCACTGAAAATGCTTCTTGTGTCCTGAGGAACTTAAAAGACTTCTATTTTAGTATTTACAATGAAACACAAGGCTAATTAATAAAACATGGCCCTAAGCTCTGTGCCAAATGAAATAAATATTTATTGGAAATAATCAAAATGACTTTGCTACAGTAGAAAGGGCCCTCTCCAGACCCTCTGAAGAATGCTGAGTATGCTCATATGTTTTCACTAACACATGCTGAATGCTCTGCCCAGCTTTCCAGAGTTGGGGAAGCTTGGCAAGGATTGCCCCTTTACCAGGGAGCAGTCATGCATGCAGTCAGACAATATTAAATAAGTATGTTATGATCAATACTCTCTAAGACCCAAGAGAAATTGGAAAGCATACATTGTCTGAGTCTTAGCTGTATGGATCCCATAAATGAGTAAGTTCTGTGTTTAATGCCCATGTCTTGCTCAAAACTCTCCATAGCTTTCTGTTTGTTTGTTTAGTTATTTTAAAAATGTGCTCTAGGCTTCATAACTCAGCTTAATAGGTTTCAGAAAGTTTTGATACTTGCTCACACACTTACTAACCACAAAAGGTGTGGTTAGGTAAACAAAATCATTTTCCCCTATCTCCATTGTTGGAAAAGGTCCAGAACCCAGCTGCTGTTTTACAACTGTTTTGGGAAAACTGAAGACAGCCCACAAAGCCAAGAGGGTACAAAATTAAACACTATTATTGATATTAATACCTGAGGTTACGCATTGTCCTGAGCAGTTTGTAGTCCAAAGCTGATCTTTAGGTGGTGTTTTTCAGCTTAGTGGTGTTATCATAGTCCTTGTGGAATCTTTGTCGTGAGGCCCCATCATCCTTTTGGAGACTTCAAAGGTCTCTGTTCTTGAATTGCTCTGGGAAGGAGTTTCCTCCATGATGACAGGAAACAATTGAACTGAATTTGACTTAGGGGCCTGCAAGAGGTTTCCCTATGTCAGAAGGTCACCTTGACTGTCCCTTATTGATCTATATTCGTTAGTCCAATATCTGCCTTTGCTACACCTTCTGCATAATCCAGACAGGAGGGGCGTTCTGTTGGGATTATTCTTAGCAAAACATTGTTTCTAGGAGCACCCTGTTTACAGTCTCTTTTTAGGTGACCTTGTTTACCAAATGGGTGTGTGTGTCCCTCACTGACTCAACAAGAACTACTGTGTCTTGCTTAGGAATCCCATTTTATAAACTATTCACCATCCATTCTGTCACATCTCAGTCACTTTTAGGTCGAGTGTACTCACCCACCTACCAAAGGACCTGGTTTCAGAGAAACTTAAATTTATGAGTTCTTTTCCAGTGCATTCCTACTGGGAAGTATTGGGTACCAGTGTCAGTTACCTTGGAGCACTTTTTGTTTCCCCGATAAAGAATTAAAGAGCAACTTGGGTTTTCAGAGTAGTGTTCAGAGGGCACCTCTGTCTATGTGGTTTCCTGGCCCACTATTGAAGTAGATATTTTATAGATCAGTAGAAAAGATTACTTTTAAAGATATACCTGTTCTCAGTTTCCCCAACTTTTTATTAGTGATTTTAAATTGTTATATATTCCTTCCTTTTGTTTTGATATGAATATATCTGGCACAAAGTACCATGAGATTAATTCCCCTACTGGGCTCTGTAGCATCAATGACTTCCTGTTTGAGAACCAGACTACAACATGAGTAAGACCTGCTTTTGGGACAGTCCACTGTTCACTCATGTTTTCTCTCTTGGTATTGTGTGATGTGAAGGCATACACAGTAACTGTGGGTGTTGTGTATTCAGAACCAAGGTTGCAATGAAGTTGCTTGAAAATGCAACCCAGGCAAGTACTGTCAGAAACACCCAGGACTCACACATTGGATTTTGAATTAGTTTTTGGTTCTTGCATATTGAGAGCCCTTTTGCTGTTGCCAGCATTTCCACAACCCACACCTTCAGTCACAGACCCCACATGGGGCTGCAACAGTTGAAGAGACTGGGCTCCAGATAATGACTCGCTTCCCTTGGTCAGCCGTGGTCACCATTGTCATCGTCTGAATGAGTCTCTAGTCTTGAATATAGGAACTGATGGAGTCTATAAATTAAAACCCACAGATTATTGATGGGATCTGGGAAGCTGACCCTTTGGCTGCCAAAACTGAGAAGAAATCCTCTACAGGACACATGATTCCACACACAGAGAAACTAACAGTTGTCTGGACAGTACTTGTTATTAAAACACTTTGATTAAACATTGGGATCTGAGATGATGCTCATGGAGAGAAAGCAAATGCACCTTCTTTGAACACAAACTCAACTACAATCATAATTATTTTATCTGCTCTAAAATGGGGCTTCTCTTCTTTACATGTAGCAGAAAGAAGAGTCATAGATGCTACTTATTACAAAGCACTGCAGGGAGGTAGTTTGTGTGTATTCACCATGGAAACTAAGTCTGTAGGTACTGGCACTGAGAAGTGGGAAATGACTGAAACATTTCAATTTGGTTTGTGAATCTGCTGTCCTTACCACGCGTGTCTGTCCATTTATTCATTTACTGTTGAAGACTCTTGTCTGGCAGCATCCAGGTTGCAGGGTGTAGACACATACTTTGTGTAAGCTGAACTGTGCCATTGTCAAAAACCATCACAGTAAAGTAAGGGATCCAGTAGTACATACTGGAACCCAATTAAAATAGGCTGGAGGGGAGAGCAAGGAATGGTAATCATAAATTATGCCCACAGGAAGACCTTGACAGTGGAGTTTCTTTAATTATTGTTTCCCCGTGCGGATTGTTCTTTTAACTGTGTCTGTCACGTCCATCTTCCTGAAATAAATGTGGATGGAGCAGAGGCGGAGCCCGTCAAGCCTCCTGCCTCCCCGTGCTCACTGGGCTGCAGATGTAGCTGCTGCTGACTCATCTGGAACAGTGGAGAGCAGTAGAGGAGTATGAGAGCACATACCCGCTAAGTCAAGAGCTCGGGGATGGTGGTGGGTAATCAAGATGAACTTTCTCACTTAAGGCGACACCGTCCGCTGGGAGCCAGAGGCTTTCTCCTCCTGTGGTGACTGCATCTCAGGTATGAATACCATCCAGATAGAAAGTGCTCCAGTAGAAACGCTGCTGTTGACGCTGAGAAGCTATGTGTCTATTCTGAGTTAAAGCTTTCCACTTCGGAAGAATGGAAACAGTCAGTAGCCATTCTGTGACAGTGCTCTCGAGCCATCAAAACCATCGTCATATCAGTGAAGATCAATCTGTAGTCAGCATTCAAGGCATTTGAACCACCTTACCAATAAACATACAATACTTACGGTGTAGGCAAGCCAGCCCTAATACAAGCATTGCCATTCCGCTCTGCTCCCCTTGGTCCTGGTGACTCTGTTGGTTGGCAGTAATAAGGGCAGCCATGCCTTCTCAGTGCCAGTTGCCTTGTAGTGCCACAGCTACTGCACTGTTTCTGTTTCTAGTCTCACAAGGCTGTGTGTCTAAAGCCAGCCAGTTAGTTCCCTGTACTCACATCTTCCTATCTATAGACATACCACCATCTGCCCAGAACTCATCTCTGATTCCTCCTCCTTACCTCAAAGTCCTCACTGTCCAAGTTTCATGATTCCAGTGCTAAAATATACGCAAGCTAAGTGGGATGGCACATGCTTGTAGTCCCAGCACTTGGGAGATAGAGGCAAGATCGGGAATTTAAGGTCATCTTCAGCTACATAGCAAGTTCAAGGTCAGCCTGGGATAAACAGGACCTGCCCTCAAAAGGGGGAGCGGGGATGCGGGGGGAATGGAGAGATGGCCCAGTAGTTAAGAGCAGTCATTGGTCTTGCTAGGATCAGGATTTGATTCCCAGCACCCACATTCTTTCCACATACACCGCTCCAGTTCCAGGGGATCCAGCACCCTCTTCTGAGCTCGGTGAGCACTGCACACATGTGGTGCACACACACACACACATACACACACACACACACACACACACACACACATAGGCAGAACACGTATACACATAAATTATTTTTAAAAATTTTGAAAACCTAAAATAAAAGGTGAATCTGAATGAGCCCATGGCTTCTTTCCAGGCTCTGCACCTGCTGTGACCCTTCCCCTGCTGTCCTCCTCCTCCTCCTCCCATCCTCCTCCCAGCTCCTGTGATCCTGTGTCTGAAAGCAGATTGGGATGGAGCACTTCCCTGGGCGGCACCCTTCACTGCCTCCTTTTCCTCTCGGGACACTAACAGAGAGAGACTCCGATAGTGGTCCCCTAGCCTGAGCATGTAGCTGCCTCCTCGCCCTGTTTCTGCTTCACATACTTGCTGACTCAGAGCTTTCTTCCCTTCCTGCTGCTGCCTCATCTGAGGGCTATACCGTTTGATGGTGTTGAACCTTCTGGACCTGAGATCTTGCACGTGTGTTTAAGGGAGTGTGTTTCTTTCTAGCTGTGGCCTCCTTGTTTCCTTTGGAAAGACAGTGGATCTCTTGAATTTTTCTTTCAATAAATCTCTACCAGAGCTGATCCTGAAATAACATGAGAGGTTAGCCACAGGCCCACTGGAAAATATTTCCTAGAACAGGAATATGCAAGCTTTGAAATGAGATGTATATACTAACAGCAATGGTCTCAATTACTGTAGGAATTTTTGTACTTTGTGAGATGCCTTAAAGCAGTGGTTCTCAACTTGTGGGTCAAGACCCCCTGGGGGGTCAAATGACCCTTTCACAGGGGCATCTAAGACCATCTGCATATCAGATATTTACATTATGATTCATAACAGTAGTGGAATTACAGAGTAGCAATGGAAATAATTTTATGGTTGGCGTCACCACAGCAGGAGGAACTGTATTAAAGGGTCGCAGCATTAGGAAGGTTGAGAACCACTGCAAACTTCTCATCCCCACAGGGCAGGAGATGATGTACTTCACAGAAAGTGAACCCACTGATCCCTTACCAGTTTCTATCTGAATGCACCATTTTCTTGTGGGTTTGCATCTGGATTGGAATTCTCAACTCTTTTATAATAACGTGTGATGCTATTTTCACCAGCATGGCAGACGTTCCAAGTTTCCATTTAGACTGTCGGGCACCCAAACCAGAATTCTTCCATTGCCTATTAGATGCTCTTAGACCAATATGCCATAGAAAATGAAGGCGAATTTTTAAACTATGTTTATTTATAAACTGAGCCAACTCCTCATCAATTCAATCCATTTTCTGCATACTTCACTAAGTACCTTCGGGGTGCCAGGCACCATTCCAAGAACAGGCTAGGAACTGAATGGACCCTGAGCCAAGCTCACAAAGGGCCCACAGTGCAGCACAAAGACCATGTGTAGAAAGATGTCGGAAACTGAGTGACATAACGGCAGAAGGTGATGTGAACTCTAGAGTAACAAAGGGTGTCCATCACCATCGAGGAATCCAGCGAAGCAGGATGGGTGAATGGTATTTACCTGTGAATGAACAGGAACCAGGCGTGCAGAGAGACTAGAAGTACGTCACATGGTCCTCTGGGTGTTGCCGGGATTCAGGAGGGTATGAGCACAGCGTGGGGGCCTGGTGTGTTCCTCCTCCTCTCACGAGCTTCATGCTCAGTCCCGAGGGACACAGTTATACACTGCTTTGTTGGGCCCCACCAGACCACCTCCCATGACACGATTCATTCACTTCTCGAGCCTCTGGGGAGCCCCCAGCCTGGAAGTCCCTCCTTGCGTACCACTCTGATACAATTCTATCTTTAAAAGAAGAGGAACATGGACATGATGTGACCTTGGCAAATGACTCAATACTGCTGAACTTCATCAGCTATGAGATAGAAAGGATCATACCAAGCACTTGGAGCTGGGACCTGTCATCTTCAATATCATCATTATGATCAGAGCTCGTGGTTTAAGAAGTAGAATAGCGTAACCACACTGTATTTTAAGAGATAGTGGAGGGGGTGGAGAGGGCTGGAGACAGGCGGTGCTCCGTCTCCAGAAGACAGTCTGCCTGAGGTGGGCAGTTTAAATGGGACCCTGAGACCTAGGCTGTGTCCAGCTCTGGGTAGACTGTAACAAGAATTAATGCAGCATGATGAAAACCTAGAGGCGAAGCATGGAACAAAGATGGAGAAAGATGCTGGGGAACCAACTGAGTGGGGAAGGATGATGGGAGAAGAAGTTTCTGATTGGTGATTGCTGAGGGGTGATGTGGGGTGTGGCAATAAACACATATGATTGGATATCTTGGAATGTGTGTCTCCAACTTCCCCCCAAAAGGAAGTAAATATGTTTTGTGCTCACAAGTTTCTGTTAAGTATGCATCTCTTTCTCTTGAGTGTAAATAATTGGAATTGGCTATTTCCCAGTGACAAAGTTCAGTTCCAGGACAAATTCCAGAACCCTGTTTGGGTTCTCACTGTAGCAGTCTTCTGTCTGGAAGGGCTGACCTTGTTATCTCAGGATTGATGGTCTTAATTGCTTGAGGCACCTTTCAAATGAAGGGAAGTGGGGTTCATGCAAATGAAGCCTCTGACTGACTTGGGAAACTTCCTCACTGTGTCAGTGTGTGTTTGAAATGATGAAGTATAGAGAATTTCTTTGAGCACAGGCTACTGAGGTTCAGAGTCTGTCCATGTTCACCCAGGACTGGTGCCTCCACTGGCTTGTTTGCCACTTTCAGAGCAGAATGTGCACTGATAAGTATCCAAGACTAATTTTAATAAGCACCCAGTAACTAGAAAACAACTCAAAAACAAACTTTAAAGAAATAAACCACCTGCACAATTTGGCACCTTCAAAACATGGCTACTGTTTGCTGAGCACTGGCCATATGCTGGTGTTGTCTCCTGTTTCGTGTTTCATTTGGTTGAGACAAGTTCTCTCTGTGGAGTCCAGTCTGGCTCAGAACTCTCTCTGTGGCACAGGCTGGCCTCAAACTCAGAATCCCCCTGCCTCAATAGTCCCCTAGCCCCAGTGCTAGGATTATAGGCACGATCCCTCACATCCAGTTCATCCTTGCATTTAATCTTCTCAGCCACCCTGAGAGATTCAGTGCTTCCATTTCCCACACGGGGTGGGGTGGGGGTGGGGGTGGGCTCAGATACGCAGAACTAGGGTATCTCCCCAATCCTGATGGGGGTGCCTTGGCTTGTCTGAACACTGGATCCAGGAAGAGCAGTAGCAAAGCTGGCCTGTTAGGATACACTCTTCCTCCAGGTTATTTCATTGTTCCTCGGCCATGACCCTTGAAGCTTCTGGACCACTTCCTTGCATCAGCCTGGTAGCTGCAAGCACCCAATGCCTCTCCTCCCTCTCTTATGATGGCTGTTTCCTCTCCCCACTGCCCCCACCCACCACACTTCTGCTGGTCCCTCATCCAGCCTCTCCATGAGAAATTATTGGACATTTTCTGTACCTAACTACTGTTCTAAGGACAACATAGTAGTGAACCAAAATGTACATTATATGGGGACAATTTTCTCCACTATTGGGTGCAGACAGAATATAGATAGGTAAATACTACCCTGAGTCTTATTTTGAAATTTAAGCTCGCTCTTTCTTTCTTTCTTTCTTTCTTTCTTTCTTTCTTTCTTTCTTTCTTCCTTCCTTCCTTCCTTCCTTCCTTCCTTCCTTCCTTCCTTCCTTCCTTCCTTCCTTCCTTTCTTTCTTTTTGGCTTGGCTCTTTTATTTTACATCTGGGCTGCAGTTTCTCCTCCCTCCTCTCCTCCCAGGCCCTCCCCACCGCGACCCTTTGTTGCCACCCCCTAATCCTCTCTTCCTCCATTTCTGTTTAGGGAAGGGCAGGTCTCCTCTGAGTATCAACAAAACATGGCATATCAAGTTGCAGTAAGACTAAGCACCTCCCTATGTATTAAGGCTGGACAAGGTGACCCAGTATGAGGAACAGAGTCCCTAAAGCCTGTAAAAGAGTCGGAGACAGCCCCTGTTCCCACTGTTAGGAGTCCCACGAAGAGGACCAAGTTATACAACTGTCACATATATGCAGTCAGTCCTATTCAAGCTCCTTGGTTGTTGGTTCAGTCTCTATGAGCCCTTATGAACCCATGTTAGTTGAGTCTGTGAGTTCTCTTGGGGTGTCCTTGACTACTCTGACTCCTACAATCCTTTTTTCTCCCCTTCTGCAGAATTCCAAGATATCCACCTAATGTTTGGCTGTGGGTCTGCAACTGTTTCCATCAGTTGCTGGATGAATCCTCTCTGATGACAATTGGCACCAATCTGGTCGCAGGAGATGGCCAGTTCAGGCTATGTATCCACTATTGCTAGGAGTCAGTCTAAGTTGGGGTCTTCCCTGTAGATTCCTGGGAGACTCCCTAGTGCCAGGTTTTTACCTGACCCTGAAATGCCCCCCTTTCCAGTAATCTCTTTCAGTACTCTCTCCCTCCATCCCCCCAAACCTGATCACTGATGTTCCCATCCCCACCCACCCTCAGTCCACTCACAAAATCTTTTCTATTTCTCCTTCCCAGGGAGATCTGGGTGTCTCTCCATGAACCCTCCTTGTTACCTAGTCTCTCAGGGTCTGTGGATAGTTATCCTTTTCTTTACAACTAATATTCACTTATGAGTGAGTACGTACCATGTTTGTCTTTCTGGGTCTAGGTTACCTCACTCAGGATGATTTTTTTTTCTAGTTCCATCCATTTGCCTTCAGATTTCCTGGTGTCCTTGTTTTTAAAAGTCGAGTAATACTGCATTGTGTAAATGTACCACATTTTCTGTATCCATTCCTCAGTTGAGGGGCATCTAGGTTTTTTCCAGGTTCTGGCTATTACAGATAATGCTGCTATGAACATAGCTGAGCAAGTGTCATTGTGGAATGACTGAGCATCCTTTGTGTATATGCGCAAGAGTGGTATAGCTGGATCTTGAGGTAGATTGATACCCAGTTTTCTGAGAAACTGCCATAGTGAATTCCAAAGTGCTGTACAAGTTTGCACTCCCACCAGCAGTGGAGGAGTGTTCTCCTTACTCCACATCCTCTCCAGCATGAGCTGTCATTTGTATTTTTGATCTCAGCCATTCTGACAGGTGTAAGATGGAATCTCAGAGTCGTTTTGATTTGCATTTCCCTGATGGCTAAGGATGTTCAACATCTCCTTAAGTGTTTCTCAGTTATTTGAGATTCTTCTGTTGAGAATTCTCTGTTTAGACTGTACCCCATTTTTAGTGGGATTATTTGGTTTGTTAATAGCTAGTTTCTTGAGTTCTTTATATATTTTGGAGATCAGCTGTCAGACGTGGGGTTGGTGAAGATCTTTTCCTATTCTGTAGGCTGCCATTTGTTCTATTGATGGTATCCTTTGCCTTACAGAAACTTCAGTTTCATGAGGTCTAATTTATTAATTGTTGATCTTAGTGCTTATGCTTTTGGTGTTCTGTTCAGGAAGTTGTCTCCTGTGCCAGTGTGTTCAAGATTATTTCCCACTTTCTCTTTTATCAGGTTCAATGTAACTGGATTTATGTTGGTGTCTTTGATACACTTGGACTTGAGTTTTGTGCAGGGTAACAGATATAGATCTATTTGCATTCCTCTACATGTTGACATTCAGTTATGCCAGCACCATTTGTTGAAGATGCTTTCTTTTTTCCATTGTATAATTTTGGCGTCTTTGTCAAAAATCAGGTGTTCACAGGTGTGTGAGTTTACATCTGAATCTTGGATTCAATTCCATTGATCCATATGTCTGTTTTTATGCCAATACCATGTGGTTTTTATTAGTATACCTCTGTAGTAGAGCTTGAAGTCAGGGATGGCAATATCTCCGGAAGTTCTCTTATTGTACAGGATTATCTATCCTGGGTTTTTCGTTTTTCCATATGAAGTTGAGTATTGTTCTTTCAAGATATGTGAAGAATTGCATTCGGATTTTAATGGGCATTGCATTGAATTTGTAGATTGCTTTTGGTAAGATGGCCATTTTTACTATGTTAATCCTACTGATCCATGAGCATGGGAGATCTTTCCATCTTCTGGTATCTTCTTTGATTTCTTTCTTCAGAGACTTGAAGTTTTTGTCATACAGGTCCCTTTCAATGTCCTCTAGGATTCTACCCTTCTCCACCATAGGGTGCAATATGATGGACTCTTAACACTGTTAGGAAGGGTGTCCCAAGCCCTCAGCAGATATTCCATTTCATAAATGGTGCTACAGTCTGTCCCATGGAGTCTAGTCAGGTGTAAGGAGCCCCTTCAGACCCTTAGTGGTGCTGACTCACTGAATATAGAAGCTGAGTGTCTCTCAACAGTTATCAGCTGCATATAACCTTTCCAAGACCCCCCCCCACTTTGGGGGAGCTAAGGGATTTGGGAGGAATGAAAACAGCCATGGGAGTAGCCTGTAGGAGACTTCACCCTCAGACTCTACTGATCGGAGGTCATCCTCGCTACTGTCACTGTCTTTTTACCGATGAGAAAATGAACGCACGCGCATGATAGCTTGCGGAAGTTACCCAGCTCAGCAGGACCTCAACTGCCCTTCCCCAGAGCTCATGCCAATACCTTCCTGTTGTCTCTCTGGAGAGACCTGGATCATGATGCTGCTGGGAGCTGGAGAGCTGGGCAGCTGGAGAGGCCCACTCCCCTGTGAATGCTGCTCTCGCCCCTGGCAGCCACAGGGAGGCCAGCTGTCCTGTGGAAGATGTTTACATCCCAGGGGCCTACTGCCTCTGACTTAGCTCAGCCCAGCTCTGTTGTGGGTCCTTGGGCTCCCCGTGTGTCCAGTATGTGCTGCAGACGCCCTTCCCTGGCTGAATTGGTCAGTTTGTCAGGGGTTACTGTGGCCCTGGGCAGCAGTTTCCTGCGTTTGGAGATGCTGCTTCTCACAAAAGAGAGGATGGATGAGCAAAGGACGGTCATAAGCTTCGTCCTGCCTCAACTTGATATGCCATGCTTTGTTGACACTCAAGGGTGGCCTTTCCCCTTCTGAACAGAAACAGAGGAGGGGTGGATGGGGGCAGAGGGGAGGCGGGAGGGAGGGAACAGAGGAGAGGAGGGAAGGGAAATTGTGACCAGGATGTAAAATAAATGGAAAAAATAATTAATTAAAAGAGAGAGAGAGAGAGAAACTTGTCAGGCTTCACACACTGCATTCCTGACTCTAGCCAGCAGAGGGCTCTGCTCACCATAGTCTCTTGGACTCAAGCGGTCAGGCAGGGCAGGACATCTGAAACTGCTAAAGCCAAGGGGAAGAGCCACAAATTACAGAGTGGCTGTTAAATGCTCTTCCTGGAAGGAGTGCCTGTGACCTCAGCTTGCTTTCTGCAGCCCGAGGCAGTCAGACCACAAGCCAAGTTCAGGGGAGTGGAGTTATACATACGTACAGTATCTGTGTGCCTGAAAGACAAGATGGAATATTTGAGAATGGCCTATATAACTCCAAAATTCTATCACGAACTATAATTTACAAAGCCATTTTCCTGCTCTTGGATGGAGCGATGGGATTTTAGAACTTAGATCTGAATATGTTTTATGACATCATCCCCAAGTAACAGTTGGCAGTCTGAACATGAGATACCTAGTGTGCGCAATCCCCCCACGTCTCTTTTACACAGATATGCACGTACACGCCCACACTCGGTCTGTGCCAGCCCCCACAGCAGCTGCTCCCTCCCCACACTGTCTAGTTCCGTCTTACAGTGAAGGGACCATAAATCAGAGGTCTTGTCACATCACTTCAGGTTCTGACCACCTCTGTGGGAGCTTCCTGTTTCCCAGTGAAGAATTTATAAGAGCATTTGTCTTCTAAGACAGCCAACCGCAACTGCACACATGCTAAACACACACACACACACACACACACACACACACACATACACACACGATCACCTGTTTGCCCCGCGGCAGCGATGGAAGATCAGACGCGAAGCTCAGCTGTATGCCACAAGCAGAGGCGCTGTGTATGTTGGGATTTGCATGCTCTTCAGTTGGCCTGCCCTCCTCAGCATCTGTCTCCTCCCTACCACAGCCATGGACTCTGCCTTTCACTACTATGAGTGCCTTGGGTACCCAGCACTTAAAACATCAACGCTTCCCTCTGCACAGCCCCATGACGGCACCCGCACCCCCGTACCCCCGGCACCCAGTAGCCCAGGTCCACTGAGAACAGAGATGACTTCCGAAGTGAGAAGAGGACCTGCTGACATCTCTGCTGCTCTTGTAGCAGTGGTGGTGCCTCCCAGCTGTACCGTGTCTTCTGCTGTCCAGTCAGAGGAAGACGGTGGTTTGGACATGGATTTAGGGTGTGCTTCAGCTTTCCAACAAAGGAAGATGGGGGTGGACTATGAGAGCCACCTGAGCTGTCTTGGATAGTTACATTTAACTAAACATTAAGGACTCACAAAACTAGGTAAAGTTAAGTTGAAACTGGAAAGTAAATCCCCACTGATATATGATGGAGGAAAGAGGGGAAGGACTAGACTCATGCCAACCAGGGCAAGACACAGGGGCTCCTGAGCCTCAGCGGTCAGTAGGTCAGGACAGGAACCTCCAAGCTCAGGCATGGCCCAGAGATGCTGGCACCCAGAGGCCCAAGCTGACACGCAGTGCTGTGGAGACAGAGTCCAAGAGGAAAGAGCCCAGCTGCAGTCAGTGAAGCGCTGTGTTTATTTGTGCGAGTGTTAGGAGTGCAGAGAACTGAACAGCTACCCATGGAAGGAGAGCCAGGACCGGCAGGAACTGAGACACCACAGGATGTTTGGGACCGCCGCCGAGGTTCTAATTCCGGACCTGCCTCGTGGTAACTGAGTTCCCTTTGAAAGCCACGGCACCTCCCTGTGCTGTGCTGCTCTGGAAAGTGGAATCACATAAACTAGTCCCCGCCTCGCCAGGAAGTCATGAAGTTAAATAAGATTTGTAAAATTGCTCAGGACAAGGACTGCCATTAGTTGGTGTTTTTAAAATGTCTCCTAAGGGGTCTTAGATTTCAGGTGCTGAGGATTTGAGGGGGAAGTCTCAGAACTAGAAACAGGCTGGGCTGAGAGCCTGGGAAGTGGAGAGCCTCTGGGAAGGGAGAATGAAGCTCAGGAGGCGGGAATGTAAGGTCTGCTCCTTTGCAAGCTGGCTGAGGATGCTGCCTGTGGCCAACACAGGGAGCCTGAACACTCAGAAAGAGAGAATGCTGTATGATCGCGCTTACCCCGGGTCTTCAGAGTATTCAGGTCCACAGAGGCAGAAATTAAAGCACTGATTGACAGGAGGACTGGGGAGTTCTTGTTTAATAGAAAGTTTTGTTTTTGCAGACCAGCTCTGTAGAGACGGTGGTAATAGCTGCACAGTAGTGGGATGTACTTACTGCAGCGAGCCGCATGCTTGTTCTTTTCCCTGAACTGGGATTTAATGTAAGGCCTCCACATGCCAGATAAGCCCTCAACCATGGAGCTACACCCCGACCCTAAGCTAAAGAATTTTCAGATGGTTACTCTCACTTTTTAAAGGAAAGCTTTTAAAGGGTGTATAGTAACAGTGTACCACATTGATGTCAGACGTGAACAGTAGGGAAAACTGCATACAGAAATGTATGAGAAATCCCTGTAACATCTTCATACTTCAAAAACATACTAACTCCTGGCAAATAAAAATCTTATTTATAGGGGACAACATGGTGCTGTTCTGTCTGTAGTATGTGTGCTTATGAAGTGATTATATCAGACTGGCATATCCATTAGCTTCTCATAGTTAAATGCAATTTGCAATCTATGCTAGCAGCAATTTCCAAGGGTACAGTACTTTGTCATTAACTGTGGTCTCTATCTTGTACAGTGATCTCTTTAACTATTCCTCCTGTCCATGTGTCTGTCTATGTTGTACTTTGACCAACTCTTAGAATCCTCCCATTCACAATATTCCTTAGTAAGCCTAAAACTGTATTCTAAAGTTTATTTTTGTAAGGTTCAGGAAGTGAGAAGAACTGGGTAGGATAAGGAATGGGATACGTTGCTGGAAAGACCATTATTGGCCTGAAAACAGGTTACAAATGTGGTCTGGACAGTAATGTGGGAGCGAACAGGGAAACTTAAAACCTTAGATAGTTGGTCATAGTGATAGGCGTGGTGCTCATTGGCCCAGGCTGGAAAAGGGCCAGGTCACCCAGTGAACGTGTGCTCACATAGTCCTCACTCTGCGCCTGGGTAGCAGGAAGCCTCAAGGACAGACACACAAATCAGTCATGTGCCTCGTATTCCCAATGGGAGGGCTACTAAAGCCCTGCACCCCTTCTTAGAACAAAGCCAAACTCTGACAGTGAGAGATGACGGAATGGCACAGAGCAGAGCAGGAGGTGGAGGCTGCAGGCTAGGTGGTCTGCTGCACACCCAAACATGTCAGGGCTCAGCTGCCAAGTATTGATAAAGCAAGCCAACCAGCTGTCAGGTTTACAGCATTGCGCATCTTAAATCTTGTCTTGTTCTTGTCCCCAAAAGTCCTTAGAAAGTCTTTGTGAGTCAGATTCAAATACACATTTTTACCTCCCAGGAAGTTCTGCTTTAGGTATATTTGCGTGTTGCTTTAATTCTTGCACTAATTAATATTATTGCCACAATATCATAAAGAGAAAATCAAGTCACGTGAGTCACAGTGACAGTGGAAGGAATCAAGCTGTGGCCTTCCTGTCATGGCTATGGAAGAAGGAACTCCTATAACAACCGTCAAACCAGATGGAATCAAATCACACAGGTTTGGGCTAAGGCCATGGTGGCGAGGTGACTACCAGTGGCCTGGTCCAGACAGACATGCTGTTTACAGCAGAAGGTGCCAAAGGAAGCGTGCAGAGCTGAGGTGGGCACAGGCCAGCCTTACCATGTCCTCTGCTCATTCCTGCTGGGTGCCGGAGCTGGCAGCAGGACGG
Organism: Peromyscus leucopus; assembly: GCF_004664715.2. Classification (NCBI taxonomy): domain Eukaryota; kingdom Metazoa; phylum Chordata; class Mammalia; order Rodentia; family Cricetidae; genus Peromyscus; species Peromyscus leucopus. The sequence continues at coordinate 61,161,338 of NC_051071.1, read as the reverse complement.
ACACCACTTGGAAATCTTCATAGTACTGTGACAAGGCGCATAGGGAGTCTGCCCAGTCGACACAGAAGAGGGTAAAGAAGCTGTGGTGATACCCGAACACATGACAGTGGAGACAGTGATGACTAAGGAAACACTCGGCAGCTAGAGGGAAGGGGGCGGTCGGGTGGGACAGCTCAGGGGCAATGTGAGCTGCACTGCCTCAGGAAATCAATCAGCAGTGTCTGTACTCTGAAGGTGAGAAGTCATATGCCGAGAAAGATAGCAGTACTAGACTCCTCCCATGTGTGGACTTCCAGAACCTACTTAATTTCCTATAACACTTTCAATATGGCACCCAGAAAAAGGGAAAAATACATACTAGGATATAGATATGGGGAGATTAATGCAAAAATCTGATATGCTTCAGCTTAGCCTCTACCAAATAATGGTTGTGGCACATAGGTGTTCAATACATGTTTTAGAATGAAGGGTTGCATCATGGAATAAATATTCATGCGTGTGTGTCTGTCTGTGTGTCCATGTCCATGTGTGTTTGTCTGTGTGCCCATGTGTTTGCACGCATGTGTGTGTTTTGTTTTGGTTATTATATAAGCCTTTTGTTTCTTTATATCTGTCACACATTCTGCTTTGAATTAATAATTAACATCATTTTTGTAACTCTTCATAGCTTCTGAAAGGCTTTTCCATTGTGGAATGTGTTAGTTATAAGCTTTTTCCTTTTTTTTTTTATTAAAATAGAAAAGGGGAAATATGGTGATATTTTATTTGTATTAAAATGTTATTTGTATGTTAATAAATAAAGTTGCCTGGGGGTCAGAGCTATTAACAAGCCATGGGAAAGCAGGGCAATGGTGGCATACGCTTGTAATCCCAGCACTTGGTAGGCAGAGCTAGGTAAGTCTGTGTGTTCAGGGATACAGCCAGTATTGGATACACATGCCTTTAATCTCAATACCAATCAATAGAAAACCTGGAGGTCTATACAGACAGGCCGTGACAAGGCGGTCATGTGGTTGGGTTTACAACCAATGAGAAGGCAGAACAGAAACTCTATATAAAGACTTTAACACAGGAAGTAGCTCTGGTTCGGAGAGGTAGGACCACTGCAGGAGGAAGGGTAAGGTTTTAGCTCTTAGCTCTGACCTCTTGGCTTTCTTCTTTGCATTGGTTCTGTGTTTCTTATTTAATAAGACGGTTGGTTACATCTACAGGGATGGCCTAAAGTATGGTACAGTTTTCTGAATTGCATGGTAACTAAGCTACCATGGTGCTGTTATTTTATTTAAGATGCCTATCTTAGGCCATCTTGTTATGTGCTGGGCCATTCTTAGAAATACTCTAGCAAAAGATGAACTACTTACTACATTGGCTGGCAGTTTGTGATTAGGCACAAGGGTTCCTTCTGACTCTGAGTCCATTTATTTGTAACCTCCGTTCTCTTGGCAATTGATATGGATTATAGTAACGCAGAGTGTTGTCTGCATGTAGTGAGCCAATTTTGTTGAGTCTGAGCTATTCATTGAGTAGAGTGAAAACTCAAGCCAGATAGTTTACAGCTAATAAAGTATGCCTGCCTAGTCATATGGGTGGAGACAGAGTTCTTTCAGGGGCCACTAAAGAAGACACTGGTTTCCTGAAAATGGAGGCCATTCATTCTATAACCAAATGTCTTCTTTTCCTAATTTGGAAAAATTTGGACATGTTGGTTAAAGCAATTAGCAGTTCCTACTAACTAATGACTTAACAGTGGCCCAGATCCAATCTGTCTTCACCTTCTGCTCTGCTCCTGTACCCTCAACCGGTGCCCAACTTAGCTAGTAGGTGAAAGAGGACCTAACCTAGTTTTTGAATCCTCACATGGTGCATAGATAAAATAATTTCTCTGTAGTAATTAATTTAAAGTCTTGGAACATAACAGCTTGGAGGCCTACCATCTCTAAAATTGGTACATAGATCATTAGAAATAGCTTGTTCTAGGAAAGAGATGTTGGTACTCATCAATCTACTGTTGAGCTTTCCGATGGAAATAATTCAGTACAGTCTGTGTGTTACTCTTCCTCTCAAATAATCACAACAGAATAACGCAGTGCAGAGGGGACAGCTGTGTGACTCATCCTTCATGTCAGGGTCCAGTTTTTCCTAAGCATCTCTGGTTTCCCTGTGTTGGATTAACCATTTACAAAGCAACATAGTGCGACACTCTGAAGTCCCATAGTTACTGCTCCTTCCCTTCCCAACTGATGGTGAAATTAGCAAGCTGCCTCCTGCCCCCACCTCTGGCTTGTTAATGGTGTGGCTTGTGGTGGGAACACTGAGGCTAAGAGAGAGAGAGCCATAGAGTCATGGCTAGAAGAGAGAGGGAAAGGTAACTGAATGTGTGTGATGGAAAGCTTTTTTTCTTATGTTGCTAAAGATTAAATGTAGAACCTTGAGCAAACAAAACAAGAGCTCGACACCAAACTTTATTCCCCTCAGATCCTTGGAGAGTCTTTAGAACATGGTTGAGTTTGTAACTATGCTTTACGACGTTTATATTTGAGGTAGTTCCAGTTTGGATAAGGAACATGAAAGAGGATTTTTTTTTTTTTTAATGTCAACAAGAACGTAGGTTCTCTCAGAAAGTTAGATTGCCTTGGAACCTGGCTGTGAGGAATAGAAAAGAGAAGTCAATTGGAAATTCCTAATGCAAAAGAATTAAGTACATGTAAACATTTTCAAAGCTGTTCCTCCAGTCTCAAACTGCCTCAGAAAAAAACAGTGGTAGAAATAATAACAGAGTAAACTAACATTTTCAATAAAAAAAAATAGAAGAACCCAGATGGTCCCAATAATAATCTCGCTGTGTCATTGTTACTGATTTTACTTAATTAATGACCAGACTATTTCTGATAACAATTTGCAAACTTAGGAAGTTAACATTTGTTCCTTTTAGGAGGGTAATTAAAATGCCTTACTGGTAATAGAGGACTTCTGGAGACATGAGCTTTGTAAAACTGTGTTTGTTTAGGAACTTCTTGAGTTAAACAAAGCCAGTGTTTGTGTGTTGGGCTGGGGGAGGAGAAAGAGGCTGTCCATGAACTGTACACAAACAAGTCTCTTTTGTGTGGTTTTCAGGCAGTGGCCATTTCTATTCTGTCCCTTTGGGCTCTCAGCCGAGCACGGAGCTTTAGCTGTGTCATCCATGGAGATATGTAACGTGGAAGAGAAAGATTCAGAATGACCACGATAGTAAAATACTGGCTAAGCTGTCCTGGGCAAAGGGATTAAACTTCACAGAGCCAAATCCCACCAGGAGAGCCTGGGGTGAGGCTGGTGTCCTGCACTGATGGGGGTGGAGGGTAGCTGAGACACTGGGGTGTCTGTCTCCTGGGCTTGCTCTTTTCCCTGAACTGTCCTCATCATGGCGTTAGAACAACTATTGCCTGGCATGTGGTTTCAGCTTCCCGAGGGTGTGGTTAAAGAAAATGATCTCCACCATACGTCCCAGACAGCCATGCCATCTTCAGGAGATGCTCTAACTATAGATTAAGTTCATGGGGGAAAACCACTTTACCTCTTCAAAAGGGAATCTTTTATGTTAGCACTGCCAGAGGCCACCACTGTTGGCATCAGGAGTTGTGAAGTCTCAGGATGCAATGTTCTGCTGAAAGGGGGCATCAGGCAAGGTCACTTCTGCCATAGGCAGACCTTTGTGCTAAGTACCTTCTTAGCTTGCTTAGTAGTAGGAGTTTCCTTGTGCTCAGATCTTCATTCGCAACCTGACCTGCTCCTGAACCAGAGAGCTCTAGAGTTGGACAGGACCTCAAGGCCCTGTCCAACCTTTTACCCACTCCTCCGGAAGTCTCGGGGAAAATCCATCCTCTCCCAAACCTGTTCTACACCTCATTTCCACCAGTGGAGGCATCATCCTCTTTGTTCTGAGCTGCAGAGACTCAACATCATCGGCCTCCTTCCTGCATTCCTTACATCCGTTGATCAACATGGTATTAATTTTTTGTATACATCATTCCCAGTTCCCTTCCTTAGTCTCACCAGGACCCCTACATCATTAACCCCATCCTGTCATTAACCACTTTACATATGGCTATTTTTCAGTCTCACCCCTTCTATATTCATGTTGTTGACAATCCTCAGCTCCTGCCCTCTACGCAGAAGCTTCAGGTGGAGAGAAACCCATGCGTTACCTTGCTCAGTCTCCCACCACACTAGAGCATCTCTTCTCCCATCTGTACTTTTTAACTTAAAAGCTGCCAATGGTTTCTCCTGCTTATTAGCTACAAACAACTACTTCTCAGCTTTACATTCATCTCTGTCCCTGCCAGACGCTACCCCCATCTCACCTCTGATCTTTAAACACCAGCAAATACGTCTGGTTTCCCACTATTTTATGAATACCCTCACAGGTATTCCAAATTACAAATAGCTTCTAATCAGACCAAATTAGCTCAGTAAAATAAACTAGAATGCCTTGTTGATATTAAATAAAGAACTAGGGTCAGATCCCATTCCCTTTGTCTGTCTTGAGGAGTCTGACTGTCTTGGCTGCACTTTCCTATACTGCCTTCACGCTCAGCTTCTCCCATCCATGTGGTAGCAGAAACAGCCACCACAGCGCCAGTTCTATCCTCTGAGCATGCGACTCCAGAAAAAGGAGAGCTCTCCTTTGCCAATTGCTCCAGCAGTCTGACTAGAGTGGTCTAGATCAGTGGCCTATTTACAAGCTCTCACAGCGACCCAGTGGACCGTAGATCAAAAGAAATGAGAATGGAGATACAGTTCTTTCCTCTCCCCCGATGCCCTGCCAGTCCTCAGCCTCTCCTCCAAGGCCTGGGTTGCATCACTTCCCCTAAGATGTCGTTTTTTTTTATTTAGACCACTTGCTATGGCTGTGCATTTTTACTATCCTACAGGACTCCTAGTCTCTATACCTAGATGCTAAAATCTTCACCTTTCCAACTTACATCTTTGTTTTCCTCTGAATATCTGAGATAGTGATTTATATAACCAACACTTAATGAGTTTGTGTTGGTGAAAATGATGTGTGTGTGTGTGTGTAAGGGAATGTGCATTGGGGGGGATTCACACCTTCATGGAAACATGTCTGCAAGCAGTTCCTAGCCTGGAGGCTGCGTGGTGATGCCAGCATCTGGCCATCTGGATAACTAGATGAAGGCCTCAGGTAAGGAGATCCTGGATTATTTTTTATCCTGGAGAGTAAGATGATGAAATTCCCTGGTACCCGGAATGCAGGTCATTTTGTCACTCTGACTTCAGTTTCAGAAGGGACAAAAGGCAGTCAGAATCAAAGAGCAGAGACAAGGGGCATGTTTAAGGGAAAGTAATGGCAGAAATTGAGAGGACAACTCAAGCCAAGACCGTGGCCAGAGGTGGCGGGGCCCACTTGTTCTGAGCGAAAGGAAGCCAGTTTGCTCTCCTGTTGTTGAATAGCGAAATTCTCGCTGTCTTCTCCTCAGAGTGTGTCAGCTAGGAACCCCTCTGTCCCCTGGGTGCTGTGCTGGTCTCTGATCTAATGACCTCTCCTTAGTAACTAGTTCCATATGCTTGTTCTCTTCCATTGGTAAAACTGCTTTAAGAAAACCCTTTTAACCAAGGTCATGTCATCTTGCTTTGGCATGCCTTCCAAATGGCAGGAATTTGTTTAGACTCTGTTTTTGAGAACGAAGCATTTGCCTGTCATATAAGGAGCAAGATTGTGATGTTGGGTAAGGCTGATCTAAAAAGGTTTTTGGGGTTTTTAGGGTTAACTTTGGATCCAGTGAAAGAGAAAACCTTGCATTCCTAAAGAGTTTCTTACTGAAGAAAGCCATGGGCCATTCTGAGAGCTACATGAGACTTAGGAATCGTGTATGTTGGTATCTCAGATTTAAACATACTTAAGAATTGGCTTGGGTCCTTGTTAACACATAAGTTTCTGGGTCTTGTCCCCAGGGATTTGGATTTTGTAGATTTGGAATGGTGCCCAGAGAGTTACACAAGGTGATTCTGTGAGAGACTCCACTTAGCATCTCTGAGAACACTCACCCCACTACCTAATGCAAAGAAACTGCCTCTGGTCACTGTGAAGGGACCTGTTGAAATCCATGGAGCCGTTAGACTGAAGTGGGTGTCCTGACCCTGCCACAGCCTTGTTCCTGCACCTCTCCCAGAAGAGGTTTGGAAACACAGTGGAAGAGTCTGCCCATCCAACGCCAGCTACCCGCCTCCAGCGTGAGACCTCACACGGGCCCTTTACCTCACTAAGCCTTAGGTTCTTACTAAAGTTGAACGACAACGTAACCCGCTCTGGAGGCATATAGTGATGATTCCATATGCTAATACATGTGAATCACTTCAGCCTACTGAAAATGAGTTTAGGCTCATAAGTATGATATCAGCTTATGATTATCACGTGTGGTAATTGGCTCCCGGGTTAAACTGTTCCTTCCCATAGAATTTTTTAGAAGGTACAAATATCTTTGGGCGCATGAGTCTTCCAAAGCTGTGTAAAGACGCTTGTTTCCTTAGTCCTGACCTGAAATCCCTTCTGACATTCTGGCAGCCTGTGACTGATGGTGAGACTTAAATACCCCCTGCTGGGAACTTTTCTTCTGTCCCTGGTGCCTGTGCTGGGGGTGAGTAAATCCGTCTGTCTGTGGACACAAGGATATCAGATTATAGTAAACAGACTAAAGTCAGCTTTGGGGGGTGGAGGAGGGAACCATAAGGGAAGGTCAACAGTCAGATTCCTGAATCATGTAAAAAAACACCACTATGTGGAGAACATTAGTGCTGGAAGGAACCTCAGAAGTCCTCCGGCCCAGCACCCTCCCTCCCGCCATTAAGAAGTGAGAGAAGGACCCACTGGAGACCAGGCTGGGATAAGAGCCCAGTTAATTCCCTTCCTGGCCGGGAATAAACAAACATGCAGAGCCTGCCTTATAATATTAACAAAGGGCCTCACAGCCCAGGTGGATTTTAATATGTAAGCCCAAGTTCATGACCTTGTAATAAAAAGGAGGATCAAGTGTGCACACATAGGTGTACTTCATAAATGGACTTAAAATGTCATTGTTTCTCCTCCCACCTTGGGGAGTAAAAATAGCCCTGCCTAGTCTGAAGGAACAATTTGAATGCAATAAGAGAAAATGAGCCTTGTTTCTTTGTGTCTAACTTGATTCCTCATGTACAATGAGCCTGTGTTCAAAGCAGGATCTGGAGATGGCCACTGGCTCATAATCACCTCTACTGCTGAGCTAGCTGCACAAGGAGACTCAATGTCAAATTTAATGGAACTCCCTTTAAAATAGTACCAATTGGCTTGTTAATTAAAACCAGCCATTGCTGAGTGCTGCTGGTTTCGGTTCATACTAACAATGAATGTAAATGGAGTTTTCTGTCCCAACCACCCTGTCTCAAGTAAACACACAGAAGCTTATATTAATTACAAAATGCCCAGCCAGTAGCTAAGGCTTATTACTAACTAGCTCTTACATTTAAATTAACCCATTTCTATTAATCTATGTATTGCCACGTGGCTCGTGACTTTACCTGTCCTCTCTTAAGCATCTTGCTTCTTGGGCCAGCTCACTGGCATCCTTCTCCACTCTGCCTTTCTTCATCTGAGTCCTCAGTTGGATTGTCCCACCTAACTTTATCCTGCCTTGCTGTAGGCCAATCAGCTTTATTGTTAACCAATGAGAGTAATACATATTCACAGCATACAGAAGGATTATTCCACAGCAAATGAAAATGTGAGTATGGCCGTGGTCTGCTGTAAATATACCTTTACCAGGTGAGGACAGTGGCCCAGCTCATAAAAGTGTAGGTGGAAGTCTTGGTGCTGTGGATACAGTCAAATGGAGACTGGGTAGGCGAACATGAACAAGGATGACTGTTTTGCTGACAGATCTCTCCAGGGGTAGCCTCCCCATTCTTTTTCTCTGGTTTTGGCGTCCAGTGTGTGCATGCCATTGTAAGGCCATGGATGGAAGAGAAACAAAGCTTTGCAAATGTGCACGGTGCGGGATGGCTGCTGGAGCCCTGTGGTATTCAGGGGCTTTGGGAGGGGTCACCCAGGATTTGGAAGAGCTCATAAAGTGCCATGTCAGGAAGAACCACTGCTCGTCTCAGCAGCTTATGGCTGCCAGCAACTGCCCATGGTTTTTGTGTTGTTTGTTTTTAAACTCAGACCACATAGTGCTCCTCTCCTGCTGTTTCGTGAAGCAACCTCTCAGAGTGGCAGATGGTGACGGTTTTCCAGATGCTGCCACTTTCATGTTTATCTGATGTTTATATGGTATGCCAGGGTTATTGATGTAAATGGAATTGCTCACACAGTGCTCACCTCCTCTGCTCTGCCTGTCCCGGGCCTGCTGTCACAGTAGTCTGCCCAGTTCAGGTGAGGCAGCTTGCATTCCCCAACTCTCACATGGACAAGCCCCCTCCTCTGGAATGCCACTTCTGATTTTAAAGCTCGGGGAAGCTTCTGGAATTGTAGCATGTCTTGATCCTCTTGCCTTCTTCCCAGTGAGACCTTAGTCTGCTCTGTCATAGGAACTTCCAAAAACATAGAAGACCTGGCTTATGAAAAACATTTCATCTTGACCTGATTTTCCACAACTCCAGCCCCTTTGTCTCAATCATTTTGGTGCCCTCCATGGCCACTCCCCCAGGGGCAGGGCTCCACTGTACTACAGAGACTGAAAGGTCTTTGGTGACAGACAGTCCCTCATCCAGCCCTCCTTCTGAGAATCCTCATGGAAGGCCACTCTCCTCACACCTTACTAGATTTTAGGGGGATTGTCAATCACAGTACCTCACCTTTTTAGCCGCAGTAATGGGCCTTGTGGATTTCTTGTCTACGCTTTTACTAACAAAAGTGAAAGGGTGCGGATTACTTCTTAACCATAAGGCTGGGATGATGCGCTCATGACTGACATGTTGCATAGGAGACACCAGACTGTAAGAAAATTAAACTGTTCTTCCGTGTCCTGGATTGGCTAGGTTACATGAGCTAGCACATCCCCTCTTGGCCTTAAGGTTACCTGTGCCGTATTTCTGTATCTCATAACAAATCCCCGTGACCTTAGGCCTATCTCTGTCATGAAGCCATTCCACTCTCCTCTGGTCCCTCAGCCACATACCACATCCTGGTCCCCAGGGGAAGGAGGATTTCCTTTCAGTGGTCATGAGTGATGTTCCAGTTCTATGGAGAGGCAATTCCAGGGCACTTCTTTAAACTTGTACCAAGTGGTCTTGGGCTTGTTACAGTCATAGAACTCATGCTGTGCAGAACTTTACTTGAGGACCCTCATGTGACCTCTCAGAAACCCTGAAACTGGGAAGAACAGGGACTCATCATAGCCTTCACCTACCAACAAGTAAGGTCTCAGGTCCCCACAGTAAAGTCTCTACAGCATCACAGCCCAAAGCGCTCTCTCACAGGACTGACTCCGGCCCCAGGTGAATTGAATCAATTCTTTCCTGCTCTTGAGAAATCTCTCCTTAGCCAAAGGGCTGCTTTTCTTTGAACGGCAGCCCTCTGCCTCCTCCAGCACTCAGGATGGTTTTCTCATCTTCAGTTGTTACCACTGACCTCTGGCTACTGCTCTTAGCCTGCAGTAACTCTGTGGAAAAGCATGGTTTTCTCCATTGCTTTGTATAAATATGTTGGATTTTTTTCTGTTTCTAACTGCTGAGGTAGAATGCTGCCAGAGGCTTTTTATGGATGTTCTGCAATGCTGTGGGAATGGGGTGATTTTGGGGTGTTTTACAGGAAGGCTAAGTGTCAGAGCTCTAGAATCTGCCTGGCTGGCTGGCCTTGTAGTTCTGTTGCCAACCAATACCAGCCCCTAAAGTAAGTCCTGAAGTAAGAGCCCCACCCTACTTCAGAACCAGGTGTATTGTGTGTGGATAATAATAGTACTTGCTTCATGGAGCCATTGTGAAGAATGAAAATTAGAAAAGCCCTATCAGGTCTATCATGCTAATGACCCTTTAATAATTATTAATAATAAATAATTGTTCTCCATGGGTCTGCTTTCTTATATTAGAGTCATTAGTTTTTCTTCTGGGAAATGAGACCTACTCAAATTGGCATGAAGAAAACCAATGGAATACAGGAAGGAAAGCATGCCAGTATGACTCCTTCTCATGGTCCCATGCAGAGCACAGTGCTGAGTACCCACTGCCCTACATCATACCTCCAACCTAAGGCTAGTGGAACAAGAAACGGCTGGGAACACCAGCCATCCATATGGGAAGAGAGGGGCCTGAAGGTGACATTCAAGGAGGAGAGGAACATTGCTACCAAATGGAGCAAAGACAGATTGAACAGGGCCCAGAATGACAGAAGAGGCCTAGCACTGGGAGGGCAGGGTAGGCAGGGTTCCTGTGGATCAAAGGGAGCAAGGGAGGAAAGCCACAGAAGAAAGAGGGGTGTGCAGCCCTGCAGATAGGAGCTGGCCCTGGAGAGGATGGCCCAAAGAAGACCCCCTCTTCCCACTCCTTAGCCAGATGCTTACGTCTGCAGTCCCAGCAGCTGTTGAGAGAATGTTTGTGTTTGGAGGCCGATCCTGGGCTCAGGTTGAGTCTTTCTCTGATACGGATGCAGCTGTGTAAGCCGTGGTTATCTTGTTTGGTCTTCAGACTCTCTGTGGGGCTCGCTAGACCGCTTGTTCCTCTTGTCCAAGCTTTGCCTTGTGGGTTTGAGTTGAAGTCTATGAATTTTCTGATTTCTAGTCATTTTTAATATACCCAAACAGCACTTTCATATTGTTCAAATGAATGTTTTCCAGTTCAGATATTAAGATAAATTCTCTAGAGATGGGACCATACCCACTTGCTGCTGAGTCTTGGCCACCAAAGGGTAAACCGATGGCCTCAGAAATCTGGCTGTCAGGAAGGAGAATGAGTGGAAAAGCGCCTCCTGTCTAGGTCACAATGCTCTGTGCTCAGCCTTGCTCTGATTTTGCCTCATGCTTACTGATGGCAAAGAGACTTGGGAAGTCCCTGCCCGTCCTGAGGGAGCAGAGGAGTAAATAAACTCACCATGGCTTACACAGTCTCTTCATATCAAAGAAACACACGGCTTAAGTCCTGAGAGGGGTGGTAGAGAGGAGGGTGGCAGAGCTCTCGAGACACAGGATCCAGAGTTGGGGTCAGCTGTCTAGCCGGAAAAGAGAGGCTGGGTGGAAAGTACCAGGTGGAGGGAAGAAGATCGCCACTTCTTGCCCTGCCATTCCCTGGTCTCCCTTCCTTGCCATGCCCCTGCTGCAGATGGGGTCCATGTGGTGAGCAGAGAGTGGCACGGGCCAATTTGGGGTCTCTTTAGGAATGTTCTCAGGCAGCTGTTCTGAACTCTGTCACCCCAGCATTCTGCTTAAAGGGAATGTGCAGTCTAAGACCTGGCATTGGGAAAGCTGACAAATCCTGAGAGAAACTAAATTAAACTTGGCCAGTTAAGTTTTATTCCAGAACAAAGCTTATCTTCTCCCCTCTCACAAATACTAAACATAGACTTGAAGGGCATTTCATTACTGTTGCAATGCCTTGCTAAAAATGCCTTTTGAAATGGCCAGCAACCACTTGTAGGCAGCATCTATGTGACCAGACACCATAGAGACTTCACAGTCTCAGATTAGCAAGTGCGCCTCTGCCCCAGGCCAACACTATTCCTGCTGAACTGTACATCTAGTGTGCACGTGTGTGTTGTTTTTAGACCCCTTTAGGCTCTTTGGCCCTTATGCAAGAGGAGCTCAGAGTCTTCAGGATCTGTGCCAGGTCGTACTAGCCATTTTAGACCACAGACAGTACTGAGCACTCTAATACGTCTGTCACAGGGCACAAATATTTCCTCTCTGGTACTGGTTGTCATGGGCCCCACTCAAGGTGAAGCAAGCAAAGAGCATAGAGGCCCTTTGTTCTATACATCTATGTACGTCTGAGGGGTATCTCACACACACACACACACACACACACACACACACACACACGCATGCACGCACGCACGCACACACGCACGCACACACGCACGCACGCACGCACACACGCATGCGCGCACACTGAGCTTTTCTGTGTGTTTGGGTAGGGAGCAGACTTGCCCTTTTTCAGAGGTGCAGATTTGCTGACAGTGTTTGTCTTTCCTGAGCAGCGCCCAGTACCACACCACCTGTCATCCAGGGACCTTTCTCTGGTCAGGTTTCTTACCTGTCAATCGTATTTTCTAGGTACCCAAAACAGTTCCTCCTAACAGAGGAGATGGGTTGTAAAGTCGAAAGAAATGTGACTCAATGCATGTATGTGCTCTCCGTTTGTGTTTCAAAATACTGCCCTGCTTGGGCTGGAGAGATGGCTCAGCGGTTAAGAGCACTGGCTGTTCCTTCAGAGGACCCAGTTTCGATTCCCAGCACCACGTAGTGGATCCTAACTGTCTGTGACTACAGTCCTAGGAGATCTGATGCCCTCTTCTGGCCTCTGCAGTCACTGTATACACGGTACACAGACATGCACATGCAAGCAATACACATAAAAATAAAGGATTTTTTTTTAAACAAGGCTAATTTTTTTTAAGTAAGACAAAATGCTGTCCTGCCATGCAGCTGCCACTCTCAGGGTGACCTTCTTCTGTCCCCAGATTTAAACCATGGGCAGCATCATGGACCACGACTTCTGTCGCTAATGTGTACAGTTCTCTTGGGTTTCCAGATCTGTTTGCTGGTGCCACCGCCCATCCGCTCTGCCCGGGGCAGACCCATAGCAGCTTTCCAGGCACAGTCAGCATACACACTGCAATGCCAGCTTCTGTGCCCTGCATGGGACTCCGTGCCCAGAAGCAGTGCCTCTCTAAGCTCTCTTTGTTTCTGCACAAAGGGGCAAAATTGCTTGGCCCCTTCCAGTGTCTTGTTGGTATCATCGCGACCTTTTCCTCTGTCAGAGAATAAATGATTTGGACTATCATTATTTCTGTGGCACATTCATGTCTGGCCATGTTCTGTGGTTCTCCCAGTAACTATGCATATTCCATGAAGTGGAGAAGGAGGCGATTTCAGGGTGAGCACCACAGCCTCCAGTTGTGAATGGAGCCTCTGGCCAGGGGCTCTGTCTCTGTGCCTCTCTGCTGGGAACCTCTAGGGAATACAGCTGGTGTAGAGCAGAGCTGGTGAGGGAACACCTGCTGGATGAGTCAAAATTGGAAGTCATCACCCTGACATCAAAGGGGAAGTAGCTGCTTTCAGAGACAGCTGCAGCTGGAAACACGACTCAGACACACATGAGTATGATGTGCCCACAAAGAGGCCCTGGGCTTGCCCTCAGCGCTGAACCCACGATACGCGTACTGGAAAAGATCCCACTATTGCAGGATGAACATGGAAGTGTGTAGGAAACACGTGTTCTAGGGCACTTTTATTATACTGTAAGAATTATGCTGAGGATATCCTTGTGACTTTGCCTGAGCCCCGCAGAGAGAAGGTGACCCATCTTCTGACTGCCCATCCTGTTTTTCTTCTCCAATAACCTTCATGCTCAGAACAGTAACTCAGTCTGATGAGGCAAGAGTCCCTTTAGTCTGTCTCTTAAGATGCCTACTTCTTCTAATCAGTATTTAAAGTGCCTGTGGGGGGAGAGGAAAATAGAAAGCAGGATGTGGAAGACAGAAAATATACATTACAGCCCTAGAAACAGATACAGAAAAAGACTCAACCCACCCGTTGATTTCCATGCAGCCTGTCCACCCCCTGACACTACACCCTGGCAGGGGAAAAAGGCTAGGCCTGTTCCTTTGGGAACTTAGCTGATGTCGCGTCCTCTGAGGTTCACACTTCTCACGGGGAGGTAGGAGTCTGACCTTACTCAGATACTTCCATCCGAGAGTCATCGGTTACAGTGAGGAGACTTTGCAAGCTCTCACTAGGAGTGGAACACTTGCACCAACCTGATTTGGGCAGGTCTGCACTTTGCCAGCCAGCACACTCTCACTAGCTCGCAGGCCCTGTGGTCCTGTCTGTCTTTGTGGAAACAGACTCAGAGTTCACAGATCTATCCAAAGTCCTGCAGCTAGTACGCCCAGGCCCTCAGACTCAAAACACGATGTCTTCCTATGGCACACAGCCACATCACTGATGCCTGAGTCTGTGGGGGTAACAGACTTTAGTGGAAGTATTGAGACCCCGGTGGCAATGATGGAGGCCATGCTACATCCAGGAAACACTTGCTAGGTTCCTAGCAAACCCACTAGCCTCCTCTTAGATTTTGTCCGAGTTTTGTTCACGAGGCTGTCCCATTTTACCTGCTGTGTCTCTGGCATGGGGTGGGGTGGGGGGCTTGGTGTATCTGGTTTCTAAATATGCATCCTTCTTATTTCCATGGTTCTGGACCAAGTCCCTTCCTACTTGTCTTGTTCACAGGAATCCTTCTCTGATCTCTGTGTTCGTATTCTATGCCTAGTTTTCACCTTGGATGTTTGACATTTTCCGATTGATTTCTCCACTGCTAGCTAATCTTTTGCTGGCTCTTTTGTTACAAATGCCATACAGGAGGTTAAGGCTTGTCTGTTCACATTATCTATGGTTCTCTCTATTTTTTTTTAAACTTTCAAAGAGTTGGATTTTTTTTTTCACATTTTGGTCTTAATTACACCTGAACTCTCCCCCCACCCATATACTTTATAATATGAGGGTAGGCAAAGTTTTGTGTTGGTTTTGTAAATACAACTTATTACATACTTCACACTTTCTTATGGACTTTCAGCACCATCTCAGCCACGTATTGTTTCCATACATGCCTGGAACTGATAAGACTGTTTGCCTTTATGTATCTATTTGTCTGTCTCTATGTCAGTCCCACACTGTCTTATTTACTACATAGGCACAGGAAGCCTGCTCATCTTCAAGTTTTCCTTGGCTGTTCTTAGCACTATGCTTGTCTACAGACATGTTAGGATCCTTTGTATTGCACATGCACAGCACTTTGTGATTTCTGTTGAGACTGGACTTGATTTATAGGTTGAGTTGGAGAGTGATGAACTTGAGTTCCATGTGCCATGGACGTATGAAGGCCAAGGCTCAATCTCAGTCATGAGTGTGAAAAGTCAGCAGCTTCTGTCTGGCAACTCCTCTGGAATGGAAGGTTCTCTGAATGGCCATCCTTCACTGAACCTTGGGTTCATTACAGCAGATGGTTTTCTCAATGGTGAGCTGAAGAGGGAAATGATTACTGTAGCGTGATTTGCCAAGATGTTTTTCTAGCTGAGTGATCAAATACATGTAATTAGGGAGAAGAAAGCCTGCAAGAACAGTATAAGGGCCAACACAGCTCTGCCAGCTGGAACCCTAGGGAGGCAAGAAGAAGAGCACTCTGGGAGAGTGGATGTGGATGGAGCTGTGGCAAGCGGGAGTCAAAAGACAGCTGTGTGTTCTAGCCTGCTGAGTTCCATAGGGCCAGCCAACTCCATTCTCAAGATCCTTACCCTTTACTTCCAGTGTATACTGGTCTGTTCCAGTTTTCCTGCCATAAATACCTAAAAGACAAAGAAAAACAGTCCCTGGATCCAAGTGCTAATTAATAACACCCATCCTCTATTCAGACGTACTTGAATGCTGGAAAACAGAGGTGTCTAAAAGGTGAGGGCCTACTTCTTTTGCCTCTTACAATTTTCTAGAATTTAAAAATACATAATTATAGTGTGGAAAACTATAGAAACATAAATGATGCATTTGGTTGGAAAGATTAAAAACTTTAGTGATTGTTCATGGCCTTAATTATAACCATTATCATAGTAAAATCATTCCTACCTCCATTTATAGAAGACTGATGAAAATTATCATACTTGTCTTTGTTCAAGAAGGAATGATGAATTTGAACTGGACACAGCAAAAGATGATTTTTAGAAATGAAGAGAACCATCCTTAACCCCAACCTTTTTAGATTAGAAATTCCCTGGTAGCTAGAACATAATGTTCCCATGTGCCTTAGTTTCTCTTCTGTTGCTATGGTAACCTGCCCTGGCAAAAACAACGTAATGGAGAAAGGGCTTTGGCTCTCAGTTCCAGATTACAATCCATCATGGCAAAGAGCTCACAGCTGCAGGGCTTAAGGACCTGGTCACGTTGTCTATGCAGTCAAGAAACAGAAAGCATTGAATCCAGCATGCTTGCTGGTAGTGCTCAGCTTGCTTTCTAGAGTTTGTCCAGTCTGGAGTCCCCCAGGGAAGAGTCTCACCCACTGCTAGAGTGAGTCTTCCCACATCAATTAATATATTCGAGATAACCTCCAACAAGCATACCCAGAGGTCCACTGACTGGTAGATTCCAGATCCTATCAAGATGACAGTCCTAACAGCCACCACACCACCTTCTGAAAGAACTGGAGGGATGTACTTTATTGTCAGATTGTGGGGATGTTTTTGACCTTCTAAGATAAGCCCATGTAGTCCATGGCTTATGATCATACAAAGTAGGGAACTTAACTGGCGAATCATCACACCAACCATGGCCACCCTCCCAGAGACGCTGGCTATTTCCTTAGGAGCTTTTCTGTGCTTTTGAGTCAAGCATCTTGTCTTAGCCTTTTTTTTTTTTTTTTTTTTTTTTACTGGTAGCTTATTTCATTTTAGCACCATTATGAATCATTCCAAGTCGGCAAGCTTTTATTTTCTTCTCAAACTGTAAGAGCAAGACAACAATTTTAAAAGGTTATAGTTTGCCTTTAAAAATAGCTAATACAAAAATAGAAGAATAAGAACACCCCTGAGGTTTGCCATACAAGTCTCACATTCAGTTTTCTTAAGAAAGAGAAGGGGAGTTGAGATTTTCAAGAGTGCTTTCAAAACTGAAAGGATGGAGAAAAGGCTAAAACAAACAAAAACAACAACAACAAGAACCCTTAATTTGAGATCAATAAAGAAATCACCCCAAGCTAGACATGTGAGACTGGACTATAATCTCATTTCTTGGGGGCACAAAGACAGTAGGATTATGGGTTTTAGGCCAGCCTTTAGCTAGATAGTGAGCCCTTGTCTCAAAAAAAATCAAAAATCAAAGTAAAAACAAGGTTTAAAACACAGTTTTTGAAAAGCTAGAACTGTACAGCTATGACTACTTTTGACCTGGGGTCTCTGTCCCTAATGCTTCATTCGCCCTTCTGGTCAAGGTACAGCTCTCAGGCCCCAGTTATCTGGGCACAGAAAGGAGCTGAACATTTCTGATCTATGATGTTAGGAAAACTGTAACATTCCAAATGTCCCTCCCCAGTCACAGACCTGTGTAACATTCCCAGTGTCCTCCCCAGTCACAGACCTGTGTAACATTCCCAATGTCCTCCCAGTCACAGACCTGTGTAACATTCCCAATGTCCTCCCAGTCACAGACCTGTGTAACATTCCCAATGTCCTCCCAGTCACAGACCTGTGTAACATTCCCAATGTCCTCCCAGTCACAGACCTGTGTAACATTCCCAATGTCCTCCCAGTCACAGACCTGTGTAACATTCCCAATGTCCTCCCAGTCACAGACCTGTGTAACATTCCCAATGTCCTCCCAGTCACAGACCTGTGTAACATTCCCAATGTCCTCCCCAGACACAGACCTGTGTAACATTCCCAATGTCCTCCCCAGTCACAGACCTGTGTAACATTCCCAATGTCCTCCCAGTCACAGACCTGTGTAACATTCCCAATGTCCTCCCCAGACACAGACCTGTGTAACATTCCCAATGTCCTCCCAGTCACAGACCTGTGTAACATTCCCAATGTCCTCCCCAGTCACAGACCTGTGTAACATTCCCAATGTCCCTCCTCTGTCACAGACCTGTGTAACATTCCCAATGTCCTCCCAGTCACAGACCTGTGTAACATTCCCAATGTCCTCCCAGTCACAGACCTGTGTAACATTCCCAATGTCCTCCTCTGTCACAGACCTGTGTAACATTCCCAATGTCCTCCCCAGTCACAGACCTGTGTAACATTCCCAATGTCCTCCCCAGTCACAGACCTGTGTAACATTCCTAATGACCCCTATGTGTAACATTCCTGGTACCCCTTTCTGTTGTTATAGGCCTGTGTGGTGTTGCTACAGCATAGAAATATTTTTTATGTAATATGTTATTTGTGGGAACAAAGAAATCAAAGAGTTCTTACTCTTGTTCTACATTGACCTTAGTGTTAAGCTATTATTTTGTAATTGTATTAATCACACGTAAGTAAGACAGATGGGCTTAAAATTACATTCATTGTCTACCATTCAATAAAGCCCATGGGGAATATTTTTAATGCTTATTATCCTTGTCAATGGCTAGGGCTTATCTGCTGTGCCATTGACATTTGGACATTTAGGTATTTTGGGATACTAGGCTTTCATTTCATTAGTTTGTTTGATAAATGTAATGTTCTCAGTGAGCTAAAAATAAAAGTATCCCATGTGTCTAGTGCTGCCCTCCCACATTGTTCTATTTTAGATGCATTGGGGGGTTGGGAGGAGAACAGGGAAGAAGATATGGGTCACACAGATCCACTGCACAGCATCATAGGCCTGGAGGTTTGTTCCTGCACTTCTGTGGGGAGACTGACTGTGCCCCCGCCCCCAAGACTGCGGCTGTTGCCAATAAATCATATTAAGAGCCAGGGCATCCAAGAGGGAACATAGGAGGCCATGAGGCCTTTTCTCTCATGAACCAGGATTAAAGTCCTTATAAAGGGGCCTGATGAGGGCGGTAGGTTCTTTCTGCAAGAACATAGCAAGAAAGTCCATAGCAGATGCTGGCCCGTTGATCCCGGGCTTCCAGCCTCCAGAACTGTGAGGGAGGAAGTTTCTGACCTTCAGAAACAGCACTCTCAGCTATTAGAGCTGTCACCATTAAAGCTGTACAGATGGACTGAGCCACACAATTGACTATTACATGATCTTTTCCTAGGGACATGTGAGTAAATGTCTATTCACCCCAAATAGAGCACAATGGCAAACCAAAGTGAGAGTCCACTGAAGTCCAACTTGGCAAGCCAATGAGTTTATTGCTTGGTGAAGCAATAATTTTATTGGGCTTATTTATAAAACAGTGGTGAGCAGTTGTCTATAGGAGCCTGAGTGAGCTGGTTAATTTTGTGTCAACCTGACACAGGCTAGCGTCACCTGAGAGGAGGAAACTACAGTTGAGTAAATGCCTATTATAAGACCAGGCTATAGGCACACCTGTAGAGCCTTTTCTTAGTTAGTGATCGATGGGGGAGGACCAGTCTATTGTGAGCAGCATCATGCCTGAGCTGGTGGTCCTGAGTTTTATAAGAAAGCAGACTGAACAAGCCATGGGGAGCAAGCCAGTAAGCAGCTCCCCTCCATGGCCTCTGCGTCAGCTCCTCCCTCCAGGTTTCTGCCCTGCTTGAGTTCCTGTTCTGACTTCATTCAGTGATGGACTATGATGTGGAAGCATAAGACAAATAAACCCTTTCCTCCCCAAATTGCTTTTGGTCATGGTGTTTCATCACAGCAATAGTCACCCAACTAAGGTACGGAGTAGCTCCCAAACAACTGTGCCACCTCACAGTCTCACACCATCAGGGATGATGACTTCTTGGAAGCTGCATCACAGACTCCTTTCAATTAATCTTCTACTCCCTATATGATCTAACATTTCTAGAAATCGTTTGTAGCCGAGGAGTCTGGTAGGGAATACTGGCTGGACACTGAGACCCTGGCTTCCTCCATCTACTAGTAAATGTCAACAGTTCCATTACCGTTAGACCTGGTTACCTAAGTGTTTTTATTCTTATTAGTTGCCATGAATACTGAGTCAAGTTAATCTCTGCTCCAGAGTGGCATCATACTATGCCCAGAGGCAAGAACAAAAACAAAAAAACCCACAACCCTAATGTCTGAGGCTTTTGTTTCAAACCAAGTGATTCTTTAACATGAGCTGTTATATATAGTGTGTTAGCAAAGGCTCGATTTTGTCACCCGTGCGGAGGAGTGGGGGCAGCAGCCTGACTTCTGCATCAGCCCCCCCATATAGACTCACTGAACTACCCACATAGCTTTTATTATTCTGTACCATTTTAGAAGATTTCTTTAGTCTATTTAGATAAGGCCAAATTCCCTTCTGCTTTCCCCTCCCTTTTCTCTTGCATTGTGGTTTTATAAAATGGGTCATTTCCTTAGCTGTCTATAAAGCTTGGTGATATAGACAAGTCCCACTTAGTGAAGAGTATTCTCATATCAAGACACTCAGCAGAGCTAACAGTTCCAAGATGGCCCCCTCCCCCCTTGTTTGGAGTCATATTCATTAGCGTGAAATGGTCTCTCCTAGGCCCTTGGTCTCCTACCTACCTCTTCTAGCCTGAGGTGTGGCTCTAGCAGTTACCTAAAGGTAACCCTGTTCGCTAAGGAAGAATGGTATCTTGTTCATAGTTTTAACCCTAAGGAACTGTGTCTGGTGCACAGTGGAGACTCAATACATTTTAATTCAACCAGAGGAAAGCTTTTCGGAAGCTGTACTGAGAAGAGTGCATTAGTCAATTTTCCTTTGCTGTAACAAAATACTGGATGCTGGGTAGTGGACAAAGAAATGAGTTTTATTTAGCTCATAGTTCTGGAGATGCCAGGACTTGCAGCCCCACTTCTGCTTAGATCTGATGAGAGCTTTGTAGCAGATGTTGTTACAATCACAGGCCTGCAACAGCAGTCACGAAACAAGACTGGAAGCCGTGGACACGCCGCTTTTTGAAACAATTTGATCATGAATAAGCATCTCACTCCACACATTGGCGTTCATGCCTTCAGAAGCCAATGCCCCCGCATCCTAATCATCCACTAAGACCCTACCTCTTAAAGGTTCCATCGCCTACCAACATTGGCACACTGGGAACCAAGCCTCTACCACATGACCCTTCAACACGCAGATGCCATGTCCAACCCATAGCAAGGAGAGTGAGGCTGCTCCTGCTGCTAACGGCAAGCCCCGGGATCTAGTAGTATCCCTCATGTGCTTGGAGAAAGGAGCTGAGCACCAAGGCTACAAAGCTCTCACTGAGGGTCTCCGGGCGACTGAAGGAGATTTCATGGGGAAAGTGACATCTGAGCTGGTATAGCAAGGAAAAGGAGCATTTCCAAAAGCTGAGAGCCCGGTCTTGACCATGCCCTTCAGGAAAGCATGCCCGCAGAGAAGTGTCGACTCTTCCCATGACTGCAGTGCCCTTCTGTCCCTGTCTTTCTCAGCCCACGCCTGTTCTTTCCTATTGGAAGGCCCTCTTCCCAGTGCCCCAGCACTGACCTCTTCCTGCCTCAGCCCTCCACTTAGGGACTCTGGGCATCCCTTCTGAGATCTGAACTTGTGGAGCAATGCTTCCTGTTTGAGGCCATTTCAGATGTGTGCCTCTTTTTAGCTGCAGTTAGGAACTCTAGGTCACGAGAGCCCTTCCAGGTCATCTTCAGATCTGCTTGAAGCTTCTCCATTCTACAGTGAGACCATCAAACTACTGGTACACAGGACTTGGATTTTAATATAAGACTGCCTTTCCTTTCAAGATTCCATGGACCTGGATAGGAAAGCTACCTATTTCTGGCAGGCTGGGGGAGAAGATTCATGTGAAGGTCATAGGTTGATGTTGAGCATCTTCCTTTATAGTTTCCCACCTTGTTTTGGGGAACGAGGTCTTTTATTAAACCCAAAGTTCAACAATACAGCAAGACTGGCCGAATCCTCCTGGCTCCACCTTCCGAGCACTGCAATTACAGGTGTGTACTATGACACCCAGCTTTTTATATGGGTGCTGAGCATCTCAACTCAGGTCTCCAGGCTGCATGGCAAGCTCTTTACCAGCTAGCCACCTCTCTAGCCTCAGAACCACCCATTTCTTAGTCTGTGAGGAGGTGGGATCTGTTTCTGAAGTGCAGGATTCAGGGTATGTGGCTGAGCATTTGTAAGGAGAATGAGCAGGGGCCATTCTCGAGGCCACTGCTGGGCTGATCAGCCGAATCATTGCTAAGTATCCCTTCAGCTTCCTTCCACACGGGGCTGACTCCACTGCCGCCGTTCACTCTCTGCCCAGTGACAGTCCTCAGCAGGGAAAACCAGTGGAGAGCTGCAGTTCACTCTTGGGTTGGAATGTGCACTGCCTGCTTGAGTTTGAATTCCTAGGCCAGCTGGGCTGGGGGCTGCTGTTACAGGAGGGTGGAGTGGCCTCTTTTCTGGCTGCTGGGGGTGGCTTTGATGCCACCCGCCAATGGCAGTATGCCTCAGTGGCTGTGTGCGCCAGGGTGAGACATATGGCGTATTCTTGCCGAATGTGTGCGGATCTGGACAGGAAGGGAAGTGTGTCACTGGCACCTCCTTATTTGGCCATTCTTCTTCCTTCCTGCTTTCCCAGCTTCCCCTGCTGTGCTCACTTTCCTTTCTTCCTTCCTGAGTCCTGCCCCACCCCTGTCCTAGCTGGGAACTCTGACCATCCAGTGTTACAGTTGCTGCTTTGGATGACTGTAGTCTTCACAGCTGTAACCCATCACCAGGACTGTCCTGGGACCCCGGTTTGGCCCATAGAGTAATCTAGCTGGACATGCTTTTTACAGGCAGCATCATAGAACCATAGGACCCAGACACTCCTCTCACTTGTTTGCTTTCTGACATAAGTCTCTTTCCCTCTCTGACCTCAGTTTCCAAGCATATAAATTGGAGATAGTACCTGTGTCTCAGGGTTACCAAGATTAGGTGTGCATAATGTACACACCGAAAGCCCAGTGATGGCTAGTGCTGTCATTTCCTCTCTAGTCGACGATATAGATTCTTCATTCATTTTCTTTTAACCTAGAAGTTGGAGGCTTGATGTTTGGGTCAGTTGGGTGATGTGAACAACAATTCTATAACTATAGAATCCCAGGACAGTCATCCCTTGTTATTCACAGAAACCTCAAGATACAAACTCTCAAATGCCCAATTCATTTTCTTATATAAAATGATGCACTTTTTGCATACAGCCTACATACAGCCAGTTGCCTGTACATTTTAAGTCATCCCTAGATTATTTTTAATACCCAAGATAATGTCAATGCTATGCA
The DNA here is from genome assembly GCF_004664715.2 of Peromyscus leucopus. Taxonomy (NCBI): domain Eukaryota; kingdom Metazoa; phylum Chordata; class Mammalia; order Rodentia; family Cricetidae; genus Peromyscus; species Peromyscus leucopus. Next base: position 61,138,302 of record NC_051071.1, on the reverse strand, counting down.
GACAGTTGTTACACTATACTTTCAGGGAATTAAAAAAAGCCTACACATTATACATGTTCAGTGTGGATGCAATATTTTCTAGAATATTTTCTATCTATAGTTGGTTGAATCCATGGATGTAAAACCCTCCGATATAGGGGCTGGATTGCAGTACACAACAGTGATGGTTAGTGTCTTCTCTGAGCTGTGTCCCCTTAGGTCTGGCCTCTCTGGCCAGACAACCGTAGCCTCCAAGGCTCCATGTTCACAAAGGCAGGTACAAGGGAAGGCTTCCACTTTACTCTACAATCCTGTGGTCCCACCTCACTCGGGGAAGCATGAAATCCGGCACCTGCCAGAAAGAAGAGAATGGGGGGTTGTCAACACCCTGTGGCTGCCCAGTGGTGCTGAGGATGAGGCCTAGAAGGGGAGTTCTATTTCTTACAGTGGAATCTTACTAATCTGAGTCACTGTCACCTGGATGGTGAGTAAAGAGAGTTGAGCAGAAGAGTCAAGCCAGTAGATTGGTATCTCCAAGGTCCTTCCTGTACTGGAAGGATGCTAAGACCTGAGGATGAGCCGCCGGCCCTGCTGCAGTCCAGGCTTAGCTGTGCCTGGCAGCAGGCAACAGACCTGAGCGGGTTACTGTCTCACAGATCAGTGTGTGCCTGCAGGTAAGAAAAACGGATAACTTTGCAAATAGCCCATCATTCGGAGCTGCCACAGCTTAGATAGAGCTCCCTCCTGCTACTCGGGTAAATTCAAACTGTTTTACTGTGTTTATGCTGTGTGTGTTGATAACCCTTCCGGTGCTTACCAGCTGCCTATAAAAACATACCATCCGAGAGGCTGGGCTTTGGGCCTAGACTGCCGACCTTAAACTAAAGGTTCTGCCGTTGATGACTGTGTGACCTTGGGAGAGTCACTGGGTTTCTCTGAGTCTCATCTGTGTGAAGAGGAGGATGGCAGGTCTGCCTGCGACAATTTTGAGGGGTAAATGAATGGATCCCTTTTGGGAATTCAGAGCAGCGCCTCCTGTAGCGCTCTGTGAAGCCAGGTTAGGCACCAGGAGCTTCAGAAAGTTCCACACAGGCAACAGTGTTGGGCTGTTTGGGTTTTGTTCTGTTTTTCTCAGAGCCATGACCCAGGGCAAGGGCTGAGTAAATATTTGCATGGGATGTACCCTCATGAAATTTTACCAGCAGCTTAATCCTTAATTCTCCTCCTGAAGTAATAAGAACCTTCCTTCCCAGAGAGTTGACCAACCTTGAATTCTCATTATCTGAGTGGAAATCAGCCATTGATCTCATGGTGGGGGGTTTTCATGGCCCCTCCCCTTGCTGGTGCTTTCTGGGGCCTGACTTCCGCTCTCCCCTCAGTTGGTAACTCTGTCATGGCAGAGTCAAGGCTGGTAGAGGCTGGTGACAGAACGGCTCTACTGATGTGCCGGCTTCCCTCTGTGGTTTCGGATGATCGGGGCTTTTGCTTCCCTGTACCTCACTGTGCTTCTCCTGTCAGGAAGGGACCAGAGGACTGAGAGATGCCCAAACTATGGGAAATTCAGAGCTGTTCTGCAACCTGTCTGGGTGAACGACTGCTTTGCAGCCCACACATTCCAGGGCCATCCTCTCATTGGCCCAGGCAGCATTGGGCTGTGGAGTTTTCTTCCCTTTCAGTGACCTGCTCTTTCCTTTCCCCGCTCCTGGAGGGACTCTGACCAGGCCCCCAAAGTGACTGGGCCCTAGCTGCCTCTGTCCCTCTCAGCCAGCCACTTAGGCTGTTGCTCCCCTGGAATCCCCAAGCCTCGTCTTACCTCTGCCCTTGTGGCCTGGCTGCCTAGAAGCTTCCTCCTGGGTATCTACAGTGTGTGCCTGCTGACTTCAACCAAGATCTCTGCCGAAAGTCCTCTTCTTCCAAGACCCTCTTGGAGGCTCCCCTACGCTGTCTTCTATCTCCACCTCTAGGTGCAAACTTCCCGGGACATGTTAGGATTCACTTGTTTGTTTATGTCCGTTTTCCCTCTCCAGCGGGAGAGTCCACAGAAGAGCAGAAACTGTGCCTTCCGCGCCTAGAACAGTTTGTACTCCATAAATATGTGCAGAAAAGGAGGGCTCAGCTTACAGCTAGCAAGTGTGTCAGCTTTCAGGACAAGAGCCCACTGACGCTGCAGAAAGACAGTGGAAGGGGAACACGGACGCTCTGGACTGTGACCGAGCAGAGGAGAGCCGTGGCTGCTCCCAAGTTGGGGCGAGCCTGTGGGGAGGGAAGAAGACCACAGAGGGTGAGAGCCGAGGGCCAGCCTGACACTGCAGTCCCACAGTGGCAGTCTCCAAAGCTGAGGCAGGGAGCTTTGGGCAGGCGGGCAGGACTCGGGTTAGCAAACAGACTGTACGGAAGTGCGGGCCCAGAGAAGAGGGTCGTCCACTGAGGCCAGGTCACTTCCCCCGGGGATCAGTGAGAGCTGAGGCTCACCAGGTCTTCAGAGGTGGAAGCAGCGTCTCCTCTGGACATTCTCTGCTGCTGCCCTCCCTGGGGCTATGGAAACCCTGAGTCCACACTGAAGAGTAAAGAATGAAGTGTTCACCGTGACTTCTGTAAGGCTGTGTAAGTGGTTTGTGACATCCAGAAGTGTTCATCTGGAGAGGGTCAACCCAAGCACCCAGGAATAAACCTGCCCCAGATCATCCCTCCTCCCCACCAGCCAAACAGAAAACAGCTTTGGGCAGATATGGGAGGAGTTAGAAGGGGTGGTGGGGAGGACACAAAGCGGTGTAATAATGTATGAAATTCTCAAATATTTTTTAAAAGAATGAAATTGACATGTTGCTTTTCAAAATCAGACTAGAAGGGGTTGAGGGATGTCATTTTCACTAAATACTTCAATTATATGCTTATGAAAACAGTTCTGATGGCTGACTATGACAAATGGTATCACTATGAGAGAGTCCTCAAGTAGAAGTCTCCCAGAATTCCAGGCAAAACAGTCCTGGATTGGTAATTGTCTGTTTCCTACAGCTACGAACTAAGCACCTACATGTGCTCAGCACAGACACTGTGGTGGAATATTCAGATGCATCAGTCATTAAAACAGGCCCTGGTCCTCCCTGGCCCTACCCCATACTGCCATATGACACTAGCCACAGCTGTATTCCTCGGCTACAGTGGCAGCATTTCAGGAGCTTAGTGGCCATACTTAGCTGATAGCTGTTGTTAGGCAATAGATCCAGACTTTCTATCCCCGCAGAAAGTCCTAGAACAATGATGTTCTAGAGCGGTGGTTCTCCCCCTTCCTAAGGCTGCAGCCCTTTAATACAGTTCCTCACACTGTGGTGACCCCCAACCATAACATTATTTCATTGCTTCTTCATAAATAATTTTGCTGCTGTTATGACTTGTACTGTAAATATCTGATATGCAGGACATCTGATATGTGCCCCCCAAAGGGGTTGTGACCCACAGGTTGAGAACCACTGTTCTAGAGGAATAATGACTGCTAGCAGTTTGTACCATGTTACCCCATACTCACATACATGCATGCCTCTATATGAAGTGCATGTCTATATGACATGGTAGACATAGACTGTTCAGTATGTCTACTCTATATACTGTTCAGGAACCTCCTCTGGTCACTTACTCCAGTGTGGACATCATTTATTAATTAGTAACAGACATATTCATTCTGTCCTCCTAGCAACAGACATTTGCCTAACTCTGAAGTTTGCTAGCATGTGACTGTCCTTGCTGCTTGCGCCTGGGTCCCCAGCCTCTCTGATCAGTGATGTCCAGTGAGGTGATAGCAGCATGCCAGGCAGTCGATGCTCAGTGCTTTCTCACCAGCTCATGGGGCTTCACAGATGTCCTGGAGGGACGTGTCTGGTTGCTCTGGCCTCAGAGCTTCCTGCCTCCATCAGCCCCGTTCACCACCTACAGGAAGGAGGCTTTGGGAAAGTAGAGCCCCAAAGCCATGGCCGTCCACTCTAAGGAGGGTGGTTTCAGTTTTGTTTGTTTGTGCCATCCCCCCAAATAAGCACACACCCACTCACACATGTGTGTGCACATGTGCTTTCGCACAAACAGCCTGTTTTTGTACCCAGGCTCATGATTATTTTATTGGCCACCTCCTAGATACCCGGCTTTCAGAAGGCACCACGTCTAGTTTTATGAGTGCACAATGGAACCCTTGTGGCCTGGGAGGAGGGGCAAGGGACACATGGATGTCATTAAGCCTGGTCCCCAGCTCTGGAAATGGTGTTTCCCTGGGAAGGAGGCAGGGAGTGTGCAGACTCGAAGGCAGTTGTGCGCTGGTGTGTGAAGAGAATGCCAGTGTTATCAACCTGGCCCATCAGGGCTGATTGTTTTTCCCCCTGTGGTGGAGGCCCGAAAGGAATTCTAATCATCTTGGTGTCTTTACTTCTAAACTAACTCAGTCCTCTCCTTTGGGCTCCCACAGCCCTTCTCAGCCTGCAGGACACAGAGCTAGCTCTGATTCCCTGGTTTGGATCCCCATCTTGCAAAGGGGAGGAACTCCGAGCCCTGTCCCTTCCCTCCGTCACTCTTCACGACAGCAGGGACAGGGAGGAATTCTGAAAACAGCTGCTGCCTTGAGACTGACCCTGCTCAGAAGCAACTGAAAGACTAGCCACCCTGAGTCTCTGTAATCGTTTCCTTTTGCTGACAGAGTTTAAGACACGCCCTCGGCATTGCTGTTCATCTTCGAGTTCTCTACTGGAGAAGTGCTGAGAAGCTGTGTAGGAGCCTAAGCCAACATTGGCTTGGGCCAGGCGAGGTGCATCAAGAAGGCTGCATCCAGCCTCCCAGTACAAGAGGTCCTTCCTCCCTCCACCGGCAGCCCAGCTCCATCCTGGAGGTTCTATATCCTGCCCCTTCTGCATCCTGGCTCCCCTTGGAGCAAGACCTGAACGTGCTCGGAACTGGGACATTCAGGCTTTGGAGGCAGGTGCTTGCCTGAAGGCCTGCTGGGTTCCTCTGCCCTCCACTCTTAGGGCAACCCCGCTGCATCGCAAAAAGGGGTGCGGAGCAGGGCACTATTTTTACCGTTCTCTTTCTTGCCCCAGGCCCATTAGCAGCCTTTCTGGCCCACATCCCATCTCTGAATCAGGCATGACCAACCTGCACATGAATCCACGCTGCCTCCAGAATAAAGTACAGAAAAGCAATAGATAAGGGGCCTCATTTAGAAGAAGCTTAAATTTCAAGCATAGCGATGCTGGCTCAGGTCAATGGAGATTTACAACAGCAGGTGCAGGGGGCCTTCGGGGGAGGGGCAGAGAATGATTTGTGTGCATATTGGGGGAGGGCAGAGGCCTGGGCACATTTGATCTGTCTGCTTCTGGAAGAAAAATAAACTCCATTTGCGCTTCTGTTCTTAAAAGAAACAAGAGGGTTGAAAGAAACTTGAAGCCAACCGGCTTCCCATCTATTCTTCTGCTCCTCTCAAACAGATTAGAAAGTGATTCCAGGTTATTACCCACCTTTGCTTGCCCAAAACTGTGGTGTGGGAGACACTAACACCCCCCGCCCACCCCACACTCCAGCCCGTGTTCGCAGACTCTTCTGTTCGTCAGCTCAGAGACCGGAGCTCAAGAAACACAATAGAAAGGAAAGTTTCAAAGCAATCTTCTAAGTGGCTGTGAGAGCAAGAGGCTGAAGGGCCAGACAGTCCTTTGAAAGGCTTTTAAATATGTCTCATTTTGAACATCTGATTGCATCCTTCTCTGCAAATGAACAATTAGTGTAGCGCAGGGTATGTAACTATTGGACATGCATTACTCTTAGACAAGTGCGTATTCAAGGAAACCTGGATAAGAACATTGTCCCAGGGGCACCTCACAGCTAGAAAGGGACTGTACCAGCCCTCTGCTCTTCCCTCCCCACACTATTTCACTGCCATTCCTAAAATAAGTACAACATTATCTCCTGGGGGAAAAAAAATCAGAGCATTTTTGAAACCAGGCCTCTGCCCTCCCCCAATATGAGGTTCAGATGGAGGAGAAAGTGCTGCCTGGACGTGGTCTTCCCCAGCTCTCTCTGGCCACAACCCCAGGAAGCCTTCCAGGTTGTCTTCCAGGTGAGGGGATCCTTCCTCACTCCTATCAAGTCAGACCCCTCAGGCCCCACCACACACTCCCCCTCCATACATAGCCTGTGATGGAGAACAGGAAGAGAAGGGTATGGAGTGAAACATGATTCAGGACCCATCAAAGAAATGACCATAGGGCACCCCACCCCCCTGGAGAACATGGGGGATCCACGTGTATGAGTCAGGAAGGGAACCACCGTGGAAGGAGCCTCTGGGCTTCTCTTCCACGCCTTCTGACTTACTGGCCTGGAACACTGGTTCTGCAATTCTGCACTGAGAGCCTTTTCTTTCTAAAATCCAACAATGGCAAACTGTTCAGCTCAGGGAAAAGCATGTAGACAAGTCCCATCCACAGGCTTATATCCATCCTGTGTTATCTTTACTGTTCATTTTTTTGACATACATCCTGCCTCATACATCCCACCCCACCCTCAGAAGCCCTAGGAAGTAAGCAAACTGTAATGAAAAGCCACCAGCTGGGCTTCATTCATGGACGGGTTATGGTGAGTCAGTCCTTTGCGGGCCTCGCTTCCTTACAGTAGTGCACGAAGTGAAACCAGTGAAATTGTCATAATGTTCATGAAGAAGGTACAGCCTCACCCCCAATTCTCTCCACCTGACAGCTGTTGAAAATAACCAGATGGAGGGACCGTCTCTAAGTCAGCTCCGAGAGGCAGCAAACCACTCCGTGCTGTTCAGAGCCCCCAGAAATGTCCACACAGTTTGAACAGGAACTGTAATAGAGTGTAAACAGCAAGTCTGTGATTCGATGAATTAACGCAGCATAATCAAAACAAGCTACCTCTTAGGAAGGCTCACAGTGAGACCTGCCACTGTGAATCCTTGGCTGGGATTGCTGGTGGGAGCCCTGTGCCAGCTGCCTGTGGGGATGTCAGAGCTGGTGAACATGAGATCTGGGGTAAGCAGATGTGTGGGCATTTTCCCACTTACACAAAGTTTTGTGACTGGGGAAGGGACCAAGCCAACATGATAGGAAAGAGATCTGGCTTTGCCACAGTGCCAGTAGGTCAGATGATACGTGTGACTAGAAGCTTGATGCCCACCTTCTTAACCACATGGACTCAAACTCTGAGTGGAGAACTCCAGATCTCTTTGTGGTGCATTTGGTTGATTTGACAGACAATGTAACAACCAACATGTGAGACTGTATTCATGACGCTGCATCAAGTGGTCTGTGAGGTTCACCCTTATTCAGCTACACAAAATCTCGATAACTGGCTTGGTACAGTTATGGCTTCAGTAGAGCCACTTTGGAGAGGTTTCTTGGAGGCGTCTTGGAGGCAAGGTTTAGAAATAACTGGGGCTACACCGCTTGTTTTTATGGTAGTCTAGAATTGTCTGTTTTGCTCTGGCCTAGATATTTTCTGAAGCGTTACAGAAGTTGGGTTTGGGGGCCACCAATCCCTCTGCCTACCTGGGACAGGAGTTTTGCTTTCTGGGCCTCTCTGGCCATTTGACTCTGTGCCCTGCCACAAGAAGTTATCTCTAAAAAGTCAGGGCTGGGGCAATGGCTCTTCCACTAAAGTACTTGCCATGTGAGCCTGATATTTGGATCCCCATATGGAAGAGTCATGTGCCTGGGACCCCCAGGGTGGGTGGGTGGGACCATGCTGATCCCAGGGGCTCACTGTGTACTGAGTGTAGCCAATACAAGTTCAGTGAGAGACCCTATCTCAAAAATCTAAAGTGGAGCAAGACGCCCAGTACCAACTACCTCTGGCTCTTGGTTGCACACATGGGAGAACTACACACACACACACACACACACACACACACACACACGCACGCACGCACGCACGCGCACACACACACTCATGCACACACATACACACACATGCTAAAAAATATATTTTTTAAATATGCAAGTTCTGCAGAATATTGCTGCCAGCCGAGCCTTCCCTTCCCTACGGTAAAAGCCTCAGAACTAGGACTAGAATTCTGGGCAGCCGTGTGCAACTATTTCATATTCTCATCTGAATATACAAGTCTCCCCTCGTCTACCAGCATCCCAGACCTGCCTAATAATAACAGATTCCAGCTGTTCTTCATTCCTTTAATCAGCTATTTTTAAAAGCTGAATCTGCTGGAGGCTTAGAAAGTAGTCCAACTGGTTTTTGTTTTACTTTTAAAGATGATAGTTGGTACATGTAAATGCTTTTGTGTGTGTGCGCGCGCACGCGATCATCCTAGAAAACATAATTAAATAAAAGTACCCACAGTCCCATCCTCCTATCCTGTTCCTTTGCTCAGTGCCTACCTCCCCACCCTCAGCCTCTCCAGAGGTAACCAGTTCTCTGAGATCCATATTTATCATTCTCTTTTCTTTTTAAAACACTTTTGTCAGATATCTGTATATACTTGAGGGGAATGTGGTTTAGTTTTTCATGTTGCACAGACAAACAGAATTTCTCTGCCAATTGAATCTGCTCTTCTGCAGTAGCTTTTTTGGGAGTTGCTTCACCTCCCCTGGTAGCCTGCAATTGCTCAGAACCAGCCTGGAGCTCTTTGTTTGAAATTTCCTGCAGGGACAATTTATCATCGGCCCAAGAAAATCAGTACTGTTGCTTTACGGCCTGTTTGGTCTGATTCAGAACTTTCCCCACTCGTCTCTCTGTTTTCCACATTCACTTATTCAGGAGGCAGCTGTCTTCTTTGAGCCAGGCACTATTCTAGACCAGCAGAAAAAAAAAAAAAAAAAAAGGCAGCCCAGCGTCCCCACTCCCATGGGAGCTTGTCTCCGACCCTCTTGTCTCCCGCCCTCCTCTATCACTTGAGTCCCGATAATGAATGGTCTAAGAGACTGCGGACAATGGACAAGGTTCCGTGACAGAGGGGCTTCAGGTTGGTAGACTCCAGAGCCAGAGGGAAAGGTTGCGGAAGGCCTTCGAGAAGGCCAGCCTTTGGGGGGTGTCTGATTATACTCTGAGCCCCCTTGTGACCTCGACATTTGTATTTCTGGCTGGCACTTTATTAGGCAGCCTCATTTGCTCATACAAACATAATGTCATTGCCACTACACTTATGCAGGAGCCCTGCCACACGGGCAGCTCCAGGACTTGGGGAGCAACAAAGGAGAAAAGTGGCCCTGTGAGACCTGGAACCTGACGGCCCAGATTACAATTTTATGTATAGGAACTTTTTTTTTTTTTTTTTTTTTTTTTTGGTTTTTCGAGACAGGGTTTCTCTGTGTAGCTTTGCGCCTTTCCTGGATCTCGCTTTGGAGACCAGGCTGGCCTCGAACTCACAGAGATCCGCCTGCCTCTGCCTCCCGAGTGCTGGGATTAAAGGCGTGCGCCACCACCGCCCGGCCGTATAGGAACTTTAAAGCCATCCTAGATCACTAAACATGAGATTAACGACACAGAGCTCCTGGGTAGTATAATGCAGGCCCTCAGAAATACATGTGTATTATACACATGGACACAACTTTACATGTGTATACATGTATCCTTCACCTTCTTAACCAACCTCCACATGACCCCATCACCAGAATTGCTAGCATTCTTTTATCGCTATATAAAATGTGACAGAAGCCAAGACTTCAACCCCGGCCCCTTTTCTAAAGCCTCGGCCATGTGTCTGCACAGGGCTGCTGTTCGTGGTGGAGCTGTATGCTTCTGGAAAGTCATACTGTGCATGTCCTCAAGCCCGCTTCTGTCGGTTGTACTTGTTACTAAACTGCAATATTTAATTAAATGTTTTCACATACTGATGAAATATAAATTAAAAAAAAAAAACTGTCCTCAGTGACAAACCTAATTGAATGCTTTCAAAAGTCTCTAAAGACGAGTCACTCTTAAAAAGTGCTTTTGAGGCAGGGCAGTGGTGGCACACGCCTTTAATCCCAGCACTCGGGAGGCAGAGCCAGGCGGATCTCTGTGAGTTCAAGGCCAGCCTGGGCTACCAAGTGAGCTCCAGGAAAGGCGCAAAGCTACGCAGAGAAACCCTGTCTCGAAAAAACAAAAACAAAAACAAAAAAAAAAGTGCTTTTGAAGTTTGAATGATGCTACTGCAAAAGGTTTGGGGAGGGGAGTGAGACATTAAAATCTGCAAGAATTCTGCCCTCTGACTGCGCTATGGGCTTCCTTAGCTTATGGTCCACTTACATGGTCGTCAGAAAATCCTAGCAAGACATAATGGTTTGTGAGAAAAGAACTCCGCAGCAGACAGTGCCCAAACAAAGGACACTGAAAGACTAGTGAATGCACACAGCTAGATGTTAATTTAAAACAAAATTATACTTGTATATATGTGGGTAAGTAAACATATGGATACAAATATTTGAGTATATGTATTTGGGGGATGTATCTGGATATGTATGTATGCACGTTGGTATTTGGGTGGCTGGATGTGGGTATGTGTGTATACACATTTGTATTTGGGTGGATGGATATGTGTGTGCACGTTTCTATTTGGAAGGATGGATGTGGATATGTGGATATGTTTGTATTGGGGGATGGATAGATGGGTGGGTAGACAAATGACTACCGACATGTATATGAGAAATCAGGTTGCATGATTCCCATTTTCAACAATCTCCCATTCTCCAGTCCATCTTAAGAAGGCTTGGAGAGAGGACTAGGCCTGTTCTTTGGCTCACCTGCTCAGGAGAGACCTCCCTCCCCACGGGTTGTTTTATCCAGTTCAAATTTAGAAGATTTCAAATGTCATGTCATTTTCCAAGTTTATTTGGTTTTCACTTTGTTAAGTTTTGCTTTCATTTACCAAGAATTATTGTGAGAACCCCAAGAAAAGACTCCATGTTAAAAAAAGCAATCATTTCAAAAGAAAGAAAAGGGAATGTCAGCCTGCTGGATGGATGAGGGAGGTCATGACCTCTCGGTGCTCTGACCCTTTTCGCTGTGTCAGACCTGAGATGACCTTTCCTCTAACTACCTCACAGAGGCGAGCCCCTGCTGTTTAGAGCCTGCTGAGAGCCCAGTGGCTGGGATGCAACAAGAAAATGGGCTGAGAGTTCAAAACTCCCGGGCAGTCCGAGGATGAGGGTACCAGCTTGGACCTGGAGGAGAACTGCCTTTTGGTCAGGCTTAACGTATATTCTTGACTCCAGTATTTCCCAGATGGGTTTCAAGGGCCTAGGGGAATGTGTAGACCTTTAAGGAGAATGGGATCAGTAATAGGAGCGATTTCAAACCCAGTTAGCCATTCCCCTTCTCTTCAGCGTCTCCAACTGCACAAGTACCCACGCTGTGTGTTTGATCAGCACGAGTGCATGTGCACACAGGTGTGCGAGTGTGTGCTGAAGGGCCTACCTAAGGGCCACTTCAACTCCGGCCGAGACCGGCACAACCTCCTATCTGAGGTGCCTCACTTTCTTGAATGCCTGAGAAATAAGGACAAACATGTGAAAAGCCAGTATCTTGTGAAGAACCAGGGAGCTCCAAGCCTGGTCCCTGGGAAAAGGAAAGAAAATTCAGCTCAGCCACCCCAAACGAGGAGGGGTGAGCCGTTTCAGCCATCCCAGGAGACCATTAAGCGACCCACGCCTCCCACAGTGTTGTGGCTGGAAAGGGCCGTCACTCCAGGGTTCAGGGCTATGGAAACCGCTGTTCTCCCATTGCTGAAGTAATGAGCCTTGAGTAAATGAGAAGGGTGAGAGGAGAGCAGAGCGAGGGGTGGCAACACAGGAGCTTTGTCTCAGTTCCTCCAAGGAGTAACTAGACACTGCCCAAGAGACCCACCAGCCCTCCACAGAGAGACAGTGTGGGGACGTGGGTCGTCCCCCATTTTAGAAGAACTCGGTGCTGCCCGTTTCGGAGCCTCCCTTATCAAGAGGTAGGCCTCCGAAGTATACAGAGTATGCTCAGCTAAAGGCTGGCACCCACATCTGCTTTATTAGCTATTTAACGAAGGGGCTGAAATGAAAATGGCCTAGAATCATATACTTGAGTTGACTTAAAAAAAAAAAAAACCCACTGTTATCAAGTGAACTGGAATGGAGCAGGCTGTCCGGGGAGTGTTAGAAGTAACTGAATATGGCACATGACAGATCACAGATTCAAAAGGGGCTGAGCAGCGAGCCTGGGAAAGGCTCACACCTTGCATGGCCAGAAAGAAAAACCTGGGTCTAGCTGCAAACCATCCCATAATGTCTACTCCTAGGGCAGGCCCTGTTCTTCCCAGTGAGAAAGGCACTTACCACTGCATTGTAAAAAAAAAAAAAAAAAAAATCTTTAGTATAAAGATGAACTAAGCGTATTTTTTCATTTTTCATTTGTTTGCATGCTTTTAACATGTATGGAATCATGCAGTGGTGAGCAAGCCACCTTGGGAGTGAGATGGCTTAACTCTTAGCTATGCCATGGATTGCCGGGGTGGCCTTCTGTTACTTTCCAGTAGCTCACTTGCTCCATCTGCAAAGTGAGAATGGTAAAATAATGTCTACTACCATGTTACCACGCCGGCTTTCTGTGGAGAACAGATGTGCTAATGTACACGAACTTCTTCTTAGTGTGGTTGGCAATGAGAACGGTGGTTCTCAACCTGTGGGTCTCACCCCCGTTAGTGGGTGAACATCCCTTTCACAGAGATCACCGAAGACCACTGGAAAACACAGCTATTTACATGATGACTCACAACAGAAGCAAAATTGCAGTTATGAAGTAGCAAAGAAAATAATTTTATGGTTGGGGGTCACCACAGCATGAGTAGCTGTATTCAGGGGTCGCAGCATTAGGAAGGTTGGGAACCACTGAACTAGAATGGACATCAGAGAACAGAGATTGCTAATAATGTAGGGAACTGTGCATCCCATGATCAGCTTTTGTGTCCATGTCCCCTCTTTTCTATTAACTGCAGTAAGAACATGGAATGGTGGCAATCCTGGTGTCTACAGGACTGCTCATCTGCAATTGAAGAGACACCTTGAACCCTGTCTCTACCAAGGAAATGAGTGGAGGAGCTTGTATTGGTCACTGATATTTCTGACCTGTGTTTCTTTTTCTGTTGTTTTATCATTTTTTTTTTGTTTCGGTTTTTGGGCCAGAAATTTGCTATGTAGCCCAGGCTGGCCTTGAACTTGTAATTCTCCTGCCTTAGCCATTTAAGGCCATAAATTATAGATGTAGTCATTATACTTAGCAACAAACCCTTAATTGAAATTTTTTTTACTTGAACTTAGATTTTTTTAATATAATATATTATGGTTAGTTTCCCCTTCCCCAACTCCTCCCCACCTCCCCACTCACCAAATCCTCACCCTTTCTTTCTCTCTCTTTCATTACAATACAACCAGATCTAAAAATAACAATGATGATAACAAATGCAAGATAATTTTGCTGTTTGTTGGTTTTGTCCCATTCCGGTTTGTTTGTTTGTTTGTTTTGCCTGTTTTGGAAAGATTTTATGTGTGCAACTTTTACTATATGGCTTCGGTAAGTAAATGTAAAACAGTGAAAATGAAGTAAATTACGAAAAATGGTTGAAGGGTGATTAGAAGTGAATCCCTCACTATTACTGTCCCCAGACCAAGTGCATCCCAGGACACATGCTGTGAGGAGAACAGGGAAATTGGGGAGGGTTAGCAGTTAGAACAGAAACGACCCTGTACGAAGGGCGGTTTGAACAGTAGACATTTTTAAAGAAGATCTTCACTTTATTGGTAAAGTTTGGACTCTCTTCCTTCCAGCAGTTTCTGTTGTTCAGTTGGGTTCATTGAAGTTCAGTTTCACAGGAACCCATACTCACTTCTGTTAACCAGCCTGCTCTGTAGTTGCCCTTAACCCATGTGAGGTCATGGCTTTTGCCGTAACTTTGATACATAATACACAAGTTCCCCAAATAGTCTAGACTTTTCAGTAAATCATCTCAACCTAGATGACGTCATACTAAACTCTGCCTAGTTGATAAATGTTTTCCTCTGTACTCTTCCCCCAAATTAAAATGGGCTGTGTGGAAAACTGACTGACTTTTTCAGTTCTACAGAAAATGAGTTATTTTACATTAAGTATTAGTCTACTAGTTAGTCCTTTAGGGGAATTAAGAACATGCTGTGTGGTATTAGAGCTAGGGATGTTTCTTTCTCCTTGTCTTCATGTCTTTGTTCCTTGACAAGGTAATGAATAATCTAAAATGATAAATTAGATAATAGAGGATAGATAGATAGATAGATAGATAGATAGATAGATAGATAGATAGATAGATAGATAGATAGATAGATAGATGACAGATGATAGATTGATTGACAGATAGGTGATAGACAAATTTCCTTACGTGGGTTTACAGAAAGAACCCTCATTCATGAATGAAGAGCTACATCCTTGGCCTTCCCTCTTTTGTTGATAACGATGCACAAGCTGTGTTGTCTCAGGTTGAGCTTCAGTACCAATAGCAACCAGGGCAGGAGGCTATTCCACACTGCCCTTTTACAGTCCAGCTTCTCCTAGTTTTGAATCTTTTCAGGATTCAGGAAGAAGTTACAGGCATGCATCTCAGAAAGCTACAGGTTTCCTCTTTCCACGAGGTTTGCCATGGATTTGTTCCAAGGATTTGTGTGGACTCTTGCATTCTCTCCATCAACTTCCTTCCACACCCCCTGGAGTCCTCCATACACACAAAGTCTACCGAACACAGAGAGGTTTTCTCACACTGGTCTTCACCTCTGTGAGGTGAGGTGTGGGTTGTCCTCAAAGGTTCCCGTGCTGGAAGATCAAGCCCCAGGGTGCTGAGATGACAAGGTGGTTAAACATAAAGAGGTGAGACAGGGGAAGGTCAACAGGTCACTGACACTTGCCAGAAGGGATCAGTTCTGGTTCTGCAAAAAGAGTTCTTAAAGGACTGAATTGTGAAAAGAATAAGACTGACCTCTCTCTGCCCTTGCTTCTTTCTTTCTTTATTTTTATTTTATTTGTTTATTTATTTTTGGTTTTTTGAGACAGGATTTCTCTGTGTAGCTTTGTGCCTTTCCTGGAACTCATTCTGTAGACCAGGCTGTCCTCGAACTCAGAGAGATCCGCCTGCCTCTGCCTCCCGAATGCTGGGATTAAAGGTGTGCACCACCACCACCCGGCTTTGCCCTTGCTTCTTGTCTCACCATGTGATCTGTCCCCTCACACCTTCTCTCATCATGATGCCAAGAGGCTCCTCACCAGAGGCTAAATCGATCTAAGATTATAATGGAAACTCTCTCTATAAGGTTCCAGCCTCTAGTGTTTTATTGTAGCAAAACTAGTAAAAACCATATGTATCAGTTACTTTTCTGCGCTGTGATAAAACACCATGACCAAAATCAACTTAGGGAGGAAGGGTTTGTTTGGGCTTCTGGTTACAGAGGGATAGAATAGATAGTCTGTAATGGCAGGAAGAGTATGACAGCAGGCAGGCATGGTGACAGGAATGGGAAGCTAGCTGATCACGTTTTTATCATGACAGCTCCCCCACCCCAAACCCCATCCCCAGTGACATGCTTCCTCCAGCAAGGCTCTACCTTTTAAAAGTTCCATGCCTCCCCCAAGCAGTGCCACGATTGGAGGGCCAAGCATTCAAATACAGAGCCTATGGGGGACATTTCTCATTCAAACCACTCTGCCACAGTTCAGCTTTTTTTAATGACACAAGTCAGGCATTTATGGAAACCAGGAAACAAATATTTATTGGGGAATTTTGGAAACAAGTATATATTAGGGAATTTTGCCTACCCTTAAGGGTTACCACACACAGTGCCACAAACTAATTAAGAGTATGGGTCAGCCACTCACATACCAACCATCTCTCTGCATGGATGCAGCTGGGGCCCATTGGATGCTTCTGTGTATGCTGGATGTATCCTCTTTTAGTTTAAGCTTGTTTGACTCAACCTCTTCCTTCCCCAAACAATTTCCTTGACTATCAAACTTGACAAGTATCTCCTTGCTTCACAGCCATTTGGAGAACTATGGTGGAGAAAATAGATATAGTAAATGTTGACAAGGCTGTAGAGAAACTGAAACCCTCCTCGAGTGCTGGTGGGAATGTAAAGTAGCGAGTCATTTGGGAAGTAGTGCGGATCTGGCATTCTTCCAAAGATTAACCCAGAGTTGCCAGTAAGTGCACACAAGAGAAATGAAAGTACATATCCACACGAAAACTTGTCCACGCAAACTGCCAGAATTATCATGATAATGTAGACACAGAGACAACCCAAGTGCCTACCAACTGAGAAACTTTGTTTTCTTTCTAAGGTTTTCTGCCTTGGGTGTGGTAGGTACACATGAAATGTAGTGTATCGATACAGTAGAATGCACTATAGCCATGCAGTAAAAAGAAATGAAGTAGTGATATGTACTACAGCCTGAATGAACCCCGAAAACAGAGCAAATACAGGATGCTAGCTGCAAAAGGCCATATCTATCTATTTATATGAAATGTCCTGTCAGTGAACCCATAGAGTAAAGAGCAGACTGATGAATGCAAGGGAAAGAATCGAGATACAGGCTGACAGATTTAGGGTTCCCTGTTGGGGTGATATAGGTGTTCAGAACTCAACTGTTGGGTAATGGTTGTATGTCTATGCATGTGCAGAAAACTATTGGGTTGTAAACACTTTAAATGGAGAATTACATGGTATGTGAAAAACATGTCAGAGTTACAGACTAGGTCAGGGTATGGATCAGGCTGCCTGTGTCTGATCATTGACCACTCTTTTGAAGGAAGGAATACAATGTTAATGAACCAGTTCTTAAGGGGCAGCTGAGCCCCCTCAGAATGGCAGTGGAAGCCATCACTCAGAATTATTTCCATGAGGGAAGAGAAAGTACAGGTTGTTTCTCTGGATATATAGCGCCCAACACTTCTAGCCTGCCCACATGAAGGCCCACCAAGCTGCTGCAACCAGAGAAAGCTCAGACAGGAAGAGACAGAGACATAGACAGACGCAAAGGCAGGCAGGTGTTCCAGATGGGCAGCAGACCACACAGGCACTATGGACCCTACAGGTGAGGCCTGGATGACTGAGTGGACATGCAAGGCCATGGCAGTGCCTATTCACAGGAGTACCTAAACCTGCACTTCAGTTTTCTCATGCTCTAAAGGGGACAAATTGTACCTGTGATCTCACGGGGGTCACATGAGAGGTGATGAGTTGTCACGTCTGGTGTATCAATGAATTGAGGATGAGTGCCCTCAATGTATCCATGTTTTGTGAACCTCTGTATTATCCTTGATTATTTCTCTCCTGGATGGATACTTAACAGAAGAGTAGTCGATCAGGGAGAGTGATGGCCACCTTTGTGTTTTTATTAGCTTGGGCTGCTCCCTTTCAATGGTCCTGGCACCCTGTTCATTTAGCACAGTCAATCACTTTGAACTTGTCCATGCCAGCTGGTTCCACTCTCGGTGTGGCTGCTCTCTTTCTCCATCCTGTTGTCAGACCTTCTGGAAACTGTCAGTGGAGAACAGACAGACGTTCGTCGCAGCGCTCACTCCTGTCTTCCTTAGGTTCCTCTTGGTTTTCCAAGGCAGTGTCTGAGAGTCAAAGTCCCTCGGGAGCCTCCGCAGTCTGCTGTCTGAGTCCAGTGGCTGTGGTGCCAGGCACTTCCCACTTCTGTCCAAAGCATTCACACTCATGTCCCATTACTCATGGATGATTGCAGCAGCCCCGTTAGCAAACAGCCAGGGAAAAATAGGGCTGAAGGAATTCCAGACTCCTACATTGAGCTCAAGCTGTCATGAGGAAAATTTAATTTAAAGATTTGCTCACTTATGAAAATATCTCTGGACTGTTTCAGGCTGTGACTCTGCAATTAACCTGACATTTGCCAAATCTCAAATTGCTGTGAATGATGTCTTCACATCTCTCCAAGAGATTGCTGGAGCTAGAACTCTGATGAAGCAGTTTAAGTCTGTGTATGTCCCTGGAAATCATACCCATCAGGTGAGTGTGCGTGATTTCAGTATCTGTCTGCTGCTGTGTTTTAGGATTCAGAGGCCATGGCCACAAGGAAGTTTCCCCTCAACCCCTTTAGAATAAGGGTTCCATTCTAGATGGGCTCCCACGTTCCCTTTAAATGGACCATTTGGGGCTCCACTAAGTCTGAAAGCCTCTCAATTCATCTGTGCCCCAGGCTTAATGTAACTGGTGAAAACTGGATTGGAAATCACCCCTGTTTATAGCCACGGGTCTGGCTCCGCTGTAGATTGTAGCCTGAGGCAAGGCCTTTGCTTCGGGCCCAGCTGCTGTTGGTTCCAAATGAGGGACAGGCTTTACATACACAGTCCTAATTGTCTAGCTCTGGTCCTTTATCAACATTATCAGTGAGATATAAAGCAAGGATTTAACTGACTGTGGAAGGGAAAGGAAAATTTGTGACAAGAGAAGCGATTGTTAGTAAAAACCCCCTGCAGCTTTCTAAGGACAGTAGGAGAACCTACAGAGACTGTTTGGACTGACCATTGAGTAGAAAGATGATATGACAATCCAGGATGGGGGAGGCTGTGAAACCCTGAATGGGAGACCATGCAGGAATTCCCAAGGGAAGTACAAAGAGCCAAGGCACCTGGTGCTCTGGAGCCCGGAAGTTCCTCGTGGTCAATGTAGAGTCTGAGCTAAGGTCCCTGGTGACAAACAAGATCACTGGTGTGGCTGTGGGACCCTTGCCCTCCACTTCCCCATGATGGCTCTGGTAACATCTACTTATCTATTGAGGCTTCTTGGTGACGTTCCTGTGCCGTAGTCGGGAGCTGTGACAGTGAGGAGCTCATCTCAGGCTGATGACTGTTTAAGTGCATGTAGAGATAAGTGAATGCCCCCCCCCCCCCCCCCGTGACAACCCAGCAGAATCCCCGTTCTGCCTCCTGGGTGTTCCTACAGCAGCTGACACTTGATGAGCACTCCTGGCCTTGGTCTCCCCTTTGCTTTCCAAAGCAAAGAGACCAGAGAAGCCTGGCCTGAGTTCCAAAAGGGAGTCATTTGCCACATATACATAGTAGCCATGGGCAGGAGGTAGTCTTTGCAGTCAGGACTCTATGTACATTGGTTCTCAAAGAGGTTCTAGAAGTATTGATTAAAAGTGCTGATGGCCATCCAAAATCACCCACCAAGATATCAAGACCATAGAGTTTGGTACTTGCAGAGTTTCCCATCCTTTTTAAAAAAAAAAAAAAAAAAAAAATCTGAGAACACGACCACCACAGGATATAGATCATGTCACTCAGGTCACCAAACATGTGCAATTTTATCCCTTCAAAACAATCAACAATTCTCACCGGGCGGTGGTGGCGCACGCCTTTAATCCTAGCACTCGGGAGGCAGAGGCAGGTGGATCTCTGTGAGTTCGAGGCCAGCCTGGGCTACCAAGTGAGTTCCAGGAAAGGCTACACAGAGAAACCCTGTTTTGAAAAATCAAAAAAAAAAAAAATCAACAATTCTAAATACTGTGTTGTGGACTAGTTCCAAAAGACATGCTGAAACAGATGATGTATGATGAAATTTAGACTGGAGAACGTCAGAAGGCAAATGGCTGCAATAGTTGGCAGAGAAAATAAACTACAAAATTAATGAGGTTTTTTCCATTTCATGACCATCACCGGGGCACTGATTTGGCCAACTTCACATAAACACAGATTAGCTATGAATCATGGGTGTGATAAGGACACTGATGAGCTACTCGGATTCTGACTCCCCGTCTGCCAATGCTGCCATTTCTTCAGGCCTCCGGATTCTGTCCTGCAGTCATGGCTTCAGGAAGTGAAGTTTTCCATGTTGAGTATCCGTCCCCTTATAGTAAGCCGGGGACATCAACACACGTAATAGAACTCCCCAGTATTTGCAGGGGACAAATGGGGATGCATGGGGTGATGAGTGCACACTGTGAGGATGAAATTAGTAGTAATGTAAACGTAGTGAAATACTCCACAACAGTAGAAATAAAAATAAATGAAGCCAGGCAGGTCTGCTGCATGCAGCTGCCTTTGAATCCTTGCCTCAGGCTCTACTTCTTGGGGAGTCCCAGCTTTGGGCGAGAAAAAAACATGGTGGATCTCTCTGTGAAACATTATTCTAATTTTGTAAAGGATATAACAAAATATAAAATTAAAAGTACAGAGAAGTTTATGTTTAGTAACTATTAAAAAGTGTAGGGGAAAATGTAAGAAGCAGGTTTATGGGAGGCAGGAAGAGACTGAAGAACGAGAAGGAATGTTGAGTTTCCTACTGTGTGACACTGGACTAGTCATTCTACTTCTCTGAGAGCAGATCCTCCTCTGTTTCCCTGAAGCAAACCCTTTAGACAGGATTATCAGCCATCTTCACCCGGTTTTGGCTTTTCAAGCTGTTGTTAAAGAATGTAAAGATACAGCTGTGAGTCCCGTGGGAGCAAGGGATGCTGATGTGTGTTGTCCACTGTCCCATCCTCAGGGTCTAGAGGGTCTATGCGTAGGAGGTGCTCATTAAACGTTTGTGGGGTGACAACATCTTCAGTGTAACACGTCATCTCATTGAGCTCACAGGCTGTACCCCAATACAAGGCAGGGAAGCGGGAAGTACAGCTATAGGCTAGAGTCTGCGATGAGCCACACTGGCTTTGAAGACGGGACCTGGCGGGGTTCATGGTTTGGCCTTCAATGTCCCTAAATGCACTTGTGCTGCAGGCTTGGTCCTCTCCTGATGGTGCTACTGAGAGGTGAAAACTCTAGGAGGTGAGGCCTCCTTAAAGAAAAGAGGTCACTGGGAGTGTGCCCCTGAAAGATACATCGAGACCATGCGCCCCCACCCCATCCCACTTTCTGGCCACCAGAAAATAAGCGTCTCTTCCACCACACACATCTGCCATAATGAACCACCTCACCACAAGCCATCAGACACCCACACCCCTCAGAAGCTGTGTGCCAAACTCAAGCTTCCCTCCCGTGGGTTGACTTCGCTCAGGTATTTCTCACAGCAGCAGGAAGCTGCATATCACACCAGGCAGATTTCTGCCTTTTTCTTCTTCCAATTTGGCCTTTGGTGCCCTAGCTTGAGGGAGCATGTTATCCCCACACAAAATCTAGCTGAGATGTCCCTGCACACCTGGGACAGGACGAGCCCTGGTCTCGCCCTGGATTCCTGTCCCCACCTGCCCTGCACTGTGCTCTGGCCTCTCTGCCCCGAGTCTTGAGTCCTGCAGCACCAGGCTCCTCACGCCTTCTCTCCTGCTCATGTACGCACATGCTCAGTCTCTGAGTCACCCCTTTCCCGCTGGCACTGGAGGTACCTTCACTTCATCTTTGTCCGCTTCCCTTAGGTCAGTTTGGTCCATATGCAAAGTGCAGATAGCACTCCACTCACCTGAAGGTGAACATGATTTATGAAAGAATTGATCAAATCTCTGGAAGGAGCAGAAGAGGATCTAGACCTGACATGCAGAAGTCCTAGGGAGCCAGGACCAGATCCAGTCAGGACATTGTGGGATGGGAACACGGAGGCGGTTGTTGCAGCTCCTGACTGGAAGATCATAGCACATGACCAGAAGCAGCTCTTCTGTGGGCCTGTGGGTATCGCTTGTACCTGCCACTTCTGGGCTGATAGACAGGCAGCTGTGTAGATGCTAGTACCTGGGGTCGTGGCCCAGCTGTGCCTCTTACTAACTGTGAGGTCAGGCGAGTCACTACCTCTCTGTGACCAATTCCTCCTCCTCTGAAGAAGAAGAAGGACACACTCTCACAAAGATGCTCTAAGAATTTGGAGAATTAGTGCCAGTCCAGCTCTTGTGATAGCCTCAGACACACAAACAGGACTTACTGTGTAAGTACTTGTAGTACCATCAGGAAAAATAAAAAGCCACCCAGAAAATGCACCATTTTTAGGTCAAAACATGACTTTGAGCTGTAAGCTCTTTTTTTCCTCCTGTTGCAAAAAACCAAGAAAACAACAAAAACATTAAGGCCTTTTTTCATGGGTCTCTAAAAGTAACATGGGCCTATGACACTGTCTGTCTGCCCCCTAAAGGACACATTGGCTCTCTGGTCACAGACCACTAACACCAGCTGCCCAGGACAGGACCATGGCCCTCCATGAGGACAGTAGGACACAGACCTCAGAGGCTGCTCCGGTCCAATGCCATCTGGCTCCAGAATAATGACAGTTGTTGGTTCCTTAGTCCTCGAGGCAGAGGTGCTGGAGTCAATGCAGCACAGATGTGGGCCTCTTCCATGCCTCTGGCAGCTGGACAAGGAAGTCTAGTGCCTCAGTGCCCACGGAGGCTTGATTCATCTCGTCCCCGGGGAAGTAAGGCTGTCTGAGCGGTCGTTGGGCCCCATCTCTTTCGTCAGCACCCCCCAGCTTTAGCCAACAGCTGTCCATATCCTAAGCCAGCCTCTGTTTTCCCCTCTAATTGTATTAATATCTGCCCAACCCCGGACCTGCTCAACTGCCTTGGAGGGTAAGGGGAGTTGGCACCAAACAGAGCTAAACTAAGGACCCGAAAGTTTGACATTGTCCCAAAGACACTTCTAACTGGAGTGTGAATTCAAGGAAATTCTTGAGTAAGCTTGGCTTTCATTTCTTCATATCGAAGTTGAAAAAACTGCATTCAGTATTTTAAGGAACCATTTGCTTCTGGATATAAGGAAAAATGGGTGGATGGATGGATGGGTGGATGGATGAATGGATGAACAGATAAATTGAAATACTTTTGATCTTCAAACAAACCATTTCCTTTAAAAAGATGAAAGGAGAAAAAAGATCATAGTCTCACAAAAAGCAAAATAAATAGGCATGGAATTGCTTCATAAAGCTGCCAGCATTTCAGAACAGATGTTTCCCTATGCAGTGTGGAGTTGAAACAAGCTAGACACCCTCCATGAGCCCAGTTTTCCTAAGATGCTGGTACATGGTGTCATGTGTAGAAAGGAGAGAAGCATGCTTCTTCAGAGCCAGGACCGAGGGTTTCCAGCCCCCCAGCACCAGGCAGCAGAGCAAAGTCAGCGGCCTCATTGAAGAGTTGAGGCTGGGCACCAGTTCAGGTCTCCTTGGCAACAGATACTTAATTCCAAAGACACTGGAGTTAGACTATAATATTTAATGTTAGAAATCACTGTGTACCTGGTCCCCTTCCTCGGGAGCTCAGCTCAGGTTTCTAGACACAACCACACCTTATCTCTACCACAGAACTAACAAGACACACACTAGTATTTTGTTTTCCATACTTTCTTTAACTATAATATTTTTAAGCCCACTTTGTTCTTGAAAACATACTGCAGTGGACACCAAGCCCCACCCCAATTGATACCTGCTGGGAGAGGAGAAACCAGTTTTCCCCCAATGGAAAACTGATTCCAATTTTATACTTATTTTTTTATTGTATTTATATATAATTTTCATTTTTACATATTTACATTTTATTATAAGCATATTTCTATTTATTCTCCAATCAGTGAATTGATATAAAGGCAAATATACTAATATTTCAAGCCAAAGCATTATTCTGACCTCAACATACTTTTTCCCTGATATTTTTATAAATGAAGGCATCTTTATAAGCTTCTAATCATAATACGGATGTCATGCATTCTGGGCCTAACAGCAGGCCCAGCTCTGTGGTCACAGCCCCCCTGGTGCCAACATGCCCAGAACCAGAAAATAGTCAGAGGAGCAGTGGTTGTTTTCCTTCCCTGAGCACCATGAGGCGTGGGGCAGTCCACACAGTGATCTGGGAGCTGTTTGGTGCTGAGGTTTCCCTTGGCTTGGAAACCCCATCCCCTGTAGGGGCTAATTTCTCAGCCGCAACTCTGTAGTTCCAGCATTCCTCAAAGGGACTCCCCATTATTATTCAAGAGTCATCGGACCTGGAGAAGCCCGAAGTGCTAGCTGTCTATCAAATATTTGTAGTTCCCCCAGTCTGCAGCCACGCACCACGCATGGGTCATTTGTGCCCTTAGCAGTCTTGCCTGTCTCCTAGCTTGACATTCTTTCTTTATCAGGTTGCCAGGGAAACAGAGCTGGAAAGTTAAGCAGAAGTCAAATTCCTGTGCAGAGGGCACAAAGGCTTTAATAATCCTCTGCCCACACAGACAAGTGAGGAAAGAGTGAAATTACTACTCCATCTCATCCTTAATGTGTCCATGGCTGAGACAATGCTGTGTCTTCTTGAACCCCATTTCCTTTTCCTCCTAGGAACAAGCAAGACCACATTTTCTAGATTCCCTGGCAGGTGAATGTGGACCCGTGACCAACTCTAGTCAGTGAATATGGGTGGACGTGATACGTTCTCTTGCCGGGCCTGTGACATTTTTCTGTGCGTGCTGCCCCTTTCTCTTGGACCCGCTGTTGTAGTCTCATCTCATCATAAAGATGACCATAGTCTCCAGTGCAGGGCTGCGATGCCCTGGGAATACTGAAACCACTCCCGTGTGGGACCAGAGGGGAGTGGATTGCCACACAGAGCCACCGCTCCCCAGAGCTCCTAGTAGTTTCAACAGAAGCAAAGAATAGATGACAAGTGAGGACCTGTTTAACTAACTCTACAGCAGACCACACAGCTGCTCTGTGACTCTGTAACACCTAGAAAAGATGTGGGTGCCACTCCAGAGACACCCTGCCTGCCACCCTCTGCTGGCCCATGGCTGAGAAGGGCATGGTGCTTCACAAAGGGGAAGTCCTCCTGCAAAGCTGCTTAGTCCAGGGACTTGAAATCACCTGAGTGGCTGGGAGGGAGGCCAGGTTCACATCATCAGAGCCCACACCGAGAGCCTTGGCCTTTCCAGGCAGGGGAAGGACAAGTACCGCTGTTACCCAAGGCGGTCCTCCCCAAAGTATGTTCTCTACATGTGTGAGCGTTGGTTCTTTTGTTCTCTGTTGCTTTCATAGACAAGTCAGGAATTTTCCTATCTCTTGTTTCTGTGGCAAAGCTCATGAACTCATTTTTAAAATAGCCACCACTTCTATTATTTACTATGCTGTGGTCATAAGTGAAAATGGAAAAGAGAAGAACCCTATAGATGGCTTATACTGGAAAGGTGATTTCTTGGAGCCACAACAAGCTTGCGAGTCAGCATGAAAGGAAGAGAAAGCTATCAGCGTTAGTAGAGACCCAAGGTGGTCCCTGCTGGTCGCTGCTGGTCCCTGCTGGTCCCTGCTGCCTGCCAACCCCCTCCTCAGTTAGACTCAGCTGGCAAAGCACAAGTGTGGCTGGCAGAGTCACAGGCCAGCCTTTCACAACTGCATACGGAGGAAGAGCTTAGAGCTCGGTCGCTGTCCCATCTCTAAAGAGACACACTGAGTCCAAAGTATTGTCGTGTGAGAGTAGAGTCTGAGAGGCTGCAGCCAGAAAGTGTGAGAGACTCATGTCACAAGTGTGTGTCAGACAGTAGAAAACTGTGCACATGGCTCTTCCGGATTTGTGTGATGTCCTAGGTATCTTGTACTTTTAACTATGGTTTATTTCCACATTCTAAGTAATTGGCTGAGAAGAAGTGCATGGTGCTTTGTTTACTTTCAATAAATAAGAAAGACTTTAGCTGTCCCCAGTGATGCACAGCAGTCACAAAGAATCAAGAGTGAAGGCGATGCCTTCAAAGCCCTGCTCCAAGGGAGCCCAGCCCAGCCCAGCCCAGCCCAGCCCAGCCCAGCCCAGCCCAGCCCAGCCCAGCCGGCGAGCACAGCCAGCCCAGCCGGCCCAGCCGGCGAGCACAGCCAGCGCTCAGCCTCACAGCAGAGCAGAAAGGCGAGCAAGGAGAGAAGAGAGAAGAGTGTCCATGCTTTCCCTCTGTGCTTCCTACCAATCCCCATCCGTGCCAGGGGCTCTAGAGTCCTGAGCACAATCCCATCAGCCCTAGCACACTCTGCCTTAAGAGAGAGGAGCACAGTACAGTGCTTGGGGTCAGAACCACCCCCACCAGGGACTGAACCCTCCCCCAGCCATTGTTCTTCCTTCCTGTGGTAAGCACACCCTATGGACGGCAACAACCTTACTTCATTTTGTATAGGTCATGGGGTATAATCTCTCTCTATCTCTCTCTCTCTCTCTCTCTCTCTCTCTCTCTCTCTCTCTCTCTCTCTCTCTCTCTCTCTCTCTGTGTGTGTGTGTGTGTGTGTGTGTGTGTGTGTGTGTGTGTGTCTGTTTTTCAAGACAGAGTTTCTCTGTATAGCCCTGCCTGTTCTAGATCTCACTCATAGACCAGGCTGGCCTCAAACTCAGATCTGCCTGCCTCTGCCTCCTAAGTGTGGGATTAAAAACATGCACCACCACCGCCCGGCTTCTTCTCTCTTAATGTGGCAGCCTGTATGTATTTCTCTGTTGTTCTGGTTGAAGTTGCTTTATATAGCCAGTTTTATATAAACCAAGCAAACAAATAACCATTAACTCTTCAAAGGAAGGAATGGTCCTTTCTGTCTTTTGTTCCTGTAATGTTTTGTATCAGCACTTCAATTGCAAGTAACAGTGATCTGGAGACCAGTTACTTAACATACGAGGTTTATTTCTCATGTGTAGTGGTCCTTGTTGACGGTCTGTGTCATGGTTTTAGCAGCCCTGTAGGTCATGAGCACAGCTTCTCCAGTCTCTGCCCTGTGGCCCTCGGAATATCCCTGTGTCCCATGCAGCAGAACAGAGAAATCGAAGACAGGGCTATGTCTCCATTGTAAAAGGCATGTTTCTGAAAACCCCACGGATACTTCTGCTTATGTCTCCTGGCCCAGAGACTGGAAAGGCAGCTACCCCAGCCATATGGCAAGCTGGAGGATGGTCTTTCAGTCAGCTGATAATGTGCCTGACTGACCCCTGGGTCTGTTACGGTAATGACTAAGAAAATATGGCGGACAGCTTGGATTAGTAAGCTTTGGGGCGTTGATGAGGCACATCTACGGGTGTGTCTGTGAGGGTTTTTCCAGGGAAGATTGCTTAAGAAAGTAGGGAAGACCCAGCTGAATATGGGTGGCCCACTCCTGTGGACTAAGATCCCAGATGGAATGAAAGGGGAAGGGGACAGCCAGCCCAGCGCCTCCCGTCGACTCTGCTCCACTTCTGACTACCTTGTGTGCCCAGATCCCCTGAGCTGGGAGGCAGAGTCAGCCTCACCTCCCAGGAGTTGCTTCTGGTCAGGTCTTTGGTCACAGCAAAGAAAACGCAGCAGTTTGCCTCCTGAGGAGAAGCTGTGTGCTTTTGGATGACAGTGCAGTGATGATGAGGTAAGGACTGACCTGAGGGAAGGGTTTTAAAGATCGAGCATCCGAGAGAAGAAATGTCCAGAAGAGCTCTGATGGTAGGTAGCCTCGCTCTCCACACTGTTTATGTAAGGAAGAGTATCAATGGAACTGAAGGCCTGTTTTTTTTTTTAACTACTTAAAATTTTTATTAGATTATTATACAAATCCATAAGTTAATTTATTAATTTGAAAAACATAGAAAGAAAAGCAAACAAATACAAATACCTGCTACTTCAGAATTAACATTTTAGTGTGCGTCACCTCAATCTCATTTCCATACATGAATAATTTTTTAACTTTTAACAAGCAACAAGGGGTCTGTTTGTATTGATGGTTTGCTGTAGACAAACAAAAGGCGCACAACACAGAGTTGCACCTGCCTGCGTCCCTGGCCTGGCACCCGCCTTCAGTCACTGCTGGAGACAGATGTTCCTCCCTCTCCATTTGTTTCTCAGCAGCTCCAAGCTGTCATCTCCCCTGCCACTTTGTGTAATCGCTAGCACATCACACGCGTGCTCCTCGCGTGGTACCTTCCCCTCACATGCCGGTCTGCACCCTGCTTTCAACCCAGTCACCACAGGGCCTCTCTTGTTGTTCCCAGCACTCCTCCAGAGAGACATTCCTCACTTATGAAACAGCCCCCCTGCTGTGGACACTTGAGTGCCGGTGATGGTTTGGACAGGAACGGCCCCCATGGAAATGAATTAATGGCTCGTAGATTTGAAGGCTTGGTCATTAGGGAGTAGTGATATACTCCCTAGTGACAGGAATTAGGAGGTGTGGCCTTGTCGGAGGAAATGTGTCTCTGGAGGTAAGCTTAGGGGTTTCAAATGCCCACACCAGGACCAGTCTCTCTTCCTCTTCCTCTCTCTTCCTCTCTCTCTCTCTCTCTCTCTCTCTCTCTCTCTCTCTCTCTCTCTCTCTCTCTCTCTCTCTCTCTCCTTGCTACTCGTGGATCTGGTTGTAGAACTCTCGGCCACCCTGTCTACGCATGTGCTGCCATGTCCACCCCCATCATGATAACGGACTAAACTTCTGAACCCGTAAGCCAGCCCCAACTAAATGCCTTTTTGTAAGAGCTGTCATGGTCATGGTGTCTCTTCGAAGCAATAGCACAGTGACTAAGACAGTGGCCCCTCATCTTTCTCTACTTCAAATAATAAGTGGTATTTCTGAGTGCATTTTCATGCATGAACATAGCCAAAACAATAAATTGCTAGGAGTGGAACTGCTGTGTCAGATGCAGTTTGAGTTTTGATAGGTACTACTGAATTACTAATTTTCTATTCATTAAAACAGTTTCCGTCGGGCGGTGGTAGCGCACGCCTTTAATCCCAGCACTGTGAGTTCGAGGCCAGACTGGGCTACCAAGTGAGTTCCAGGAAAGGCGCAAAGCTACACAGAGAAACCCTGTCTCGAAAAACCAAAAAAAAAAAAAAAAAAACAGTTTCCTCTTCACCCAACCTGACAGTGTCTGATACCCTAGGGCCAAGTCAAAACATGTTTTCGAACTTTCAGGTTTTCTTCAGCCTGAGTCTTTAAAAATTGATCTTGGTCAGGTGACTCACAAATGCCTGTAACTCCAAGGAATCATACGCACACCCCACCCTGGCCTCTGAAGGCATGGTGGACACATAAATAAGTCTGTAAGAGAAAACCTATCTTGCCGTAACTTTGATCCGATTTCCTCTAGTTATAAGCAAGGTAGGCCCATAGCTGTATCTTTGCCTTATCAGTGTTCCTGCCCAGTGCTCACTCAGCATGATCATTAATCATGAAATTTGTCAGTGTACAATGGTCTCACTGACCAATAATTATCAAGAGGCTGGGATCTTCCACTGAGCAAATACTAGCCCTCCCAAATGTGTGGTGAAACGTGGTGTTGCTAATCTATACACTGCTTCATTTTTGAGATATTTTAGGGGACTCAGAATATGGAAAAATAACTTAGGATTCTGTAGCAGGATTCTTAAAAGTTCTTATTAATAAAATCAAACCTGAGGTGAGTTATTGGGGTCCATGCTGGTAGATCAGAGAGACAGAACAAGCCACAACTATCTCACCTCGCCGGATCCTCATCTGGTCTTGTTTCCTCAGACTGGAGTTTTCTGTGTCCTCATCCCAATGGGTCTCAGCTGAACTGCTGCTGGAAAGCCTGAAGCTTAACCAGCCACATGCTTAACCAGCCAAATGCTTCTAGTTTCTGGTCCTCACGCCTTATATATCTTTCTGCCTTCTACCACCACTCCCTGGGATTAAAGGCTGGCTTTCTTGGCTATTTCCAATGTGGTCTTGAACTCACAGAGATCCAGAGGGATTTCTATCTCTGGAATGCTAGGATTAAAGGTGTGAGTGCCACCATTTTCTAGCCTTTGTATCTAGTGGCTGTCTGTTCTCTGATCCCAGATAAATTTATTAGAGTACACAATGTTTTGGAGAACACAATACCACCACAGGATTCCTATAAGAAAAGCAAGACCAAGCTAGAGGCGAGGTTAGTCCACTGGGTATCTGTAACCATGGTTATGGCGCCTCATGTTTGCCCCATGTAAAGAGCTACAGAGAGCTCAGGACAAGCTGCCTCTCGGCAGTGCCCTGCTAGAAGCTGGCTTTCCTGGAGTGATTATGGATCAGAAAGTGTGGGGAGGGGACACCTTTGTGCTGAACACCCCGATGCACTGCCAGGTGAGTGGGGGGCAGCAGAAACAGCAGTGGGATTGGAGGAAGGTGGCTCAGTAGTCTGTGAGAGAAGACGACTCAGGAAGGACTTTCCAGTGAGAAGCCAGGAAAGGTCGGTAAGACAGCTGCCTCCAGCAGACCTAAATACGGGCCTGCTGCGTATTTAGGTCCCAGAACCGAAAGTGCTCAGCGCCATCCATCCATCGAAGCAGAGGTGTTGTAATCTAACGTCACTCTTACTCTCCAGAGATGCCTGTGTGTGGCATCCACGGTGCTCTGTGACCCGCTTCCACCCCGACCCGCGTCAGGTTCCTTCTCTTATCTGAGCTTCTCTTTCTGACATAGTCATTCATGGGGTCGAGCTCTGGGGGGGAAGGGGTTAGCTTGGGTGGTGACAGCCACGGCACATAAACATTCACACTCCAAGCAGAGGGGTGCGTCTAAGAATGTTTAGAGACCATCTTCATGTTTATATCGAATGACGAGACTTTCTGCCGTACTTCCTACATAGAATTGTCACTTTCAAGCTAGATTGAGCATTTGGTCCTCCTACGACTATAGCTCTGTTGAGGGACTAGAGAGGTAGGGCCGTGCTAGAGAACTGCATGAACACAAGATGGAATCCCTGTGGTATTAAATTAATAATAATACAAAAGGACACAAAGTTAGAGAGACAGGGAGGGAAGGGCAGATCTGGAAGAAATTAAAGGGAAGGGTGGGAGTAAATATCATCAAAATACATTGTATGAAATTCTCAAAGAATTAAAAAATATTTGTAAAGACTCAAGGTTGTTTTATAATCTTGCATACACAAAATCAGAGCCATTGCTCGATATCAAACTAAACTTGCTTTACTTCCTTTGATGCAGATAAAACTGTCTCCAGACACAGCAAACAAGTGCTTTTGCTCACAGCACAGTGTTCTGTCTTTCCAGGCATCCTATAAGCCACTGTTGAAGCAGGTTGTAGAGGAAATATTTAATCCTGAGAAGCCAGATCCCGTTGACATTGAACATACGTCCTCAGGCCTCACTGATCTCCTTAAAACTGGATTCAGCATGTTCATGAAGGTAAGTAACCAGGAAGGGATCCTCCTCAGTGTCACAGTGTCCCCTTTGCTGAGCATGGGAATGCTGGCACACAGTTAGCCCTGCCCAGTACCAGGGAGACAATGGTCTTCCACAGTCAGGGCAATCCTCATTGACCATTTGATGATGTGCAGTGTGAGCTCACAGCCTCCCACAGCTTCTTTGGACCTGAGTCTTGTCGTCTCTCCTCAGCAACAGCCTTGGTGGGGCCACAGGGCATCCTCAAGAGCACCACTGGAAAGCTTTTACACTCTGATCCATTTGTTACCAACAGGAGTGCATATACTACTGTACACTGGGCCCAGTGGCGTTCTTTGCTCTTGGTTCTAGAACTTACTCTCTAGGATAATGAGCAACTCTGCATACTCCTATGACTAATATCACCACAGGACTCATTAGCGATGGTATTTGTTATGGTCCAGCAGACTCCGTGAATTTCTCTGGCTCATGTCTGGGGTGGGTCAGAATGACTGAGCAGCCCTTGGAGTAGGGATGAAAGGAGGAGAGAGCACACAAATGGGATCTATTTATAAGCCACTGTAAAGTTTCTAAATTTAAAAGGATCTAAACAAGATTGCAAACTGACCTCCCAGGCTATGCCCGTATTTCAGCAGTAATAACTCTTGGAAATAACAGAATGTTTTGCCAGCTTCAAAGAGTCTTTGAAATCATGAATTAATCTGCATTTAAAAAAATCCAGCCTTTTGGAGTTCAATAAAAGCATATTCCAGGAAAACTGGCCCTTTCCAAACAGCCGAGAGGACAGAAGCCAGACATCAGACTGGAAACCAAGCAGTGGATTGGCTGGAGGGCCTCCCCCTTTATTCGGCTCTTCCCAAGTACCAGCAGCTTCTGAGGCAATGCTGGCTGCTCATTTTCTTTCTTTTTTCCTTCATAAAGCAATGCAGCTCAACTTCTTAAAAGTGTCCAGGGCTCCTGTGCTGAGTCTAAGCCCAGAGTTGTTGGGCCACTGTCTGCCCGTCTGTCCTAAGTAACTCTTCCTGGTAGCCATTAGCTTAAAAAAAAAAAAAAAAAAAAGCAAGGAGGGAAAGGAAGGGAAGGGAAGAGAAAATTAAAAACAGCAGTGACTTCTGGAATAGCCAATAGCCATGGTTTCAACCCTCTGCACTTAAGTGCCTCCTCTACAAGCTTGGACATCCGGTGGTGACCCTGGACTGCAGCAAGATGTTAGTTGTGAGATGATTCCCCACGTGCATTTTCTGTCACTGTCCCATGAGTCAAGAGCTGTCACATTTGAAAGTCCTGTTGTCGCCCCCCCCCCAAAAGCTCTGTGGAGTTTTTCTCCCTCTTGTCCTGTGCTCAGCCACCCCACCATTCCCATGTGGTTTTGGGAAATGGGGTATTCAGCCCCATTGTTAGAACTCCTGAAGAAAGGCTTCAGCAGCCAGCTGCCCTCAGAGGGAAGGCTCCTAGGAGGAGATTAAGGAGGAGAATTTGTGTTCTGCCAGCTGCTGTCACCTCTCAAAAAGCCATGTTAAGAAGGAAGCCAAACTAGACAGAAGGACGTCCATTCTGCCCCAATGCCTGTGGACAGGGAAGGAGGTAGAGTACAGAGACTCACAGGCTCCCACACACAGTGATAGTGACAATCCATGTGGACCAGTCAGCCAGAGCATTTCCGTCCACCCTCCTCTCCAGCCTCATGACAACCTTAGCAGGTAGGTCCTATCCTTATCCCTCTTTTGCCCAATGAGGAAACTGAGGCCCCACGTGGCTAAGCAGTGAATGCAAATTTCCAAAAGCCTGGATTCCTTCTCATTCTCTCCTGGTCTCACGTGGTTTCCAAAGAGCACACAGTAAATGGCAGCTCTGGGGTGTGTCCTCCAGTCCTGCCCACTCCGAGCACTTGCCTGTCACAGCAGTCCCTGCCCTATAGCGCTGCCAGGCATGTTCTTGGAAGTGAAATATTTCATGCAATTAATTCTGGTTCTCTTTGGGATTACGCAGCTGCCTTCCCTTTCCTGAATCAGTACAGCTCATGAAGAAGGTCTCTGCCTGGCTTGGTCATGGGGCCACTGATGTGAGTGAGATCATGCAGGGTTCAGGGGCACCTGCTCTTCCTCAGACTGCTTTTCTGGGACTTGGGCCCAGGTCTCATGGGAGAAATGAATCCAGGCATTGCCGATATGTCACCCTACACGTTATATCTTGGTTCTGAATCCTCAGGGGTAGTTACTGCTCCTCTTTCTGGTCACTCAGTGCCCTGTCCTGTGCCCCCGGAATGTGTTCCGTACTTTCTCACCCAAGATTTGTAGTACTGAGCCAGAAAGAGAGAGAGAGAGAGAGAGAGAGAGAGAGAGAGAGAGAGAGAGAGAGAGAGAGAAGGAAGGAAGGAAGGAAGGAAGGAAAGAAAAAGAAAGAAAGAAAGAGAGAGAGAGAGAGAGAGAGAAAGAAAGAAAGAAAGAAAGAAAGAAAGAAAGAAAGAAAGAAAGAAAGAAAGAAAGAAAGAAAGAAAGAAAGAAAGAAAGAGGAAGGCAGAGCCTGATGAACTAAGCCTTCGTGGGGAACCCTTCCCATGCATGGCTACTGTTGTGCAAATGGGAACATTCTCAAAATTGAACTTGCGCTGGAAGGGAGATGCTGGTCTGCCCCTGGTCAGTCCTTTCTCTGCACTCAGATAATTTCCTGGTGGACTTGGGGTGACCAGAGGCCGTCTACCCATGGTGTAGAAAATGGACAATGAGAGTGGATGGGGACCTGACAAGAAATGCATGGAGAGACAGGGCCCCCAGTCACACCACAGGCAGCATGGCATGAGTCTCCTGTGGTAGAAAGAATGCAGGAGAGGGTGGACCTGGCCTGTGTATCTCCCTCAGGGCTCTCTTTTGTACATACTCCGGGGCTGTACTTATAAATTGGTTTATAATTATGTGTCTTGGTTGCCTTTCTCCAGGCTGATGTCTTTCAGAGTAATGTTTTTTCTAAATATACAGCATAACCTGTTGTACACTCATAGGGGAGTGGACTAGACCAGAACTCGTTACATCTAGTTAGGTCAAACAGCCCAGCCTTGTCTCCCATGTCTACAAATGCATGACTTGAACATTTTTCTCAGTTCAGATCTGACTGGAAAGACTGTGAAAACTATGACTAGAGCCTGGATGGCTGATCTAGGTTTTTATCTTCTGGATGCTCAACACTTGGCATTCTGCATACAGCAGGTACTCACTAAGGGGGAAGGGTGTGGTCAGAGAAGATGGATTCCAGAGTTCATTTAGCGTAGCTTGAAGCCATTTTCCAACTACAAAAGTCCCACTGAGTGTAGCGAACACCTTCCAAGACTCTCGGTGAATACGTGAAACCACAGATATAAGCCCTGTGACACGCAATGCCTTTTGTCACTAAGCAAATGGTGTGTGTTGTGGTCAGAGTATGTGCAGTTTGCAAGTGTGACGGTGAACCTAGCACCTTCTTTTCTTTTTCCTCCTTCACACTTGCAGTGGTTGAAGGTTTGTTCTTAACATGCATCTTAGCAACCTCCACAGACAATTATCTATTTCCTCATCAAGGCAAGAACTTTCATCTTCCCACTGAAGTACTTTCCAGCTTTTCTTTGGCTTATCAGATTGGCCAGCATCCTGCTTTTGGGACATAATTTGCACTTTGGAGCCATAATCAGGTAAATTAAGGAGTGCTTAAACACAGTGCTTTGATGCTGCCGATGTTGGTTGATAACCCAGGTGGCTTTTTGGTGACTAAAGAGGGGGGACATGTACAGTATGGGCACTTTGGACAAAGGGATGCTTCATGTCCAGGCTGGAGAGAGCAGGGTAAGATTTCATCATGTGTCTCAGAATCATTTGCAACATAAAATTTAAGAGATTGGTTTCTAGAAGTTTCTTTTTGTACTATAAATAACTGAAATTGTGGAACACAAAACCTCAGATAAGGAAAACTGCCGCCTGGCCCTTAAGCCTGAAGCTTCATCCAAAATTTTCATGAATGAGTGGCACTATCAGCCAACTCCAGTGAGCCTCATCAGCTGTCCTCATCCTCCCGTCCAACAGCTGCTGAGCAGGTAACCCCAACTGTGCGTCTGCTTCACTGAGATGGAAGTCTACCTCTACTCCGTCTCCGTCTCCATCCCACAGCACAGCATTGAAGTCTGTTTCTCCTGGTGCTTCACCTCCCTGGAGAATAGAACAGAAGCAAAGGCACTGATGTTATAGAGTGGAAGAACTCTCCCAACAGAGTGGTAGATAAGGGGAGCAGATGCTGGGGAGGTTTGGGGTCTCTTCTCCATGTGGCATTTATTCTGCAGTTTGATTTGTTGAATAATAGGTGACTCTTTTATCTGTATTCCCCCCTTCACACACACACACACACACACACACACACACACATCTCCATCTAGTACATGCTCTGTGAACTTCCTTCCAGGGTCTGTCTGCAGTGGAGGTGGTAGAGACCAGAGCCACACACCTGCAGTCAGGCTGTATGAGAATCACTCAGCCTCTTTGTGCCTCCGTTTTCTCGTATGTAAAATGGGATGGTAGTGGAGCTGCTGTGAGATACGTAATAGCATGCTTAGCACTCAGCACCAGGGCTGTCTCTAGTCAGTGCTTCTTCTTATGACTCTGTGGTCCCTGCCAGACTGAATCTTTGAAGAAAGAGCCACATTGGCTATCTTTATAGCCTATACATAGCCAGTGTTTGAGTGCACACACAGGGAAGGCAGAAAGATTATGAGTGTGAGGCTATCCTAGACTATTAGCAAGAGCCTCTTGGAGAGAGAGGGGAAAGGAAGAAGTCAGGCATGGTGGTATATGCCTGTAATCCTAGCATTCAGGAGATAAAGGCGGGAGGATTGTGTGTTCAAAGTCAACCTGGGTTGCATAGTGAGCTGCAGGCCAGACTGGCTACACAGTAAGACCCTGTCTCAAAACACTCAACTAGCAGAAGAAAGTAGGAGGGAAAGGAAGAAAGGGTAGAGAACCTGTTTTTTATGAAAACAAAGATTTTTGTAAATCCCTAGCAGGTCCCACTTGCCAGAAGACAAGCAGTTGGGTGACCTTGTGGCATGTCCCTGGAGCCATATGTTCATGGGTTGTGATGCTCATTTCCAGACCATATCTCTGTCCACTGTGAGCCCGATTCATTGATCTCCACAGTCTTGGTAACATAAACTTATCTTTCTTGAGCAAACAGGGGAGCCAGCAAAATATGCATGCCTTGGTCGCCCTGAACACCGAGGCTGGACCCAGGATGTCTCAGGTCCTGACTGTCCTGGAGCCCTTCTGCACCATCACCACACTCTGTGAGGATTTGCTGCCGCCTCAGTACTGTGACAAGTGCTAGCCCCGCTGCAGACACTTGGATGTGGCCCCCTAACTCAGTTTTACTTGTGTCCATACATTTCTGTAGGCCAAAACACTTAAGAGAAAAAAATGGTGTGCATCTGTCTCTGGCAGACAAACTCTCCATGGGTGGGGAAGTCCTGACACCAGGGTCTTACCTCCCTGGAATCAGAAGTTCATTTGTGTCATAGTGTGGGCAGTTAAAGCACTTTCTTTGAATGGCTCTGCTCTTAAATCGGGGGCCATGGAAATCTCTCATTCCCACTGCTTCTGGTTATCTAGTACCAAATAAGCAGTCATCCTGAACCCTGGCTCATAATAATACTAACCATTCATTCTGCTCAGAAGGTTACACCCTGGGAAGAGCTCCACAGGGCAGGATCTGCCTCCCAGGAGGCTCCCCCACACAGTCAGTGAGCCAAGGCTGAGCGTCTACAGGGAACTCCGAAGGCCCTGTGGTCCAGGACCTCAGCTCCTCTGCTCTAAGAGGGACAGCCAGGGGAAAGACTTCGGGTGTCATGGCCTGAAAGTCAGCTAACATCACTTGCACAGCATTCCACATGTCAAGGCAGTTCTCCTTAAGGAAATAAAAAATGTATTCTTCCTCTTAAAAAGGGGTCAAGAGCCAGAGGGGCAGAAAGTATTGTCATGGCCACTTTTGAAAAATACAATCTATATACGGGTAAATCTACCTCGTCTGGCTGTCCAGGGCAGTAAGGGCAGCGCCTACTGATCCTACGTGTCCATCCTTCTTGGAAGACATTGAAATCATTCACATTTCTGACCTGACTTCAAAATCAGTGGTACCAGAATGGCTATACTGAAATAAATAAATGCCACTTGCTCTTTGTCCATTTTTTAAACAGTCTATTAAAGAGCAACTTCCTGGATGAGAAGCTTAGGAGAGCAAGCGTCCCTATTATCTAAGGAAGACCTGCAAGTCAGCCTGGTCACTTCTCAGTCAGCAGAAGGACTTGTAAGGCTGTCATCCTCCAGGGACGTACAAGCCAGTGAGGGTGATCCACTGAGCTGGGAGGACCAACGTGGGCTGAAGCTGGCCTGGAAAAGCCCAGTTCCCTAATGGACTCCCACACAGAGCACCTTGAGGTCCTCTGAGTAAAGTTTGATCTCGACCTAATGAGTCAATCAAAACATACTTTCCCCTCTCTGTGGAATGGGAATTTAATTTAAAACTCGAATGTCTAATAGGCAGCCCTTTGAAAGTGCATTTCTGAAATCTGTGGCTTGGATTTCAGTCTCCCGAGAGTAATATATTTTATATCTACTCCATGTGTTTGAACCTCGGTTTGTTTTGACTAAAGGACGGGATCTGTCAAGTTGTTTTCTCTGCTGGAATTGGCGTAAAGAGGGTGGGCTTTATCTAATGAGATGAGGGTGGGCTTTATCTAATGAGATGAGGGTGGGCTTTATCTAATGAGATGAGGGTAGGCTTTATCTAATGAGATGGTACTAGGCCTTTTTTCCTCTTCTCTGTGTGCTTTAAATGTTTCTGTTGCTGTGATTGTTCCATTTCTTATGTGGCCGTGCTTAATTAGAAAAAGATTCCTGACCAAGAGTCAAGCCCCAGCCCCTGCCTCTGGGCCCCGTGACTGAGTTGATGTGACAGCCTCGTGGCCTGGAAACAGGAAAAGCCCACATGAAGGAACAGCGCTCACACGGGCCATAAAAGCAGTCAAAACTGTGCCGTAAGATACCAACAAGTCACAGCAACTTAATCAAAGGAAGGAAGGCTAATTTATTTTAAGGACCAGAGGATGTCCAGGGACCCCAAAGACAGCAGGGCAGAAGGATTAGACCAACAACTGGAAGGCCTGTCTGGAAGGTGAGCAGTCCTCGAGACTCACTGTGCTCTGCAGAAGAGGCTAATGATGAGTGTAGGAGCCCAGCTGATAGGAGGTGAACACATGGGTGAGTGTCCAGACATACCTTTGGTTCTCCTTGATAGCCACGTGTCCACAGAGCCTCATCTGCCTTAGAATGACTGGATTACCAGAGGCCCAGTTGGGCTCAGGACCTCATTCCATGACCCGAAAACCATGTTTGGACAGCAGGATCACACTATAACCACATGGCTGCCAGCAGCCCACTCTGAGCTGAGAGCAGATGATTGGATTATAGATAAAAACCATCACCCAAAGGATGCTTTGTGAACGGGGTGGGGGCAAATGCTGGGCTTCATGTGAGGGACGACGTCAGATCCTTCAGCTGTGAGAGCTGAGCATGCCTTGGAGGTCATCTAGACCCACTCCTTATTACTCATATAAGGAGGACAAGATTCGGAGAGAGAAATTGTTGGATGGGGTCCACTGTACTTAATGGCACTTCTGATTAGATGAAACAATGTCGGCACTGAGTTTCTTGGTTAAATGAGTACAAGTCGTGTGGTTCCTCTTTGCAACCATTTGTAACCATTGTTTAAATTCCTCTAAATTATGGTGCATGCTATGAGGTAAGGTTTGATTTCTATCTCACATTAGTGAAATCTATTCCAAGAATTCTATGAAGTGGACTTTGGCATGAATTATTTAGCAAAAACCAAAGCTGGACTGTGGAGTCTTCATACTTTGTCTGACAGGGAGCAGTGGCTGTTGTGGGTAAGGGAGATGAGACGTAGATGGACTAGACACCTGCCTGCCGTAGCCAGGTTTGCCTCACGTGGCTCTCAGTATGTTGAGGAATATTGCAGGGAAGAGAGAAAAGTGATGTGAGGAAATCTGCCGGAGTCAGAGGGCATTAGGGATTGTCAGACCAGCAGGAGTCAGGCCCAAAGTGCTGAGATGTCGTGGTCCACGGAAGGCTTATGGTCATTCCAGATGGCTGGAGAGGAAGAGAACACAGTGACAGATAAACAGAAGCTGGAGTTAGATCAACAGAAGTTGGAAATGTAGATTTTTACCAAATTTTACCAAAAACAAAGAGTTACCTTTGCTAGTTAGTTGTCAAATCGACACAAACTGAGACTCTTGGGAAGAAGGAACCTGAGTTTAAGAATTGTCCCTATCAGATTGGTAATTACTTATGTGTGAGGGCCCCAGCCCACTGCAGGGGGCACCACCCCTAGGCAGATGGTTCTGGCTGGCTGAGAACGCAATCGCAATGGAGAAAATGGTAAACAGCTTCCTCTGTGGTTTCTGACTGCTCCTGCCCTCGCTCCCCTGAGTGATGGGCTGTGATTAGGACTTCTAAGCTACCTAAACCCTTTCCTCCCCAATTTGGTTTTGCTCAGTGTTTTATCACAGCAACAGACAGCAATCTAGAACAGTACCATTGTGTGATGTTTGGGACCATGTAACACATTCCTCTGTGCTCTGTAAGACTTACCCTGGAAGCACTGAGAGAGGGAAACCAGGGTGAGCTGGGAACTGGGTGAGACAAGAAAGGGAAAAGATGGGGCTCTGAACTTAAGGAGGGCTGAGGGAATGGGGGCCAGGAGGAGTCACTGGCTTCCACCAGGGTGGGTATTGGTTGCATAGCCAGTGAGTAATTGTCCAGGCCTCTTGTGTGTTCTGGGTACCTAGGTGGATGGGTTGATGTTGTCCTGACTGAGCAACAGAAATGGAGAAAAGGCTGAGTTGTTTTGGGGGCTTAAGTCTAGGGCTGGTGAGAGACCTCTGTAGCCCACAGCCTGGGCCAACAGTACAACCAGAGCCATTGGCCATGGAGTGTAGGTAGGGATAGGGTCACCAGGCAAGTGTCAAGAGAAGAGAAAGGTCCAGAGGCCAGAGCATGCAGGGTCACTGAGGTGACGGAACAAGAAAACCACAGAAGAAGAGCCCGGAAGGAAAGGGAAGTTAGAGGTTTAGAAAGTCAAGGGCATGGGGGAGTTTGAGGAAAGAGGAGGCCAAGACTGCCAAGAGGCAGCATGGATGTCAACAGTCCAATGGCTCTGGCTGCCGGGCACCCTTGCACAGTGTGACCGAGTCCTAGGAGGACCGAGGAAATGGCTCTTGTTTCTGCAGATCAACACGCAGTTTCAAACGGTGAGAGTTTGAAGCACTCGTTTATAGATGGCAGCGTGCAGATTACA
The DNA here is from genome assembly GCF_004664715.2 of Peromyscus leucopus. Lineage (NCBI taxonomy): Eukaryota > Metazoa > Chordata > Mammalia > Rodentia > Cricetidae > Peromyscus > Peromyscus leucopus. Next base: position 61,097,954 of record NC_051071.1, on the reverse strand, counting down.
AGGTAGAACGCTTCCCTCCAGCTCCTCAGCAAGGCAGACCCAGATTTCAGTCTTGACCCCAGTGCAGTGCTCAGACCTGAGTGACGTCATGGAGCCTCAGCATCTGTCTCTCTCTGCAGGTGGCCCCTTGCCTAGTCAGAGAGTCCAGGAATGGCCTGGGACAATCCTTGGCCCCCTCTACTGGGGCCTTTCCTCCTTCCTGCCTTCCTCCCTCTTTCCCTGTCTCCCCTCCCTCCCCCTCCATCCCCCCCCATCTGCACTCGCCAGTTGACTTTGTTCCACTCTCCTCCCTCTCCACACATGTGAAAACCCAGGCTGTGTGCTGCTGCGGCGGGACCCTCCTCTGTTCTGGGTACTGCTGAGTCCTCACCTCCGTGAGCAGAGCCTCCCATGCCCACAGTAGTTGTTCACTAAATGCTTGTTGAGTGGCTGACAGGAACGTCAGCAGGTGGCAGTGGTCGTGCTGTGTATGACTCCTGGGGGCCATGCTCAGGGTCCGCATGGGTCTCTTCTTTTTTTTTTTTTTAGATTATAAAAACTTCCTTTAATCAAGGTTTGTAACATGGAAGAGGTTTGTCAGATAAAATGGAAAGTTTCCAATACATTGAAACATAAACCAATAAGTCACCATAAATACAATACCCAACAGTAAAAACCACAACAGCAAATTCACACCATCCCTGTAAGAGCCATGATCTGATTTTCACATGCTTTCGGGAGATGGCAAGCATGGCCTGCTGGACACAGAGCACAGTCGGGCTTTGAGGTCACACTCATCTGACAGGGCTGTGGCATTGGTGGCTCCGCTCAAGAAGCAAAGCAGGTACCAGCACATTCAAACAGTGTATTGAACATCCTTTAAATATCAAAGGGAGAAATAAGAAAGCAACATAATCACGCTGTCAGCAAGATGGTAGGAAGTAAGGACGGCTGTGTAAAGCTTGAGGCTGAAAGGTGGTTCACCAGCTTCCTTTCTTTGGCTTCTTGGGTAATGGCCGCCGGAACAGTAAGATGTGAGTTCATGGATCATATAATGGACCCATCCCTGACTCTGCTGAATGCCAAGATTTCTCCATTCAGATTCAGACATCAAATGGGTTTTAGGGACCAGCTTGGCTATGTCCTTGGGCAACATGACATGCCGGTACTCGAACTCCTTGTCGTTGTATTTGTCCAAATAGTAAATCTGAGGCTCTCTCGCTGCCTCTCTAAGGCACTGATCGCTAATGGAGAATGGGGAACCTGATCATCATACCGGGTGATGATCATCTCCACATCACGGGTGGAGAGAAACTTCGTAAAGGAGCAATATGCAGAGGGGACTCACCAGCAAGATTCCCAGAATTCCTGAGAAGTTCCAAACACTGGTAGTGGCAGATCCTCGCCTTGACATCTCCGTCATGGAAGCCAATCCAGACCTCAGAGTGCTCCCAGAGCCCACACCTGCAGAGGCCCCATAGACCTCACTGAAAAGCTGGGTTGGGAGGTGGATGGGAGGGGGAGCCATCTTCCCTTAGCAGAGCTGAGCCGATGTCCTCAAATCCCAGCCCTTGGCGGCTCATCAAGTGACAGAGAGCAGAGACTCCACGTGCTTTATTACACTTTGCATGTACAGTGACAGATGCTGTGTCACACTTTCCTCTTTAGATTGTCACCCCGCAGACTAACACAGAGGTGGGACGCAGTCATGTATGGCTGCTCATGAGGAATGCGGGATTGGGTTGGGAACGCCCCGCATCCCAGCAGCCTGCTGGCCTGACACACTCTGAAGAGAAAGTCTGGTATCAACCCACAAATCTAAACTGAAACCAAACTAGCAAACACCAACATGAATTAATTGGACCCGTGTATTTGTGCCTAGACCAGCATTCCCCCATTCCTTCCCCCGGGGCTGCTCTTTGTTGTCGCTGTGTTTCATTTTCTACCCCCTTTTCATCTTGTGCTGTGTCCCTCCAAGATTCTCAGCATGGGCTTCAGATTCCAAACTCTTATGGAAAGCATATGTCTTGAGGAACATGCGGAGCCATGCTAAAGTTCCAGGGCCAGTTGTATTTCTGTGCCAGGATTAAGAACAACAGTTGTCTGTGGGGCTGGGAGGCCTCGCAGGGTCTGGGTCCTCAGAAGGGAGTGCAGGGCAGAGAGTGGTTCTGAGACATGTCTAAGCAGACCATGACAGAAGCCTGCAACCCTCAAAATGCAGAGAACAAGTAACCGCGCGGTGCCCTGCCCCAGCTGGTGCCTCTACTACACAACCCCTCCTCCTGAGACTAGGGAAAGATTGCAAGAGCCAAAGGAACCGGAAGTCAGAAATGTCACGAAGTCCCATCAGCATGCCTGCCTACGCAGGATGACCCTGTCTCAGTCCGTGTTCTGTTGCTGTGAAGAGACACCATGACCACAGCTGCTCTTATAAGGGAACACATTTAACTGGCTGCTATCTGACCTGATGATGTTCTGTTTTGCAGGTGAGCCGGCCCCATCCCAGTGACCATCCCCTCTTGATTCTCTTTGTGGTGGGCGGCGTCACAATCTCTGAAGCCAAAATGGTCAAAGACCTTGTAGCATCTCTGAAGCCGGGAACCCAGGTACTGCATCGTGGCTGACCTAGGAAGGAGTCCGGGGGCAGCAACCGGAAGGGTGGCAGGGTCTTCATGGTTCTTCTGGCTTGCTTGCTTCTCCGTCTGCTCCTTCTCCCCACATCCTGTCACCTACCATGTTCTCCTTCTGGCTCCTTCCCCAAAGTCATCCTCCTGGCCAGACCAAGCCCACCCACACCTCCCCGGAGAGCTTTTTGTTTTGTTTTGTTTTTCTTTATGGTTAAGGACTTACCACTTTGGCAAAGTCCGTTATAACTGGTTACGTTCTCACACCAAGCAAAGGGGTCCCTGTTGTTTGCATAATGAATGGTGCCAACCAAAAGCAGGGCAAGGCTGTAACCGTCAAAACCCTGTGACCTCCAGTCCCCAGCATCCTCCAGCCCCCAGCATCCTGTGTCCTCCCTCTAGCCCCACCTGCTACAAATTCTACAGCCTCCCAAAACACAGAGCCTCCAGCTGAGGCCAAGGATTGAATTGCATGAGCCTGTGGAGACATTATACTTCCAAACTATGATGCTGAGGGACTCCAGAGACCTCGTCCTGTCTGTGGTAGTCAGGAGGAAAGAGTGCCGTCAAGAGGTTCAAGACATCATCAAGACACTAGCTAATACTAAAGACAGTCCACACAGCTGCACAGGAGACAGCTGGGGGATGGTAGCATTCTCGCCCAGGCCTGCCTACCTGGGCGGTGATGTGGCTTCCTGCTGATTCCACATGCCCTGTGTATCCACCCAGCCAGCATTCTCTCCTGTGACATTCTGCCAGCTGCTCCAGACTCTTCCGGGTCTGTACTGTCATCCCAGTCCACACCGTGCAGTAAAGTTCTTGCCTGTTCCCTGACTACTCCACATTTGCCAACATAGACTCTGCCACGGCCCCTTGAGGACAAAGGCTGGGCCTAGGCTTGAGCGTGTAGCAGGAGCTCGGTAAGCCTGGGTTTTAGTACATATATTTTGGTTGTGAGCCTAGCCTTTAACTGCTGAACCATCTCTCCATCCCTTAGTACATATATTGAATCCAACAGAATTTGCTGGAAACAGTCTGTGGTGTTGAGTGCCTGAGCCTCAACAATGCCTTTGGTGAAATCAAGAAGACCCAATCTCTCTTTATATCCCGACTCGCAACTGGGAAAGACAAGATGGCTATTTAGGAAACAGGCTCAGGTCTGGGAATAGCCAGTCACTGTCTGTGACCCTTTCTACTATTATCATCAGAGCTGGTGAATTTCTGGAACTAATCATCCTAGCCTCATTTTGTACCCCTATGCCAGCAGAGTTAGGAATCTGTTTAATGAGGCCTTTTTTTTTCCCCAAATATGTAAGTACCTTTCTGCTGTCCCTAACATGGGAACCACATTCCTAATTCCTTAGAACAAGTGTGCATTGAGACAGCCTGCCAGACACTATAATCCCTTCTCTAAAAGGATGGAGTGCAGATGCCTTCAAAGTCCGGTGATGGTATGGAGGCAAAAGCCAGACTCAGCAGTGGCTTTGCCATGTTGGCCCTGTACCCATTCATCTGCAGACAGAGCATCTCAGAGTGTTGGAGGTTTAAGGAACAGGCTTGACCACTCCTTGTCCTTGGTGTGAAAACTCCCTGAGGCGCTATCAGGCCCTAAGAGGATTCTCTCAGCAGCAGGGAAAAGCTGGGACAGCTCCTCCCCACAATGCCTTTGGTCTCTAAGCTTGTGGAGACAGGGGGATTGCCTGAGTGATGCTGGAGTGACATTCGCTGTCGCCTTCCCCTTCACCTGGCGGGTAGTAGCCACGCTAGCCAGCAGCTAATGGAAAGCTCAGCCTTCCGATTTTAGAAACAGCCTGGAATTCAGGCCTTGCTGTGTGAGCTGTATCCAGAATGGTATGTGCATCAGTTCTGTTCTCTGCTTGTGTTCACACTGCTGTTGGGAGTGTGTGAAGCCCGCTGAAGGAGCAGATTCCATAGAAGCAATGGACCAGGAGGCTGTCAAAGGCACTGCTGACCTGACTATGTGTGAGCAGTATCCCTCCACACAGTGAAAGAAAGCCTCTACCATTCCACCCAGGGACGGATAATAAGAGAAAATACTAAGTCTTTCCTTGACTTGACTAAGGAGAGAAACTCTCCCAACCCACCCCAAACAGGTCAAGACCAAGTCAAGAGTCTCCTTAGGTTCCGTTCCTCAAAGCGTGTGTGCTGGGTACCTGCTCAGTTTCCTCACTCTGCTATGTGGCATGGGGCCCTGTGGCCAGACGCTCCAGCCCGCTGAACTCTGTTGCTGTGGAATGGTGGTCATGAGGCCCACAGAAGCCTGTGATTGTGAGGTGTCCTTACTGAAAACAGCCAGGCCAGGAAAAGAAAGAAAGGGCAAGCGTGCGAGCTACCTAGCTCTCAGCCGCTTTTCATCCGTGGGTGTGGACACCATGCCTCCACGCACTTCCACATGTCTGAAGCACAGTGTTCGGTGAGAATCACAAGCATTTAAAAACAAAAACTAAATCCAGAAATCTAGCACTACATAATTCTGCATACATCTCTAGGGGCTCAGGGTAACCTAGGTACCAGCCTGCTCCAAATCATTATAAAATTGACAGGGGAGCCCAAGGATGCTGAGATCCGTGACATTAACAAAAACACCCAAACCAGAAGGGATGAAGCACAAAGGGATCTGGACTCCACGGTGCAAGCTCTGCAGGAGAGCTGACCGCCAGCACTGACACCTGGGACCAGGTGGACACAGGTCTTCTGAAAAGGATCGCTGTCTCCCTGGATTAACCGCTGAGCATTTTAGGTTTTGGCACCAGTAGGTGGATGTGTACCCGTGTGTACAGTATAGCACGTGTACAAGCAGGGTGAGATCACACCTCCAATATCTGTGTGCAAAAACCATTGCTTCTGCTGGATGGATGAAGGGTCACATGGGCAGCTGTGCTGTGTGGTCACTTGGTGGGGGTAATGGGGGGGATGGGGAATTGGGCTTAGAAGAAAGGGGGAAAAAATACTGCCTGCTCTTTTTGATTCTCAGTATTGGAAAACAAGGCGCTCTGATACCCAAATCCTAGGTTTTACTGCCATGTCTGCAGAAACAGAACAGAAAGGTGTTGGCATCTGCAGATCATAGTGTGGCTGGAGAAGAGGAATGCCAGCCAGCAGGCCTCCCAGGGCTGGGCCTCCCCAACTGAGTGCAGCACATGCCAAGCAGAGGGCTGCTGGAGGGACTTGGCGCCTTGGCTCTGGGGACACTAAGGTTGTCCATGCTGTCTCACTGTCAGCCAGCATGTGAGTAAGCTCCATCTTGGGACAGTCTGTGGCAGAACCTCCACCGTCAGCCATGTTTGATAATGCCTGATCACAGTTGCCTGTGGCTCTGCTGTGGCTCTGCACAGACCAGTGATTTGTCTCTGCTAAATGCCGTTTTTCTGTTAGACTATGAGATCTATGGGCAGTCAGCAGTGACTCTCTCTGCCTGGGTGGTGCTTTAGGAGGTGTGGTCAGTGACCGTGCACAATGCAGGGGAGGGTGTCCCAGGCTGCACCTTGGGTCCCGGTGAAGAAGCTCTGACTTGTGAGTGCCACACACGGCAGGTGGCAGATGGAGATGGGGCAGTCGGGAGCTGGGGAGTCAGGGTGAAATGCTGTTCACATTTGAATGATGCCAGGCCTGAGCTGAGATGGGGAAAGTCACCGCAACCAAAAGAAGAATAAAGAGGAGAGAAGGGGAGCTGAGAAAGAGGACCAGAAATGTAGAGAACAAGGACCCTTTGTGGGCAAGGAGTGGGGTGGTCCCTGGAGTTTGTCTGTTGCCCAGGTCTCCCGTCAAAGGCCAGCTCTCTGGAAGGCATTCTCCAACGTCAAATCAACCTCCATACTGGCCGTATTTAAAGCATTTACATTTCATCTGATAGGCCAGTTTCAAGCCCTTCTTGGCTTTTTTTTTTCCCTCCCTTTGGAGCCAAGTTTTTAGAATGACAATTAGCCAAATAATGCAGACACAGTCTTGTTTGCATTAACTTAGAAAAAAAGAGAAAATGCTCAAAAGCAGTCTAATGTCAAACATGCCAAGGATGTAAACGTGCTGCTCATGGGCTAGAAAGATGTCCCAGCTGTTAAGCGCACTTGCTGCTCTTGCAGAGGACACCGGTTCAATTCCCAGCACTCCAAGGGCAGCTCACAGCCACCTGTCACTCCAGCTCCAGGGGACCTGACACTCTCTCCTGGCCTCCAAGGGCACACACACAGACATGCAGGCAAAACACTCACACACACAAAATAAAAAACATTCTGGATGCTTAAGGGTGGTAACCTGGTAGGGTGGGTGTAAACCCTGGTGTGGTGTGACCTGATCTGGTTTTAACCAGCAGCCTCAGACAGCAGGTTTCTCTGAACTGATGGAGTAAATGTACAGTCATCTGACCGTCCCTCCGGAGGCCTTCCTCGGTGAAAAGCTTCCGGCTGTCCAGGGCTGAAGCCCTTGCCTCCTTCACTGTGTGCCGGTTCTGCCCAGTCGGTGCTTTGACTCAGTCGTTTGTGAACTCACTGCTCTGTACCAGGCACCGTACTAAAGAAACAATGGGAGGAGGCAGTAAGACAAACAGCCACAGGGCATACTCGGGCTGGAGGGTGGGAGGCTGGTCCACGAAGGCTTGCTGGAGGGAGACATCTTAGCAGATTGAAAGGCCACAGAAAGAGTAGGGAACTCTGCCCAGATAAAGGAACATCTCCAAAGAGCCAATTTGGACACATAGGACTGACCATACAGAGTGATGGAGGAAAGAGCTGTTGAGAAGCCAGCGGGAAGCAGACTCCACTCCGAGGCCTGGGATGCTGGGGGCTGGGCTTATCAACGGTGGTGAGAAGAGAGTCAGGGTTTGAGTCCACTAAGTAACAGATTTACCCCGAAGGAGCACTCTGGCAACCTCCCCTCCCCTCCATCACTTAAGGGCTGCAGCAGGCGGCAAGGAGGGAAGGCAGCGGAGAAGCTGATGCCAGCAGCCGCCACCGGAAGCCCCTCGGGAGTCACCGGAAGCCCCTCGGGAGCCACCGGAAGCCCTCGGGAGCCTGCATTGTGCTCAGTGTTCTGCGCAGTGTTCATCCAGGGCCAGCAGTGTTAGTCATGCCTTAAAGATGAGAAAAGTGGGACTCGGAGTGAGTAAGCGACTGCTCCAGGGTAGGCAGCCATAGCTGGGGTCCAGCTCAAGCTGGACATGCCTGAGCCTGTGCTCGCCATCCCAGCGCTCGCTCGGGAAGAGTCCCTGGACTCAGCCCTGCTCTCTCCCTTCCTCACAGGCCCCCTAACCTACTTCTCAAACTGCTTCTGTTTCCTATTGTTTGTTTCCACCTGATGCAGAGCAGGCCCCAGACGCCCTCGGCTGTGGCGCTCAACAGGCTGTCACCTCATGGGCCTGCTTGTTTGGATGAGAGGAGCCTGATCGCTGTGTTTGCACTCAGAGCAAACCAATCCAGCATCTGTCAGCCGTGGCTGTGAGCCCAGCACAGCCTGAGCGGGACAGGTTCTTTAGGCGCCATTGGCTGCTCTGTGTTGACATCAGCTGAGTTAGTAGCCAGCCCCACTCCCAAGTTCTGCCAACCTGCCAGCAAGACCTGGGCTTCTTTGGAGACACGCTCCATCCTCACTCCTGCCCTTACCCTCAGCTGCAGAGGAATCCACTAGCTTTAGACCGGGTTGAGGACTGGGCGGGGCTGGCAGTGTGGCAGGGACTGGCAGGTCGTGGGGATGGAGTATATTAACCACTGCTGGTCTCTCCTGCTTCACAGGGGTCTGCATCCAGAGGCTAGGGAAAGTGTGTGTGTGTGTGTGTGTGTGTGTGTGTGTGTGTGTGTGTGTGTGTGTGTGTGTACAAGCAAGCATGTGGAAACCATAGGACAAACTCACCTGTTATTCCTCAGGACCTGTCTACCTTGTTTTCTGAGACAAGTTCTCTCAACTAAACTGGAGCTCATCAAGTAGGCCCTCTGGCCAGGGAACCCCAAGAATCTGTCTGCCACTGCGTTCCGAGTCCCAGGATTGCAGAAGCACCCCACCACACCCAGATTTCTCTTACAGATTCTGGGAGTTGCACACTGTCCTCTTGATCGCACAGCATGCGCTCTGCTCACTGAAGCGTCTCCTCAGCCCTATGGATACATTTTAAAGCGGACTTCCTAACAATGCTGTACAAACCCTGTAACGGTTCCTAAAACTATATGAACCTGTATGTGTTTTTCCTGAAAATTCTGTGCTTTCAAATGATTCGGAAGGAGATCTGCAGACCCATCACAGAATCACAGTAGTTGAGCCCTTCCTGGGCTCTCAGCAGAGGAACTTACATAACCCCGGAGATGCGCTGCAAGCCTGGGTGTTCTTTTCTTCCTGGGATAGATGAGGTGGGAGAGGGAGGCTCCAAGTAAAGTGACTATATTCCATAGGGAAGCCAGCCAGCCAGCAGCGGCGCTGAGCTCTGCCCAGCCTCTGGGGCAGCTCTGGCCTGGGAGCCCCCTTGCCACACACCTACATGCTTGGGTGGCGAGGGCATGCTGATAGTCAGCACTGTCCTCAAACCCTCTTGGCGTAGATTTCAAGGAGAATGAGAAGTTCGGGTTTCAGTGGTTTTTTTTCCCCCTTGCCAAAAATATGGGTTGGCTGGCATTAGCCATGTATTTCTTGAGATAGCTCTCTTCCAAGAACAATGCTTCAAAGGCAGTACTCTGGGAAAAGAGAGGGGACTCTTTGACAAGGTCATTAAAAAAAAAAGTTATTTTCAAGAAGAAAAAATTCTGAATGTTTCTTTTCTACTCCCTCCCTTGACCATGACCCTGCCCTGTTCTGCCTTGAGTTGGAATGTGGCCTCTGCTTTGCACCAATGAACTCGTTGAATTTGGAGTTGATTACTTCACTGATTTCATTCCACCTGGGATAACTTGGGGGGCAGGTGAGAGGACAGAGAGGTGTCCAACCTGCACCTGTCTAGCGTCGCACGGCCTGGTGCAGCCCAGTCATGCTGCACTCTGGTGCTGGCCAGTGGAATTCCTTCTGGATCACCTCCCTAATTTCCCATGGGCAGTTTCCTATCAAGAGGTGTTAGTGCCTGCTTGGGCAGACCCTCACCTGGCCCTTACAAAGCAAAGCATGCCCCCAGGCAAGTCCTGGAACAAAGCTGTCTTGGTGTTCTAGAGAGAAACTGGCCTGACATTGAAGTCCAGGCTGAGGGAAGTCACCCAGCATCAGCCAGGTGAGCCCAAAGGTCCTCACGGAGTAGGGTGTGTGCAAACATGAGCCACGCTGAGCAGCCAGGTTATAGATGAGGGAGCCTGTGCCACGTCTGCTTTCTTCGGGCCTCACCCCGTGCCTCCTTCCAAAGACCTTTCCTGGCCCCTGGTAACTGACCTCCCTGATTGTGCCTGTCCCGCCTGTTACAGGTGATCGTGCTGTCCACAAGACTCCTGAAGCCACTTAACATTCCTGAGCTGCTCTTTGCCACTGACCGGCTGCACCCAGACCTTGGCTTCTGACATCTAAGAGAAGATAAGACCTGTGTGAGCTGGAAATACCAATACCCATCTGTCACCATTCCAGATATGCCTCCAAAGCCAGCATCCCCGTTACTAATTATAGGAATGACTTAATTCTACCAGAGAGGGCTTCATAACCAGGCAGAAGACCGCTTGTTTGGACGTCTCTTGTTCTTCCAGTGCAAAATAAAGACTGGAGTGTTCACCCTTCTTCTAAAGGTGTCAAGCTGTCTTTAGCTGACTTCACCTGTAGTCCTGTCATTTATCCCTCCCCCTTACTGGAATCTTCCTGAAGCGACAATCTTCCTGCAAGTCCATTAGCTCTGGGTAAATGCCTGCCTGCAAGCCGTGGCAGAGACGAGCGCTATGGTTCGAAGTGAGTTAGGGAAAGTTAAATTTGCTTAGAATTCCCTGCTTAAGGAAAGCAGGATGGTCCTCGCGATAATGTAAGTGAGGAAGGGATGTCACAGATGGCGCCAGAGACTTGTTTCTGTCCAATGCCAACACATTTCTAACGACAAGGAAAGGAGGAGGGGCCTGGTGGCCTCCCTGAGTGGTAAATCACCCCAAGAGTAACAAAGGGCTGCTTTGTTCCAGTTGGTTCAAGGAGCAGGGCAGCCCCTCTACTTGGAACAGCAGTGGGAGGGACAAGAGGGTGAGGGGGGGGGCTGTCCTGCTGCAGATGCTTCCCTCAGGTCCAGAGGAAACCCCAGGTAGAAAAGATTTCCTCCCAGGGAGTCTAGATTGGAAGCACAACCCCCAAATGACCTTTATGATTCCGAATCCCTACCAAAATAGAAAGCGTTCTTCTGGGACGTTGTATTTTCTTTCTGGTCATAGCAGAAAAACCCAGACGCATCTAGTGAAATTATGTGAGAACTCCGGGGGGGGGGGGGGGAGGAAGAAAGAACTGCTTGGAACCCAGACATCGCTTACAGGTACATGGTGGATGGGAGTTCCTGGCATGAGGAATGGATGTCTGAAAGGAGACGCAGCTGAAAAACAATTTCCAGTGTGGATTAAGCAGGAAGACCAAATAAAATGTAAACCAAGACATGGCTATCATTTTAATTCTCTGTTAAATGCTGTCATTTCAGGGAAGTAGAAAATTAGAATTGTGAGTTTAGAATCATTTTGAGATGAATGAAGCTGATTTTTATGAAACTGTGTGTTCGTTTTTTACACCCACGTGTGCTTTCGACCTTCGCCAGTTCTTTGATGGTGCTGAACTATAAGGCAACTCTTTTTTAAATCTCAGTAAGCTGAAAGTCTTACATCTGAATAAGGAAAAAATGGCATTAGTCTCAAAGAAATTACATGTATGCAGAGATAAGTACTTTATAAAATAAAGAAATTTAAAGTAACCTGCCATGTGACTCAAAACTGTATTCATTCATCCATTCATTCTCCAGTGTTGAATGGGAACCTGTGGAGAACATTCCAGACACTCTGAGAAGTTCTGAGCCACGCTTATCGCAAACCAGACAGCACCCTGACTCCATGGCACTCCCAGAATGCCTGGGTCCCTGGTGGGTTTCTTCTCAAGGTTAAGTTACACACCATATGTCTACATGCAAAGGGAATCTGAAAGTACCAAACCAAACTGCTCACCAGTAGTTAACATCTGGAAGACACAGCAAGGAGAACGTGGGAAAGAGGAGTCATCCCCCCCCCCATTACTTCTAGACTGTTTCAGTTTTTTACACCAAATACATATTTGTGTGTTGCTTTCGTGAGTTGAATAGTTTATCTTGGCAAGTTGTTTCCTACCTAGTAAAAGAATGGTCAGAAACTTCCACTCTTATAACATGATAAAGTTACCGGTTGCATTAGCATTCTAGAATGCTCTAACACTGAAGGAAGTATGGCCATGGCTGGTGTCGGGCGGGGTGGGTGGGAGAAATGTGAAAAGTTTAGTTTGTGGCCATCCTCTTCCATCTCGGTGGCCACTGGCTGGAAGAAATGGACCAGGAAGACGGTCAGTGATGGAGGCTTTTGGAGACAGGAGAGCTGGAAGAAGGTGGTGATACCTGGAGTCTGGTTTGGAGAAGAAGACTGGAGAAACAGGAGAGAATCCTGATCCTTGATGTTAAACAGCAGGAGCATAATAAAAGCTTGGTTGTCATCCTGCAAATGGCCGTGAACGAATGAGAGAAAGAGGGTGGCTTTGGCAGTGGAACACTGTCCTGGGGCAGAGTCTTTGGGTACTATGTGGGTGTTTGTTCTTTTCCCAGATGAAGGCTGGGTTAAGGAGGATGCTAAGCATCCTCCCCCAGAGTGAAGGAGCCCACGGGTCAAGGCTCTGGGGTCCTCTCTGACTTTATGTCCCAGTTATACCTCTCAGAGCACCATGGTTATCCAAGGCTGCACCAACATCCATGAAATAGATGCTAATGGAGCCTCCTTTCCAGAGGGCTGCTGGGAAGCCGCCTCTAGTAGAATGGCTGGTACATGGCTCAGGGAAGGATGGCTGTTACTGCTGAGGACACCAATGAGTTGCTCACAAAATGACAAAGCATCAAGAGGAGAATGATAGTAAGTGAGTAGAGAGTTTGAAAGCCTTTCTGGGGAGAGGAGAAATGGGAGAGAAATGAAGTCTTGGTCCAGCCAAGGCCATCTAACCAAGATGTAGGTCAAGAGCACATGCTATATATCTGGTAGTTCATTTGTCCAGGTCTTGGCTGAACATGAAATTAGATGCCAGTAGGCCATACTACACTGGGTTTTGGTACAAACTGAAGGAGTGGTACTTAGAATATGGCTCAGGGACTGGGCAGTGGTGGTGCATGTCTTTAATCCCAGTACTCAGGAGGCAGAGCTAGGCGGATCTCTGTGAGTTCGAGACCAGCCTGGGCTACAGAGTGAGTTCCAGGAAAGGCTCCAAAGCTACACAAAGAAATCCTGTCTCAAAATAACAATCAAAACAAACAAAAAAAGAATATGGCTCAGGGTAAGGTGCTCAGTGCTCCAGTGGTAGGCCAGCTTTCTGTCATGTGACAAAATATCTGAGAAAATCAACTTTCAGGAGAATGTGATTTTAGCTCATGGTCTCAGAGGTGTCAGTCCACAGCCACTTGGCTCTGATGTTTCTGTGCCCGTGGTGAGGCAGAGCATCATACATGATAAAGAATATGTAAGAGTGAAGACATGTTTGTCATATGATAGCCAGAAAATTGTGGAGGGGCTAAGGGCAGGGACAAAGTACACATTCCCAGGACACAGCCCAGTGACCTGCTTCCTCTGGAGTCCAATCTTCTAAAGTTCCACTACCTCCCAGTCTGGCAGCAAGTTGTGAGTCTCTCAATAGATTAATCCATTGATGAAATCAAGGCATTCATGATCCAGTTACCCCTCCCCAAGGCCCCTCCTCTGAGTGCTACTGCACTGAGGGCCAAGTTCTCAACACACGAGCCTTTGGAAGATGTTTTAGATCTAAGCATAATAATACCTAAGAATCACTACCTGTGTTGGTTTGAAGGAAAATGGCCCCCAAAGGGAGTGGCACCATTAGGAGGTGTGGCCTTGTTGAAGTAGGTGTGGCCTTGTTGGAGGAAGTGTGTCACTGTGTGGGCGGGCTTTGAGGTCTCTCTTGCTCAAGCTTCACTCAGTGTGGTACTCAGTCTACTTCCTGTTGCCTGCACATCAACATGTAGCAGCTCCTTCTCCAGCACCATGTCTGTCTGCACGCCACCATGCTCCCTGCCATGATAATAATGGACTAAACCTCTGACACTGTAAGCCACCACCTCAATTAAATGTTTCTCCTTCATAAGAGTTGCATGGTCATGGTGTATCTTCACAGCAATAGAAACCCTAAGACACTACTACTAGTGATGAATGTTGGATGATTGCCTACGCACATCCATGTTTCCATTAGAAACTTGTCCATCACTGTTAGTCAGAAAGCTATGTGTCGTCTGGGCTTGAAAGCTTCATCTACCATTCCCGCATTATCCAGATGTATGAATTTTAAAGGGACCTCCCCCCCACCCCTGATGGTAGCCACCTGAAGCTGACACAAATGGTCCAGCTCAGGAGCTGTGGTGCCTCTCAAGCCTGAGTATATTTACCACCCTAACCGTGCTGGCCAAAGCAAGCGTACACAGGCCAATCTCCTACCAAGGGCCTTGCAGCCACATTTTTTTTAAAACACAATTAAGATCCCAGAGAATGCTTTGTGGAGACTGAGGTCTGCTCCTTTGGAGCCCTGACCCCATGAGCATAGGGCACAAGCAAAGTGTTTGGAAGTACTACACACAGAGGGTCGGGCCCCATGCAGATAGTTGTTTGTGCCAGAGTCCGTACAGCTACACTGTTATTTCCATAACAAATAATTCCATACCCCCTCTCCCAAGACCACTATTGTTTCTTCTTACCCTGGTTACCAGAAACAGCATGTCAACAACAAAATAATCCAGTGTTACAAATGTGGTCTGTTGACTTGCCCAAGAAACATCAAAAAAACCCGCCATCTCTGCTTTGAAAGGAACTTCAGAAAACCAGATGGTGTGTGTGTGGGGGGGGGGCTTGCAAGCCAGGTCAGAAAGAGCAGGAGAGTGGCGGGGTCTCCCCACCCTCACCAATGACCCTAACCCCATTCTCTCCTCCAATTCAGGAACTGATGAGGACAAGAAGAACCTGCTGAAACCGTCTCTCTTTGGACTTCCAGAGGAGTGCCCAGTTAACTTTCTGGCTTCTTTATTGTAAGCAGGCAGGCGCCTCCCTGCTGGGCTGTTTCCAGGAGGTTCTGGGAGCTCTGCACAGCTGCGTGCCTGCCATCTCTACTCTGCTAAGCAAGACCATAGTGTGCCAACGGCTCCATGGTGGGGATCTGCCCGCAACTTGTTCCCTTGCCCAGAAAATAGATTTTTTTTTTTTCCTCTTGGGGTAAAAGATCAGTGCTGAAATCCCTTTCTTCTTTCTTTTTCTTTTCTTTTTTTTTTTTTGTAAATAAGGGGCTCTCTATACACACAGCCATAGCCCCTAAAGTTCGGAGTTCTGAGCTGCCGGACAGACAGACAACTTCTGGGGCTGGATGAGGACGGAAGGCAGTTTCACAGCCACCCTCCCAGCTTCCCCTGCCACTGTACAGCAGGCCCAGGCCCAGCCAGGGCTGCAAATGGTTTTCATTTGAGGCTGGGAGGGAACTAGAAAGCCAGACATCATGACAGACGTGGGCTGGGCTCTGAGACAGAGCGGCTGGGAGGCAGCCCCTCCAACCTGGACGTCTTTATTACTGAGGGGGCTGGAGGCCAAAGCAGCCAGCAGCCTCTGGCTAATGGCAACAGCAGATGTGGTCCTGTTGCCAGGAGCCCTGGGGCCAGGCAGTAACCCAGCCGGTAGCAGAAGGGAGGTGGAGGAAGCTGGGGCCTGGGGGTAGGCTGGTCAGGGGAAGGCCCAGATCAGTGACTGGGTCTAGGGGGGAGGGGTGGAATTACCAAGCCTTGGCATTAGAATGGCTTAGGGGTCGAGGATCAGCTTCTTGAGAGCTGAGCCGGTTGCTCCCTTCAGTGTATAGGATACTGAAGAAAGATAGTGGGGTCAATGTGTACAGTGTCCTTGTTTCAGACATCTCCGGTTTCTGCTGCCCAGACAGTCAGTAAATGAACTAGCGCGCTATTACTGTCTGGCCCTAAACCAACATAATCTCTAGGCCTTGGTTTCCTCGTCTTAAAATAAGAGCGATATAGCCTCCCTCAGGAGTCCCCCAAAGATGAAAGAGCATGTTGTAAATACTCAACCAACCCTCATTCCTCTCCTCCTCTGCCCCAGACTCATACCTACCCCTGCCTAGTGGGAGAGGAGCCTGCTTCTCGGGCCAGAGTTTGTAGATGTCACGTGGGCGATGATAAATGGAGAGATAACTAGTATTGAGACAGATGAGATTAGTGAAACATTGTGCCAAACTTAGGCTAAGATCACGGTTGTTCTGGAACTGTGGAAAGTCAAGTCCACCGGAGACAGTGGCCTGGGTTAGGTCTTGGGTGGTTCCCCTCAGAGATTCATTCTTATCCTCATAGTCTAGCTCTCCCCTCTCTCCATAGTGGAAAGACCCACCTAGGCAAAGCGAGAGGCCGAGTCTGCACAGGGGTAAGGGGATGAGGAGCAGTCAGTCATTAGTGCCAAGGACAGGAGGTGCGGGGCACCTAGATCATGAGGAGACCAGCCAGAGCCCTGCAGAGATGCACGTGAGGGGTGGGGAAGAGGAGGCAGGTGGCGGACGGACGGACAGACGGACGGACGGCTAGCTCCACTCAGCCTTGTGCTGTGAAACTCTACCCTCCGCAAAGCTCCCGTTCCAGAACGTGGGTGAGCCCCGGCACAGTGCGCGAAGACGAATTGGGCGTTGCTAACAATCACACAAGGGGAAGACCGAGGAGAATCTAGGTACCCATCTCTGCCCTTCTCCTGTCTCTGTCTTCGATGGGCACCGTTCCCCGCCCTGCTGCCAACACTCACCCTTCCCAGAGGGGAGGGGAGGTTAGGTTCGAAGAGTTGTTTTTTTTTAAAGAGTAACAAGTTCTATGCATAACAAAACATAAATGTCAGAATGTCAAGAGCAGTCAGATGCTCCCCCTGGGAATGAAAGCTTAACTAGCCCAGCCCTGTATCATAGCAGGCTCCCCACACATCCCACTACCTCACCTCTGCGGCTGTATGCATCTTATATATGAAGCATGATAAAGAACTGCCATTGGGCGGGGGAATTAACCAAGACCGCGCTGCCCAGATGGAAGGACAATGCCCTGCCCACTGAGATGGAGACTCACTGAGTCTGCATGAAAGGCCTTCCAGGCTCCAAAGGCAGCAGAAGAGAGAGGCCTGACAGCTGTGGCACACGTGGCGTGTGACAATAGCTCCGTGGGAGCAGCTCCTGAAGAGCTCCAGATCAATGGTTGTATAAGCTCTTACTGTGAGAAGAAAGTGTAGCTTGGGGACACAGCATGCCCAAACAAGCTTTACTAAATGAGTTGCATGTGAAGCGGCACTGATGTGTGGAGAAGCATGCATGCCCTCAGCAGCACTGATTGTGGAGAAGCATGCATGCCCTCAGCAGCACTGATTGTGGAGAAGCATGCATGCCCTCAGCAGCACTCTTGTGTGGAGAAGCATGCATGCCCTAAGCAGCACTGATTGTGGAGAAGCATGCATGCCCTCAGCAGCACTCATGTGTGGAGAAGCATGCATGCCCTCAGCAGCACTTATGTGTGGAGAAGCATGCATGCCCTCAGCAGCACTCATGTGTGGAGAAGCATGCATGCCTTCAGCATCACTGATTGTAGAGAAGCATGCATGCCCTCAGCTCTGTTGAGATGCATACACAGACAGCAAGCCACCTTAGGTCTACCCAGAAGACCACGAAGCAAGTGAGCAGGAGACACGCAACTCTGGACTGGAAAGGCCAAATTACAGTCGGCAGTGCTTGTAGGTTGAAGCCCTCACATTACTGAGCTTGTTCTGCAAGGATGTTTTGTAATGTGTAAAATGTGGATAATAAAATGTATCACTAGTCACATGTTGTGAGGCATAAGAGATCGCCCCTGGAAGGCATGTCCCCTGACTCAACGTGGTCAGTAAACAGGGATCCTACACAACGCTTTCTGGAGGACGAAGGTAAACATTTCAATAAAGCCCCAGTCAGATGGCTGCTCTTATCAAATGAGAGATTTATTGTACATAAAATAAATTAATTACAGTTCGAGCCAAAGCATGAATGGCGTCTTAAAGTGCATCTGTGTAGGGGATTTGGGAGCTCGGCCTGCATCGGGTCACTGTCTAAGACAGCATTTTCAGTGTCTCAGCCACCCATAGCCACGACTCAGCCAGGCCCAGGAAGCAACCCGACGTCATTGCCATGAGTCATTTACACCACCATCAATCAACACTTTTTCTGTACCTGATGCCACAGTTTAAAAAAAAAGAAGAAAAAGCAAACAACTGTACATTGTCACAGTCGGGCAGTCCTGGGTTGAGTTTTTCACAGCTACTCAACACGTATACCCATCCTGTACCAGGAGATCCAGCACCTTCCTGTAGATCACAGCTCACAGGTGTCTTTACACAGACTATTTTCTCCTAAAATTTGACCTTTATGGAGTGGGGAGGGTCCCTCCTTGTTCTTAAAAAAATCTGGGTATCCTTCACATCAGAAAGGCATCCCATAATGAGAGCATGCTGGAGATACTGAGAAACTCAAACCTTTCTCTTGGGAGGGAAAAAAAATGGCGAAGGGAGAGAAAGCCTATGAATGTTTTCTCGGGTCTTTCATGCCCACCCTAATTCACATCAATGCATCTGGCGAAACTGACCACCATTCATAAGGCAGTGAGGAACAAAAAACATGGCCCACCCCACGTTAAAGGAGGAAGCAGAAAAGTCACATATCTGTCCATCTGTCCTCGGGCCCCAAACACTTCCTTTTTGCAGAATTCCACAGGCCCCTCAGGCCCCTCTGCTGCAGACCTTTCTGGAACCATGAACAGCCATCAGCCTGCGATGGTCCTGCCTAAGAACCTCAGGCCCTCTGCCCAGAAGACCAAACCCCCTCAAGGAGTCCCGCTTCACACAGACGTGACAGTCCTCACTTTAGCCGACAGAGCTTGCTTAAACCTCCTTTTCAGGTCCTGCATGTTGGGTGACTTTGGTCTGGGAATGAGGGAGGTCCTCCGCTTCTCCGGCGTGCTGCTGGGCTGCTGTCTGTGGCTCACTTCTTTACAAAGGACGTGGAAAGCGTTGTAGACATCGTTGTAATTTTCACTGACGGAGACTTCATAGAAGGAACAACCCAGCATGCCGGCTAGCTGCAGTCCAAGCTGAGGGTCCACCTGCTTGAGGTGTAACAGGTCAGCTTTGTTGGCCACAACCACCACAGGCAGCCGAGCCCCGGGGTGAAGCTGCTGGACATGCTGGTGGAGCTGGCCAATGAGTTCATAGCTCTTGTGGTCCGTGATGGAGAAAACAATAACAACGGCGTCGGCCCAGCGGATGCAGCGATTCAGCTGCTCGGTCCAGCTCAGGCCGTTCTCGTGGACCTGCAGAGACGGCGAGAGAGCAAGGTGGACCGTCAGTGCGGCTCAGAGCGCAGGCTCACTCACACCCTGAATTCAAAGGAACCCTTCATAGCGCTGATGGCAGGCAGGTTCCGGGCCATAAACAAGTCCTGTCCCCACACACTTCAGCTTTCTCGACAATATGTTGATCCAGCTGCTCGGAGCTGGGAATAAATAACAGGGCAGCTCACCACACTCAAGTGGAAAATGGACCTGCGGAGAACTCCACGCAGAGAGACTTTGTAGTTGCACAAAATGGGAAATTAACTGGCTAGACAGTAAGTCTGGGGAAGTAAAGATAGGAGCTGGAAGCATTTAAACCTGGATAGCTGCCCAGTGTCGGACCGGGAAGGAGGGAAAAAAAAATACTAGCAGAGCTCTTTTGTCTACAGAGAAACTTTCCACAACGTAAAAGTGATTCCGGGTGCTGGAGACTGGACCCACATATTTGGTTTTTAATGCCAAAGGCACATACATAAAAACCGAAGGAAGGAAACACTGCCAATTCCAAGTGTTGGTGTGTGCCGCCACGGCCACGCCACCCCCACTCCCCGCACCCCTGCTTGTGGTGACTCCTCCTACAGGAGGGGCTCTGCCCTTCACCCAGTCTCCCAAACTAAGCCAGGCCGGGGCGGGCCGGCGGCGGCCAGACACAATCAAACTGTCAAACATGCAAAAGTCTAGCCCTGACTCCCCACAGCGCCTCTTCCTTCAGCTGATGAACCACTGGGCAAGTGCCCGGCCACTAGTCTCCCCCTCGACCCACTCGGCATCACAGTTTCTCACCTGAATGCCTGGAGTGTCCTGGACTTGAATAGCCAGAGTCTCTCCCTCTATCTGGACTTGTCGGGTGTAGAGATTACCTATGAAGGCAAAGAAAAGGGATCATGTTCCTCCTTCATGCGCAGCCTCATGAAATGTGGGTGTTTTTTGTTTTTTTTTTAATGCAGTATAGCCTGCACCAATACACATAGAAAAAAAGAAAAAAAAAAAAAAAAAGATGTAGTCCACTTCTATTTACTGGGTTTCCTTCTGGTCTTGTTTAAAAGCCAGCTGCAATTTTAACCCCGTGCTAGTAGATTTATCAAACGCAGGTCAAAGTTGGTGGGTTTTTAGAAACTTGCTGGTCTATTTTTAAACTCAGTTTCCATATTTAGAATATTTCCTTGAAGCAAATTTTCTGGCTCAGTATGTGCAGGGTTTCTGTTTTTATTTTAGTACATTATCATTCTCTAAACAGTTATATTTTGTCCACAGGCTCCACTGGATTCATAGGCGAATATGGTTAGTAAATGCACAGTTAATATCCCTGGCATAAAAATGTGACGTGATGATCAACTATCTATCAAAGCAGAAGGCTGCCATATCTTATCTTGGGAGGGCTTATATGGCTCATTTCACCTTAATCCCCAACAGCTACTTCATACAGGCTACTCATTGAAGCAATTTGCTAACAGGTCATAGTCAGAAAGTCCTGAGGTCTCCTGGGACAGTGGCTATTCTCAATCATTGAGAATGAAATATTTGTCTTCTCATTATTCAGGAGTTCTCCTCTCTAAACTCTTCAGCTAGTTATTCTCCCCTGTTAAGGAAAGAATTTTAGGTTTACAACCACCCTCCTCTGGCCTTTGCTTTCAAAGGTCACCCCTGAAAGGCCGCCAGCAGAGGGAGAGGGTGGGGGAGGAGCTGGCCAGCAGTTTTGGGTTTTTGTTTTGTTTCTGGTTTTTTTTGTTTTGTTTTGTTTTAGTTTGATTGGGGATTCTTGTTTGTTTGGTTTGGTTTTTTTGTTTGTTTGTTTGTTTGTTTGGGTTGGTTTTTTTAAATGACCTTTGCAGGCATGGCATGTTTTAAAGGAAAAGGCCCTGGAGTACAAAGGGTGCTTCCAACTGGGGTCCCTATAGTTAAAACATACCACTGGGAATACTTTCGGGCACTTGATAAAATGATGAATGGGCCTGGAATGGAATGAGGCCAGATGGCAGCTGGGGGCTGGGGGGAGGGTGGCATGCAGAATTGGAAGTGGCAGAATCCTGATGCTCACACTGTCACTCTGAAGGAAGTGTCCTTGAAAGGCACTGAGAAATGAGAGCAGCCATCCCAACGGGCTTTCTCTCGGTGTATTTCCTCACCTGCATTTCGTTCATAGTCTCCGATGAATCGTTTGGTGAGGAACCGGACCACCAAAGCTGCAATTGAGAGCCGAGAGCAAGTTAGATGGGTCTCCACCCCTCCCCCATCTAGAACACAACTCTGCCAAAGAGAGCCACAGCCGGCCACCGAAATTCCTACCCGGTAGCTCCTTGAACTCTCTGCCAGACACGAGGGGGTAGAAGCCGGGTGAGTTACGGCTCTGCCAGAGGGGAGGGTCCTGTGCCTCAGCCCCTCCTTTGAGCCCAGCTGGGCCACACCTAAGCCTTCCAGCAGGCGAGTGTCTTCCTAACCTTACAGAACTCTCTGTTCTGCCGCAGACCCTACCAGAGGCTCAAAGCCCTAAAGTTCTACTCCGGCCCGAAAGTCGGCGGGCCACTGTGGACCCGAGTGGCCCTCTTCTGTGGAAGCAGGGGCACGAAGGGGCGGACGATTCCGCTGCAACGCCCACCTCTGCCCTCTCCAGTCCGGGCGGCGGCGGGGTGGGGGGGTCTTCCACGTCCCGCCCCACCACCAAGCCGGTCCCTCGCTTGGACTCACCGGTCTTGCCCACGCCGCTGGCCCCCACCACGGCGATCTTGACCAGCCGGCGGCCCGCAGCCCCCAGACAGTAGTCGGCAGCCGCGCTGCCCGGGGCGGGGTACTCGGCGATGGTGCACATGTTCTGGATGAGGCGCATCGCCGCTGCGGCCGGGCTGCACCGCGCGGGGAGGAAAGTGAGGACGGGAGAGGCTGGCGATGCGCGGAGAGGGTGATCGGGTCCGACGCCGTGCGTCCAGGGAGGGCAGAAGGTACCAGGGAGGACGACCAGACACCGGTCTCAATCTCAGCGGTTCCGGCTCGCAGCTAGGGAGGCTGGCGGCCGGGCGCGGGTTTTCTCCGGCCCAGGCCCCGCCCCCGCCCCGGGCGGCCAATCCCCGGGCGCCCTGCTCGAGGCCCCGCCTCCGGCCTGCAGGGAGAAGCTGCGCCCCCAAAGGAGCCGCGAGCGAGTGCGGGGCCCCGTGAGACCGGAGGAAATCAGGGCGGCGGGCGCGAGGGAGGCAACGTGCGGGATCCAGCCGGCTCCCGCTGCGCTAGCACGCGGCCCCAGCGGTGGCTGCCGGGGGTCACCGGGTCTCCGATCCGCGTGGGAGGATCTGTCCGTCTCTGCCGAGTCTTAGATCCGCGTGAGAGACCTGTCCGTGTCTTCTGGGTCTCAGATCCTCGTGGGGGGACCTGTCATATCTGCGGTGGGGGGAGGGTGTCAGATCCGCGGTGGGTTTAGGGGCACCCATCCTTGTCTGCCCATCTCGCCGCCGGGCCTCCCTAGGCATTCTCTGTGTAGAGTCCTGGGTCCCCTAGCCTCGCTGACCGCTGCCTGCCTAACTGGCTTCTCCTCTGGGAGAACCTCTGACCCTAAGGAACCTGCCGAGGAACCCGATGAGGCCACCACCACTACCCCGAGGCCCGGCTCTGTGCTCTGCTCATGCGCTGGAGACGTTGATTGTTCTTACTTGGTTACATCCAAAGTATTGTCCTGGGTTATACATTTTCCCACCATTGTATCCATAAACAAAGGCACCCCTCCCCGTCATAAAATGTGGCATTTGTCTTTGGGGCAAAATAACCATTTTGCGACAACACCCACACCGTGGAAAGCAAGTGCTGCTCCCCCACAGGCATAACCAAGCCAGAAGCCTCTGGAAGAAGCTTGCCCCTCTCACCCAGGCAGTCATCTCCTCCCGGAGCTGTGAAATGGTGAGAAAACAGTCGCTGGATGGGACTCACTGGGAGGCAGAAGGGCCCTATGTTTAGTCTGGTCATAAGGCAAGGGGTAGTTAACAGTGGCTTGACGCCAAGGAAGATGCAGGGTCCAGCACTCATAAAAAATACCTAGCACCCCAGTGTTCTCATCAGTGAAAAGATTGGCGGTCAAAGGCTCGCCAAATCCCAGCTTCAGCAACCTTCTAGACCTTACCGCAGCCACCCTCTTACAACCCTCGGGCCCTTTTATCTTGGTGCCTAAGACAGCGAAGCCTGTGACTTTTTGTATACCCCTTATTAAAGGCAGAAATGTAAAAGGAGCTGCGGCCAGGATCTACACAGTTTCATTCTGGACTTTATTCACCAGGTATTTGAACAGAATTTACCACCCTGCTCTGGTCAGACTGTGATGGACTCTGTTAACGGTCTGAAGGGCTGAAGGGATTGGAAAGGAAATAGAAAGATGTTGTTGAACTTCCTTGGTAAGCCTTCTAGGACAGACGCATAATCAGGGGCGCACACAGGCTGAGCAATGACTGTAAAAGGCTGCCTTCTAGGGAGAACACTGGAATGAAGTAAGGTCAGCGTCTGAGTCAGGGAGAACAGGGCATGTCCAATTTGCATCATGTCTTTCTGTGTGGTTTAAGCCAAACTTGAGTTTTGCCAGCCTATAAAATGAAACTTAGCAAAAGCTATAATTACAGGTAGCACGCACCTTTCAACCCTCGCCCCCCTAGCCTGCAATTCTGCAGTGTTTACATGGGAAATAATTATGCAGTCTACGGTATTTGTTCGGCTGCTTTTTGCACACACACAGACATGATAAAAGTTCTCAAAGGGAATTTTGCTTTGAATCATTTTAGCTTCTGATGTTTCATTTTCATTACCACGAAACTAACCAAACCTGTGATTTTTCCGTCTGCATCATGGAGGATGAATTTAGTATTCTTATTATAAGTCAAAACGAACTGGCTGTACTTAAAACACGCGCGCGTGCAAACACACACACACACACACACACACACACACACACACTGAAAAGAAAGTTGAGGAAAATGACAAAAAGAAAGGGGTGTTGGTTAACAGGCGTCTACCCAGTAGCCCCCACCTGCATCTGGTTAAACTCAGACAAATAGCACTCAGTTATCACTTCTTGGAAATCCAAATCAGTGGGGTGGGGATGAGGGGGGTGAAGGGACAGGGCGGGAAACATGATATCTATTGAGGGTTTACCAT
Source organism: Peromyscus leucopus (assembly GCF_004664715.2). Classification (NCBI taxonomy): domain Eukaryota; kingdom Metazoa; phylum Chordata; class Mammalia; order Rodentia; family Cricetidae; genus Peromyscus; species Peromyscus leucopus. The sequence continues at coordinate 61,073,696 of NC_051071.1, read as the reverse complement.
ATTCCAGACTATAGGAAAGGAATTTCACTTTTTACCTCTAATTTTAGCAAGGAAAGCGAACATACCTGTAATCCCATCACCCCAAAGCCTGAATGAAACAGGCGGATCCTACGGCATTAATCTGAGGCAGATATTATCATTACTTCCAGGGACCATCCCCACTGCTGCCCCATGAGCCACCCCAAACCGGTTCCCGGTCCTTATCCAGACGCTGCACAATTCTTGCCCAGAGTCTCTCACGGAGACACCGTCAGCTGACAGCTGAGTCGGGTATCATCGGAAGGTTCTGGCTGGGCATCCAGAATGACGTCTTTATTCACACGACTACATTTCAGCTAGAAGGGTGGAAGCATTGGGCATAGCTCAGGCTGCCTCCGAACACACGATTTCTCATAAGTGAGCACTCAAGACACGAAATAGAAGCCAATCTCTTAAAGCTTGTATATGGAATCTGGCAAAGCCTTGCTCTATTGCTAATGGCCAAGCACACAGAACCCAGCCAAACCAAGGCGCGAAGAGGAGGAACACTGGTCCCACCTTTAGATGGAAATAGTGCCAAAGAATCTGTGAGCATCTTTCTTTAAAAGTGAGAGAAACCAAGTTTCACATGCATCTTCACAAAGATCGCACAGCCCATAATAGAGAGTACCAAGAATCTGCAGGTGATCCGTGATACTTAAAACCAGCTAAGTGAGTGCTGGGGAAATAGCTCTGTTGGCAAAGTGTTTTGTGAGAAGCATGAAGACCTGAGTTCAAGTCCTGACAGCACCCGTGTAAAAAAAAGAAAGAAAAAAAAGGAAAAGAAAAACCCAGGCATCATGGCACACACGTACAATCCAGGCCCTGGAGAAATGAAGACAGGAGACGCTCCATCTTGGGGCTTGCTGTCCAGACAGTCTCACAGAATCAGCTCTATGTTCAGTGAGAAATTATGTCTCAAAAAATGAGATGGTGAACGATTGAAACAGACACCCACATAGACTTCTGACCCCCACGGGGTTGCTCACACACATGTGCGTGCACCCACCCACATGTACCCACACATAAAGACATGCATACATGAATAGCCAGAAGATGGTATGTCTCCCTTCCTCTCTGTCTCTCTCTCTTCCTCTGCCCCCTCTCTCTTTCTTAAATAAAGATAAGAGGATGGGAGATTAAAATAGGAGGGATTTGGGGGGAGTAAAGACAGAAATATTTTGCTAAGTTTTGATTTTTGCCTCGGCATCTGGAGTTTCTCTTTGATCTCTAACATCTATCTTTGATCTGAGAGCTTCCAGAGATAATTTGGTGTCTGGAAGTCCTTAGGATCCCAGAATGTAAATTTAATAAATATTTATTTAACATCTGGGCTGTGAGTCTGACAGGCACTGTGCTGGGCTGGGGCTTACTCTGGTGACTCCAGTTACATTTAATATGGGAAGCCGAGATGCGACCAAGCAATTCTAATGCAATGTGAGAAAACGTCTTCATAAAAGAAACTCAGGTGTTACAGGAACACATAGTAGGACTAAGGACCTAGACTGGGAATCGATAGGCTCTAGTTAAGGAATGGCAGGGCTGGACGGTTGCACTGCTGTGTGTTGTACGTGTGTACGTATCTGTATGTGTAAGGATGGAGGAGCTAGTTTGGAAGCAACATTTGCCCCTAGACAGAGGAAGCCGGTAACTATCTGTGCACTGGGGAATCAGAACAAGAGCATAAGACAAAGGCCTCACTCCCAATGAGGAGAACTCATCATGGAACAGAGACCCGGGAGGCAGAGAGCAGAGCACAGGAGAATTCTAAGGACTCACACACATTGTCAAAATCAGAGAAGCTGATGTGGTCCCCTTCTTCCCGGGACATGTCCATGGGAGCTAGATGAGTGTTGCTCCGCCCATATCCCCAAGGGTTGCTTCCAAATTGGTGTGTGTCAAAGTATGTGGGCTTTTGCCAAGAGTTGTAATTTTATTTGATTATTTATTTTGAGGCTTATTTATGTGTGGGTCCAGCAAATAGACACATCTTTGGCTATTGTAAGCAAAACATGATTAGTTTCATCATTATCAAAGGTTTTCTTATTATGAAAACATAATAATTAGAGAGAGCTAGGACCACAGTCAAGTATTCAGGGGCTGCACCTACAATATCTTTCCTCTCTCTTCCTAGCTTGTCCCCCCCTCCGTCTCTTATTGTACCTTAAAAAAAAAAAAAAAAAGAAAATCTAGGGAAGATACAGAGGTGAACACAGTCAAAGTACAGATTATCTGTGGATGAAGATGCCTTTATAAACCCCATCACTTTGTACAATGGAGTATAGGCAATAAAAAAAAATGAAAAGAAAAATAAAGCCATCACAAAGGAACCCAGAAAGTCCATTTCCTCTTATTGGGAGAGGAAAAAGATACAGGGCATCAGTCTAACTTCTGGCTGACGTTTGGAATCCTTTACTTATTGTATATTATCCCCTCTGAGAAACTTTGCAGCTGACTCGCTAGAGTTCTAAGTCTTCCCGACACCCACAGCAGCATGTCCACACTGACTTGGTATCTTCTCTCCTGTAGCCTCCTCCTAAAAAGACAGACTTTGGCACGCTCACCAACTTTCCAAATGACTGGCCAGTTTTGGCTTTCACTTCCACATTACTTGGGAAATACTGCGACCCGGGAATGGCTGCGGTCTGCTACATGGAATCCTGAAGAACCAGCAAGTGTGGAGGCCTGTCTCCAGCACTGGGACTGAGAGAGCATGCTCTGCAATCACGGTTTATGTATCCGAATGTTGAAACTAAAGCGCACACCGTGGCTCAGAAACAGCCCCTGGATTAAAGAGGTCAGAAAGTTCATTCTGCCACATTGGAGCTTTGGGAGATGTTTGAGGAAGCAAACAGGGACAGGGCAGACAATGAATCAAGACGGGGGTTGCACCCAGTGATTCCCCAAAGTGTGTGCAGGTGCGAACAGGCCCGTGCCGTCCACCCTGGAGAGCCACGCTGGCACACAGCGAGGTATCAATGGGGATTTTCCCCTTTTAAAACTCCAACCTTCCTTTTGATTTAATCACAGTTGAAAGACAGCCAGAATCTAGAGTGAAAAAACAAAATAGAGACAAAGGCCAAGGAAAGCTCCATTAAATAAAAGGAGACACCCCCTACATGCATGCACACGCAGACACATGTGCATCTCGTCTCAGAAAACGGTAACTTTGAAAACCCAAAAACAAAAGTCTTCCATTCTAGGCAGGAGGACTGGCCTCGAGGAGGCTCTCCCCTTCCCTCATGCCTCGGCTGGTTTCTATGGCAACAGAAGGAGCCGCATTTTCCTCTTTAAATAGTGTCCTATGACTCCAGCCTCTGGGTGCACTGTCAGATTTTGTCTCTAGCCAGGCTGGCATTTTCCTCCTTCTCTTTCAACCCAACGCACCAATGGCAGGTGGAGGTGATTCTTTCCATGTAGAGGTCTGAAATTTGTCCTCCACTCTCGGTGGCTTCTGTCACCACAGCCCAAGTCATTTTTCTTTTTTTTTTTTTCTGGGAACAGACAACATCCATTTGACAAGCAGTCTGACGGCAACAGTTGGAAACAAACTCAAGTTTTAAAGATGACTTGGGACAGCGCGTTCCCAGTGTGCTTTCACGGGGAGTGGGAAGAGCCAAGGCTGTAGGAGTACTTGAGTACTGGGAACTGACATGACTACATTCTTAACAGGGCCATTTTTAGGAGTTCCTCGAGGGAAACGAAAAGCCTGGTAACACAGCGCAATGTCTTTTAGGCCATTTTCCTCCCTTCTCCAGCAGGAAGGTTCCTCTGAGCAGGTCATGTCTCACTAACACATCATTTATTCAGAAGATCCCAAAGCAGAAGGAATGAGTGTCAGCCTCGGGTCCTCAGGAACAGGAACAAGATCCTGGATAAGATTTTATGATCAGAAGATACACACAGGCAGGAAGATCCAGAAAGACTCAGACAATTGAGGTGGTTGTTTAACATTCGCTGTTGGCTTCAAATTCCTAAGCTGATTGGACATACGTAATATTTACCCTCCTCCTGCCCCTGGGAGTGCAGGACCACCTAAGGCCATTTTAGGGATCCTTATTGTCTCTGTACAGGAGTCAAGGACCTCTCACCAAACCCTGAGCTTCTGCGTATGCGCATGCTAAGCTGGGAGGAAATGGAAGCATTCTGTATCCACCTGTAAACTAGCAAGCGTCGTGCACCCTGTTCCTCATGTCATCTGGAGAAGGAACTATGAAGCTGTGTTTGGGGCCCAAGCCACTGGCTCCCATTTCTGTACCAGGATTGCAGTGTCCATCAAACCCTGCCCAACCCCTCATTCAGGCCACTAGCTCAGTCCATTCCAACACCTGAACTCTCCCAGGTCATAGTACAAAGTCATGGTATGGGTTGATAGCCGAATTAACAGAGACACAGAAATTACCCAATTGGTGACAATGCAAACGGAGACATAATGAGCTTCTTAAATAAGCTTGGCTTGGAATTCAGTCCCCGCGAGGAGACATTTCCCCTCTACCTAGTCCGTGAGCATTTAGGCTTCGCACTGAGATGTTCTCATTATTAATGCATTTTTCTCCTGATTACAAAAGAAAATGGGTAGCAGCTGAGAAAAATGTGATGGGATGGTTTTTAGGAAATGTACGAATGACTCATGTTCTTGATTTAACAAAGGCACTGGCTTCTATATAAAGAAACAACTTAGATCCAAGATAGAAGCTGTGTGCACAGCAGAATGGAGATGGTAGAAGGGCCGTACATTCCAAGGAGTGTGAGGGTTGGTATGTTGGGTCATTTCTGCCGGGAACTTTGTGTGCAGTTCATTATTAGTTCTTATTAATTCACTGGGAATGTAAAGCTATCTACCCTAGACCTTAAGTACTACAAGGTAGGAAAACTGCAGGACGTTCAAGCTGACTCTTAACTGACCCCTAAAGCATGCAACAAGAAAATATTTGTTTCCAAAATGAAGGTGTAACTCCACACACTAACTGGAAGGTGTATTTGTAATTCGATGGTCAATAAGATATAGCTGATTTGAGTATCACAACAATATGTCGAATATCTAGTGAGACCCCATTGTACAAAAGGAATTGACAGGGCTGGAGAAATGGCTCAGAGGTTAAGAGCACTGGCTACTCTTCCAGAGGACCCGGGTTCAATTCCCAGCCTCCACGTGGCAGCTCACAACTGCCTGTAACTCCAGCTTCAGGGGATCTGGCACCCTCTCAGACATACAGGCAGGCAAAATACCAATGCACATAAAATAAAAAAAGGAATTAAAAAAAAAAAAAGGACTGACAAACTATACAAGCTTAATATTCTTGTGTTTTCATCATGAGGGTGAAAGAGACAGCAAGTTCTCAGGCCCACGTTGGCCTCTTATCAGTGGTGGAGAGGTAGTTATTTATAACTTGTCAGCTCCTCTCCCTGACTCCTCATTACCTGCACTTAGATGAGGAGATAGAAGGAAAGCCCTACGAAAGCCTGCCTGTATTCATGGGCCAAGGCTGCAGTGCAGCCAGGAGTCGAGACATTCCTCTGTCCTCTGTGCCCCACAAAAGATGGGGTGATTGCCTCAGACTAGCCATTGCATTGGACTGTCAAGCGGACCCTTTGTGAGCCGAGCGCTGGCTTCTTACAGCCCCAGCACATGCCAGCCCCCGAGCACTGGGGAGAACAATGTCCAGATTGTTAAACAGTACAGCAGGGGCCCTAGAAGCTTCTCAACAGCTTGTTCCAGCCACGGGAACCCACAGCAGCTTCTCCTTCACATCATGAAATAACTTAAAGCCACAAGTAGCCCTGGCTATTTACAACATGTCTTACCTTTCTCCATCCACAGTTCGGTTCCAGGCCCGGCACCACTTAGATTCATGGTCCAAGCTTGTTGTCTCTCTGGCCTTCAGCATCTGCAGTTCCAGGACACCCCACAAACTCCCCAGACCCTTAGACACTCAAGTGCCTTATGTGAAATGATGTAGTATTTGCATATAACCTGCATGTTTCTTCTCTCAGACTTTCAGTCGTCTCTAGATTATTTAGACTCCCCAAAAGAATATAAATGCGGTGTGAGCAGTTGCTTAGCTGTATTATTGTTTAGGCAATTGTGACCATTAAAAAAAAAAAAAAGTCTGTCTATCTTCAGTACAGGCATTTTTTTTCCCCTGGGTATTTTCAATTCTTGGTTCCACATACCATGTTCTATTTGGTTGCTTATCCATCAGCTTTCAGCTCCAGAATATAAACCCTGTGAGTTCATGGCTCTGTCCCTAAAAACCTAGGGACATGCTTACCACAGAGCCCATGCTATCAAATAATGTGTCTGTTTCTGAGGGGATGGGTAGGTGGATCTGTGCATTTTGAGTATACTGAGGAAAAGGGACATCAGATAGAGTCAGAGGAAGTTAAGCTGGTAGCAATGGGTGACCAAAGGAGGGCAAAGATGAGGGACAGGTAGAGACTGGCTTTGAAGGCGAGTCAGGCCCCAGGCTTCTCCAGTCACTTACTCAGCCTTGGCTCACTCTGCCCCGATTCCAGAAGGAGGAAGAGAGTGATTTGAAGTCTGTAGAGATCGCAAAAGATGGAGAGCATCCTGACAGGGGCCAGCTTGGATCTCAGGGAGGGGGAGCAAGGTCATTGGTGCAGAATGGGAGATACATGAAGGAGGTGGTGGGGCCGTTGAAGACGAGGGGAACAGGCAGGTGGGCAGCGTCTGCTAATAACACTGCAGCCAAGGACCAAAGGAGCCCCTCAAGGGAGGCAGTGGGTGCACAGAGCACGTGGTTTGCCGTGGGAAAACAGAAGCTCGGAAGGGAGGGCGTCGCAGACAGCCAAGGGGTGAGCTGGCCTAGGATTTGAGTGAGTAGCTAATAGGGAATTAAAGTGAGCAGTCAAGAATCAAGAACATCTATGAGGGGCCCACCCAAAGAGGCACAGTAGTAACAAGTGTCTTCGCCCAGACCAGGCACTGTGGACTTGCAGGAGAAGGACATCGCATGCAGAGGGAGACTAGAAATAGACCTTCCTGCTGGACCGCAAGCTCACAGGGCAGGGACTCTACTGGGCTTTTCTTGTCTGTGTTCTCCAGCACCAGCAGCTGCCCGGTGTAGAAGAGACCCTCCATAAACAACGAACGGCCGGTGAAAAATGCTGCTCACTTCCTGGCTTTCTACGCAGTACTTCCTCCTGGGTGTCTTGTCCTGAGTCCGCACAGGACTTACCCACCTCTACCTGCAGTAGTCACTGCCCACCAGCTGATCGCCAGCTGACCACAGGCCACGTGCCCGCACTGCTCCACGGACTCCAGGTGTATTGACTCACGACACCGTCACAACCAAAGCCACCTGACAAGGCCGATGCTGATAGGATGCCCTCCCTGCTAACAGATGTGAGATCTAGGCCAGAAGAGTTGGGCAGTCGACCCAAGGGGACCAAGAAGACACAGCTGGGACACGGGAAAGGCTGCAGCTTTTGAGCACAGACAGTCTGGCTCCGGAGACACACAACTCAGAACGCGTAGCCCACCTCTCAATAGACTCCGCTGTCCCCGCTGTCTAGCTTCCCAGGGCAAAGTGCCCTTTATCCTCAGCCCGTATCTCCCCTTTTAATCTCTTCTTCAGCTCAGGGGTTGGAGGAGGTATGTATTTGGAATGGAATGTGTGAAATGCAAGGATTAAAAGAAGGCAGGTTAGGAAAAAGGCTGGAGTTTCTCTCTCTCTCTCTCTCTCTCTCTCTCTCTCTCTCTCTCTCTCTCTCTGTGTGTGTGTGTGTGTGTGTGTGTGTGTGTGTGTGTGTGTGTGTGTGTGTGTGTGTGTGTGTGTGTCTAAAACAGAGTATTGAGCCATGTTGTTATTTCTGCTGTCCAAGCTCACAGTATACACACTTTAGCACAGGCTGGCGCTGGGGAGATGGACGAGTCAACCGAGTATTTGCCTGCAAATGGGAAGGTCTATCAAGAGAACCTGTGAGTTCCAGGCTACTGAGGAGTCCTGCCTCACACAAGATGGAAAATGCTCCTGAGGAATGACACCAACACTGACCTTTCACCTCCACACACATATGTAAACATACATACGAACACACACATACACAAAGTTTAGCACAGGCTTCATGAAGAATATAATCTCTTGTGTGTAATTTCAGTGTTTCCTTTTTCCTTTTGTGCTGAAATCCCGAGGTCTGAGAAGGCCCCCAGCCATTCAGAGCTGATTCTGAGGAATGGAATTTAATTTAATCCAACTCCTAGCCAGGCACTCAACAAGGCACTTAAAAAGGGAAAGGTGGCATTAGTCTATTTCTTCTTGTTTTGCTTTTTCGTACCTTCTGTCCTGTTACATAATGCCAGTCCCATTCAGAATAGAAATAATGCTTCACAATGGGGCCGGTGCCCAATGACGTGGAGCACATTTGCTGAACGCTGGTGGCTATTGACAAATGCCACAGCTCCACTTGAGTTTTCAATCATCAACGGAACCTTTGATTGCTTCATATGTCTTGGCCATGTGACGAACATGTATAGATAGGCAACAGGCTCCAGCAGAGGTGTGGAGGACAGAATTCTATTTCTATTTCTCTTTCTTAGGAAGCCAATTTGTTCGACTGTTTGGGACAGAAAGTTCATTTCCAGGGAAACGTGTTTTCCTGCAAGTGTCGTCATCAAAGTGATCCTCCAAAGTTGAAAGCTTGCTGATTTTTTTTTCAAATATTAAAAAAATTAATTTACCAGAAATACTATGTCTTTAAGTATGATGTAGAGTCAGTAAAGCTTTTGTATTTAAATCACCATACACATGGCATGCCCAGTATGCAGGTCACTGAGAAACAAACAAAAACAAACTTGGTAGGCTGTCTGTCCCTAGGGAATTTAAAGTCTGAGGAAGGCATGGACTTCCATAACAAAGAATCAGTGGTAAACACTGATTCATAAAGCATCAAACTTAAGGAGAGAGATGAAGGTCAGTAAGAGCTGGAGTGGCCATAGGTTGCTTCTTCAAGGAGCTAGAACATGAACTGAGGGCTGGGAAGATGGCTCAGTGGTCAAGCACACGGGCTACTCTTCCAGGGATTCGAGTTTGGTTCCCAGTACCCATGTGAGAGAGCTCACAACCAACTGTAACTCCAGCTCCGGGGGTCTGACATTCTCTCCACAGACACCTGAACACATGTGGCGTACCTTCACACAGACATACATACACATAGGCATAGGTAAAAATAAATCTTCTTCAAAACAACCCAACTGGCCCCTGAAGGGTTGCTGTGGTTTGGGTGGAAGGATGCGTTTAGAGGGTGGGTGAGGCAGTTGGGTAATGTGTCGCAGAGAATGCACTGACAGGGGAATTGTGCTAGATGGAGTGGGGCCCTCAACCCAATATCTATGACATCACTCAGTTCTGGAAGGACCTGGAGGCAGGCAGTTCAGAATTGAGCCTTGGTACTTCCTAAGTGCCCAGACACAGTGGGAAACCCCAAGATTCCAACACATGGGAGAGGCCTCACCCTTCTGGAGCCAGTAGGGAAGACAGGTCCATTTCAGAATCGGCCAGAAGTACTAGGCATGGCGGCACATGCCTTTAATCCCAGTACTCAGGAGACAGAGATAGGCTGATCTCTATGGGTTCAAAGCCAGCCTGGTCTACATATTGAGTTCCAGGTCAGTCAAAACTACAGAGCCAGACCCTATCTCAAAAGCCAAAAGCAAAAACAAAAGATGTCCACTAGAAGTAGAAGGTGTGAAGGGCCAAATAGGGTCAGAAAAACACCACTGTGGCCTTGAGTAATAGTGTGTCTCTATAGAGACGTAAAATAACGTTTATCCATTGCAGATTGGGAGGGCATCAATGACGGACCAAAGAAAAGGTGTCACCCAGGTCTAACGGAGGAGTTTGAGGGTGTGGTGTAGCATTTAGCAAGGACCTCGTGCTGCATCATAACATGGTAGAAAAACAGAAAGTCAACCAGATGTGCACAAAAGAGCTCAAAGAAGGGTGCAGGTTCACTTTGTGACAACCTGCTGTCGGTGTTACTAATGAGATAGACACTGTCTTAGTGGGGTTTTTATTCCCGTGAAGAGACCCCATAACTATGGCAACTCATAAACATCTAATTGGGGTGACTTACAGTTTCAGAAGTTTAGTCCATTATCAACATGGTGGGACATGGTGGCTGCAGGCAGACATGGTGCTGGAGAAGGAGCAGAGAGTTCTACATCCTGATCTGTAGGCAACAGGAAGTTAACTGTCTACCACACTGAGTATAGCTTGAGCATATATGAGACCTCAAAGCCCACACCTACAGTGACACACTTCCTCCAACAAGGCCGCACCTACTCCAACAAAGCCACGCCTCCTAACAGTGCCACTCTCTTTGGGGGTCATTTTCTTTTAAACCACCAGACTATGAGTCTATGGGGGCCATTTTCGTTCAGGCTACCACAGACACCCATCCCTCATTACTATCCATTTCTCTCTTCAAGTTCCCACCTCGTCCAAGCTCTCAATGTCATCATACTTGGAACACAACCAACGAGAGCTTCAAAAGGCACATAGCACATCAGTGTTCCAGAAACACACGCTGCATGTGTGATCCAGCAGGAGCAAGGGGAGGTGGGGTGAGAAGGTGAAGGGTCAAACCTAGGTGACCACAAATCTAAAGGAAGGGGAGGAAAAGAACTCTACAGAACTGTTTGCTTCAGCAGATTGTATCCACAGGCTAAAGTAAGTGCAACATTTGCCTAGATAGGAAGTAGACGTGGGAATAGAATGAAGCCAGAGACCACAGGCAGCACCTGTGGAGTGTCTGTCATGTGCTACATTTATGTTCGGAAAAGACAGGCTGGAACAGACAGCTCACGGGAAGGAGAGAAATCTGAATCACGTGGAGAGAAAGCACATTCAGGCTCTCCTTGATGGACTTATTCAGTCTCTCTTTCATGGACTCATTTATTCATAAAATCACCAATTTGCCCGATCCCAGGTGCCCTCATTTATACTGTTTTCTATATTAAAAACCACTCTTTCATATCATGTAGAATAGACATGAACAGAACTTTTCGTATTTCAGAACAGCCCAGAGTATATATCATATGCTCCGCAACTGTATGTTATGATACAATTGAATATAGATAGGTTCAGTTTAGTCCAAGGTTGAGAGACAGCCAACAGATAAAGTTGGGAGATAGAAGAGCATAGGAAAACCAAAGAGTGAGATGTGCGTGCACAAGGGTCCCCAAAATTGGCAGCCACCAGGGACCCAGCCAGCACTTGTGTGTAAAATTCATCCCCATCCCTCAACTCAGAACAGACATGATAAAAACTGCAGAGTGTTTTTTGTTGTTGTTGTTGTTGTTTTCCGCTTATAAGAGTTTATTAGAGATAAAGGGATAGAGTGCGCAGGCCTGTGGGAGAGACATGTGCGTGGAGAAGAAGAAGGACTGGGAAGCATGGTGCTCCACTTTAAAAACCGGCTGGGGGCGTGGCCAGGTCACGCCACTACTCCACGTGTGTGCGTAGATTACATGGTCACGTTGCGCGCTTACGTAGCCATGTAACGTCACGGACTCTGGTCACGCGAGATGCCTTGACCCGGAACTTGCTAGGCGGAGGTGTCTATATTGGCGGGAAGTTAGAAATTGAAGCGCGCTTAGACACAGAGTGGGTTTACATAGCGCTCTTCTGTAAGCTTCTGAGTGGGTAGTATGCCTTCCATGAGAGAAGTCTGTCCCTTTTAGAGACAGGTTGGGCATCTGAGATTCAGATCCTTACATGGGGGGATATGTAAATAAGTTGCTGTGCTTCCTCTAGAAGGCTGGAAGTGAAGAATAATTTCAAAACTGTGACGACACCTTCCTCTTGACCTCATTCAACACTTACTTGAGTGAGAAAAGTGAAATCAGTCAAAATTTATAGACTGCCTTGCCCCAATTTCTGCATGATTTTGGCTTTTCTTCTTGGTTGTATACGTGATTTATGGAACATGATCCAACAGTTACAACCCTGACGCCCAGTGAGCATAGGGTGCTTTGGGAAGTCAACACTAATGTCACGTGAGTGGCTGTATGGCATTAAGCTGTCCATAATGTCACAGCAGATGTCTAATTGCTTAAGAACATGAATAGAAGTTTCCATTGAAAGGCTGATTCAGTGAGCCTCTCCTCACTGGTGTCTCTGACTCTGACTTAAATCCCTAAATCCTAGGTCATTGTTGGAGATGGTGTCAGCTGCTGGATCAGCCTTTGATGCTGGACACGAAAGCATGGTACCATTAGCTAAATGAGAAGGCTGACTGGGGCAGTTTTTCACTTTACCAAGGAGACACATGGATTTCTAGGCAAGAGAGGAACAGACTCTCTTTTCAAATGAAATGGGATCCTTCTGGGGGTGGGAGGGGAGTGACAGAAGCCTAATTAGAGGTGACTTAAGGATCAAGATGATGAATCCGTGGGATTGTTTAATGGGAAAAGTTAAAAGTGGATTTGTTGAGTTCAGACATGGCTGGGTCTACAGACCACTGTGACATCCACATGTCCAGAGGCTTGTGGCAGACCAGCCACCACTTTTATGACCCAGGGTACTCTTGAGTAGGGAGAAGTGAGAAATTTGTAGAGAGAATATAGAGAGACAGAGAGAGCTAGAAAACACAGGGCAGCTCGGGAGGGCCTGGATCCTAACCCACCGGCCCTTTCTGTCCCTACTAAAGGTCTTTTAAAAGAATGCCAAGGGGATGAGGCAAAAGACCTCCCCCGCACAGCCAAGTGTAGACCATCCCAAATGCCTGGTGACCATGCACATGGTCCAGCCATCCCCTAATGCAGCCTGCTGTGTAAAGCAAGCTTAGATTTCACTAGAAAACCTTTGTGGGCTCCCACAGAGGCCTTGAGCTTGCTCATTTCTTATCTATCTTTTTCTGTGGTCACATTACTTCCCTGGGAGCTCCAGGATTGCATCAGCCCCAGAGGTAGCAATTCCTGGCCCAAAGAGAAGACAAGCCCCCTTCCCAGTCGCTCCACCAAAAGTTCCTGAATCGAGTCTGATTAGCCCTGCATGCATGGTATGTACATTCCCAAACCAAGCCAATTCTCTCAGCCAAAAGCATAGAAACATTTTGTTGGCTGGGCCTAGGTCACAGGCCGGTCATGGAGAGGAGAAGGTGAGGACTACTCTCCTGATGCGCTTGGGGTAAGAATGAGAACAAAACAGTCATAAATGGGAAATGGACGCCAGGCAGGTCAAAGGGCAGGTCACCAACATATACGGCCTCCACATGTGAATGAATGCTATGGTCCAAATGTGACATGTCTTCTGTAGGATCCTGTATTTTAACATATGGTTCCTTAAAGGTAGAGCCTTGCTAGAAGAAGTAGGCCACTGGGGGATGGCCTTGAGCTTTATAGTCCAGACCATTATCCTTCTGGTCTTTGCTTCTTGTGCCCAGAAATGTGAGGAGACAATGAGTCTGAACTCCAATCCACTTTCCCCACCATGATAGACTGTATCCCCTCAAACTGTGAGCACGGATAAACCCTTCCCCAGTTTACTGTGTCTCTGCAACTAGGAAAGTTACTGAAACAATTAGCAATCTCTTTGGGGGGTGGGGCTGAGCTCAGAATGTTGAAATACAGCCGGGTACCCAGTCCTGGAGGATTTAGAGGAGCTCTTCACTTCTCATGTTCTCATTTACTGAGGTTTTCTGGAAGACAGGGGAAATGGAATTTAGTAGTCATTCCTTAAAGGGTTTGCATTTAAATGGCTGCACATGACACTTTCTGGAGAGGTGGAGTAGGGTGGAGATGATTGTGCCTTTAAGTCTCCATTCCACCTCTATCACGTGCTTCTCATACGATCTTTCCATCCATTAATTTTCCTGAGACTCTGTTTCCCCTTGGAGAGACCCAAATACAGTATGTTTCCTACCTCTGTGAAAGCTGAGGCTATGAATGCTTGGAACGATGAGAAAGACTTGAGGGATTATTATCAGGAATAATTATAAGTATAATGCACTGAGCCCTTCCTGTGACTTGGGTGACACTTACATGGTTCATCTTCCTCGGGTTCGAGTGTTGAGAAAAGCAAGTCCAAGAGAAGCCAAGGGACCTGCCACAGTCATCTTGCCAGAAAGAAGTCAAGCTAGGATTTGAACTCAGATCTTTTTGGCTTGGTCTGTAGCCTCCCTGACACACCCCACTCTTGGTAGGACTTGTTTTCCAACGTTGGTTAAAAGCTCTTGTAGCAGCCACTCTTCCCTAAAGCTACCAGCACCACTCGCTCTCTGGTTTGCCTAAAGAATGGTGGGCTGAATTTCAACATTCTGAGCCCAGCCCCATCCCCCAAAGAGATTGTTAATTGTTTCAGTTGCTAGTGTGGGGGAGGAGTTATAAAGCTGAGTTTAAATTGGGATGCAGATGTTGGCTGTGATTATGATACAGATTATCATAATGATGATCAGATTATGACAAGAGTACAAAGGCCCAGGAGACGTGGGGACCAAAGAGTCTATGCAACTTGAACTGAGATAGAAAACCACCAACATATCCTTCTATGGCCCGCATACCTGCCCATTGGAGCAAAATGAGACCTCAGCCTCAAGCTTATCTTCTTCCTTCCCTATCCCTAGGGGCAGACTCCATGCAGGAAGTCTCAAGGAAACCGGAGAAGCCGGACAAGCAAGGTAGAAGAGTCATGTGAAATGGTGACTTCCTCTCAGAAAAGATAGGCCCTTAGTAATGAGACCAGTAGCTCTCTGACTCTAGGAGACGGTGACATGAGACTGAGCTCCTGAGGTCCCTTCCCTCTGTTTGTCCCGGGAAAAGCCCCAGTGGAGGTAAAAGAGAAAGGTTATGAGGCCAAGGTTTGAGAGCCCTGCAAGATGTTTATAGTCAAGATCTCACAGCCAGACAGGGCTGGACAGACCACTCATTAATGTTAGACAGAGCTTCACACAACAGAAATCTCGATGTGCATGTCTGAGGCTGTGGTCAGGGTAGACGCCACAGTGTTGTCCAGACCTGGCTCCATTTACATGTCATGGAGCAGCCCTAAGTGTGGCTCCTATTCCAGGAATGCTATCTGGTGCACGCTTCAACTTAGCTGGGATGGTTCGCACCTGTAATCACAGTACTCAGAAAGCTGAGGCAGGAGGATGGTGAGTTCTAAGTCAGACTGGCTATACAGCAAGATCCTATCTCAAAACAGAACACAATTAAAAATGTGCTTAACCTTTCTGGGGTTCGGTTTCCTGGTTTGAAGAAGGGGGTAATTATAACATTTGCTTTATACGGCAAACAGGGTGATGAATTGATAGAGATCTTATAGGACATACTGATGCGATAATCTTCAGCTGCTGTTGTTTGTTTTGTTCAGGAATAGAACAATGCTAGGTATATGGTAGGATCTCAAGAAATAGTTAGTTGTCTAATCTAATTTCCTTAGCCTGTTATAATCAGGCTAAGGAAATGACAACACTAATGGACACAGTGGGGGCTGTATTCAAAAAGAGGGGGAGAAGATGGAGTGGAGAGGAAAAGTAGGAGGAGATAGGTGAGGAACTGGAGGGGAAGAGGATGGAGGTGGATTGGATCTGAATACATTAGATCCATGTAGAAATATTAAATAAAATACCTTATAAAGGTGGAAAGTGAGTGGCAGCATCCTGAGGTTGTTCTCTGACCTCCACACATGTGCTGCAGCATATATGTGCACGCACGCACGCACGCACGAACGCACGCACGCACGCACGCACACCCATTCAGAGATGTAATTCAATAAATTATCATTATTGTGGCGGCTACAAGGCGTACCCAGCTTCCATCGACAGCGCACTCTGTTCGTTCAACACCTAGAAAGAACTGGTTTGTCTGACCCATCTTTGTTTCCGGCCAGCTGAGCTGGAGTGTTCTTGTCGAAGGGCCGCAATGGAAGGGGCAGCCCACGCTGGCTTACCCAACCAAGCCCGTGGACTACACATGCTACCACCACCTACAGCAGACCAGACGCTGCTAATGGCTTTTGTTCATCTGCCAAATTCTTCTGCCTGCCCGTCCTCCTTTGGGAAGGGAGTTCAGACATGACTGAGTCCTCTGGAAGCCAGAACAGACCAGAAGCTGAAAGCCTTGGAAGGCCAGCAAGGAGGTGGCCACCAAGGGGACAGTTGTCGGGATCCTGCACAGCCCTAGAGGTATTTTGATTTCTTCCTGCCCTAGCTGCCTCTGCAATTACAGCTCTGGCCTTCGGATTGCCTGCACTTCCTTTCCTCCAGAGGAATTGTTACAGAGAAAGCTCGCAGGAGTCAAAACAAGCCTGGTGATATGAAAACCATATGTAAACTTGGCACGGTTGCCTTTTAGCCTAATGGGCCTCCCAGACATCACCGAGCTGCAGACACTGGCCTTTTGTGAGGCTGGAGACCTGGCTCCCTCCCTCTCTCCCATTCTGTGAAGACAAAATGAAAAAGGAAAGAAAGACAAGGAAAGTGGCCAGCCCTTTTCCCATCAACCGTGTGCTTCCACAGGCTCGGGGCTGAGTGGCGTTAGACTCCGTGAGGGAAAAGCACGCATTGGGCTTCTGCTTCCAGCCTCGTCCCCAGGGCCGTCATTTCAATCACTTGGTCCTCGTGGGCACACCCTACCCCCATTTCAGAGGTTAAGTCAGTGAGGCTGATGGAGGTCAAGCAGCCTGTGTGGGAGTACCGATAACTGGTATTTCTGCAGTGAAGCTTCAGATGCAAGAGATTATAAATGAACATCTTGATCTTTATTTTTGCAAAGCTGCCTCCCAGTTGACCTTTGGATCATTTCAAACACATTTAGCAACATTCAAAACTTTGCCTGCAGGCTTAGTTTCCCGTTAGAGAGAGAAATTGAGACATAATTCTCTCTTCGTGACGTTGCTGGAATGTTGGGTAATACTGTAGTATGCTATTGCTGTTTCTACCTGAAATTACTATAGGCCAAGGCCCGTTGGGTGTGGAAGAGGACTATATTCCAGAATGATCGCCACTGTGGTGCTAAAAGTTAACATTTTTATAGAGTAGCTTCCAAACAAGGAGGAGGAGGAGGGGGAGGAGGAGGAGGAGGAGGAGGGGGAGGAGGAGGAGGAGGAGGAGGAGGAGGAGGAGGAGGAGGAGGAGGAAAAGCTGAGTGTGGTGGTGTCACACACCTTTAATCCCAGCACTTGGGAGGCACAGGCAGGTGGATCTCTGTGAGTTTAAGGCCAGCCTGGTCTACAGAGGACAGCCAGGGCTGCATAGTGAAACCCTGTCTTGAAAAACCAAAAGTAATAATAATAAAAAATAATAAACAAAAAGAAAAAGATCAGATAAGTAATATATACTGCCTTGCACTTAATAATGGCTTACCCTGTGTGTTTCTGGAAACACTGGAAAAAACTAGGGAAAGCGTGCTCAAAAGGCAAATACTTCCACAAACTAGCCTGTGTCTGTAGTCTATGCACTGAAACTTGTCTTCTTGGAATGGCTTCTAAAGATGTCCAAGGATACTTGAGCGGCATATGCAAACTCAATAAGCTCTAGTGCTATCCCATGGGCTCTTGAGCTGATATGAGTTCCTCTCTCGTGGACTTCAGGGACCCTGTCTGGCCTCAGTCAGTCCGCTACAAGATGCTTCCTGGGTTGCTTCAGCGCTCTGAAGGAGCTGTCTGGTGATGAGTCTGGAAAGGAAGGCTCTCCTCCTTGCAGAGTGCTCCATGAAACATTAGTATCCCACAGATGAGAAACGTGTGGCAGATGGAGGGGAAGGCAGCCCAGGGGGCAGGGAGCAAAGTCCCCTCAGACTGTGGCCCGCAGGAGTCACTTGGTAACCACATCTACTGGCTCTAAGAAAAAGCCGTGTCCACAGGGCGTGGCGAAACACAACATTTTCATTATGCTTTGATTTATCGTGGATCTTGTCAGTGTGGGCCAGTGTGTGACAGTCATCCCCTGAGGTGGGGATACATTTCCAGACCCTCAGGACTGGAGCATGGGGTAGCGCTAGGCCCCACCCACATTTGCTATTCTCCTATATATCTGTGTCCAGATAAAGCCTAATTTATAGATTATGCAAAGCGAGAGATCAATGTCACCAGCTAACAATAAAACAAAACTGTTATAGCATGCTATGATAAATGTAGTAAAACGTAAGAATTATTTATTTGGGGGGCTTTTTTTATTTAATGTTTTCAGACTGAAGTTGACCGTGGGAAACGGAAACTCTGAAAATGAACACTTCAGATGGGGGTAGTAACTGCATCGTATACATGCACTACTCCTTCAGAACAGGCTGTCTTTTAAATAAGCTGGCTTGGTTCCGAATGACGTGGCGTGAGGGTGGGCGTGAGGGAGAGAAGTAGGAGTGGAAAGATCTCTGTAACCAGTGTCCAGGCTCCCCAGCTCCTCTGACAGCCTTTGATTGCCATTATTTTGGTGCTCATTATAAAATATACAAATGAACATTTGCTTGAAATCTCTTTGATATGACTTTGCAAGCATTGCTGGATCTAACCAAGCATAAAGAGAAACCAAGCAATAATCGGTCCCATCTCCAATAGATGGATGAAATAGAAATGTATCCAGCCCATTTTCCACAGCAGATTAAGGCAGCACATGGTGTTGTCTAAATGGTGTCCTCTCCAAAGTCACCAGACCCATGAATGAAGGTCAGCTCGCTGATCATGCAGACACAAACCCCATAGTACTCTGTTTCCATTCAAAGCATTGCTAATTGCCCTGTGAACAGAGAGCTCTTCTTGAGAGAATGGAAAATCCAAACGTGATTTGAAGAGAATTGACTTGATCCAGGAGCTGATAGTATTTCCAGAGCCAAGTCTCAGAAGGACCGCAGAGCAAATAGAGAACATTTCAATGGCATCGGCGGAGGATGTGACTTGTCAGGGCAGATTTGCTAACAGGAAAGGGAGCAGAGGCCGTTCTTGTCTAGACGTCTGATTAGTGGGGAACTGCAGGATTAGGAGAGTGTGGAGTTTTCTGGCTGCCATTCTAAGGAGGCTGGGCTTTCTGCAAAGAGCCCTAGATGAGAGTAACATTTGTTTCCATTGAAAATGCTGACTGGTCCGGACGGTACACACCATGCCAGACCCAGGAAATAAAACACACTGTGCCGCCATAAACACACTGTGCCGCCGTCTTGGCATAAAGGCGTGGACTTTGGATCTGCTTCATTTAGGGTGTGATGTTTTTGCTCATTTGCAAGATTTTTAATAATAAAATTTATAATTAAAAAGAAATTAAGGAGTGAGGGACCCTCAGGGTCTTGGCCTCAGAGATGGAAGTGTCCCTGGGGACACTGCAGCTCTGGGACCACCCCCCTTTCCTTCTCTGCTCCTCCCATTTCAGCCCCAGCTTGCACTCTGATGCCCATCCCCCGGCTTAGAAAATCTGCCTTACTGTTGGAACAGTTCACCTGGGTCTCCTCAGCCCACCTAGGGCTCTCTGAAAGCCACAGCCCTTCAGGGATGGAAGCTATGACTGGGGTAGGTGAGGGAACAGACCTTCCTGCTAGGGTGGCCCTGAAGGGAGGTGAGTGCGGAGCAGGGGACCCCGAGGACTCTGGCAATAGGTTGGGATGATAAGCCATCGCTGAAAGGAAATAAGTTCAGAATCTGAAACGTGAGGCTCTCGGAGGAAGTCCTGTCTCGAAGCTCTCCGCGTCACTATATCCCTCCCGAGCTCCTTGTGGTCCCCGCTGTCAGCCGCGGCTGCCTGCAAGCCCCAGGCTGCATTCTTCTGCAATGACCTAAGACAAGGAACAGCCAGACACTGTTTGTTAGGAAGTCCCAGCCCAGCTCAGTCACAGGAACAAGCCACCAGCAAAGGCAGTGGGGTTGGGGCTTGAACATGCAAAGGGTAAGATCAGTCATCCAGGGCCAACTAGGGAAACCCAGTATCACTGTATTCAAAACAGGGGATCCTGTCCAGGGACTGTTACCAGATGATGGCAGAGCTAGGACAACTAAATGGTGGGACAACCTGGAACCGGCCACAGCAGAAGCAGCCACTAAGCCAAGGCTGGAGAGACAAAAGAGGAAATGGTCCAACCAGACCTCTGGCCATGGAACGCTGGGAGGTCCGGAACACTTGGCGGTGTTTTTCTCCCTTTGTCCCACCCTCCAACCTTTGCCCCACCCTCCAGTGGCCGGTCAACGGCTCCCATTGGCTGAGTCCCGTAGGCTGACCCAAGTGGCTGTTCCAAGGATCTAGGAAAGTGGGGTCTGTCTGTCTGCCTGCCTGGACAAGCTGGGGCAAGCGAGTCAGAGAGGTCAGCCCACGTGTTCTACAAAACACTCTCCTGGCACCCCATGCTCATCCCTCAGCAACAACAGGAGTCACGTGACAGGGTGACCTCTTCCAATGACTGTTTGTTTAACGTTTCTTTCTTGGTCCCCAAGTAGCCCCTCAGCCCCCCCCCCCAAAAAAAAAAAAAACTCTAGGTTTCACGAGGGCAGGGGTGTAGTCCGCTTGATTTATTGATGATTCTTTAGAAATGTTTGTTTCAAGGGCTCGGGGCGCAACTCAGTGGTAAGGCGCTTGCCCAACTCAGTGCAAGGTCCTGGGTTCCATCCCCAGCGCAGTGCAAAATGAAGAAAAGTGAAGAATGTATACGTAGGTAGAAATACTTGCTGAAAATGATTGAATCCAGGGGCCGGAATGGCGCAGTGGGCAAAAACCCTTGCTGTGCGAGCCTGAAGACCCGAGTTCGAATTCGCAGGACCTATATAAAAAGCCAGGAGTGGCCACACACGTTATCTGTAATCCTAATGTGACAGGTGTTTGGAGACTGGGCCAGGTGTTTCCAGGTTCTCAACCTCTTCTTCACGGAATTGAATCAAAGACTCACACAGATTTTCAAAAGTAGCAAAGGAACTATTAAAAAAAAAAAAAAAGCTATATAACAATTTGCTGTCAGAGAGCAGCGGATCACAGGGTTAAAAGTACCCGAGCACCCCAATTATCTATGGGGTTCAAGAGAAGGAGTCAGGTTACTGGGAGACATAGTGAGAATGATTGTCTATGATGATCAATAGATTAATTAGATTACACGATCCTTTTTCTGCTATATACACTCTTCCCCATAATGCATCTGCTTTCAATCATATGCATATCTAATGCATTTTGCATTCCCATAAGATAGTAAATAGGAGAGTCCCCCTAAAAGTGCACTTGAGGATATGATCTTCCCTTACTGACCATGAACCCCAAACCAGTTCAGACAAGAGCAGCCCTCCTACCCTCCGACCTGGATACACTGAGAACTTGTTTGAATAGAAATTACCCAAGTTTAATTGTCCTTAAGGGGAAGAGAAATGTATCCCACTGTTCAGAGGAGAGTATGGGTACAGCCTGATGCAGCAAGTTCTAGGGCAGCTAGCAGGTTTCTAGATGTGTTGTTCTGAAAGAGGTGTGTGCAAAGCCCAAGCCAAGCAGAGTCCCAAGTTGCTAAGCTATTCCCTATGCTCACCTGCCTCATCCACTTTGTGGGACTAGAAGTAGGAGGATTGCTGGGGTCGTCTAGCTGCTGACCAAGCTCCAGGTTCATTGAGATTCCCTCTATTAAGGGAATAAGGTGGAAAGTGATAGAACAGGTCTCTCACTTTCTCCTCCACAGGCAAGTGCATGGGTGCTTACATCCACATATTTACATCCATGTACACAACACACACAGGAAAAAAAAATGAGTAACTGTGCACTGCCCTTCTTGCAAGCAACTGATTCTTAGAGTGGGACATGGACATGTTGGACTCTAGATCTAGGGAGAATAAGATATAAGCCTGGATCTTCTACGAGCTATGTCACAGTAGAATCTTAGAACTTAAACAGATTTTACTGGAAGTCCAAGGCAGGATTCTGCCACTTGACAAAATATGATACTGTTTTATCAACTACAAAATGATGTATTAATGTTAGGGATTATGGTAGTGATTATTATACTTTGCTCAGATGAGCTTATCTTCCCTCATTTCCATGACCTGTTGACATTTGGGCACAGGTAAAATTTGCAGATGACAGTGTGAGCTGCTGAATCTTGGGAAGAAAAAAAAAATGAAGACAACCAAGAGTCGCACAGAGGAGAGAAAAGACATAATGAAGAAGCTGGTAAGTCCTCAGGAAAGAGGAAAGGGACAGACAGACCCGAGGGAGGGGTGTGGAGATTTGGGGACAGCTGATCAGGAGCTAGCGAACGGCAGTTGGAACTCGTGTGGTGAGTTTTATGGGCTTGGAAGGCAACTATCAAGTTAATAACTGTAGTAGACAACCCGAGCAGTTTAGCGTCTGCTTCTTGCTTATGATGGGAAAAGTGTCTAGCTAAGACAACCCTGTAAAGCAGACAGTACTTATTTCTAGTAAGCTCTGTGTGTGTGTGTGTGTATGTGTGTGTGTGTGTGTGACCTCTGTGAGCACCAAGTATACACAAAATGCATATAAATACATGCAAACAAAACACACATGCATATAAAAGAAACACTTTCTTAATCTTAGGGAAAAGAGAGAGCAAGGAGGTGGGTGTGGGCAGGTTGTGGAGTTTTGCGAGACACAGAGGATGAGATCGGCAGTGTAACAAGAAGGAATGATATAAATCACAGAGGCACTTAGAACCAGAGCTGTGAGGAACCCAGTGGAAGCTTCTGAGCAGAGTGCTGACATATTCCCCCTTTGATTCTGCAGGTTTCTTTATTCAGGCTGCCATGTCATTGTAGACCAACATGGTCGTGTAGTCCCCAAGAGCGGATGTGAGAGATCAGTGCCGTGACAAGGAGTGACCCAGATCAAGGAGTGGTCACATGTTGAATACATGGTGACAATTGAGTCCACTAGATTGCCTGAGTGTCTAATGTTGAGAGTGAGAAAAAGAAGTCATGGACAGCTCTTCTGAGGATGAGGAGGGCAGTGACCAGACAGCCAGAGGTTTGAGAGTGCTTAGAAGTTCCGTTTGGGCCGGGCGGTGGTGGCGCACGCCTTTAATCCCAGCACTTGGGAGGCAGAGGCAGGTGGATCTTTGTGAGTTCGAGGCCAGCCTGGGCTACCAAGTGAGTTCCAGGAAAGGTGAAAAGCTACACAGAGAAACCCTGTCTCAAAAAACCAAAAAAAAAAAAAAAAAAAAAAAAAAAAAAGAAGTTCCGTTTGGATCTGGTTGATTCAGCACACCAATTGAGCATCCAAGTGGACATGCCAAGGGGCATATGGACGTAAGTGTGGGCTAAGTAGACAGATGCCACTTGAGGATCTGAGAACACACAGTGAGTGGGTAGAGACTATAAAAAGAGGGAAACAGAGGATCCAGTGCACCACAGCTGGGCCTGGACCAACCCACCAGCCATGGAGTCATCTTCCTGTTGGCCTATGCAGATCCTCTTCTGTTTCTCCAGAGTCCTCGAGGACCAATGGTGTTATTGCGGGTAGAAAGCAGCCCCAACTTGGGATATCAGGTGATATTTCAGGGTCAAAAATACATATATATTCACATTTAGACAAGAGTTGTATAAGAACATTTGCCAGGGCGAGGCAGGGGTGGTGGGCGGCGGCAGGGTTTGGCAATGAGTCTCCACAGACCTGTCATGAGCTGGGCTTCATGTGTACCGCCCCGAGGCTTTTTATCAGGAGCCAGCTTAAAAGACTCAGGCCCAGCTTTTTATCATTGTGCCTGCTGCTTAAAATTTCATCTGTCCCCAGGTTTAATCACCCGGAAGTTCTCTCCTCGTATTCCCCCAGAGGTGTCTCCCTGCCCTGGAAAGAGATAGGGATGCCAGGAGGGAGGCAGGGAAGGAGAGACAGGGACGGAGGGAAGGTGGGAAGCCTCATCTGCTCCTGGGACTTCATGTCCCATCAATGTGCATACCGTCAGCCTGTCACTGGTGCTTTCCCCTCTGATCACATGCACAAGGGAGGAGACCCCCCCCAAAGACACCAAAGACAAGGCTTGTCCTTGCAAAGGGATTCAGAGGTGGGTGGCTTTTCTGGAGTACTTGGGCTATGATGGAAAATGCAGCGGCTAAGGGGCCTTCCCCCTGAGTGCTACCCATGAACCTGCCGTGACTTTGGGCACGTGTTGAACCTTCGTGCGCCTCACTCTCTTCACTTACAGAATAGAGGAGGCTGGAATGGCCCACGGGGTTGTGCTGAAGATGAGTGGAGCTGGAGTGTGCAAGCTACAGAGAATGTCCATCACAAAGGGACTTTCTTTTGTGGTAGGGAAACAGTGGCTGTGCCCTGCTACTGTTACTGCTGCAAATTGTTGCTAGAGAATGTCCTCGGTGTTGGCTTCAGGACCTCGGAGGTGGTGGCTCCTGCCCTCTGCGGTGCTCCAGTCAAAACACAATAGGTGAGGGAGAGTGCCTCTTCTGTCTCTAACTCCAAGATAGGGCCCGATTCTGCAGGAGCACGGTCAGGAGGCCACAGCCATTGGCAGCGGACAAAGTCACGCAATGGGAGGCAGGATGGTACTGCCAGAAGCAGAGTGTTGGCCGTGGGAAACTGGCCTTTGCTTCTTCTGCCCCATGTTCTCTCCAAGGAAGCGCTGTATCATCCAGATCCTAGGAGAGCTGTACAGAGCGCTCTGAACACCCAATGCTGCTGGCATCTTGGGTACAATTTCAAGAAAACCATCACATTTCATTAACTTGTTCCGGGAAGAGGCTCCAACCAAGCACCAATGCCCACACTTCTGAGAAGGGTTGTCTGTGCACCGGGCACTAGCAGGGTCTTGCTCAGCTTTGAATCCCCTGTTCCGGTCGATGTTTGGGCAGCACTGGGTACATCTTTGTCAACATGGGAGGTAGGTGCTCATGAGCAGCTTGCAGGGGACATTGAGTGCCCTGGCTGTGCCAACGTGGGAAGAGGGAAAAGAGAGAGAAACAAGAGTCCCTGGCTGAGGGCCAGGAGCAGACCCCACTGTGGCATGTAGGACCCCAGGCAAGCTACTCATTTGGCCCTTGAGTTGGGGGTGGTATTTAGTGGCTAGTACAAGAATTCTACCCGTGGGTACCTTCAGTGGGAGGTTTATTCTCCCAATTCCCCCCAAATAATTTAGAGTATCTTTATATCAAGGAGCTAAGCTCCTTTTAGTTCTCTGACCTGCAATCTTAATTATTTCTTTTCGCTCCCAAAGTTGTCTCGTGAACCAACATGGCTGTCAGGGGCTCTGCCCACTACATTCACATTCCAGGAAACACAAATGTCATGCAAAGAAAATGCAGAAGAGGTTCACGCCTTTTATCCTCTATAGAGTTTTCTAAGAATCCCATTTTTTTTATGACGAAAGCTCCAACACACAGCCACATCTATTTATAGAGAAGGCTGGGCAAGCATGGAGGGGCTGGGTAAGCATGGAGGGGCCGAGGGAGAGCTGAGAGAAGGGGGGGGGATGGGGATGGGGACTAGCGGGAGCCGTATGGGCTCTGCATGACTGTCCTGAACAAGTCTGCTCTGATCTTAAACCTTCGTGCCCTCTAGGAAAAAAGAAATGCCTTGTGCAGCCACGTGTTTATTACCTTCTGTTACTCCAATGTTCCCACAGAACGTCGGAAGCTCTCCCCTTATTTTCTTGAACTGGAGGTCGCCCATGTCCCTCTAGCTACACCCTGACCCGTGTTCAAGCAAACAATCCTAATTACACTCAGCATGCCATAAGAAGAAAAGAAAAAAGACTCGACGGTACGAGAGGGCTTGTTGGGGAGCAGTGGGGCTCCATCTGAAGTGAGAGGGGATAGAAAAGGGTAATGGGGCGTGAATGTGATCAAATCCATCTCCCACAATGCTGTGCCATAGTCCCCCGGTTGGGGCGCATTCTGGCGGAGTGCCACGCTGGCACATTTCCCAGTGCGCGCTACCTTGGCAGCAGAATCCCAAGTCTCCCAAAGCCTGGTGGCCTGAGCACTGCCTGTCTGAACCACTCACGTCTGCCTCTGACTCAAAGACCCGGGTTCTATCCTGACAGTGACACTGTCTGTCAGATCCTTTATTCCTTCAGCAAGAACTTGTCCCGCATCTGGCCTGCCCGATACACCGCTCCCTCGCCATCCCAAGGACCAAGCCCGCCAATGTCTAGTAGAGACGATAGGAACGGGGTAGTCACAGTGGGAGGGTGAGAATAGGTCAAGCCTGAGGCTCCTCGGCCTTCCTGGGCAGGTCCTTGACCTCCAAGTTGAGAGCTGAACAGCAAGTGGAAGTTATTCAGGTGTGAGGAAGGAAGAAATCCAGGCTCCCTCGGGCTCCCGTGGAGAGCGTGAAGGCAGAGAGGTCCTCAGTGCTGCTCTCCCCGGGAGAGCAGAAGGCAGTTTGGGTGGGAAAAAGGAAATGCACACAGGGTTAACACAGAGATCACAAGCGAACTGGGTGACCAAGTAGCAAAGATGAAGAATTCAGACATGGGGGCGGCTGGTTTGGGGCTTCATAACTGTGTGGTGAGGTATCGCGGAGAGGGATCGGCCAGGAGGGTAAGCCAAAACCCGAGACTTCGGCTCTGAGAGAGGCCAGTTAGTGCAAAGCCAAGCCCTCTACCTGAGCCCCAAAGAGCCCTCCAACCTGTATGGGGCCATATGGCACGTGGTGGCAGTGTCCTATAAAGGGCTATGGACAGATAGTAGAGGCGTGGAATTCTGGGTCCTGGGACAGAAGCCTGGTCACTGGGGCATCATGGAGGAGCTGCCACCTTGGGGAGGGCCAGAGTCCAAAGAGATAGGAGTGGGGATCTCCAGTTACCCCAACCAGGATGGGCCCCCCAAATCTGTTGGGCACGACGGAATTAGGAGAGGCGCCATCCATATATGGTCTGGGACGCTATTGGGGAGTGGGGGTGGGGGGTGGGAAGATGAGTGGTGCCGCAGTGCATAGTGGGAGTGAAGTAGGCTACTGTTGCATGATTCAGGCCCCAGGCTTCTTCCTATCACCACAGGCGAGGCAGCTGGCGCACCACGTGGCGGCGAAGCCTATGGAACGCTATCCCAAAGACCCAGCCTAGCCCAAGTGCTGAAGTCTTGTAATCAGTTTAGCTACACCACAAAACCCAGATCAGAGAGAGGATTAGGATATGTGGCTTGTGAAGCGGTGCTTTGAACTTCACTGTGGAAGCCCCTCCCCAAGCGAACAAAGAACGGCCCGAGGTATTCACCGTGACACAAACACATCGCTACCCTGGCCTCCCCGAAGCGAGGAGACCCCCTCAGCCAGCGGCTGGGTGATCAGTTGGCATCCCCAATTGCCTCCCTGTGGCGTTCCACTCAGGTCTCCCAGAGGAGAAGTGGACCATGTCGCAGCCTGCTGCTCCCGGAATGGCAAGCATCTGAGAGGCTGCCCCTCTCAGTGGTCCCCAGGATTCAGGAGACTGCAAGAGAGGCGAAGCTCCCTCCTTGTGCTCCCTCTCACCGTGTTAGAAG
This sequence comes from Peromyscus leucopus, assembly GCF_004664715.2. Lineage (NCBI taxonomy): Eukaryota > Metazoa > Chordata > Mammalia > Rodentia > Cricetidae > Peromyscus > Peromyscus leucopus. The sequence continues at coordinate 61,046,325 of NC_051071.1, read as the reverse complement.
AGTCAGGGGGTGGGGAGTGGGAGGGAGGGGTGGGGGTGGGAAGCAGCCCCTGCCCGGCCCTGCGTGCAGCTTGGGTTATTGTTCCCAGATGGGGACTGTCAACCCCCGTCAGCTTCAGATCTGCGCTGAGAGCACTACATCCGCATTCCCGGGATGCGTGGCGTCCCAGAGTTCACCTTCTGCACCCGGATTCAATAACATGTCAAAGCCCCTCAGTCTCACCCTGAAGGAGCTGAAACCTTCTCAACCCACTTGCCTCTGCACACACATACATGCCTTGCGCCTGTCCAAATATTGAAGCTGGACCGAGTGTAGCCATGTTCAGTCTAGGCCAACTGGGCCCCACCTGCCAATGCCAGCTCCAGGGTGAGAGCCAAGAGCCCTTGAATGTATGCCCTGGGCCTTGGGACTTGTCCAGAATACTGTCCCGGTGTGTGGTAGCCTGGGGAGCTGGGGGAAAGAATTGGGCAATTGGTCTGGCTGTTCTTAAGTCTGCCTATAGATTAGCAATTGCCAAAGTCAGGTTCTGCCTATAGCTCCAGTGTTGAGGGGCTAAAACAGGAGGGTACTGGACTATAAAAAAGTCTTTCTAGGGACTTCTTTCACACAGCCCCTCCTGCCTGGTCCCTACACTGCCTCTCAGAGAAGGAAGGATGCTCTCAATCAGACTAACCCTTCCTACTTTTGCGGTCTCATTATTTCAGAGACTAACTAGATGGGAACAGTATTGAACCTGCAGGTCATGAAGTCTCCTGTGGGCACAGTGGTGGGGACCTAGAGCCCAGTGTTGATAAACGGATGGTTGGAGATCACACAGCATTAGTGAAACACTTGGATATACAATTCCAGATTTTTTCCCCCCTTTTTAAAAAAAAAGATCTCACTCTATAGTCCTAGCCAAACTGGAGCTTGCTCTGTAGACCAGGCTGTCCTCGAACTCACAGAGATCTGCCTGCCTCTGCCTCCCAGTGCTGGGATTAAAGACATATGCCATCATGCCTAGCCAATTAAAATTTTTTTACTCTCTAAATATTGTGTTTCATTGTGTCACACACACACACTCAAATATAAGCAAGTCCTACTTCTAATCCTTACAAACACGATCTGTAGCTCCAGTTACTGGGACTATAGTGATGTTGAAATGAGGTCATCAAGATGGACCCTGATCCAGAAAGGCTAGTGTCCTTACAAGAAGGAGGAAGTCATGCATGAAGGAAGGGGCAGAGATCAGTTCCACAGCCAAGGACCGTCTAGATAAAGCCACTACCTTCTGAAGGTGGTAAGAAAACCTCACCTCAAGTTCTTGGAGGAACTGCCAATGCTTTGAGTTCACATTTCTACCCTCTAGAACCAAGAGAAGGCTCTGTTGTTTGATGCCACCCACGTTGTGTGACCACAATCCTAGGCAACTCATATGCCACCCAATAATGTTCCTGATAAAATCCTGGGTGGAACTGATACAAAATATTGCTTGGACAGTGATGAGAGGGAGCCTGGGGATTCAGGACTACGTCCTAGATCACGTTTGGTGTACAAGCCACCTTCAAAAGGACCCGATGTTCTGAATCTCCTCTTACCCTGAGAAGAACCCTCTACCAATGATATGGGCTTCTTCTTATCAACTTTTATACTTGAATTTGTAGGCTGATAGAAACCCCGAGCATTTCCACTTCATTCTTCTTCAGGTGGCCTTGCATGGAAGTGGCCTTCCTTCTCCGTCAGCAAGGCTTTACAGCATGGAAATTCTATCACCCTTCTGAGTGGCCCCTGAAGTTAGGAATTCCTGGTTAACATCGGCCCTGTGACCTCACCCTGTCGCAATGGCTCCATTAAACTGAGTCATTTAGCCCTGTGGACTCAGTACAGATGATAAGAGCTGGCATAGAAAACACCCTCTCAAGCTCTGGGCCGACTGTGGGCTGTGGGTTTGGGCAAATGGGTGCTTTGCAATTGACCTCAATGTTTATCCTGGTTCTCAAGAGATGGAGATTTCGCACTGGCAATTTTCTGAGAATTCCATTAGCCAACTCCTGAGCCTATGATGGTGTTTCTTACAAGGCCGTTAGGTGGTTTTTACACTAGTAATAGCCTTACTCCTTCCCTAACACCCAACAAGGCCAGTCCACAGGACAAACCCTCCACCACCATCTCTGCACGTGCACACACACACACACACACACACACACACACGCCTGTTGTCTTCTGTCAGTCTCACACGTCAATGGAAGTTGGTTTCCAAAACCCATGTCTCTTGCTTGCATAACTCTGGGAATAACTGTCCCTGTAACTATGTTCCACTCTCTCTCTTGACTCACAGCTTTTCACTAAAGCTTCTTGTTTACTATGAAAAAGCTAACAGTCTAAACATGTGGACAGCTCTTCCTGTCCCCCACCCCAGGCATGAGCTGAACTAAATAGAACCATATCTTAGCTGCCTTTCCAAACCAACCGTGGGGGATCCAATTTACAGCCTTTGTGATCACTCAAATGCATGTGCAGAAATTTCCCTGTGTGCCTGCATGTTCCTGACACGAAGGATATACTGTTCTTGCCTGTGTTCTATTTTCCAAAGATGGGCAGTGCACTCCAAGGGCAGTAGATCTAAACAACTGGCCATTGCTGAGCCCGTACAGGACAGCCATACAGTACACCCTATGTAGACATAGAATGTCATGTTTGAGAAGCAAATTTCACAATACAGAAAACTGTTTATGGTCTGCTATTCAGTGGGGGGGAAAAGCTGCTTGCAAAACTGAGTGTACCATATGAAAACAATTATGCAAAAATTATGTATATATCCATAGAAAATCTGGAAGGCTTTTCTCCAAAATGTAAACACTGAGAGAACCCTCGGGAGCTTGAGCATACAATGCTCAGTTTGTGAAGAGCACATGGGCATCTACTGGAGAGAAGAATGGTGGCAGGCGTCTTGGCACATGCTACCCTCCTGAAATGTGTCTCTCCTTTTTCCTCTGTTTATGAAATGGCACCATATAGGCTCGTGACAACCCCAAAAATTGTGGCTGACTCTAGTTTCTGTTCTATGTGCTTTCCTGCATTTTCCAGAGGGTATGCACTTACTATGTTTGTGCTGATTTTTTAAAGGACTCATAAACTAATCAATTTGCAAAATGTAAATGCTAGAAAATTGAGTAGAACTGAATCTTTGATGATATTAGGGAATCGGCTGTATTTTTAAGTGTGCCAATGGTCTTCTGGTGATGTTTTTAAGTCATTACCATCCAGAGATGCACACTGAAATGTGTCTGGATGAAACGGTGGAATGTCTGGGGTTGTTTTAAAAGTAATACAGGAGGTAATTAAGTGGGTAGACACACATAAAAATTCAAGTTCATAGGTTAATTATCATTGAAGCTAAGTGCTTGGAATGTGAGGGTTTGTGTTACTTTGTCTATTCCAGTATCATTTACAAATTGCCATTTACAAAGCCTTAAAAACATAAAATTAGTTTATACCATTGTAATTGTCAAGATTTTCCAGAGAAAGAAACAAAAATATACATAGAGCAGACTCCTTTATCCATGATTTGATTACCCTTCGCAAAGATTGAGTTACCCACAAGTCAACTGTAGTACAAGAATATTAAATGGAAAATTCCAGAAATACACTGCCTGAAATCTCATGCCATTGGTCTCTATCTAACCCAGGAGATGAATCATCTCATAGTCCGGCGTGTCCATATTGTATATGCTACTCACCTGCCAGCTGTCTAATATTAGCTGTCTTGGTTATCAGAACAATTGTCACAGTGCTACAACCAAGCAAATCAAGCAATTTGTATGGACTAGCCTACTGCTTCTCACAATATTGCTATCATTCGCCTCACTGTATCTCATAATGCAGGCATTACATCATCACACAGCATCAGCAGAAGAGAAAAGGTGACCATGTCACAGAAAGATGTCTTTAGAGAAAGACCATATTCATATAACTCTTGTTATAGTTTATTATAATTATGCTGTTTAATTAAGTTAATATCTTACTGTGTCTTATCTATAAACTAAACTTTATCATACACACACACACACACACACACACACACACACACAACCATCTAGCATTTCTTTTTCAGTTAGCTCTTTATATTAATAAGTCCCACATCCATAGATTTAATCAACTGGAGTTTTAAAATATTTTGGTGGAAAATTATGTCTGCACTGAATGTGTGTCAACTTTTCTTGTCTCTGTTTTCTAAATACTATAGCATAACAACTATTCATACAGGATTTATTTTGAGCATTATAAGGAATTTAGAGGTGATTTAAACTACACAGGAAGGTGTGCATAGTTTATATGTAAATGGCATCATTCTACATAAAGGGTCCAGAATCTACAGGGTTTGATGTCCATGGGGTCCTGGAAGGAATCCACTATGGATAGTGCATGTGTACATAATGTCCAATACTCTCCAAGGTTTCATGCCTCTAAATGAGAGTCTTGGAATGCATGCTCGATGGGTAAAGGGTGGAAGTTATAACATATGTGTGTGAGGGGAAGATTGAGAGATGTTAAGGAATCAGCTCACATAATTACAGAGGCTAGACATTCCCAATCTGCAGGATGGGCCAGCAAGCTGGACAGCCAGGAAGAAACCAAACATGCAGTTCAAGTTTGAAGGCCATCAGATACAGAACTCCCTCTTGCTTGACAGGGACCAGTCTTTTCTCTTACACAGGCCTTCAAGTGATTGGGTGAGACCCACATTAGGGAGTGCCAAACACTTTATCAAAAGTCTACCGACTAATCTCAGCGCAGAACACCCACACAGAAAGTTCCAGAATAATATTTACCCACATTATCTAGGCACAGTCATTGTGGCTAAAGTAATTGAGTTTGTGCCTTTGCTTCTGGAGGAACAGGACAACGCCACAAGCTGTCTGAGTGTCTCCTATGTGGGGGTGTGGTAACGAGAGGAACATGGTTGATGTTCTGCTCATCGAGGTAAATGGGAACCTCAGAGGTGGGCAGATCTCTGTGAGTTCCAGGCCAGCTAGGGATACATAGTGAGACTCTAACTATATATATGTAGTTTTGTTCACACACACACATACACACACACACACACACACACACACACACAACCATTGGATTGCCTTGTGCCTTATGCCCTAGCACACAATGGCTGTCTGCACACTGGAAAGGCTGAGAACCTGGTAGCTGCTCTGTTCATGAAGCTCAGCCAGTCTCAGTCTGTGGTTGAAGCCCTGGAGCACTTCGGGTCTTTAGTTCATGTTGGAAGGCTGAACAGGCTGGATTCTGATGTCAGAATCAGAAAAGGACATCAGTGAACGCAACAGCAGGATGGTCATACCCACCAGCAACCATCAAAGGCAGAAGATGGGGTGAGGCTTGATTGCTTTTGTTTGTTGTTTGTTTGTTTTTTCTGAGACAGGGTTTCACTGTGTAGCCCTGGCTGTCTTGGAACTCACTCTATAGACCAGGCTGGCCTCAAACTCATAGAGATCTGCCTGCATCTGCCTCCTGAGTGCTGCTGGGATTAAAGGCATGAGCTACCACTACCCAATGAGGGGAGGCTAGATTTTAAAATTACTCATAGCTTGAAGTATTTTTAGGCAATACAGTAACTCTGTATTTGATCCCTCACTATTCTAAGTTTTCCCAGGAACCAAAATCCTACTCTTTTTGCTACACATATGTGATTGGCAGCTCTCGTCAAACTTTGGCTATCCACCCTCCATCTCAGGGGACACGTTTGCTGGTCTTTAGCTGTAATGGTAGCAATGTTACTGCCCCCTACCAAGCTCTAATGGCTTTATGTGGTCTCCAGGTGCCAAGACACACACACACACACACACACACACACACACACACACACACACACACACCACACACACATATATATATGGTGATGGTGCACGCCTTTAATCCCAGCACTCAGGAAGCAGAAGCAGGTGTATTTCTACTGAGTTTGAGGCCAGCCTGGTCTACATAGTGAGTTCCAGGACAGTCAAGATTACATGGTGAAACCTAGCCTCTAACAATAACTTAAGCCATAATACATCTAAAACTAAGTTCAAATTTTATTATAATACCATTTGTAATAATCGTACATATGCATTACATATAGTATGGTATTTCAGCATATACAAGCATCAAATTAGGGAACTTAGCATTCTTCTTTAGTTACCATTTCTTTAGGGTTGGGGGCTTTTCTTCTGGAGATTCACAATCACATGTTTATAGGCTTATGACTTAAATAATACACAACTTAGGGTATTTTGAATTATACTCATGCCCACCATGTTGCAGGATGCAGAGGTTACGCTCTCAAACTCTTTTGGTATCTCTTATCTCGTATCTTGGGACATCATTCAGTGACTCCTGATCTCTGAGGCCTCTTCTCTAATCACTCCCACCTCACCTTTCCCAGCCTCTGGTGCTCTCTAGGCAGATGGACTTTAAAAAACAAGCCATATGTGCGTTGTTGGTTAGTTGACAAACAGGATTCCTGGGGATCTTGGGGTTAGTTTGGCACTAATGTTGACACCCAGAAACTACCTTTGCTCTCCTTTTTGCCAAATAAGGTATTCAAACCAGTGTTCACAAATTGGGGACAGGGTCATTTACGTCTGCAGGTGTAATGCCTGTATCCACACACCCAGTTATCAGGTGAGATGCACACTGGAGGTTCACAGACCTGCTCAAGCTAGGAGGAGAGCAGCTAACATTCACACTCAAAATCACTTAAAAGAGGGGACCGGCTCCAGGCACCGGGCCCAACATGATGCTGTGCCCTGCGGAAATGAGGAAAATTAAATGTCCCTCCCAGGTCTTCTTGAGAAATAGCTGAGATGGGACCTGCTACATCCTGTATTAGACATGTAACAGAAGCCCAATAATACTTCTCAGACTATGAGTTCCACAAGCCCTGGTCCACCCTGAGAGGCCCTGCACATCTGGTCACTTCCTCCGGTCCTTCTTTCTGCATTTCTGTGTCCTAGGCCCCTCCTGCTCCAGCCAGCCAGCCCCTGTCACACACCATTCCTCTTACAGGAACACACACCACTGCTTTCGCCAATGGTCACTGCTCTGTGAGGCCTGCTGCTCTGCCTCAGTTTCCCGGGGTTGCAACAAACAAAAAACACCCCAAACATGTGCAGACATTTGTTCCCTAACAACTCAGGAGGTGAAAGCCTGAAGCCATAGTTCCAGCAGGGCCACAGGGCCTCCCCGCAGGCCGTAGGGAATGATTCTTCCTGACATTTTCTGGCTTTGGTGCCTCAGGCTCTTCTTGGCTTGAACCTGCGGGACTCTACACACACACACACACACACCTTCAATATCCCCTGCCCTGTTCCAGTCACTTATGATTTCCTCAGCATTTGGCATTTTTCACATGCTCTACTTGGCTTTGCATGAGGATCTATTGTTATTTTTTCCCCTTCCATTAGAGAATAAGCTTCGTTCTGTTCTTGGCCACAACACAAGAATCAGTACACCTAGAACAATGGTAGGTACATAATAGATGTTTGCTAAGTTCTTGCTAAATGGATAAGTGTCATGTGTTACAGAGGTTCAGGGCCCCAAAGGCTCCTGACATAGGACAGAAATCAAGAATGTCTGGGGGATCAAATGAGATGACAGAGTTGTAAGTATACCTTTGAGAGATCCCCATTGGAGATACGGAGTTAGTCCTCCCAGACACCTCCTGGTTCTCTCTCTCTCTCTCTCTCTCTCTCTCTCTCTCTCTCTCTCTCTCTCTCTCTCTCTCTCTCTCTCTCTCCTCAGCAGATTTCCAAATTCTGAGCTGCTCACATCCTGAGCATCCTGCTGGTTGATTTGATTCAGTGTCAAACAGTTTCTAAGCTAGCAAGGATAAAAATGTCTTCCTCCAAATTAGAAATGCATACTCTCCCACAGAATTCATGGCCCCTCAATAAGGTCTGATTAGTGTCAGGGAGGGTGGCTCAAAACCACCTCTGAAGAGCAGTTTACTGCTGACAGCTATCTACCAGAGTGTGCTGAGTCCGAGACACTGTAGGTTCCGACACTGACCGCCCCAGCCGAGTAAGCCAAATGTTCACACGTAAGCAAGGATGGGAGCCCTGACTGCCAGAGAGCTGCCAACCCCCGCCCGCCACAGCTCTGTAGTGCTTTACAAGTTCATTTGCCCAGCAAAAGCTTGGGGTACAGGGTTGCTTTCCTCTTCCTTCCTCCCCTGCTTAAAATGTTAGCTCTCAAGATTGAAAAAAAAAATGCCCAGCTGGGGTGTCTTACACCTATAACCCCACCACTTAGGAACCTGAGGCAGGGAGAACACTATGAAATGAGGACAGTCTGACCTACAAGCGAGCTCAAAAATAAAAATACAACCAGAAAAAAAAAAAAAAAAAAAAAAAAAGTCGTTTGGGGAGGGGAAGTTCTCTGGCTCCAGTGGACATCTTCCAGGACTCTCCCTCCTCTGAGATCACAGTCTGGACTACAGAGTGAGATTCTGTCCCACCACCACCCCTTCCAAATAAAAAGCTGGAGTAGCTGGTGAAGTGTGATTTTTAAATTATATTCATTGTTTCATTTTAACGGAAAGACAATTTTCTCTATGTATCGGATATACTGCCATGCCGTATGGACACGTGGTGGAATGGTGATTCTTTTGCCAATCACTTTCCAGACTTGACGTTTCTTTGTAAGAACGTAAGATCTACGTGCGGCCATTTTGGAATGTGCAGTGAGATATGGTTACCTCCTCTCGCTGCGCCCTGTGCTCTGTCTCTAAAACTCACTCCTTGTCTCACTCAGACTGAACCATTTGCTCTCTCTTTACCAGTCACCATCTCCAGACCCCAGGACCCGAAAGGTCCTCTCTGCTGCTTAGGAATTTGGTTCTTTCAGATTCCAAATGTGAGTATTTCTCTTCCTGGGCCTGGCTGATCTTGCTAAACACAATGTCCTCTAGGCTCATGCATGATGTTCAAAGTCACAGAGACCCCTTCCCTGGGACGACTGCCCAGTACTCATCAGCATGGATCTACACCACATTTTCTTTACCCTTTGCCTGTTGATACACACAAGTCAGAGTGTTTCCACACCTTGGTTCCTGTGAATTCTCTCACAGTGGACATAAGAGGTAGATGTCTAAAACTTGTTAAATAAAATATTGATTTCGTCATCAAGGGTCTCAAGTTGCACAGTGAGCCCACACACAGTACTCTCTCTGGGTACTTGTGCTAACTCATGGAACTTCTCTGAGATCCCAGGTCCTGTCCAGAGGAAGACATCCTCTATCTCATCAGCATGTTCTGAACCGATAAAGTAATGATACAAGCCATTAGCACTGGAGGGGGTGAGCTATTCTTTTTAGTGATATGGTTCATCTTGAGAGCAATTTCAGAGATTTGGAAGTACCAAGAAGCATCAAACTATCTTCCCATGATCCTCCTGTAACACAGCAAGCAGCCTCAAGTGAATACACTGGGGGTGATGTGTCTCAGTTATCAGGAATGCCAGGGTTACACTGTGCCTGTCGGCAGCCCAATCCTCAGGCCCAGCACCGACTAGCTCTTGTGTATGGATGCCCTCCTAAGTGAGGTGAGAGGCTCTGTCTAAACGCTTTACTTGTCTGATTCAATGCTCCAATGCCTGAACAGGTGGGTATAATCACACTTTCATGGACCATGAGGAAACTGAGGCCCCAGAGCCCATTGTTACTCCAGGCTGGAGGCAGGACTCGACCCCAGGAAGAGTGACTCTCCTGCCCTTGAGTCATACTCTGCCTCCACCCACCCAGAGCCTTCAGTGCCTCACTTCCAGACCAGGTCATCATTCTTAAACACTTGCTACACCCCAGGCTGTAGGCTGAATGTTGGTGTTATAGGGACCAGGAACTTTCCAGGACCAGGGCTCCTGGAAAGATGGGAAAATAACGTGAGTAGGTCATGATGTATGTGAGTAGGAGAGTGACGTGAGTGAGTTGGAGAGTGACATGAGTGAATACGTGTGTGGCTGGGTAGGCTGAGCCATGCTGAGCAAGGAAGACCCACCCTCCCAGAGATGGTTCCAGAAACAATCAGAGAAGGCTTCTCAGAGGAGGTGCCACTGAGCAGAAGCTGATGGCCGTGGTTCACAGCCATGGGGAAGTGACCATGAAAAGCAAGCATGCCTCACACACACACACACACACACACACACACACACACACACACACACAGGTGACTTTTGATCCCTCTGTAGAACCCTCCCATTTACATCTCTAGTTACCCTTGTAACAATGGCTGGGTGGGCCTTCCAGAACCTCAGTCCATCTGTTTCATGGTGTTTCACGGTGTTTCACAGTGTCCGGAATCTTGTGCAAGCACCCGAGCACTGGAGCATGAGGCAGGCCAGTGACGACGCTACTCACAGCCCCCGGTGGGAAAGAAGCCAGTTCTGCTTCCCTGCAGGCCTGCCATGACCTTCATCCCCCCTTGTTGCTAGGCTCACACTTGGTATTTCTGCCAAAGACCCCCAGGTTGCATTTGTATTCTCTTGGAAAACCCAAGGCTTGACACTAAAAAAAGATCAAAGCATGCATTCCATTTCCGGCCCCTTTCTACCAGTCCTCAGGTGGAGGGTCCACACCCCACATCCATCCAGACCTTCTCAGTCTCTTTGTGGAGGGTAAGGAGAAAGGGAGCCAGGACTGCTCTCTATGCACGGCAAAGCTCACAGAAGCGCAGGAGGGGAGGGGACGGCTGGGGCTGTTGTCTTTCATGGCCAGGCACATCAGATGTTTAGATGGTCCTTGACATATGTACACAAACCTCCTCCATCTGGGCATAGGACTTCCCCAAGGAGGCCACTGCCTCGGTGATAATCAAGGGTGATAACCACCCTTTAGGGTGGGCCCAAGAAACCTGTGTGAGGCCTTGTGTTGATAGAACAGATAGAAATTCCCTTGTGTACATCAAAGATTTCGCTGGCTCACCAGCAAGGGGTAGAGCTAGAGCTTGGCGTTAGACAGACAGAAAGAAAAGATACAGGTAGGATCAGAGAAGATTATCTTTTCATTTTTAGATGTGTATGTGTGTGCGCATGTGCACATGAGTGCAGGTGTCTAAGGAGGCCAGAAGAGGGCATCGGATCTCCTGGAGCTGGAGTTACAGTTGGTTGTGGGCAACCCAACACGGGTCTTCAGTAAGAGCAGTGAGTACCCTTCACTGCTTGGCCATTTCTCAGGCCTAGAAGCTTTTCTCCTTTAGACCCACAAGAATGTGTTACAAGATTCTATCTGGACTTGAGGAATTATACACTTTAAAAGTCTCTTTAGGACCATTAATCTAAGAGCGTTAACCTTTTAGAACCTGTCAAGCTGTTCCATGAGCAAAGTTAAATGTGTCCTGTTCTTTCTTTGTTTAGTAAGTTAACTAATTTTTTTTGGCATTGTTCTTATTTTGGATGTGAAGAGAAACTCCCACAATATTTATTTGTGCTACGTGGGTTTCTGACTGCTCTCAGAAAGACTTATAATCAGGGCTTAAAAAAAAAAAAAAAAGTGTTGTTTTCCAAGTCAAGAAGATAAGTCTCCAGGAATGGAGTTAAAAGAGAAACTTAATGTAAGTAATTGCTTAGGAATGTGCCACTTAACAGAGTAACTTCTCAACGAGATGACACAAGGTAAATGTATCTTATTTGCAGTGTTCTTCAAACAACTTCTGGGGTACTCTGTGCTGTGGAATGAGATATTTGCTCCCTCATAAAGAGAGCCAAACATAAAGTGCTCCTCACAGAAGTAGAACTTAACAACTACTTTGGGCATATCCAGGACCTCAGTCTGCTGAATGTGCCGCCCACACTCGGGGCAAGCCTGCCTCCTCAGCTGTGGCTTCCATGTCAATCACCTCTGGAAACACCTTCAAAGACACACTCAGGACTGTACTTGATGAATCTCCCAGACATAATTCAACCTGACGATGAAGATGAAGCCCCACAGCCAGGCACGGTGGCACACGCCTGTGACCCCACTTACTGGAGTGGTAACTTGAGGCGTGCTTGGATGACTAAGCAAGACCATTCAAATCACAACTAAATTTCAAAGAAGCTGAGGGTGTTTCTCAGTGATACAGAACTTGCTAGAAAGTTCACTCCCCTAAGTACCATGACAACAACAACAACAAAAAAGACAATCAGTAAAGATGGTCTTGACAGATCTTTATGTACATCCATATTAGTTTCTTTGGAATAAAGAGTATGAATATAGCCATCTAAAAAATCCTCTTGCAGTGACCAATTACCCTCCCTAAACAGGTGAATTCATTAATACTAACTTCAGAAATGAGTGGGATTGCCTGGGAAGTTGGGAAGTGGAGTGTAGAGCTTGGATTCAAATCTTGGCTCTGCCAACTTCCAATCATGTCACCTGGGGCACATTACAGAAACGTCCCCCCTGAAGACAGGGAACTATGTGCCTTTACGTTGTTTGGCTGTTTTGAAGATTCAGTGAGATAATGTGGTAGGCCTGCGCCTGGCATACTGCAGGTGCCAAGTAAATGTCAGCTGCCATCCTCCCTGTCAGAAATAGAACCAGCTTCTTCTGCCCATTGACTTGATACACTCCAAACACATTAACTGAGTGTCCTGTGACGAGCCAGGCTCTGGACTCAGCCTTGGAGTAGGGGACGTCAGTAAACAACCATGAAAATCCTGGTCCTCCTGGAGCTCCCGAGGGATGAGGGATGAGGGACAAGACAGATGTGTGATAACTGATGCTAAAAGCAGGGACTGCATGCAGATTGGAAAGAGAAGCAACGAAGCAGAGGATCCCCCAGATCTCGGGGGTGCAGGGTGGACTTTAAGAAGGGAAGCAGAAGAGATGCCAGTGTGAAGGGGGAAAAGAGGGGGACACCAGGTAGGCAGAGGACAGTGAGGCAGGCAGGGACGGGGGCGGGGGGAAGGCTGGAGTAAGCGGGCAGGGAGAGGGGAGAGAGGCAGGGGACCTCTGGGGGTCACAGGGACTTTTTGGGTAGGGGAGAGAACACCACGCTAAGGGAATAGAACAGAACGTTCCACTCTGTGGAGTGAAGGGCTGTAGGGGTCAGAGCAGGCGAGTAACAGGACCTGACGGGTTCTATGAGACTCCCTTTGGCTATGTGCTAGGGTAAACTGCAGTTAGTAAGGGTAGAAACTGAGAGCCTGGCCAGAGACCTCCACAGGGGATGGTGTTGGTGACCCAACCAGGGTGGATGGCAAAAGCAGTCTCATGCCAAATGCATTCTGGAGTGGCTTCAGTAGGACTTCTGTGGCTGGGAAGCAGATGTGGGTGTGAGAGGATCAGGGGTCCAGGAGTTGCCTCCATCCTCCAAGACAGGTGTAACCTGTCTCACGATGTAGCCCTGACTGGCCTCAAAATCACAGGGATATGCCTGCCTCTGCCTCCCTAGTGCTGGGATGAAAGTGCACCACCATGCCCAACCCACCTCAGACAGAGTTGCCTTTGACTAAAATAAGATGTTGCTGTGAAATGCCCCTCACCAGCTTGTGTTTGAACACCTGGTCCCCAGATCGTTAGCACCACTTTGAGAGCTTATAGAATCTTCTGGAGGTGAGTTCCAGCTGGAGAAAGTGGGAAGTAGGTCACAGGGCTTGGGGGGTGTCATTCCAGTCTCGTCTACCTGACTTCTGTCTATATACATCCAGCCATCCCGGTCCTCATACAGCTTCCAAGCCTTCCACACTGGGGGGTACTTTCTCCCCTATACCAAATGCCACAACCCATCGTTCCTCGGGAAGGCATTCTGTCACACTATGAGAAAAGTCACCAGGACAGGGACCATGAGGAAGGAGGTGTGTCGACCAGACACTTACATAGACACAGCCAGGAGGCGATCCGGTAGATGACAGAGCTCCCAGAGTCTGAGAGAGGACTCCAATGAAGTCCTGGCTCCAGCAGGCACTGACAGAGGTGTGGCTGTTTTAAATCTTCGAGGCTCAGTCTCGTCAGGTTGCTGTGGTAAATGCCTCACAACGGGTAGGTCATAAACCACAGGAGGCTGTTTTTTCACGTTGCCGCCAATGGAAATTTGAGATTAAGGTGCTGGCGGATTCAATGTCTGCCACCTTCACAGACATCTGACCATGTCTCATAGAGCAGAATGGGGCTGGAGAGATGTTGGATAGGTTTTGATTGGGTCCCCCAGAGGATTGTGGGTTGGAACCTTTGTTCCCGATATGGTGGTGATGGGGCCTTTAGGAGGCAGGGCCTAGTGTAAGGTAATTAGGTCATGCAGACCCCACACCTGGAAGAGATGAATGCTGCCCTTGCAACGTTAATTTGTTCCTTAAGAGTGGGTAGTTACTTTAGGGCAGCGGGGGTGGGGAGGCAGGTTAGCCCCTCTTGAGTCTTTTGCATCCTCTCTCATCATGTGACCTCTTCTTCACAAGCTGCCACTGTAGAGATGTCACCCACTTGAGGCCCTCACCAGAGCCAGGCAGAATCTGTATGAAGATGTGGCTTCAGATGCTGGCATGGAACAGATGTAGTAAGGGAGGCTGTAAATGTCTTCTCGGCTTCCACATGACTTTGCTTGTCCAGGGCAGCTGTAACTCAGAACAGCTAATACAAGTGACAAGGTTTCAAGTGACAGGGGAAATGGTACCAGGGATGCCTGGGGGGGGGGGGGGGAACGGGACGGGACGCACGGCTCTCCAAAGAACTCTCAGAGTGTGTGGACCCTTCCCAGGGTCAAGAATTTCAAGCAGTTGCCCCATCCTCTATTCCTGAACACTGGTAGAATTTTGTACTAAAAATAGCTAGTCTAAAAATAAAAGTCCTGTACTTGTCTGAGATTTGTCCACTAAGCTGACATCTACATCTACATATTTGGACACATCTGTGTAAGCACGCAGACCTTTGGGGACATGGGAAACCTTGTTTCATCTGACTTTACATATAGTAGGTTTTGTGTGGACATAATCAGGCAGTGTGTGAATGGTTTGTCAGGAACAAAGCCTTTGTGCACAGAGTTCTGGTCCAGTTACCACACAGACACTAAAGAGAGGAACTCAGAGAGCAAGAGCCATGAGGAACCAAGAGTGACTACTAGTTCACCTTTAGATTATTCCAAGCAACCAGGCTATTTGGATTTTGTAAGTCATTACAAGTCTTTTTCCCCAATCTTCTGGGATCTGGGATCTTTGTTTGCTTGTCTGATTTTTTTCTTTTTCCTTTTTTAGAATCGGTGTCATTTTATAGCCCAGGCTGCCTTGGAACTTGCTTGGAACAGCTCAGGCTGGCCTTAACTTTGTGATTCTTCTACCTTGGTCTCCCCATTGCTCAAGCCGCAGGTATAGACTTCTAGAGCCTAGAAAGTCCCTCCCCAATAGGGCTGATCAGGTTTTTATCAAGCCTCATGGTTTGGCAAGGCCTCCACTGTTTCTGGATTGAGCTGTGAGTCAATGGACTAGGTGTATCACCATAGCTCACTGGAAATGAAGCCCAGAGAACCATTAGGCTTTTCTAAAACCTTGTGATTTCTGGGAGGCCCATGCTTACACATAATTATTAGACATAAAAGACCACTCAAGGAAAAGCAAAATTCCTAGTAGCTGGTTTTTCGAGACAGGGTTTCCCTGTGTAGCTTTGCGCCTTTCCTGGGACTCACTTGGTAGCCCAAGCTGGCCTTGAACTCACAGAGATCCGCCTGGCTCTGCCTCCCAAGTGCTGGGATTAAAGGCGTGCGCCACCACCGCCCGGTGCTTGGGTGACGTTCTACACTGCTCCTATTCTGGAACAAAAGGAAACGTTCTGGGGTAGTTTGTCACTTGACCAGTCTTTGCCCTCTGCTTTGTGGAGATCTACAAATTTCTGTGGGTCTAGGAAGTCTGGGGAGTTCAAAAGCAGTAAAGACGTTCCTCGTAAGAACTACAGCTCTGAATCCTACAGGTATTATTTTGTTATTTGACTAAATCACATAGAAGGAAAATAAAAAGGGAATCAAAATGGCCATCATTGGTGTTAAGGAGGGTAGCACCAGGGGCTGTGACACCCCAGTTTCTATGGCACAGCACAACAGAAGTTCATTTTTCACTCATGGCAGTTACCTAGCCAGTCACTCTACCTCCCCTGCTGTCTCTGTGAGACTAGAGTCCCTTCCACAGCCCCTGTTTCCATACTGTTTTCTGCACCCAGCTAACCTGGGGTACAGGAAAACACAAACGTGCACGAGCCCTTTCTTAGAAGTCCTGTCCTGGAAGTGGCAAGTTATTTCTGCTCACATCTGATGGCTGGCTGTCTTGGCCAAGATTGGGCAACTATGTCCCAAGTTGTGACTCCGAGCTTAGAAGTGGAGAAATGTGAGTTTTAGCCTGTCACATCTACATACTTATGTCATGTCATATAATGTAATTCATTTAAAAATACACATTCCAAGCTGAGTATAGTGGCACATGCCTATGATCCCAATACTTGGTAGGCAGAGGCTAGAAAGTATCAAGTTCAAGGCCAGACTGGATTACATAGTGAATATATATATATATATATCCTGAAATGCTTCCTAGAGTTTTTTTTTTTCCCCCTTTGGTTTTTCAAGACAGGGTTTCTCTGTGTAGCTTTGCGCCTTTCCTGGATCTCGCTCTGTAGACCAGGCTGGCCTCGAACTCCCAAAGATCCGCCTGCCTCTGCCTCCCGAGAGCTGGGATTAAAGGCGTGCACCACCACTGCCCGGCAACATTTCAGATTATAACTAATAAATGGAAGCATACTGTACATGGAGCTTTACTAACTGGATGTTGTTTTATTAACATATTTATTGAACCATGCATATCATCTGCATCATTTGTGTGGACAAGGCGGCCCCACAGTGGTGTGCCCATTTCTGGTTGCTATCACAAAGACAGGGAGAGAGAATTCTCAGGGGCTGCTCCAGCTAGCTGCTGCCACGCCCTCACTTCACCATGGCAGACTCTAACCCTCTGGAACTGTAAGCCCAATTAAAATCTCAGACACTGCCTTGGTCACAGTGTGTTATCACAGCAAGAGAAAAGTAACTAATGCCCGTGTGTAGTAAATATCTGAACAGTATCCGGTTCCTGTTGGAGGAGTGGACTCTCCCAGGTCAACACTGGAACCACAGCTGTCCTCCCTGGCAGCCTGTCCTCTCAAGCGGTTACGTGATTACTCAGTCTGCAACTATGATGCCACATTCCTGAAAAGTAACAAGGTCAGAGTGTGCGTAGCAAACACAATGTAACATTCCGCCACATAAACAGTACATATTTGCATATCTGGCCCATTTATCATTGGCGACTAGATTCAGCTGCGTCTAAGATAAGAACCATGGAAAACCAGTAGCCTACAAAACAAATTCATTTCTCTTTCGCTTGTACAAAACCCGTAGGGAACTGGGCCAGACTGATAAGGTGGCTTGCCTGGTTACCAAGAATTCACATAAGGGGCTTGGGAGATGGCGTGTGTGTGTGTGTGTGTGTGTGTGTGTGTGTGTGTGTGTGTGTGTGTGTGTTTAAGCCCTTGCTTTTGCAAGGACCTGAGTTCAGATCCCAGAACCTGTGTAAAAACCCATAGTGGCTCTCATTTCTAACCCTGGGACAGAGACAGGCAGTTTCCCAGAGTTCACTGACTCCCGTCTAGCTAGTTGTTGTGTGAGTTATTATAAGTAATCTAGAGAAGACAGAACTTGAGGGTGTGCAGGGTTACACACCAATATTTTTCCAACTTCCTACAAGGAAAATTCTGCTAGTCACAGGGTCCTGGCGGGACCACCATTTCAACAATTACACAACCATGCTTGTGCATGCCAACCAAGTACTCTGCAACTGCACGGCTCCCTGAGCCTTGCGCTGAGCAATCTCTGTGCCTGGCATAAGATAAAGCTAACAAGCATCACCCCATTAAAGAGAAGCCAGTTGACTATCAGTCCCTTCAAGGTGTACCGCCCTGCCCCCAAACTAAAGCAAGCCTCGCAGGGCGTAGACAAGAAGTTGGTGAGCCGAGTAAATAAAGGAGGTGCTGATCCAAGTGTAAACGAGATATAAGCTAGGCTCACTGCTGATTTAAGCGTTAAACACGTTAAAGACAAAGTAAAATAAAAGAGCTAGTAGTTAAAAATTAATCCTAGTTATAATGTGGATGTTGGGGAAAGTGTAAAATAATCTGGTGTGTGTCCCGTGTGGCTGTTTCCCTGTGGTCTCAGGCTCCAATGCTCCTGTCGGGACACTCCTTCATCTTGTTGGAATCCGAACCCCAGTGCTCTTCTTTCTTGGAAGCCTGTGTTTTCTAATTCCTCCCATCCGCCCCGCCATTCACAGCCGTTCTCTCCATTCCCAACTCCAAAGACCCAGAAATCAGGCGGCGGGACGGAGGTCCTTGGATGTTAGCTCCTATCTAACATAGGCAGCCAAGGCCAGAAAGGAGAAGCCTGGCACTCCCACTGGGTGAATCTCTCGGTGATACCCACTCTGGAGTAGGATGACCACAGAGGACCCGAGTGTCCTTTCCAGAACAGACCCCACCACTGCTCGGAATAGTCACCATGTGATGGGAGCCATCCCAGGCAGGAGTCCTGAAGCCTAAAGCCAGAGCACTTCACAGATCACCCTGAGGACCTCTGCCTGGTGAAAGGAATTGTGGGTAGCTGGGAAATCACAGGGATAAGGCTAATCACATAACATCTACCTGAGTGAGGCACTGTGGCAGAGCCGGTGATCTCAGAGGCTAGAGAAGCTGAGGCAGGAGGATGGTGGGTTTGAGACCAGCCTGACAAATGTAGTGAGACTCTGTTTCAAACCACCACCACCATCCCCAAAAACCAAAAAAACATGAAATTATGTTGTTGTCATTGTGTTTTTTTGTTTTGTTTTGTTTTATTGCCAAGAACTTTAAGGTAAATTACATCCTTGGCCTATTTTCAGTGTTCAGTCCTGAAGCAGAGTCTTGCTAAACTGTCCAGGCAGGCCTTGAAAGTAGCCATCCTCTCAGCTCGGTCTCCTAGGGAGCTGGGATCACAGAACTGCGCCAACAAATAGACAATATCTATCTTCTCTTCAGAATCAAATCATGAATTGATTCCTTATCAAGTTAATTCTGGAAAATTAAAGCAGAGCTAAGGTTCTCTATTAATGAGACATATCCACACAAACATGAACACAAACATAAACATATGCCTGTGCACACATACTCAAACATACTCTCACACCCTCACACTTACACACCTTCTCGAATACTCACAGATCACAGTCACACTCACACACATACACATTCCGTACACACAAACACATACAGACACATGCACACAATTAGAAATACATGTATACACACATACACATATGTCTGAACAGACATGGATACACACATACTAATACACAAATACACATAAACATACACACGTACCCACACACATTTACACATAGACAAATATATACATATTGCTTACACACACTTCTACAAACATACACACACATATACATGCTCCCATATACATACGTGTTATGCCCGAATCATGAGCCCCCCAGAGACCATCAGGAGTCTGAGTTCATATGCAAAAGCAACGAGCCTTTATTGCAAGCTCAGGCTTAGGCTCTCTGTCCGTTCTGACACAGGGACAGAGCTCAGTTATTGCAGGGATTTTAAGGAGTTAAGGATGAAGGGTAGGGGAATTCTGGATTCAGATGGGGGTTGAACTCCTGATTGGGCAGGAATGAGGTAACAGAAGTCTTGTCAAACAGGGATTGGTACTGGTGTTGCTACAAGGAAATAGGCAACCTATATACAAGTGACGTAAGCTATCTTAATGTTTTGGAGCATCTAGTACTTGTGTGTCTCAATTCTGATTGGTCCCCGCAGGGTACAGTTTGTGGCTTTTCCTGGTTATTGTAACGGTGGGGTCTAGTATTGTTAGTCTGTACACTGTCATGGCTGCACTAATGTTAATTTAGGCCTCTTCAATACACACATAAGTACCCACACCACTACACACACACACACACACACACACACACACACAAAACTTTGGTAGTTGAAATGACAGAAAAACAAAGTCCTGAGGGCTGGTGAGATGCCTCGGTAGTTAAGACTACTGACTGTTCTTCC
Source organism: Peromyscus leucopus (assembly GCF_004664715.2). NCBI lineage: Eukaryota > Metazoa > Chordata > Mammalia > Rodentia > Cricetidae > Peromyscus > Peromyscus leucopus. Next base: position 61,026,266 of record NC_051071.1, on the reverse strand, counting down.
AGAGGACCCAAGTTTGATCCCAGGTACCTACATAGTCACTCACAACTGTCTCAGAAATCTGACAACTTCTTCAGGTCTCTGGGGACACCAGGCACATGTGTGGCACACAGACATACATGCAGAAAAAGCACCTACACACATAAAATAAAAATAAGCCAATCTTTTTTTATGTGCACATGCTATGACATGTGTGTGGAGGTCAGAGGGCAATCTGCTGCCTCACTCCTTCCTCTGTGTCGATCCCAGGAATTGAACTCAGGTCATCAGGCTTGACGGCAGACGGCAGTTTTACCTGCACAGCCATTTCATTGGTCCCAATCCAACTTTAAACAGGTAAAAATGATGGACAAAATGTCTTCTAAAAAAATATTTAAATCACACGCCTTTAACCAGCACTCGGGGGGCAGAGGCAAGTGGATCTCTGTGAGTTCGAGGCCAGCCTGGGCTACAGAGTGAGTTTAGGACAAGCCAGAACTACACAGAGAAACCCTGTCTCGGAAAAAACAAAACAAAACAAAAACAAAAAAACAAACAAACCAAAAAACCACTTTAAAGCACGTACCCATAGTCAAAAGAAGTGGTCCTTCATAGGCACAGAGATGAGCAACGGTTAGCCCTGTCCAGTCAGGTGGAATCTGGGTTAGAGGACTCCTTCCTAACCCCCCAGGGGCTGAGTGCATCGGTGCCCCATAGAGCAGAGGCAGCAGGGAGTGAGCCCTGCCTAGCTAGGAGCCAGGAAACTGCTACTCTACTCCGTTCGTTCCCAGTAGACAGAAGGAGGTCTGTGAGGTGTTACTGTCACACCAGAAACTGAAGCATGCGCCCGAGAAATTTCACTTAGTAAGAACAGGATCCAAGCCCAGAGCTTGTTTTTGAAAAGACTCAGAGAAGAAATGAGCCCTGGGAAGCACAGATTTTAAAAAATTATAAATAAGAAATATTGACTGAAAAGAGATCTTTTCATAGCCACACTGGACAAGGAGAAAGTACTCTAGGAACAAAGGTATACCAATAAAAGAGAAAATCTGTGTGGTGTGGAATCATTTTTCTGGAGAACGCGAAGTGCTAGAATTTACCTGGAAGTCCCTGGCCTCCACTCTAGTTAAGGTACCGAATAGGCTTTAATCAGCTAGCGCTTCCTGAAGCCTCATATTTTTATGGGCCTCCTGTGTGTGAACACATACTTAAAATGCTTTTCCCTTTTCCAAAATGAGAAGTAACCCAACAGGAGAGTATGCACAATGTACCCTGCACTGGCACCCACCTATCCATCTATCCATCCATCCATCCATCCACCCCCCCCCACCAATTCATCCACTCACTCATTCATCCACCCACTCATCCACCCATCCATCTATCCATCCATCCATCCATCCATCCATCCATCCATCCACCCACCCACCTGTCCACTCATCCATTCATCACCCCCCATCCACCCATCCATCCACTCACTCTTCCACCCATCCACCCACCCACCCATCCACCCACCCATCCATCATCTACCCACCCACCCATCAATCTACCCACCCATCCATCCATCCACACCTCTACCCATCCACCCCTCCACCCACCCACCTGCCCATCCACCAACTCATCCATCCGCCCACCCACCCCTTCACCCCTCCACCCCTCCACTCACCCACCCACCCACCCACCCAGAACAGCCCCTGAGGACTTCCCTATGATCACCAGCCCCACCTTTAGTCCCTTCTCAGCCAGCTGACTCAAGTTCTGAGGAACTAAATCTTACAGTGAGTCTCTGTCCCCTAGCACTTAGAGTTGCTAAGTCCCCTGGCTGCTGCCTCCACGATAAAACTAAAGTGAACTTCATTTCTTTGGAATTGTGTTTATCCACATGGTGGAAGGAGATAACTGACTCCCACAGGCTGTCTTCTGACCTCGCATGTGTGTTATGGCACATATGTGAGTACACACACACACACACACACACACACACACACACACACAATTTTTATTAAATTAAAAAGCAGGCCTCCAAGTGCCACCAAAATGATGGCTTGTCAAACGAGTGCTGAAGAGACAGCCCAGCAGACTACGGGCTGCTGCCGCCTTGATAGCCTGAGTGTGTTTAATCCTCAGGACACACGTGGAAGGAGAGAATCAACCCCTGAAAGCTGCCCTCGGCACGTGCACACACATGACACATAAACGTAATCAGAACAAATGAAGGCTTGTATTATGGTCCTATCATAGCTGACAAACTAACTTTCAAACCTCCCAGACCCCGGGTTCCACCTGTGGCGCACACACCATATTGGATTCTGGACTTGGCTCACCTGGCAGGTCTGACAACTTCTGAACTGGTCCAGACCCTGGTCAACAAGGTTTGCCCACAGAGATGTCCCAGCGTTTCTAAGTGCTTGCTCCTTGTGTGGTTACTGGTATGAGCTAAGGCTGGTTGGTGAGTGGCCATGTGAGTAGCCCTCATCTAAAGGGTTACTAGTTTTGATGCAGAGGTAATGTACGCTACTGCGGGGACATGCAATGTCAACTACGTGCGTGGCTAGTGTGGTAGACATGTAGGAACTATTCTCTCCCACTTCCTTTTTCTCTTTCTTTCCTTCCTTCCTTCCTTCCTTCCTTCCTTCCTTCCTTCTTTCTTTCTTTCTTTTTTTTTTTAGATTTCTTTCTTTTGATCATTAACCTGCTTTTAAAGATATGGTTTTATAGCTTGCGTGGTGTGTGTGTGTGTGTGTGTGTGTGTGTGTGTGTGTGTGTGTGTGTTGGGTCCTCTGGAGCTGGAATTACAGGCAGCTCTAAGTCACCCACCTTGGGTGCTGGGAACTGAACTTCGGTCCTCTCCTGGGACAGCTTGGGCTCTTAAGCAGTGAGCCATATCTTAGTGTTCTTTTCATGTTTACCTGCCGTATCTAGGTCTTTGAACTTGGACAAATGCCAAGTTCATGAACTTAGACAAATCTGTTAGCTCAGTAAGCAGATTTCCTGGGCTGTGTTAGAAATGTAAAGAATGTATCTGAGCAGATAAAGATTCATGGATGGTGCAGTGGGGACGAGGGGGGGGGCCGCGCTTCAGCGCTCCACCCAGTGGAGCATGCGCAGAGGGAAGGGGGTGAATGGTAAGACGTTTGTGGAAGCAAAAGAAAGAAAACATTTAATTGCTCAAGGTGGAGACTTCCTAATTGGTCTGGTTAAGTTTAAACTTTGTTTTACCATTAACACTGAGTCGAGCTTGGCTTACTTCAGCAGGTGTCTTAGGTAGGGTTCCTATTGCTGTGATGAAGCACCATGACCGTAGCACCTTAGGGAGGAAAGGGTTCATTTCGCTTACACTTCCACATCACAGTTCATCACTGAAGGAAGTCAGGACAGGAACACTGGCAGGGCAGGCACCTGGAGGCAGGAGCTGACACAGAGGCCGTGGAGGGGTGCTGCTTACTGGCTTGCTCCTCATGGCTTGCTCGGCTTGCCTTTTTTTTTTTTAAATAGAACCCAGGACCACCAGCTCAGGGATGGGACCACCCACAATGGGCTGGGCCCTCCCCCATCAACCACTAATTTAAAAAATGCCCTACAAGTTTGCCTACAGTCCAGTCTTACGGAGGCATTTTCTTAATTGAGGTTCCCTTCACTCAGATGACTTTAGCTTATGTCAAGTTGACATAAAATTATCGGGCACAGCAAGAATCCAGGTCCCAGAGCTCTCCCAGGATTGTGACTTCCCAATTAATATTGCTAGAAGCTCCAGGTTGAGGATCCTCACTGGACCTGGGCAGGCTCCACTAACCCTCCACGGCTCCTGCTGTCTATCTACAGAATGGGGAGAGTGGCAGTCGCATCCATGAATGGGCCATGTAACACTAAATTTATGGCCTGAGTTACACAGAGGGTGGTAGGAGCATGGCCAGTGCTTCATTACCATTCAATAACTATCGAGATTTTATTATGAATGGACATGGGAATGCTTTTCCTTGACGTGTGTGATGGTTAGTTTTGTCAACTGGGGAGGATCTCAAAACCCCTGGGAAGGAAGTTTCAATGAGGAAATGTATAGATTAGGTTGACCTGTGAGGGATTTTCTTAATTGGGCTAATTGAGATCGGAAGACCTACTCTAAATGCGGGTAGCACCATTTAATGGGCTGTCTCTGAACTGAATGAAAAGGAGAGAGTGAGCTGGGTACTTGTTTTCGTGGGATGATTCACTGCCCTCTGCTCTTGACTGTGGATGTAATATGACCAGCTGCCTCAGGTCTCAGCCACTCTGGCTTCCCTGCAACAATGGACTGTAACTTGGAATTGGGGGCCAAATAAGTTTTTTCTCTCAAGTTGCTTTTTGTCAGGGTGTTTCATCACATCAACATGGGGGGGGGAACCCTATGACAACATATGTTATCAAACCCTTAGAAAATTACTATAAATGGTGTAGTTTGAATGTAATTGGCTCCCATAGATCTCATAGGGAGTGGCACTATTAGGTGGTGTAGCTTTGTTGGAGTGGGTATGGACTTATTGGAGGAAGTGTGTCACTGTGGGGGCAGGCTTTGAGGTTTCCTACGATCAGTATCACCCAGTGTCTCAGTTGACTTCCTGTTGCCTACAAGACATAGGATTTTCAGCTACTGCTCCAGCACCATGTCAGCCTGCATGCCGTCATGCTCCCTGCCATGATGATAATGGACTAAGCCACCCCAATTAAATGTTTTCTTTCTAAGAGTTGCCATGGTTATGGTGTCTCTTCATAATGATAGAAACCCTAACTAAGACACATGGGTTATATTTTTAAAACTGATTTGGTGATATTGCCTCTGTTCTGAATTGAGTTCTTCCTTTCCTAGGAGGCAGTGGTGGTGGTGGTGGTGGGGTGTTGCTTTCTAGGGGTTGTGGAAGAAGTGTGGAGCAGCTAACAGCCTAGGATTTGGGGAATGAGATCATATAGGTTCACTATCTCACAAAACACCGTCCTTTGGGGTTAGTGAGATATCTCAGCGGGGAAGGGCACTAGCTGCCAAGCCTGACAACCTAACTTTAAGCTCCATGACTCACATGGTAGAAAGTGAACCACCTTGCAAAGATTGTCCTCTGACCTCTACGCCTCACGCTCCCACCCCAGAATGGACAAGTAAATGTAAATAACTCTAAAGAAACACTGATCATTTGCAATGCAGCCATCTTTATTAATTTTTCTGTTTTAGCAATGAATAATTTAGCAAAACATTGTTTCATTTTTTTTTTTTTACTTACTTAGTTTTGTGGTACGAGAGGTTGAACTCAGGGAGACCCTCACACCCTTCAGGCAAGCATTCTACCAACAGAGCTCCATGGCCAGCCCCCAAATGTGAGCTGGACAATGAGGTACAGGAAAAGCCTCGGCCTTTGAATCTGTCTGGGACAACAGGGAAATGAGAAGGCTGCTGCTGTGGTATTTACTAGGGGAGACGACTTGAATGTCAGTGTGGAAAATGCCTTTTTCTGGTGGTGTGAGCTCGCTTCCACTCCTCCACGAAACAAGGCTTGCCATTTACTAAAGAGCTTCCAAAGTCAGACTTTTCCTTAATAGGACTTCCCTGTGAAGTCCCTGGACGGGTTCCTAAGTTGAATCAGAGCTCTGATCTACATACTGTGTTCCTTGGCTCTAGATTTGAAGAGCTTGGCACTAGTTCCGGCCTCCCTTGTTTTATGGCAGCCATTAATTGTCTTCACTCTACGCTGATACTGTCATCAAGTACCTAGTGTGTTCTAGTGAGGCACAAGTCAGTGCGTCTATGATACACGCTTCCTCTATGGGGTTTCATTGAATGATTATTCATTTTACTTAGGTGTTTTGATTTATTTATTTGTGTGTGTGTGTGTGTGTGTGTGTGTGTGTGTGTGTGAGAGAGAGAGAGAGAGAGAGAGAGAGAGAGAGAGAGAGAGAGAGAGAGAGAGAGAGAGAGAGAGAATGTAGCCCTGGCTGTCTTGAACTCACTATATAGACCAGACTCACCTCGAACTAACAGAGATCTTCCTGCCTCTGCCTCCTGGGTGTTAGGATTAAAGGCATGAGCTACTACACTTGGCTTATATTTTATTTATATTTATGCAGCAATACAAATAACTAGTTTTATACTATGCCTGTACATATTCGTTATTTAACGGGAGGAATGTCCAAGGGTTACTCTTTCAAACAATCTATGTTCTAAGGGAAGAATTGTCTACAGTGCCTGGGGAGTTCATGTTAAAGGCAACTCTCTTTTCTTGGAAAACGTCTCTTATGTGGCCTGGGATGACTTCTAACTCCATGTGCCCAGGCTAGCCTTGACCTTGAAGCAGTCCTCCTGAGTCAGGTGCTGGGAATACAAGCATGCATCACTATTTCAGACTTAAACTATGGCTTTCATTTTACATAGTTTTCAATCCTATTTTATGTGTCTCTGCAAGTATATTTGCAAATCACATCACAAAATGACTATTGTAGAATATTATTTTAACTAGGCAAAGATGTATTTCCATTAGTTGACGCTGTACAATGTTACTTTTAACTGTGTAAAAGCGTGTTACATTTGTTGATGCTGCATTTGCAGGGTAGAGGGTAGAGGGTAGAGGGTAGAGGGTAGAGGTAGAAAGAGGAACTTTGGAGGTTGGAGAGAAGGCTCGTGGGTTAAAGATGCTTACTACTCATGTCCGGCAGTTCACTGTAAACTCCAGCTCCAGAGCATCTCATACCCCTTCTGACCTCTGAGGGAACAAACATTTGACGTGCATTCACACAGACACACATACACACAGGTAAAAGCAATGCAAACCTTAAAAAGAGACTGCTTAGCTATTTCCAAAGCAACTAAGGCACCTTCCCTCAGGGTATGGTTGCTTTTGTGAACAGCTGCTCCTGCACCCTCATCCATTTCTCTCCATCACAAAGGAAGCCATGTGGTGCTCTCACCAGAAGCTGAGCAAGCATTGGTGCCTTTCTAGACTCCAGAACCAAGAACCAATCAAGCCTCTTTTCTATAGAAACTACCCAGCCTTAAGGCAATCTGTTATAGTAATGGAAAACAGACTAGGACTAATAAAAAGATCTTGTGGCTAGCAGAAGCCCTGCAAAATGGCCCAATTTAAGAGCAGTTCTTACTTCCCCTGCCCAGAATGTCAGCATCAGCATTAAGGTAGCTTTTTCTTTTTCAGAGTTTAAGTTTATTAAAAGTCATATTTAAGTGAATTTAACCACAAGGGCAAGGTGTGATGGCACATGTCTTTAATCCCAACATAGGAGACAAAGGCAGGCTGATCTCTGTGAGTGCAAGGCAATCCTGAGCTACATAGTGAGTTCCAGGACAACTAGAACTATATAGACAGACCCTGTCTCAAAAACAAATACACACACACACACACACACACACACACACACACACACACACACACACACACCAATAACAAACATCCCAGAGGTTGAGAGGCAGTCCAGAAAAGAATGAGATATACCTGAGGGTGGGTATCGTCTTCTCAAGAAAGATAGCCATTTGTTGTTGTTGTTGTTGTGATTTGTTGAGGCAGTCTCACTCTGGAGCCCAGACTAGGCTGGAAATCACTCTAGAGCTCAGAACTCATGGTGATCCTCCTCCTACAGGCTCCAAGGACTGAGATTGTAGTCATCACTACCCACTTCAGGATTGAGATTGATTAAGAGATCTCAGAGGGGTCAAGCCATCCTAAAGCACATTACCACAGACTTCTCAGCTAGTTTACTTTCTTTCTTTTTTTTTTTTTCCATCTCAGGCAATTTATTTTGTTCTACTCATTCACAGTTAATACAGAAAATACTTGGAAACATTTCCATATAATGTTTGACACAGAAATCATCAAATAGAAGTATACAATGTTGACAGGAGACAGTACATTTATAATTTATAACCCCAAATGTATTTATAAATTAGAAATGGAAAGATCTACAAATGAAATTATGAAGATTCACCAAAGTCATTTAATCTGTCAGTTTCTCATTCATTTTTATGTCTTAATAATATTCTATTGTATGAATAAGCCACATTTTATTTCTCTCCAGTATTTGATAGCTATTTGAGTTGTTTTAACTTTTTTACTATTAGCAACACACTGCTGTAAACCTTCATGTATATGTTTCATAGGTGCACATTTTCAGTAGTTTGAGGATATATTCTTAAGGGTAGAATTGTTGAGTAACAGAGTAACAATGTTTTGCATTTTGACCAACCACCAAACTGTTTTGCCAAAGTGGTACACCATTTTACAATCTCACCAAATCCTTGTTTTTAAGGCTCTGATTTTTGTACAAAAGCATTCAATCATTCTGTCAGACCAAACCAGGAAAAGTAAGCTATAGTTCAGAGCTGTTCTATTCCATTTACTACGCAAAGCCATTCTTGGTGTTTGCAACTCTCAGCCCTTTTGAGTATTCTTGCAGTGTTCACTTTTTCCTCCACCACTTTTTTTTCTTCTTTTTTTCTGGTTTATTTCTATCTATTACAAATGTATAAAAAATCCTCCATCAACGCTGCTGATAGCAGCAGAACCTTGAGTAATATACCTTTGGTTTGCCTCAGAAAAGGAACACATATTGCACTGTAAAGTTTATAAAATTGGCGCAAAACATTGTGATAATGTTACAATACCAGTTTTAAGAGTTCAGTGACTAATGGGGAGCCGATGGGATACATGTAGAACTATGAAAGCGATCTCACTTAGTCAGCTGTACGCGTAGACTGTAAATCTACATTCAGATCATTTCTGAACTAAGACTATCATCTCAGTTTATCTGTTGAGGTCAACCAGGAAACCCTAGAATATACCTTGATTTTTGCAAAAAACAAAATAGGGGGAGGGGTTTCTTCAGCATTTCAGTCCACGAGTAACAGTATCATAACAGGCAAAGTGTTCTCTCCCTGTCAACATAGAATGAACTGCTGCTGGAGGTCAACTTGGGCTTTAATTTGCATTAGCACTTACATGCATAGTAGTCCAAGTTGTTGACCTCATGACTTTAAAAAGCAACTCTAAAAAAGTAAAATGGCCCTTCTTGAAAGACTAAAGAAAGACATCCAGCCACAGTTGTAAAAAGTCTTATCAAAACAATATACCCTTTTATGAATTACGCCTCAATTTAAAAAAAAAAAAAGTAGCCCCAAATAAGAAGCAGCTCTGAAAAAGAAAATATAACTTAAGATATTTGAAAAAAACAAGGTGAATACAGGTTCAAAAATAATTAAGATACATTTTCCTAAGGCTACCTAGAATTAGGCTTTAAAGAATTCTACCATTTCAAGTTTACCACTAGTTACTAGATACCTATTTACAAACAAGATGTTCACTTTTTTTGTTCCTTTATCAAGAGAAAAATCTACCTTCAGACTATGAGGGTGGTGATGGGGAGGGACTAGAAAACAAGATTCAAACAATCCCATGCAAACATCACATTTTTCAAATGGAAGAACTCCAAACTGCACTAGAAGATCCAATCACTAAGACACTTTCCATTGAAATGATTTAAGTACAAATACATGGCACCAAGGTTTAGGCCTAATATAGGCCTGACAACCAAGTCCTTGTTTTCTGGAAGAAAGGCCTCAAAAGTTCCACTCAATTCCACATAAAAATACTTCAAAGATCAATTAGGTTTTCATTTCCTTAATATTTTTTGTTTTTGACTTCTAATCTTAAAGACTAGATTAAAACTTAGCTCATTTCCCACAAGGCATTACTTCCCTTTGCTCTATGAAAGAGTCCACCAAGACCTCTTCCTCAAAACCATCTAGCCCCCAGCCTCCAGCCTGTGCTTGTGATGCATCTTTCTCAACATCCTGAAAAGGTAATGTAGGTAAAATATGCTCATAAACATTAAAACTAGTTGTTAGAAAGACGTAACTAGCTTTATAATTTAAGTTTTAAAACATAAATACTTGCAGCTTGATCTGCACTGACAATGATTGTCAGAGCCTAGAATTCAACATTTACAAATTCTCATTCACACACACAAAACACACTATTATCACACAACTTGTATCTTGAGAGAATCTTCTGCTTTTTAAATCTTTGGCCTCCCTGTCTTTCTAATACAGGGTCTTTCTACATAGTGCTAGCTGGCCTGGAACTCACTGTGTAGATCAGGCTGGCCTGGAACTCACTATGTATATCTAGCTGGCCTCGAACTCACAGAGATCTGCCTGCCTTTGCCTCCTGAATGCTGGGAATAGAGACTAAGTTCCTAAATTCCCACGTACATCCCCATGGACACAGAAATTCACTTTGATGATATTTTTTTTCCAACAATGCAGTCTCATTTGACTTAAGACTTAATAACGTATTTTAGATGCTTTTACTAGTCTTATTGAAAATAAAATTCATTCCCCAAACAAACTGACCCCAAGTTAGAAGGCATCTTTTTACCTCCCTCTCAGTTTCATTACTTGAAAGATATATTTATCTTCTTCTTATTCAAATGTGGGAAGTGGAATTTTAAAGAGCAGCTGGTCTAGATTTTAAAGATTTAGCTTTGTATTAACTTGTCAGATCCCCCCCCTCCATGAGATGATTTTCATTTCTCATGAAATTACAGCAATAAAGATGCATTTGTAGTTACAAAATAGGTCAAGGTCACTCATGGTGCTCATTTATCCTGGTTCTCCATGAAAAAGGCCAAAAGCATTGCCTATGTTTTACAGATAGAAAAGAACTAACAAGTCCCATCTTGCTCTAGGTATAACAGCAAAATCTTCAGCAGAGCCAGAAATAGAACCTCGGGGATTTGTGTTCCTTGTTTGATGTAGAACAGCTCTCGACTCAAGCAGCCTCATTAAATCATGTTATAGAGAAATCAGATCTCTCCTGTCACTCAATTTTCTTTAATAGAATTAATCACTTGGGCCAGGTGTGGTGGTGCATGCCTGTGATCCCAGCACTTGGTAGAAGAAGGAACATCGGGAGTTCAAGGTCATCCTCAGCTATGTAGTGAAGTCCAGGTCTACCTAGATATGAGACCTTCTTCTCAAAATAATAACAACCAAAAAAAATCGCCTTATTTCAAATCAAACACCTTATGCTAATTAGCTTAACTGACCAGGCAAATAGTATTTATAATATCATTGAATACATTGGACACTAAGGAAAAAAATCTTCAAAAACGTAAACAAGATTTTTTTGGTTTTTTTTTTTTTGCGGGGGGTTTCTCTTTGTGGCTTTGGAGCCTCTCCTGGAACTCACTCTGTAGACCAGGCTGGCCTCGAGCTCACAGAGATCTGCCTGTCTTTGCCTCTCGAGTGCTGGGAATAAAGGCATGCGCCACCACCCACCTGCCCATAAACAAGATTTAAATCCAATATAACTGAATACTGTAAGAGAGGAGACTGTGTGACTTGAGTCAATCTGGTCAACAGGTGACTTCTAACATAGAATTCTGAATTTTAGGGAATTCTAATTTCTACCCACAATCACCTTTAGAAAAAGCACCTTCAATGAAGTGGTGGTTTGAATGAGATTGCCCGCCCCATCCCCCCCCCAACACACACACACACACACACACACACACACACACACACACACACACACACACATTTTAGGCATTTGAATACTTGGTTCCCAGGTGATGGCTGTTTGGGGAAGCTTAGGAGGTGTGTCCTTCCTAGAGGAAGTGTGTCACTGAGGGGCAGGCTTCAAGGTTTCAAAACTCATGTTATTCTGAGTGCCCTCTCTCTTCTTTCTGCTTGTAGTTCAAGATGTGAGCTCTCAGCTTCTATTCCAGGCACCATGCCTGCTACCTCCACATTGCCATGATGGACTCTAACCTTCTGGATCTCTAAGCCCCAAATAAACTCCTTCTTCTATAGATTGCCTTGGTCATTGTAATGAGTCTTTCTCTGTTCTGCCAGCCAGCTCCTAAATAACAACACAGAGACTTCTTATTAATTATGAAAGCTCAGCCCTAGCTTAGGCTTGTTTCTAACTAGTTCCTATAACTTACATTAATCCATTTCTATTAATCTACATGTTGTCACATAGCTCATGGCTTTTTCCTCTCCTCCTACATGTCCTGTTTTCTCTGTGTCTGGCTGGTGACTCCCCCTTTCTTCTTCCCAGAGCTCTTTCGATCTGGAAGTCCCACCTATACCTCCTGCCTAGCTACTGGCCATTTAGCTTTTTATTAAAGCCAATCACAGTGACATATCTTTACACAGTATAACCAAATATCTTGCAACAGGTCATGGTGTTTGATCACACCCACAGAAAAGTAATAGTATATACCAATACAGATGGTATAAGCATGGACTTTCCCATGCTGTCTGCCTTCTACCTTGTGTCTACTTTCTTGCCACTGCAGAGCTCCTAAGTCCATGTTTGTGGACATAAGTGTGCAAGTGTGAAGTTGGAGCTAGAGTGGCCAGCTGCTTCACTGATTGTGTGTGCTTGGAATCCTTCATGTGTTTATGTCACCCACAACACTGGTTGGTCAAATAGCTTCCCCAAAGTATTAGTGATACATGGGTCCTCAGGTTAAAATGGCGCACGCCTTTAATGCCAGCATGTGGGAGGCAGAGGCAGGCGCATCTCTTTGAGTTCAAGGTCAGCCTGGACTACAGAAATAGTTCCAAGAAAGATGCCAAAGCTACACCGAGAAACCCAGTCTCAGAGAAAAAAAAAAAAAAGAGTTCAATCATCCCACTGGGAAGAGTAATTGGTGGGAAAAATGGAATCAACGTTGGGTTTTTGCTTCTATTTTGTTTTGAGACAAGGTCTCATGTAGCACAGGCTGACCTCAAACTCACTCTGTGGTGGAAGATGATCTTGAATTTCAGTCCCTGCTTCCGACTACCAGGTGGTCGGATGACAGGCATGTGCACTACACCTGACTTATTTTTGTTGTTGATTGAGACAAATTGTCATCAAGGAGCCCAGAGTGGCCTGGAACTCCCTATTCTCCCAATTCAGTCTTGTTAGGATGACTGGCATCTGACACCAGGCCCAGCTCCTGATAATCTGCAGAGAGCAGCTAAAGAGAGTGGAATAAATATGCACTAAAGATCAGCTACTATTACCTGACATATTTGCCTGAACATATGCTGATTATAAATACCAATGTTTTATTGATATGCACTTATGCTGCATGCTACTATTGAACATTGTTTAAGGGCATTTTGTTGTTTTGTTTGAAGCAGAGTCTCAGTAGGTAGCCCAGGCTGGCCAAGAACTCATTGAGTAGACCAGGCTGGCCTGAACTTGCATCAGTCTTACTACCTCAGCCTCTCAAGTTGTGGGATTACATGCAGAGGTGTGTTCTGCCATGGCCAGCTTTGTATTCGAAGATTTTTAACTACATTCAACCACATCGAGTATGGTCTGACAGCCCAGCATCTCTGGCAGCACCTACCCCTTCAGCCTAGTTGATATCCTGTTATCACACCTGCTTTCCCAGCCCTTGGCTGCTGGTGCAGAAGTTCCAACGGCTAGTCCACATTTCCACGAATGGGCAAGGGTCCTTCCTGGAGCATGCTCTGTGTTGGTCTTCCCTCTACTGGAAATGAGACCCCAGGGGCCTCTCCTTTGCCTCATAAACTCATCTTCAGCTTTCCACATCATCATCCCTTCCTCAGCCTCATGGCGGTATCATTGACCCTCGTCATGATACCTCCTAAAACATACGTATTTTAAGAGTGTTTTGCCTGCATGTATGCCTGTGCACTACATGAGTGCCCGAGGAAGCCAGTAGAGGGCATCAGGTCCCAGGACTAGAGTTAACTGATGGTTGTGAGCCACCACGTGGGTGCTGGGAAATGAGCCAGGTTCTCTGAAAGAGCAACCCCGCGCTCTTAACCAGTGAATCATCTCTCCACCTCGTAAGTGATAGTTTTACATGCTTAAAATGGTCCTTGTGTTCATGTTTGTCCACTAAGCTAGCAGTTCCACAGTCCAGGGTCAATGTGCTGGACTTCAGTTTCACTGTTTACTCTCAGGCTGATTGGCAGTGCTCCCACACGCTCTCTGATGGTGTAACAGATTGACATCCCAACTTAATGCTGTCTCTTCTACAGAAAGTGCATTTCCCTCATTTACTATGTCATGATCACATAGGTCTCATCTCTGGCCTTACTCCGCCTTTTTTTTTTTTTTTTTTTTGGCTTGTATGCGTGGTGTGCGTACGTGTTCACATGTGTGTGGACTCACATATGCATCTGTGTGTATAGAAGCCAGAGATTGATATTGATAAACGCTCTATCTTATACATTGAGATGGGGCGGGGTGGGGTGAGGGTGCATTGGAGAGATGGCTCAGATATTAAAGCTAGTCTTACAAACAAAAAGATCAGGCTTATCTCAACTAGCCTGGTAGTCAAAGGTAACCCTGAACCGAGGCTCTCCCTGCCTCCGGCCGCCGAATGCTGGGATTACAGGCCTGCACCACTGCTAATAGTTTATGTGATATTGGGGATGACGGCGTAAGAGACAGCCGCTCCGGAAGCCTGGAGGCCGGGAGCGCCAGATCCGCTAGCACCAAGGCCAGGTGGGAGCCTGATGAATCCGGTTTGGTCGCCTGACATCCAGGGAAGAGTGCTCTACACTCTGCCAGACTTCTCCCTCCAGACCCAGGACCGGAAGGGGCGAGGCGGGCTGAAGATTTCCGGCAGCCAATGGCCAGGCCCGGGAATTGGCTGCAACCCGCGCAGGCCCCGCCCCGAGTATTCGCTGGGATTGGCTGTCTGCTCGCTGCACTTTACTTTGGATTGGCTGTCTGTCTACGGCCCCGCCCCGCCCCGGGCTGTCAGGTTTCGGGTCACAGCTGGCTCCCGGGCTTGGCTTCAGGATGCTGGGCGTTGAGTGTCCCACAGGTAAGGCATCCTGGGGTCTCCCCATGTCCCCTCGAGCTTTGCACGCCCTGAGCTCCCAGCGGCCAGAACGGAGAGGTAGAGCATCCCCCGGCACCCTGACGACAGCACTTCCGCAGAACCGATCGGCCAGAGCTGGTCCCCAGTGCCACAGCAGGCTCCAAGCAGCAAGTATATTTCTGGCCTGGAGCTAATGGAATGGCTCAGGCCACGAGCACGGGAACACCGAGACATCTTGAGGGTTCCCGAACACGTCTGCTGCAACTGCCGGAGCTGGCATTTGCTTTAAAAGAAACAAAAGTGCCGGGCGGTGGTGACGCACTCCTTTAATCCCAGCACCCGGGAGGCAGAGGAAGGCGGATCTCTGTGAGTTCGAGGCCAGCCTGGTCTCCAAAGCGAGTTCCAGGAAAGGCGCAAAGCTACACAGAGAAATCCTGTCTCGAAAAACCAATAATAATAATAATAATAATAATAATAATAATAAAAGAAAAGAAAAGAAACAAAAGTAAAACACCCGCAAGAGGGTGGTGGTGGCACACACCTTTAATCCCAGCACTTGGGAGGCAGGGGCTGGCGGATCTCTGTGAGTCCGAGGCCAGCCTGGGCTACCAAGTGAGTTCCAGGATAGTCAGGGCTACACAGAGAAACCCTGTCGCGAAAAACTACCCAAAAGGAAAAGAAAAAAAAAATCCAAATCACCCCTTCCTGTGCCTTTTAAGGCTGACACGGAAACTGATAGGACCATTGGGAAAGTTTTCAAAAGAAGTCGCAGCTGAACCAGAAGAAACTTTCGTCCTTGGGCAGGTTTTATTCGAAGTCATAGCACAAGTGATGAATTCACACTTAACCCTGCCCAACCACCAGAACCACATAGAAAATACCCTTTTGTACTCTGTGGTCAGAGACTATCTAAGGCACTGGCTGACTGAGACAGTGGGTAGGCATAGCTCTTCCCAATGAGGGTGTAAAATAGATCAGGGCATTCATATCCCCAAAATGCCTTGAGTCAGTTTGTCCATCCTTCTCCAAGGACAAAAGATTATAGGAATTTATAGCCAATGGATCGCCAATCTTAGCCCTTCCAGCAATGGCCATGGAAGCCTCCCTGTATTGGTCTCTTTTAAACACTGAAATGGGCACTGCCCTTTTCCAGTCCTGACCACCACTCTCCGTATACCAAATTTAGCAAGCCTTTTCACCTAGGAACTCAGTTTGCTTGCAAAGAATCTGGTCATTAGACTTCCACCTCTCTACTTAATCCTTGGGACAAGTAAGCATAAAAAGAACTCTAGGAGAAACAAATAGTCTACTCTAATGGCCATAAACATGACCACTGTCTCTTACATAAAAAGAAAAAAGTCTAGCCAGGTGGTAATGGTGACACATACCTTTAATCCCAGCACTCGAGAGGCATTGGCAGGCGGATCTCTCTGAATTTGAGGCCAGCCTGATTTGCAGAGTGAGTTCCAGGATAGCTAGAGCTACACAGAAGAACCCTGTCTCAAATACGCTCCCCCCCAAAAAAAATCTAGACTTTTCCCACAGGAAAAAAAATGATCTTTGTTTTTTGTCTGTTGTTTGTTTTTTAGGCAGGGTATTATGTAGCCCAAGCTGGCTTTGAACTCCTAATCCTTTTGCCTTCTCCTCTCCAGTGCAGGGATTATAGGTACATACCACCAACCCAGCAGAGCATAAACTTTTAAAGCAGGTGTTGGAAGCCAAGAGTGGAAGCACGTGTTTGTAATCCCAGCACTGGGGAAACTCAGACAGGATATGGCTGCAAACTTGAGACTGACCTCAGTTACATAGTGAGTTCAAGACTCTCCTGGGCTACATATGGTAGCATGAGCAAATAGTGCCTACAACAGCTTGATATATGCAGGAATGTGCTGAGGATGGGGCTCGGTGGCAGAGTACCCACTTAACCTGTATAAACTAGGCCTGGGTTTGGCCCCCAGCACTGAAAAACCGTCATAAAGAGTTGTTATACTTGGAGCATATTGTCAACATGTGTTCTTCACTGACCGTCCCTGCCATGGGTTTCATCCAAATGCTCAAGTATCCATCACTGTTTGGAAGAACACACATTGTCACCTACCAGATAGGACTCCTTACAATGTACTGTTAATCACCTACACTGCCATCAAAATGAAATCCATGGACTCAGGGCAGCCAAGTTAGAGCCAGGTCATCAAATGATAGTCAGAAGGTACTCCCTATGGTTTACCTCAAATTAAAACTTTACAGGGCCTTTTCCAACAGTAAATTACACCATGAAATAATCTTTATCTTGGACCAAAAACTTCATCTCCATATATTTGAAGGAACTCCCTTCCCTGACCTTGATATTATTTTTGACAACTTTTCCTAGAACTATGTCTTAGTTAGAGTTTCTATTGCTGTGAAGAGACATCATGACCAAGGCAGTTATTATAAAGGAAAACATTTGATTGAACTAGATTACAGTTCAGAGGTTTAGTCCATTCATTATCTTCATGGTGGGTGGCATGTAGGCAGACATGGTGCTGGAGAAGGAGCTGAGAGTTCTACAACTTGATCTACAAGCTTCAGGAAGTGAACTGAGTGCTACGTTGTATGTAGCTTGAGCATAGGAAACCTCAAAACCCACCCCCACAGTGACAAACTTCCTCTAACAAGACTGTACCTACTCCAACATAGTGACACTCCCTATGGGGGACATTTTCTTTCAAACTCCCACAAGCTGTCATTCTGAAATGTAAGGCTGTTGTACTGGTTAATTTTTTGACATCTGGGAAAAGGGAACCTCAGCTGAGAAAAACGCCTCCATCAGATGGCTTGTGGACAAGTCTGTGAAGCATTTTCTCAGTTAAAATGGATGTGGGAGGGCTTGCCCCACTGTAGGTGGTGCTATCCCTGGGCAAGTGGCCCCAGGCTGTCTTACTTCCTTTTCTATTGCTGTGAAGAGACACCATAACCAAAGCAACTTAGCAAGAAAGAGTTTCGGTTTCGGAGGGTTGGCTCACAACTATCATAACAGGAGCATGACAGCAGGCAGGCAGGCCTGGTGCTGAAGCAGTAGCTGAGAGTTGACATCCTGATCTTCAAGTTAGAGAGGGGGAGAGGGAGGCAGGGAGGAAGGGAGGGGACACTGACTGGGGGGAATGGCGTGGGCTTTTGAAACCTCAAAGCCTGCTCCCAGTGACACACCTCCTCCAACAAAGCCACACCTCCTAATCCTTCTCAAACGGTTCCACCAACTTTGGCACAAACTTTTGAGCCTATAGGAGTCATTCCCAGTCAAACCACCACAGTTGAACTTAAAATAATAATGATATTAAACTAATAATATCAAGCTGAGTGAGTCATGGGAAGCAAGTCAGTAATCAGCATTCCACCATGGTCTCTGTTTCCATTTTTGCTTCTCCAGGTTCCTGCCCTTCTTGAGTCCCTGCTTCCCTCAGCGATAGACTGTGATAGGGATGTATAAGCCAAATAAACCCTTTTCTCCCCAAGTTGCTTTTGGCCATGGTCTTTATCAAAGTAGCAGCAAACCAGGACAAACCATGTATTTTGCCTGTTTTGGGTCTTAGAGCCCCACAGAGGCCCATGGAAAACAGAGATGTATAAAGTCCGACATAACTAGTAATAAACACCACAGAGGCATCAGATTCCAATCTTGTGTGTCACAGGTACCACTCTGACTTGGTCTGAAAATGGCTGTTGTCTCTGTAATTTATGTATAAAAAGTTATGTAGCCGGTCGGTGGTGGCACACGCCTTTAATCCCAGCACTCGGGAGGCAGAACCAGGTGGATCTCTGTGAGTTCGAGGCCAGCCTGGTCTACAGAGTGAGATCCAGGACAGGCACCAAAACCACACAGAGAAACCTGTCTCGAAAAACAACAAAACAAAACTTAAAAAAAGTTATATAAAAATCTCCAATGATCAAGATAACGTGGATTTGGCTACCTGTCACCTTCCTAACAACTATTCCTACAGGGGAAAATTCAGGCATGACCTGGCAGCCAGCCTGTTTGGCACACTGCAGTTCCAATTAAGAAGCATGGTGCATCATGCTTCTGAGTATTCCTGGAAGTCAGAACACTGAATTCTGGAGCAGCGTGAGTGGCCGGTAGCTGGCCTGTGAATGAGTCTGCACTCTCCACGCCCCCTTTAATGTGCTTCTCCTGCACGGAGACCCTGGTGGTGTGAGCGCTCACTGTCCAATCCGAGGTCATGTGCTAGTGAATCACAGCTGATAGGCTTCCTCTGTATAAATAGCTGTTGACGTGCAATACTCCAGACTGGTTCATCCGCGCCCTTTACTGACCCACGAGCCATGCAGTCTTGTCAGGGGATGCCCCAGGAATGACTACAAAGGCATATCCTGCCTTAGCTGTGAAGCAGATTGCAAACCTCAGGTCCTTCATGGAGCACCACTTAGATGCAGCCAACAACTCATAGACAGTCGGCCCACATACCACAAACTCACTGAGCCATGTGGACCCGTTTTCCAAGTTTGAAAACTTACCATCTAGAAAAAGCAGATCTGACTGTTTCCCTGGGACAACACTCCTTACATTACGCAGTGCCACCCCTGCGCTCCCAAACTGTCCTGGACACACTGAGCAGACAACTGGGAAGCGCTTCTGCAGCTGCTGGCAAGCGGGACTGCCTCTGTGCAAATAAGAACTAATGTCTGATCGACAGTGTAGAGATGAACAGGTCATTGCCCAACATCAAATACAGGCCGTGCCGTCATTTAATTGGACTGACCTGCTTCCAGGAGTGAGACCCCTCTTTAGTGGAACATGGGGCTGTGCAGTTCCCTTTGATCTTGTGAGGGTTTTTTTTTTTTCAACCTTGTTCTAATCTGTGTTCTTGCCTTCCGTGGAGCTGTAACTCCTGACCTCTCACCAAAGTCTTGTCTGCCGCAATCAAGACAGCTGTTGGCCAGTGAGACATCAGGACAGTTTTCTAGTGGGCCAGTGAAGGGGCTGACAGCCCATCAGGATGGCCTAAAAATGACTGAGCAAACAACAGCTGCAGGGAAGAACCTCATCTAAACTGCCCTTTGGTGCGTAGTGCAGACCTTTCTGCCAATTCAGCTGTCACCCCCCCCCCCCCCCCCCCCCCCCCGCCCCCCCCCCCCCACGCCGCCTGAAAGCCAGGAGAATGAGCACTAGGACCTCCCAAGGGATTGAATTACATAAATAGACCTTATGAGACTTTCCCTCTGAAGCCTTACAACACACACACACACACACACACACACATCACTCTTACCTTAATCTGGCTTTTTATTTTCTTTTTAAGATTTATTTATTTATTAGGTATACAGGATTCTGTCTGCATGTCTGCATGTACACCAGAAGAGGGCATCAGACCTCATTATGGAAGGTTGTGAGCCACCATGTGGTTACTGGGAATTGAACTCAGGATCTCTGGAAGAGCAGTCAATGCTCTTAACCTCTGAGCTATCTCTCCAGTTCCTTGACCCAGCTCTTTTAAAGAGTTCCATGTAGAATGTGCTGACGTGTATGCAATATGCCATTTTCTTATTGGCCTGTTAAGCTTTAGAAAACCAACTATGAAGCCAATTTGGAAACTAAGTTGGTAGAAGATAAGTTTTCCTCTCAGGGACACATTCTAGACTTTACCAAATAGACCAAAGTATGTTAATAAGATAATTCAAAACCATTGATTTTGTTTAAAGGTAGAAAATTCAAATGTATGCCTGTATCCTTGGCTTTTCTTCTTTTGAATGCATCCCAGAGAGAATAAGCTGGCTAGTCATCCTGTACATTTGAGGACTTACTGAAACTATTTTCTTTAGGGAGAAAGGTATAATGCATTTAAGCCAAATGGCCTCTGCCTACAAAAGTTCTGGACGAATTTGCTCTAGAGCAGTGGTTCTCAATCTGTGAGTCAGAACTTCTTTGGCAAACCTCTATCTCTAAAAATATTTACGTTATAATTCATTAACAGTAGCAAATTACAGTTATGAAGTAGCAATGAAAATTATTTTATGGTTGGAGTCACCACAACATGAACTAACTGTATTCAAGGGTCACAGCATTCAGGAGGTTGAGACCCCCTGCTAGTCTCAGGGGTGTTCATCTGATTTGAAGGCAGCCATCTTAGTACCCTGGGCACTGGATGGGATCAGGACCATATAGATGCTGTAAAAGAAGTGTTTATTGTCTCAAACACTTCATTTTTCCTAGCCTTGGAGTAAGCTCCTAAGAAAAGGAGGAAATAAAAAAAATTACATAGCCATATGTGTTTTTGCAAATAAAAGTGGAACAGTAAGTCAAAAACTCATGAAAGATTACAAGGAAGGGTGATCCGGTTTCCTCCTGGTTGCTTTTGTAAACCACTATGACGAAAAGCTCCGTAGGCAAGGAAAAGGATTTACTTTATTTGGTTAATAATTCCAGGTCACAAACAATCACTGAAGGAAGCCAGTACGAGAACTCAAATGGGGCAGGAATTTGAAGCAGAAGTCTTGAGGAGAACCAGGCTTGATGGCTTGATTTCAGACTCATGCCTTTCTTATACAGTCAAGAACCACCTGCCTCAGGATGCTGCTGCTCACAGTGAGCTGGGCCCTCCTGTGTAGCCAGAAGTTTTCCTGTGTCCTGCCCAGTCCCGTGGCTGCTCAGACCCAAATAAGCACACAGAGGCTTATATTATTTTTAAATTATGGCCATGGCAGGCTTCTTGCTAACTAGCTCTTATATCTTAAACTAACCCATTTCTATAAATCTATACTTTGCCATGTGGCTCCTGGCTTACTGGTACTTTACATCTTGCTTCTCCTGGCAGTGGCTGGCAGCATCTGCTTTGCCTCTCCTTTCTCTTCCTGTCTATCTGTTTGGATTCCCCGCCTGCCTCTAAGCTGCCTTGCCATAGGCCAAATAGCTTTATCTGTCAACCAATCAGAATGACACATATTCACAGCATACAGAAAGACATCTCACAACACTCCTGCATCAGTTACTAATCAGTGTTACCCTCCCTTTCAGATATGTGCATAGACCAATCTTTTCTAGGCAATTCCTCAATCAAGACTTTCATGTCAGATGTCTCTAGGCTGTGTCAAGTTGACAATTAAAACCAAATTGGACAAAGGAGATAAACACTTTAAAAGTTGAATATAGAGCCAGGTGTGGTGGTGCATACATTTAATCCTGGCCCTTAGGAGTCAGAGGCAGGCAGACCTCTGTGAGTTGAAGTTAGCCTGGTCTACATGGCAAGTACAAGGGCAGCCAAGGCTAGGTACTAAGATCTTGTCTCAAAAAGAAGTTGAATATAAACAAACTGATGGACATTGAACCAAATGCATGCTTTATTAATGTAGAATCTCAAATTACACATATAGCCTGGGCACATCCTTAGAAGTGGGTTTTTTCATTCTAATATGGTTATTGTCAAAGGAGGGTGTCTTAGTTAGGGTTTCTATTGCTTTGAGGAGACACCATGACCACAGCAGCTCTTATAAAGGAAAACCTTTAATTGAAGTAGTAGTTTAGTTTCAGAGGTTTAGTTCATTATCATCATGGCAGGGAGCATGATGGTGTGCAGGCAGACATGATGCTGGCTACATCTTGAAATGCAGGCAACAGGAAGTGAACTGTGTATCACAGTGAGCAAAGCTTGAGCAAAAGAGACCCCAAAGTCCACTCCCAGAGTGACACACTTCCTCAAACAAGTCCATACTTACTTCAGTAAGGTCACACCTCCTAATAGTGCCATTCTCTTTGGGGGACATTTTCTTCAAACCACCACAGAGAATAAGAAACAAACTCTTTGGCCAGGCGGTGGTGGCACACGCCTTTAATCCCAGCACTCGGGAGGCAGAGCCAGGCGGATCTCTCTGAGTTCAGGCCAGCCTGGGCTACCAAGTGAGTTCCAGGAAAGGTACAAAGCTACACAGAGAAACCCTGTCTTGAAAAACCAAAAAAAAAAAGAAAAAAAAAGAAAAAAAAGAAAAAAAAAGAAACAAACTCTTGCCGTAGGACAGAGCATAAAAGAAAAACACCCAGGTCTGAAGGATACAGTATTCCATGTGAAGCACAGTTAATATCTTACATTGGAGAACCATTAAACAGAGATGAAACTTTTAGTGCTCTGTGTTAATGATATGTATTTAAGCAAAGTCACAGTGTCAAGTTCTAAGCTCCGAGAAGAGCCCTGAAATGGGGATGCTGTCATTGGAATGTTAAAAATGTCTACTGGGAGGGTGGGGAGTGCTCATCAAGTATCCCACATGGTTTTAAACAGAGGAAGCCACAGGGTGCTGGGTCTATTGTTTCTTCTGTTTGTATGGCTTTGCAGGCTGTGGGACATAATCCCAGAATCACTAAAAAAGGACATAAAGTCATTGTTAATATTTAAAACTCAACCTTTGAAAATATTTTAACTTGTAAAAAAAGAGCTTCTATTTTTATGTGTATTTAAGTGCCCCACATGCATGCAGTGTCTACAGAGGTCAGAAGAAGGCATTGGATTCCTGGAATGGGAGTGACAGACCACTGTGAATTGCCATGTGGGTGCCAGGAACAAAACTCAGGTCCTCTGCAAGAGCAGCCAGTGCTCTTGACCATTGAGCCACCTCTCCAGCCCCAGCACTCAGCTTTCATGATGGGGTGGGGGGCTCTTTTAAAACCCACACTTGAGAAGAAATTCAAGCTGATTAACAAAAGTTTGTTAGCCAGCTCACAGGTCACAGATCACAGACACTTTAGCTTTCTGTTTCTGTCTACATAAGGAAGATCTGTTATTCAGTTTCTATCAGGATAGACTCCTTGTGTGTGTGTACGTGCATGCGTGTGTGCGCGCACACGCGTGCGTGCGTGCGTGCGTGTGTGTGTGTGTGTGTGTGTGTGTGTGTGTGTGTGTGTGTGTTCCAACTTTGGCCTTCCAGAATTCTTTAAAGTTGATTCCTTGGTGCTTATGACATCATGAGCCTTTGACCTTCTTGGGTTTGTTTTGGGGGTTCAGCATACATTTTCTAGTACTTCCAGACTCATCTTTAGTCTTACTACCCATCAAACCACCACCAAACACACACAGGGAAACCATGGTCCTTGCCCTAAGGAAAAAAATGGTTTTAAAAACCAAGATCTGGGCATGAGATGCACTCAGTATTTGCACTAGTTGGGTATCCATGCATCCATGCATTGCCTCCCTTGGGAACATAGCTTGGCCACAGATGTACATACATTAATCCTTGTATACACAGATACTGTATATCTAGAATGCTCTAAGTTAGGATGCTCATACTGATTTCCCCAATGCTCAAGTCAGCACAGCACCCTTCATTCTTACCCCTTTATGGTTTGTAGCTTCATTTCTGTGACAGCCAGCCCTGTTTCCTATCACTTGAGATCTATTAACTTCAATTCTGCTGTGCTTAGAATTCTATGAGGTGCAGACTGCTAAGCCGTATCCCCATGAGAAATGAATTCCCGGCATCAATATAGAATCTGCCTTTCTCATCAGCTTACCGGTATCCAGTCTAAGCACTGTTCTCAAAGGTTAAGACACCGAGGAAGGACTGTTATGACTTCTAGGCCCATCTGGCCTACACAGTGAGACTGGGTCTCAAAAAAGCAAGAACAAAAGTTAGATCAAGGCTGAAACCCTCATGTGGCAGTGTGAGCCTGTAATCTGTGCTGCTTGAGAGGCCAAGGCAGAAGGACACCAAGTTCAAAGCCTGCCTGTGAAGAATAAGCTCAAGGGCAGCCTGTGCAACTTGGCCAGACTTTTGTCTTCAAAAAGTAAGAAGAGGGCTGGAGAACGAGCTCGCATGTCTGGAGTCTGTCCCTAACACCACAAAAGAATAAAAGTTAAGTCTGCTCTCAGATTTACAGATGCGCATACGTAGTCACATCTTTTAAAGTTGGTTCATTATTATTGGAATTTGGATGATCTAGATACACAGCAGAAGCAAAGAAACAAAAAGTCTGCTTTGTTGAGATACTTTCCTCCTTTCATTTTTTAAAATTTATTTTTACGTATATAACTGTTTTGCCTGCATGTATGTCTGTGTACCGTGTGTGTGCCTGGTGCCCAGGACGGCTAGAAGAGGATGTCAAATCTGCTGAGACTAACTGCCATGTGAGAGCTGGGAATGAAACCTGGGTCCTCTGGAAAGCAGCAGGACTTTTTCTCCAGCCCCTCTCCTTGCTCAACTTTAATGTTATGGAGATGGTGGACTACCGCAGACTAGGTAAGTTTGATTTTTCTGGTTTCTGTCTTGCAACTTTATAAAATAGTACTTGAATGTAGCAATCTTTACCAACTGTTAGGGAAGAGCAGTTTCATTATTCTCTTGTAACAACTTTGTAACCCCTGATTTTCTATTAATACCCTGAGGTCTGGAAAATAAAAGGTGAAGGAAGTGAGCTGGTCCACAAAAACAATCGTGGTATACATTGTTACAACCGAAGAAAGGCATACTAAAGTAATTGTCTCGGGAAACCAGAGGTGATATTTTGTATCTTCCCAACCAAATGCCGTGAGGTGTACTGATTGACTTTTGAGATCTTTGTGATGACCTGATTCTGTATCAATTCACCAATTATGTGTGTCCACATGTGACAAAATGGCTTGAAAACCACTGGACATTGGTGCCATGTCCCAGTGTCAGCTTCCTGCTTTTGAAGTCACTCTTTGGTGACCTACAGTGCACGGAATCTGGGTGAGGGTTGCTTGGAACCTCTCTACTGTTGTTCCAAGTTTCTGAGAAACCACAATTTACAAATAAAACGTTTTTAAAGTGACATTTAAAGCTTCGAATTAAAATTAAATGCATATACACTAAAACAAAATTGTCTTAACTTTTTCTTGTACTATGGTCTTATTAAATCCTCAAGTGAGATCAAATTAGCTGTTCCATGTGTAATGGGATATTTAGAACCCCATTCTCTTTGGCTGAAAATTTTGCTGAGAGAACATCTTAAGGAAAATTTCCACCCTCTCATCCCTTCCTAATAATAGAGAAGTGTCTTGCCCATTTGTCTTCCCAGTGTAGAATCTCTACAAGGATATTCAAAGACTCTGAGCTTATACTTATAAAAACTATATTGCTAACTATTTCCTATCTCCTGCCTTCTTCCCCACTGCATTTACCTGGCCAAGGGCAGCTCTGGTTGGCCTTCAGCAGCTATCTGCTCTCGGCCTGCACCTGAGTGTGGCTGGCATTTAATGCCGAAATGTAGAATCCGGCTCCTTTCCAAGTTCAGGACCATAAATCCAAGATAGACTTCTGCTGCCTGCCTCACCATTCCAGTTTGTGTTCTTCGAAGTCATGGTCATAGCCAAGTGTGGTGGCATATATAAACTCAACACTTCCAAGGTGGAGGCAAAGAAGTCAGGGGTAGAAGGTCATTCTCAGTTATAAAACAAATCTGAGGCCAGCCCAGGCTCCAGGAGACCTGGTCTCAAAATCTCAAAAGAAGTAGGCAAACAAAAACCCCCAATCACCATCATGCTTTGTGTTTTTTCTCGGAATATTCTCAGGCCACCTCCTTTACATTCTCATCAGATGAGCTTGCCTCGTGTTTCACTGGGAACAGAAGCAATTAGATTATCCTCTTCCCGTCAACCTGCCCTGGTCAGTATCCACAGTCACCTCTCTTTCCATGAAGCATCCTTGCATATATCAATATCGTCACCGCCTATTCACCCTCAACGCCTTCATCGAAGTGTCTGTTAATGGAAATGCTCATCAAAACTTTCCTGGCCGCCATCTTGCCAATAATCTTACTAAGATTTTTTTTCAGATTTATTCTTATTTATGTGTATGTATCTGTGTGCCACATAGGCCCACAGAGGCCAGGAGGGGGTTTCAGATCTCCTGGGCTGGAGTTAAGGCAGTTGTTAGTCACTGGACGTAGGAGCTGGGATGTGAACTCAGGATCTCTGCAAGAGAAGCAAATGCTCTTGGGCACTGGATCGTTCAGCCCCCTAAAGTCCTCAGCTGAACCCATAGCTCCACTTTGCACACTTGCCCACTCTTCCCAGTTGCCTTCCCGAGTCATACTAAGGGTATTTTATGTGTCCTTTGACTGGGTTTGGGGGTACCCAGGAAATGGTTCGAGCATTTTGGCTGTTCCTGTAAGGACAGTTTTTAGCTGTGATTAACATTTAAGTCTGTAGACAACACTAGAATTAAAGCAGGTTTCTCTCTGGTGTGGGTAGACCTCAGCCACTGAGGGCCTGAATGGAACAAAGGCATTCCCAGAGTCCTTAGCATATGCTACACATATTCCAGGGGCGAGACAAGACAGCAGACAAAACATCGTCTTTTAGTCTGTCAAGAAGGGACAATTCTCAAAGAAATAGCACCTTGCAATGTGCTGGCGTGAAAATCAGCAGATCATGTGATTGGGGTTGCTAGCAAGCTGTCTTGTAGACAGCAGGACAGAAAACTCCAGTGACAACTCTGGTAAGCCACTTTCTTGCCGCCTGCTGGAATTTTTACCTAATTCTTGGGATTCGGTTCACTTGCTAAAGATGCCTATGATAATAATAGAACCTTGTCTCCTTGGGTTCTGAGAATGTGTACTGAATATCAAGTGTCGGTGGCTGCCATACAGAAGAACACTGAGTACCTTTTTCCTATTTAAATGCAGAGCCGGCATATGGCTTCTACAAGAAAGAACCATTTAAGCGGAGATCTAAAAGATGAAAAGGATCCAGTCTTGTGCAGTGGGGTTGAGGACGAATATTTGCAAGCAGAGGACGGCCCAAAAAGTGATGCTGCCTCTGGGGAGGTGAGTGGTCACGTGGGACCTCGTAGACCTGCCTAGGGATTTGGATTTTATTCAAGTGGGGCACGAAGGTCATTTAGAGTGTGACATGATGAGAGCTGGACCAGTCTTGTTCAGATCTCTAAAAGGATCTCACCATCGCAAGCTGGAGGATGGGTGTCCAGGTAAGCAAGAGAGCGGGGCCTGGTTAGCAAGCACACCAGTTAGGAAGTTTGAAGACTCTGCCGGGATATTTGGGGGTTTTCTTCGTTTATTTGTTTTATGGGGGCCATGGTTTGGGGTTTCGGATTGGTGTATGTGAGTGTGCTTGCCTGTGTGTGCGTGGTATATGGCGTGTGGGGTGTGGGGTGTTGGGTGTGGTGAACCTAAGAGGAAGCCTTCAGATGACCTGCTCCTAGTCCCTTCAAACAGGAGGCTCTCACTGCAGCTGGCATGCACCATTTTGTGTTGTGGTTTGGTGAGGCTGGCCACCGGCAAGCCCTGACACCCTTCTGTTCCCACCCCCCTCCCAGCACTGGGGTTATGGAAGCATACAGCTATTCCTGGACTGGGGTGGTGGAGATTAGAACTCAGGTCCTCACACCGACCATGTCATCCCCTAGACCTTATCTTGATTTTTTCAAACACCATGTGCTCTTGAAGAATTTTTTTTTTATTACATTTATGTGCTTGTGTGCTTCGTGCATGTGCAGAGATCAGAGGACAAACGTTGGGGTCAGTTTTCACCTTTTACCATGTGAATACTGGGGGTCGAACTTAAGTCTTCAGACTTGAAGGCAGGTGCCTTCGCCAGCTGAGCCACCTCGACCGCCCTCATATGCTCCTCCTGGTTATTTTGTTTCCTTTTACAGATACTTAAAGTCATAAGGTGCTTACTCAGATCCTCCAGTATCCTTCTATTGAATACCTCCAAGTGGAGAGAAAACTTTCTTCCAACTGTGTTATAAGTATTGTTTCTGCTAGGAATTAAAGGCACACACCTTTAATTCCATCACTTGAGGCAGGACAGGCAGATCTCTGTGAGTTCCAGGCCAGCCAGGAACCTGACTCAAGACAAACAAACAAACAAACCAGCAAGCAAGTAAACAACCCCAAAACGATCATTCCCTAGCAATTTCCACCAATTTAAGTTTTGTTTTACTCTCTTTTAAAGCTTGGAACAGCATAGCAGTGTGTGTTTCTATATTTTAATTCCCTGTAGTAAAATTTTATGAAATCACTGAAATTCTCTAATTGTTGCACAATTGACTCTAAAAGTTAATAATAGCCTTTCTTTTCACATACTCTTTTATATTCAACTTCATTTATTTTTATGTGGGGACATTTTTCCTCCATGGTGCTGTAATGCAGACCCAGGGCCTACAATACCCTATGCAAGCCTCTAGCCAAACTCCATATCCTACCCCTTCCTGTGGATTTTTATAAACGTCTTCCCTGATATTTTATAGTTAGCAGTTGTTGTGCTAACACACTGACTCTCTGTGCATTAGTGTAATTATGAGTTAAACAGGCATATAGAATACTTAGTCTCGGGCTTCCGAACTTGGTATGCATCCAGCCATTCCATGCCTCTCTCTCTCTCTCCCTTCATCTTTTGGGCAGCCATCTCACCGTGCTGAAGAACACGCTCTTTGCATCGTCACACTAGATGTTAGCCAAAAGCCAGGACACAGTGTCACATATGTAGTCCCCCCCACCCCCGAGACTCCCATTAATGAAGCTAAAGGCTAGCACTGAAATGGCATTTGCTGTATTCTGTAGAACTGTTCTGAAAATTTCACATATTCTAAAGCGGGAGTGAGGACCAATTGTGTTCAAATTAGTTTTTTTTTTTTTTTTCAGTCCTGAAGTGAACACGTCTAGAGTCTCGTTACTGAAGTTTGTTCTACACGTTTCAGCATACAGGGTCCCTCATGCCTCTGGCAGCGCTCCTCTTCCCCTCATCATGAGCACCAGCTAGGCTGGCTGCTCAGAGACTTGCTACTTGGTTCTTCTTTGTTGTAGCTTTTGCCAGACATTGTCTTATTGTGTCTCCCAGGCCGATCTTGGACTCATGGCCATCCTGCCTCAGCCTCCCCTGTGCTGGGATTGCAGGGTGTACCACCATGTCAACTTTCCTGATCTTTAGTTATAGGTGTTTAATACTTTGGCTTGAAGGTCTTAAAAGTACGGAAGTGAATTCAATTTGACTACATTGGACTGGAAGGTCTGAGAGTCATCAATATCCTATGTATTGTGTAGCTAAGGAGAACATGAGCATGAGGTGAAGCTGTATCACGTCACTTCTGCATCTCAGTGACCAAAATATGTAAGAGGACAACCTTAAGGAAGGCTTAATTAGCTCACAGATTCAGAGGGTTCAGTCTACGCTTGCTCAGTTAGTTCCATGCACTTGGACAAAACATTCTGGCAACTAGAGCTCCAGACGGAAGACCATCTTTACCTCTTGGCTGACAGGAAGCAGAAAGTGAGGGGAGGGGAAGGAGAGACCCAGGAAGGGAAGGAGGGAGAGGGGAGAGAGGGAGAGACATGGATAAGGTTCCCCCCAGGGCCCACCCCAGTGACGCGCTTTGTCTAGCTCCCACCACCTAACGTATTCGGAACTCTCTAGAATAGTGCCAACAGCTGAAGACTCAGCAGTCAGCAATGAGCCTGTGGGGAACATTTTCATCTCAACCATAATGAGTGTTCACTGGTTAATTTTCAGGGCCGTATTGCTCAAACACGGCTGCACCATTGAATCACGTGGTAAGGTTTACAACTAACATGAATACCTGAGTCTCACCTCCAAGGACTCTGACATAATGATCCCAACCAGGAACTCAAAGGACTCTTAAAGCTATTTCCTTCCAGGTGTGATGGTGCACACCTTTAATCCTAGCACTTATGAGGCATAAGCAGGGCAGATCTTAGTGAGTTCAAGGCCAGTCTAGTCTACACAGTGTTCCACGACAGCCAGAGCACCATAGTAAGACCCTGTCTCAAAGAAAAAGGAGGAAATAAACACAAACACAAAATTCAACTTACTGCCTTTATTATACAAATTCCAGATTAGAGATTTGTGAAACCTACAGTAAACAAGTATGTGTTGTGTACGTGTATTTAAACAACATTCATCACAACACCATTCGATAGCCCAAAGGAGGAAGTCCCAGTATCCAGCAATAAATAAGTGGGTAGACAAAATGTGGTGTGTATAATACAGGGAGAGATTGTCTAGCCTTAAAAAGGAAGAGAATTCTGACCCATGCCACAATATGCACAAACCTTGGCTGAGTGAAATAAGGCAAACCAGAAGAAAATATATGATCCTGCTTATAAAAATGAGCATAGTCAAATTCTCAAAGACAGGAAGTAGACTAGTTGGTCTAAGGGAACCTGGGAAGTTGTTGTTTAACGGGTACAGAGTTTTCTATTTGGACTGTTGAAAACCTCCTGGAAATGGGTAGTGGTAGCATGACATTGGGTATGTATTTAATGCCACAGAATTGTATGCTTATAAATGGTAAAAAGGATACATTTTATATTCCATATTATTTATTTGTTTGAGACAGGGTTTCATGAAACCTGGGGTAGCCTCAAACTCCCTTAGGTAGTCAACAATGTCCTTGAACCTCTGTTCCTGCTTCCACTTCCAAAATGCCAAGATCACATAAATTTTAACACAAAAAAAAAACACAGATGTGTACACACACACACACACACACACACACACACATTGGATAGCTGCAAATTTTCCTTCCCAGCTAGATTCAGAGTATCAGGGAACATAATATAGATCTTTTATTTTAGGAAAGACTAATAGTTTCTTAGTGATAATTGTTTTCCTTATAACATTATTATGTTGTCTTAGTCAGCGTTCTATGGCTGTGAAGAGACACCTTGACCACAGCAACTCTTATGAAGGAAAACATTTAATCGGGGCTGGCTGACAGTTTCAGAGACTTATTCCATTATCATCATGGTGGGGATCATGGGAACATGCAGGCAGACATGGTACTGGAGAAGGAGCTGAGAGTTCTACATCTGGATCTGCAGGACCCCAAAGCCCACCTCCAGTGACATACTTCCTCCATTAAGGCCACACCTACCCCAACAAGGCCACACCCCCAAATCCCTGTCAAGAATTTCACTCCCTAATGACCATGCATCCAAATATATGAGCCTATAGGGGCATTCCTATCCAAACCACCACACAGGTACTTACATTTCTTTTAAGTTGTATTTTATTTTTAAGTGTGTGTGTGCATGCACATGTGTGTAGGTGCCTGTGAAGGCTAGAAGAGGCCCTCAAATCCCCTAAAGCTATAGTTAGAGGTGGCTGTAAACTGCTAACATGGGTACTAGGCACCAAACTGAGGTCCTATGGCAGAACAGCCATTTCTCATGGTCTCAACTGTTTAGCCATTTCTCCAGCCCCTACTTGGACGTTAAAAATTAATTTATTTGTATATTTGTTTGTTTGGGTCTTTTAGAGTAAGATCTCACTTTGTATCCTAAACTGGTCTTGAACTCATTGTGTAGCCCAGACTGGCCTCAGATCTACAGCAATCATTCTTTCTCAATCATCAGAGTGCTGGGATTGTAAATATACTGGTATTAAAAAGTGCACACCACCACCCCCAGTTCCTCCTACCATTACACCTTGCTAAAAAAAAAAAAAAACTGTTAGCTGCTCTTACACCCTCACACATGTGTAGACAAGTAGGGCCTGGAGCTGAAATCTGCACAGCTCTGCTGTAAAGACCATTGTGTGTGGAGCCTTTTGAAGTCAAGATTAAAGGTGTTTCAACCCTCCTCACACCTTTGATGCAGGTCTGCCTGGAATGCACATGGACATAAACAAAACTGAGCCATCCCTCCACTGTTTCTTCCCTGTTTTGAATGTCCAGTAGATTTCATGAGCAGCAGCTGCAGCTGTTTGAATTCTCCACTGAGGGGAGGTCAGGAAGAAGAATGGCTTGTCATTATCCCCCAGTCACCACTTCTTAAGTGACGAAAGTTATCAAGAGAGAAGTGTGAGCTGCATCCGACTTGATGTTTCTAGTGTTCCAAAGAGAAAGATGAATTGAACTAAAGCATCTCTCTTTGGTATTAGGTTTTGTGAGGGGGAAAAAAATGAGGCAATTTATGTGTGGTCTTGGCTGACGAAAAGCAACGGATGACATTGTCAAGGGAACCCCTCAGGGACTGCGGTCCTGGAGTTCTGCCATAGCGGATGTTGTTAGCAACCTTTCCAGGCATGAGTGTCCTTCACAAAGCACTCTGTGATAAGTTGATGTTGGACACATGTAGGTGCGTCTGCACCAGAAAACAGAGTTCATGAGATCTGCCACATATGCTTCCTTGGCAAGAGTAAGATTAGACCCTCACTGATTTGAGGTGTTACTAGTGCGGCTGCTGTCACAGAGTGTATCAACTCCCATGGCTGCTGTAACATGTACGTGCCTTGAAGCAGTATGCGTGTGTCATTATACGGTTCTGGAGGCCTGGAGACCAGGAATCGGAAATCAGTTTCACTGAGCCAACATCAGAGTGTCAACTGGGCCACACCCCCTGGAGGCACTAGGGGGGGACATTGTTTCTTTACCTGCGCCAGCGTCAAAAGCTGTGGTCTTTGCATTTCTTGGTTAGGGTCCCCTTCTTCCGGTTTCAAAGCCAGCAGCGTAGCCCATGGTGCCCGCAGACACATTTTGTCACTGCATTATGCAACTTTCTGTCCTGTGGTCAGATCTTCTTTCCTTCTGTCCTGTGGTCAGATCTCCTTCAGCCTCCTTATAGGTGACCCAAGACAATTGTTCCATCTCAAGCTCCTGTGTGGAACTGTATCTGCAAAGCCCTTTTTTGCCGTATAAGGCTCCAGGATTAGAGTGTAGACCTATTTACACGCCATTATTCAGCCTACCACTTGAACAAAATGAACAGTTAGCCCTTGCCTAGTAGCCACTGTATTTCAACGGGAATCTTTTTACAATTTGAAGCTATAGATTTCATCCTGTCTGATCAAAGAAACCCATTTTACATTTTCATTTCTAAAAGTACAAATGCAAAAGAACTTGGTGTCTTATTTATCTCTCCAAAACTGTAAAATAATACATACACACTGCTTCCAGACATACACATACTCCATGAGATGTGTAGAATTAGTACTGTTTGTGGCAGGAGCCATGTTGGCATGGCACACCTCCAATCCGTGCAGTTCTGAGTCTTCTGCTTGCCAAGAAACTGTGTTCTGAGTTTCTTGTAAAAAGGCATAACATAAATATTTTGATATTTAAAAATTTGCTTATTTTATTTCATGATATGACTGTTTTGCCTACAAGTATATATGTGTACTATGTAAATGAATTTCTAAATGGTCTTATTAAGTAAAAAACACAGAGCCAGATATAGGGGTAAAAACCTGAGAGATCAGGGAAATAGGGAAAGCCACATGCTAACCTCACCTCACCAACTCCTCAGCTTCCAAAGACAAGACTTCCTGTCTGCCCACACATATACGCCTTGCTGTTCTGCCATTCAATTTGCTCTCTCTGTCCAGCTACATCACTTCCTCTTCCTGTCCAGCTCTGTCACTTCCTGTCTGTCTCTACAGACCTCCAGACCTCCTTGGTTAACTCATGTTGGAATTTAAGGCATGTACCACCATACCTGGCCCTGTTTGCAGTATGGCCTTGAACTCACAGAGATCCAGACAGATCCCTGCCTGGCAAGTGATAGGATTAAATGTGTGTGCTACCATTGCTTGACTTCTATAGTGGCTGGCTTTTTCCTCTGATCTTCAGGTAAATTTTATTGGGAGACACAGTATATTGGGGAACACAATACATCACCGCAGTACTACACACATGTGTGGTGCCCATGGAAGTCAGAAGAGGGCGTTGGATCTCCTGGAACTGGAGTTACAGATGGTTGTGGATCACCGTGTGGGTTCTGGGAACGAAACCTGAGTCCTCTGGAAGAGCATCAGGAGCTCTTAGCTGCTCAGCCATCTCCAGGCCCTGCATAGACAAATATTTTGAAGACTACCCCATCACTAAACTCAGGAGGATGTGGCTATGAAACAAAGGCCCCTAAATTGGCTTCTAGATGCCTTCCAGAGCAGGGCTACTCCAAAAAGTTTCCAGTGAGAATTGAAATGTACTGTATCTGTACTGTCTACCGTGTATCCAAAGATTGCACAAGACATTTAAATGAACTTATAATCAAATTTCCTGATAGACCATCAAGGCCTGTCATAAGAGCAATAGTAGTAGAGACATTTGGTATTGATACAAAGATACACAGTCCAACTGACAGAATGAAATAGAGTTTGGAAATTAGTCCATTTAGATATGACCACTTGCCTTGTGGCAACTCCAAGTGAGGATGTGATCTTTTAAATGAAACGTACTAGAACAGTTGGCTACCCACACAAAGAAATGGTATGTGGGCACCTCCACATCCCACTATCTTAACCGGGTTTTGATGGCTGTGATGAAACACCATGACCAAAAGCAGCTTGAGGAGTATCTTAGGATTTCTACTACTGCGAAGAGACACCATGGCCATGGTGTCCTTCTGTACACTGTGAATATATATTACTCTCATTGGTTAATAAAATACTGACTGGCCAGTAGCCAGGCAGGAAGTATAGGTGGGACAGCCAAACTGAGACTGCTGTGAGGAAGAAGGGTGGAGTCAGTGGAGTCACCAGGAAACACAGAGGAACAAGACAAGCTAGATGACAGGTAAAGCCGTGAGCCACGTGGCAATACACAGATTAATAGAAATGGGTTAATTTAAACGTAAGAGCTAGTTAGTAATAAGCCTGAGCTATTGTCCGAACATTTGTAATTAATATAAGCTTCATTGTGTTCATTTGGGAGCTGCTGGTGGGACAGAAACTTCCACCTACACCATGGCAATTCTTATAAAGAAAAACATTTAATTGGGTGGTTCACTTACAGTTCAGAGGTGTAGTCTATTATCGTCATGGGAGGACACAGCAGCATTTAGGCAGACATGGTGCTGGAGAAGGAGCTGAGTATTCTTACATCTTGACCTGCAGGCAACAGGAGGTGGTCTGAGATACTGGGCTTGGCTTGTATTGTAAAATGGCACACTGTGACCTTGGTGGGTTTGAGCCAAGGTACCCTGAGGTGGGTGAGGGAGACACACCATGCAGACACGGTGGCATCTGAGTGGCGTGGGACAGTGTTACACCATGCAGACATGGCATCCACATGGAAAATTTTATTATTAAAGAGAAGAGGAGAAGGAAGAGAGAGAAAGAGGGAGAGAGAGAAAAAGAGAGGAAGAGGAGTTAGTGCAGCTTCATGGAAGGAGAGAAGAAGGGAGAGGCTTTCTCTTAAAGGGGCCTTTACATAAGATGATGTCAGGATGCTGGGCAGGTCCCCAAGGGGTGTGCCAGAATGCTAACATTCCCTAACAGCTTGAGCATATATGAGACCTCAAAACCCACCCCCACAGTGACACACTTTCTCCAACAAGGCCACACCTATTCCAACAAAGCCACACCTTCTAACAGTGCCACTCCCTATGAGCTTATGGGGGCCAATTACATTCAAACCACCACAAGGAGGAAAGGCTTATTTGGCTTACATATCCCAAGTCACATTCCACTGAGCAAAGTCAAGATAAGAACTCAAACCAGGCAGGAACCTGGAGGCAGGAGCTGATGCAGAGGCCATAAAGGGGTGCTGCTTACTGGCTTGCTCAGCCCACTCTCTTATAGAACCCAGGACCGTTAGCCCAGGGTTGTTCCCAACCGTAATAGGCTGGATCCTCATCCATCAGTCACTAATTAAGAAAATGCCCTACACCAGTGGTTCCCAACCTTCCTAATGCTGCGACCCTTTAAATACAGTTCCTCATGTTGTTGGTGACCCCCAACCATAAAATTATTTTGTTGCTACTTCATAACTGTAATTTTGCTACTTTTACGAATTGAAATATGAATATCTGTGCTTTCCAATGTTCTCAGGCGATCCCTGTGAAATGGGCATTCCACCCCCTCCCCCACAGGGGGTCATGACCCACAGGTTGAGAACCTATGACGTCCAGGCTTGTCTACAACCTGATCTTATGGAGGCATTTTTTCCCCCACTTGAGGTTTTCTCCACTCAGATGACTTCAGTTTGTGTAAAATTAAGATAAATCTAGCCAGGACACCCACCATTCCAACTGTGGATGGCAGATTATGAGCAAACTAAAACAAAACAAAACAAAAAAAAGCCCTAACAATAAAAATTAGACTGTTTTAATGGCAAGAATATTTTTCCTAAAAGGACAGCATTAAAAGAATCAAAAGGAAATTGGAAGGGGAAGAATATTTTCAATAAATGTAGACAAATATTCAGGATATTACATGTAACAAAATGTAACACTTTTTTACTTTTTTGAAGCAGGGTCTCACTATGTATCTCAAGCTGTTCTGGATCTCACTCTGTAGCCCAGGCTGGCCTCGAACTCACAGAGATCCGCCTGGCTCTGCCTCCTGAGTGCTGGGATTAAAGGCATGCTCTACTATGCCTGTCTTAGCACCTTTGTTTTCAATATTATTTTAATTGCATTTGTTTATTCATTTATTTAGTTCATGTGCACATGCATGCCTGTACATATGTGTGCTTGTACATGCATGTGTGCCATAGCATGAATGTGAAGGTCTGAGGACACCTTCCAGGAGTTGGCTCTCTCCTTTTACCCTGTGGGTCTCTGGGATCAAACTCCGATTGTCGGGCTTGGCACCCACTGAGCCTGCTCCTGGGCCCTCTTCGGTGTTTTCAGATGGGTTCTCAGTCGGAAGCCCTCACCGCACCCCCTTCTGGCTTCAGATTTGAGATTCTCCTTCTTTAACCACCCAGCCCCGAGGTTCCAAGCTTATACCACATCCATCTTATAAAAGCATTGCAGAGCCAGGTAAGACAGTCCACACTTGTCATTCCAGCACTCAGGAGGCAGATCTCTGAGTTCAAGGCCAGCCTGGTCTACATAGTGAGTTCCAGGACAGCCACTCCTGCACAGAGAAACAACCACCACCAACAACAAAATGCACGTGTTAAGTTGG
This sequence comes from Peromyscus leucopus, assembly GCF_004664715.2. NCBI lineage: Eukaryota > Metazoa > Chordata > Mammalia > Rodentia > Cricetidae > Peromyscus > Peromyscus leucopus. The sequence continues at coordinate 60,988,632 of NC_051071.1, read as the reverse complement.
ATAGAGAAAAGGTTGGAAATCTCATAAAGCCAGTGTCATAAACTATTAGCAACAGAATCTATATGGTAAATTTAAGGCATTTAATTTTATAAAATTATTTAAAAATTGTTGAATATTGAAGATGCTTCGTAGTCAAATTCCAGGAAGATACAAAACATTCAGGAAAAAATAGGGGAGGCACAAAAAAAAAATATGAGATGCTTCACAAAGTTATTTCTGAGTAGTTAATAAGCAGATGGAAAAAGTGCTCAACCAGCTAGCATGGTAGTGAATGTCTGTATAGAGAAGGATCCACATTCTTCAAGGCCAAGATCATTCCCAGCATGTGGGTAGATGGCTCAGCAGAAAGACCCTTGCTGCCAAGCCTGATGACCTGAATTCCATCCCCACAACCCATAGGATAGAAGGATAGAGCCAACCCCATTGGGTTGTCCTCTGACCTCTACATGTGCACCATGGGACAACTTTTCCTCCCCCCTCCCCCCAAGAAATTTTTTTTTTTTTTTTTTTTTTTTTTTTTTTTTTTTTTTTTTTTTTTTTTAAGTTATCCTCAGTTACATGATGTATTCCAGGCCAGTCTGGGCTATATTGTCTCAGAATAAAAACAAAATGAAATCGCTCTACTTAATTATCACAGAGATGCAAATCAAAAAAAAAAATAGGCAATTCAATTATCACCCACCAAAATGGAAAAAAAAAGTGTTGATGGGAATGTTGAACTTCAACTCCTATATGTTGCTGATGGGAGTGTAAATTAACGCAAACACTTCAGAAAACTTAAAAAAAAAATCCAGTAAATCTGAACATGGCCATATCCTTGACCCAAGACTTCTATTTTTTGCATATGACCAAGAGATACACTTACCATGTATCATACTCAAAAGATGTCATTGTTATGGCCACAGAAGCAATATTTTACTTTAATAGTTTCAAAACGTAGATGACTCCAGTGGTCATCAACATTTGTCTGGATACATTTTTATTGCATTCACACAATGGAATGCAACACATCCTCATAAACAAACTACGAAAAATATGGGTGAACCTCACGACAGCAAGTTAAAGAAACCAGAAACAAAATGCATGTTGACATGTCTGGGCCTGTGTAAACACAAAGCTAATTCTTTACCAGAAGATAGGCTATGGTCCCCCTGGGTGGAGGAGAGTGATTAAGTGTCTGAGGGGAAACATTCCAGGATGCTGGTTATGTTTATGCCTGAGTGTGATTTGTTAGTGAAATTTCGACAAACTGCATTAATTATCCGTGTATTTACCTGTCGTCTGTTATAGTGGAATAAAAAGCGTCTGCCAGAACCTCTAAGCAACGAGGGATCACAGGATTTGACATTTGAGAGACTCAGGTCGGATTTGAGAGACATGATCAGATTTGCATTAGGAAGAGATAAGTACAAGATCTGCAGGAGAGAGGCCTCACCAGACTGCTTGCAGGAGTAAGTAAGCCTGGCTGGATGTAAAGCAAGCACGACCCGGAAGAAAAGATTACCGTGGATGGGGAGACAGCAGGCATGATGGGACTTGCCTTCTTGTCTCCGAGTTCTTTCTTGAACAATGTTTATAACTGTCGGTTGGGTGCTACTTTAATGATCTAATGTTTAGTTGTAATTGCCATATTCCTCCCGCCCGCGAGATCAATGCCTCTTGTACAACTATACAGAACGAGATGCAAGTATAGAGCTCAGAAGACTTCAAGAGGAATGAGTTGACAAGGTCTAGGCGGCCCATCTTCATCCAAGCACAGGCAAAACCACCACCTGCTTGGGACTGGGTGATGGTAGGACACAGGACGTTAGGCCGACGGTAGGAAAGAGACAACAGGACCCGTCAGGTCGGCGTGAAATGGGTCCGAGGAAACGGAACGCCTCTATACCCTGAATTCCAACAGCAAGCTCAGGCGACGGTTATTTCCTTCTCCGGATGTCCGCAGAGGGCCCGAACTCTGGCGAGGCGGGGATTCAGGCAGAAGGGGTGGAGTTGGGGCTTGAGCTTAACCTATTACATGCCCCCAGAGCCTCCCCACCGGTGATTGGCAGGCGTGTCTACCAGTGTTTTCGCGTCCCGCGAACCTAGCTGCTGTTGTCAGGTCCCCGGGGTGTTTCCCTTTGAGTCACTGGGGTTAATTAACTAACCGCTCCCAGCTAGGGGACCTAAGAGTACTGCCATCTACCCCTGCCGTGAAAAGGGAGCTTCTTGGTCCCATTGGAGTATTCTTTGGTGCCTGAGGCAGGGCTTGGTACCCTGGGTAAGGGAGTTAACTGCTCCCGATGTTCCCACTCATTCTCTAGCTCACGATTTTTTTTTTTTTGCTTAAGTGGAACAAGGCGACATTTATAGTTTGAAGTGCTTTTCCCATGCAAACACTTATCACAGTCCTTATCCCCTCCCTCAAAGGTAATGCGACCCCTCCAGTAAAGGACTATCAGCGCAGATCACATTCCTTCACTTAGCAAGTAACTTCAAATTATCTTATATTTAATATTGCAAGCCTTGAGTGAGAAGGTTCATAAAACATGAAAAGTGTTTCGAAGTGCTTATGCATTCCTGGTGAGAAAGTGGGGTAGTTGCCGGTTTGGTTTCAGCACCCACAGGGCAGCCTCCAACTGTCTGGTTCCAGGAGACCCAGTGCCCTCGGGCAAGCATGAAGTACGGGCAGAGAAATCCTTCATACAATAAAAATAACTCTCCACACTTTGACCTGGAAAACGAAGTAAAAACGTTCAGAGCTTACAAAATGCTCCTTTTCAAAAGTGTTACATTCAACTCCAAATAAATGTATGCAGTATTTGCATCGTGGGTTCCAAAGAACAAGAATTCTAGATACCCAGCCTCACACAGTGTATTATTCAGACTCCACTTTGTCAGGTACTTGAAAATTGATCATATTGATTGTCCCCCCATACCCACAGAAAAACTGTTAGCTTCAAACTAGCTCCTTCTTTTGTTTTGTTTTGTTTTCTTTTTTTTCGGAGACAGAGTTTCTCATGTAACAGCTCTGGCTGCCCTGGAACTAGCCTTGTAGCCCAGGCTGGCCTCAAACTCAAGAGCTCTGCCTGCCTCTGCCTCCCAGGTGCAAAGATTAAAGTTGTGAGCTACCACACCCGGCTCAAACTAACTAAAATATACGGCCCACGGGCAGTTTTCAGGACACATTTCTTACTTTAGATCCTGTGTGGAGGTGTGTGGTGCTGTCTGCCATAATGTGGCACTTCAAATATCACCCCCATTTACTCAACAATTGGGGAAACATAAACTTATCCTTGAATAGGTGGAAAAAATGAAGGCTGAGGTGGTTTTAGTGCCTAAACCTTCAATTCTCCACAGGTAATTTGCACTTTTCTTCTTTAATACTTCATGAGTAGCTTGTGAAATTAACCATAGTAGCTATTTATTGCTGGTGTTGGTTGTAACTTGGTTCGTCTCGACCCTTTTGTGTGTATATGTGTGAGGGGGGATGCCGCATATCAGATACTCATATTATGATTCATAACAGTATCAAAATCATAGTTATGAGGTAGCAAACAAAAGTAATTTTATGATTGGGGGTCACCACAGCATGAGAAACTGTATTTAAGGGTCATAGTGTTAGGAAGGCTGAGAACCACTGACAGTGCTAAGGTGTCCGATAACTGTTACATCTGAAGAGACCTCATCCAGTCAGCCACAGAATCCATGAAATGACTGAGGGCCAGAAATCTGAGGTGTACCAACAGTTAATTATGAGAAAAGGAGCGGCAAACTAAACTCACTCTGAAAGAAAACTTGCACACAAAACTCCTGCAGGCCTCAGTGTTACCTTTGTGGATCTTGCAGAGGCCAAAGCAAATAGAACAAGAACCTGTAGCTTGGGTATATATTCAGGGTACAAAGGTGTTCCCCTTGGTCTTGGGGAAATGTCAGCATGTGATACAGGCTGAACGTCTCTAAACATCTTCCACTGGCTTCATGGGTGCGTCATGCAGCCTGTGAAACTGGAGTGGTAATACATGGAGTTGTTGATCCAGAGCCCAGCAAGCCAGCTCAGAGTGAAGAACTAAGTGAGAGCACACAGGACTCACAGGGTTCAAGGTGAGCGCAAACTCTCGGATACCTGCAAACTGTAAACTGTCAATGCAAAGCTAGAAGCCAGCGTGATTCTCTATGGAAATGTCTCTGAAGGAAGAATGTCTGGTCCTAACAGGCAGAAAAACTAAGCCTGCAATAAAGAAATTTCATAGCCGGGAGGTGGTGGCGCACGCCTTTAATCCCAGCACTTGAGAGGCAGAGGGCAGGTGGATCTCTGAGTTCAAGGCCAGAGAAATCCTGTCTCAAAAAAAAAATTTTTTTTTTAAATTTGGGAGTCTTTTTATTTTTGGTTTTTATTTATTTATTTATTTTTAATTGTTTGGTTTTTCAAGACAGGTTTTCTCTGTAGCTTTGGAGCCTGTCCTGGACTAGCTCTGTAGACCAGGCTAGCCTCGAACTCACAGAGATCTGCCTGCCTCTGTCTCCCAAGTGCTGGGATTACAGGCATGAGCCACCACCACCCGGCTATTTTTGGTTTTTAGAGACAGACAGGGTTTCTCTGTGTAGCCTTGGCTGTCCGGGAACTCACTCTGTAGACCAGGCTGGCCTTGAACTCACACCAGATCTGCAAGGGTGTATGCCACCACCGCCCAGCTTGTTTTGGAGTCTCATCTGCAGGAAAGAGAAGCACCAGGAATGCCGGGTGCACGCCTTTAATCCAAGGCAGTCGGGTCTCGAGTTTGAGGCCAGCCTGGTCTACATTGAGTTCTAGGTCAACCAGGACTAGAGAATCTGTCTCAAAAAAAAAGAGAGAGAGAGAGAGAGAGGGGGGGGGGAGGGAGAACGAGGATTGTTGGGCAGTTAAAAATCGCTTTCTTCCTTTATCCTCAATCCCTGTAAAAATTTATAACTTGACTCTATTTTGTATTCTGTATATATCTTAAATTTCTATTTTAAATGGACTCAACAAGTACATACTCAGAGGTACTTTGGGTATATTTTTTTTTAATTTTTAGAGTTTGAGTCCGGAGCTTGCCTGGTACCCAGAGGTCAGAAGTGTCACACCTACTAGAACTGGAGTTGGTTGTGAGCCTCCACATGGTTGAACCAAACCCAGACGCTCTGCAATAGCAACAAGTTAGTTGTCTTAACTAGTGAGCCAGCTCTCCAGCCTGCCTTGCTACTTTCAAAACTATTTTCAGAACTTCCCAGGATTCCACTTTAAACCGGTATTAAAGACAAAGTCTACCAAATGATCTAATTTTGCTTCTGAGACAGTCAAAACTACGTAGCCTGTATATAGAGGGTAAAAATGTTCTATTTTCAGTAAAATTCTTAGATGTGGCTACTGAGCACTTGACAACGTGGCCAGTGTGACTGTAGCTAACTGCTGAGTTTTATCTAGTTGGGTCACTGAAGGAAGTGCTTTAATTTAACATTAAAGCTATTGTGTAAACAGAAACAATTGATATTTAAAACACAAACTATAACTGTTACTGATAATTTTATACATTGTATCTTGATGCCAGCTTCCTCTACAAGACCTTACTTGAAAAATAAAAGGCAGGTAAAAGAGCCTGCCATGCAGCCTAATGACAAGTTAGATCCCTGGAAACATGTAAAAAGTTGCATGTGTTGGGACATGTCTGGTCTCACACACACAGACCCTGCCCAGCAGATTGGAAATCAAGGGTTCAAGTTTCAAACCTGCAGCAAAAGGTTGTGGGTCCTACTTATTCTCCCAGCATCCCTCAGTCCCTACCTATTACAGGGTATGGCGGGCATACCCTGCCCTCTAGCCTGAATTCTCCAGCCCAGGCGCTGGGCTGCCCTTCCTCCAGAAGTTGTTACCCACCCTTTGGCCTCTTGAGTGCTGGACCCAGTTCCCCTCTCCCTCCACCTCAGTTTGGTTATGTCCTTTGGGCTCAGGCAGATGACTCTGCCTCTACCCATGGTTTCCGTTTTATCTACAACAGTCTCCTCCAATGTACCTTTTTATTTCTTTCATTCAATATATAAATTATGTTTGGAAAGGCCAAAACAACCCCACAGCTAAAGGTACCTGGCACCAAGCCTGACACCCCAGGTTTGATCCTAGGAATCCACATGGTTAAACAGACTATTCTAAGTTGTCCTGACACCCATGTGCCCCAGTGTAAGCACACAGACACATATGGTTATTTAAAAAAAGGAAAAGACCATTATGAGATTGACACAGGAAAAGCTTTATTAAAGATTCTGGAAAATGAGTGATATGCAGCAATATACAGGTGAATAACACTTGACTGCAGGCTCCTGACTAGGCCCTAGCTAAGAACTTACCCTAGCATGCAAGGGGGCCACAAGAACCACCCCTACACCAACACATTCTAATGATCTAGCAAATCTTCCTTTTGGTTGCACCTTAGCAGAAGTGGGACAATCTGACTGGGCAGCCAGGCATAGAGCAACATCCATCGAACCACCACCTAACAATGATAATTTGGGGGAAGACCTACCTTCAGTGCAGTCAATTACTACAAGACTACTTAGGGATACTCTCACAGGGCCCTCATTCTCTATCTGTAAAATGGGACTTCCGCACCTATCTCAGCAACAAAGTGAGAAGGAATCTGCCACCACGCCCTAATACCAAGGTGGGACGCGGGCCAGCCTACTTCACCTTGGAGGCATTACCCCCCTGGAGCCGGCTTCAAGGCATTCTGCTCACTGGTTTCTTTTTTGTAGTTTTCAGCCTGTAAAAATGAATGAAAATGTTTCAGATAAGTGGAAAATACTAAAATATATTCTTCTCGGCTGATCTCAAACTTCATTTCTAGGCAAGTAAATGTACTCTTCTGGACTTTTCTCTCGAGCATATTAAACTAAGTAGCCCAGTTCTTTTTTTTAATTCTAATTCACTACTTCATAATCCCCAGAAGCTACGTTAATTCTTCTGATTCATCTGTGACTCCAGACAGGATCCAAAGAGAAGGCGTACAATCTCCTCCATGGGTTTTATGGAGAGTTCCTTTACCCTTCTGTGTTAGCCTCTTAAAGTACCGCGACAACCTTAAAAGGGCACAGGAAAGGGCGATTCGGGAGGACCTAATCAGTTCAACAAACACAGGCCGGGGACACTCGGTCGCCTGGGCCACGTGGCCTGGGCCTTCTTTCGACCGATGCCGGGACGTACCTGCGCCTGGGTCCGAGGCGGCCGCACGACTGAGCCCTGGGGATCGGCTCCGGAAGGTCGGGCTGCGGAGAAAAGAAGGGCGGTGGTGAGGGCGCCCGGGCAGGACAGCGCAGGGGACATTGTGTCTCGCGCGGCCCCGGGCTGGGCACGGCCGCCCGCCCCCCGGGCCACCGAGGACTGCTCTACCCCTACGTTCTGGCCGCCGGGAGCAGCTGAGCTCGGGGCGGGCAAAGCTCGAGGGGACACGTGCCGATCCTCCCGCAGGACACCCTCCCGGAGGACACTCACCACCGAGCCGGGGACAGAAAGACCGAGCTCCGGCACTCTGCGCTGATACAAGCGCCGGGGAGTGGGGCGGGGCTGGCCAGCAAGCCGCAGCCAATCAGCGGGCCTGTCGGAGGGGGCAGGACAGGAAAGAGAGCAGCCAACCCTCAGAAAGACTGTGGGCGGGGATGGTAGGGCCGTCCATCGCCGGAACCGCGGGGCCATTGGCTGCCGGCGGCAGGTCCTCCACCCATTGCCATGTTGCCGGCGACCCTGTACTTAAGCATCGTCCTCCTCGCGGGGCCTCTGGTGACCCCAAGTTCTTCCAGGCTGCTCCGGGTCAAGAACATTCCTTTCCTTAAGGATGCTCGATGTGTTCCGTCTTAGAACTAGTCTTGTTCGGCTAGTTCACTCCCAGGGCCTCTTCCTTTTTCCTGGAAGGACCAGCCTTTTCCCGTGTTCATTTTCTATATTCGGGGAGAAAAATCATTCAGAAGTAGGATTCGGGGGTGGGGGGAGGTGAGGTGGACCACCCTCAGTGTACTCAAGGTGACGGACTTGAACTCGGCAAACAGTCGATGAACCGAGTACAATGGAAGTATTGCTAAAATGATAAGTCATTTTCCATCTGCTTCCCAATCTGTTTGCAAGTGAAAAATCTCACAAATCTCTTTTTAATCATCCTCAAGCTGTAGATGGACACGGGGACGTGTTGAGCGACTTACTTGGGCCAGAGAGCAGCCTAGTAAGGGTGATTCTGGGATTTGAACTCAGATCATCTGAACACAGAATGAGTCTCTTTGATTGGAGATAGGCGCTTCTATAGAGATGAAGATACAGAGGTTGAAAGAACAGCTTGCTCTTAACTCAGAGGTAGAAAAGAAAAGTGCTTATCAACTTGAGGGCCCCAAAGGGTAAAGGGAACTGAAAGATACAGGAGCAGTGTGGCTTGAGGTGAGTGAGTGCCTGTGGTGAAAGCATTCGGAGGGCCCTGTTGGCTTCTGTTTTATACCAAGAATAATTAAAAAGCGGCCCCAGTGTTTCTGCCCAGGAGAATGGTAGGATCTGGTGTCGGGCGTGGTTAAGGTTCGACTAAGGTGACTTGGGTAGAAGAAGAAACTGAACCAATTTTAGGAATATTAGCAGCCAGACACTACCCTGTTGAAATGACAGAACACCAGTGTATTTGGACAACTGGGAGCCATTACTTTTGTTTAACTGTGGCAATTGTAGCCAGGCTACAAATGAAGACTCTCGGAACTGATAAATACATCTTAGGACACTAATTCAGTCATTCAGTGGTAACCTGGAAGGATGCATGGTAGGGTGATGCTGCCCAGCTGTAGCCTGACCTCAGAGCTCTGAGCACATTTCATTGGCTAAGCTAGGATCGTAGGTGTGCTAAATGCGTTTTCAATACTAGGGGGATCTATAGCTGTCCAAAGGGACAATAAGAACAGATTCAGATTTGACTAGTGTTTAAGAAGGAGAGAGAAGAGATGGAGGGAGAGGCTGGTTCAATGATTAAGAGCATTGACTCTTCTTCCAGAGGACCCAAATTCTGATCCCAGCACCCACATGGTTATAACCATCTATAACTCCAGTTCCAGGGGATCCAGTGCTCTTCTCTGGCCTGTGAGGACACCAGGCACACACTGGTACACAGACATACACCCATACACATTAAAATAATTAAATGAATAAAACTTTAAAAAAAGAGAAAAGAGGGCTGGAGAGATGGCTCAGTGGTTAAGAGCACTGACTTCTCTTCTAAAGGACCCTGGTTCAATTCCCAGCACCAATATGGCAGCTCACAACTGTCTATCACTCTAAGATCTGACACCCTCACAAAGACATACATGCAGGCAAGACACCAATGCACATTAAAAAAAAATAAGTAAAAAGGGGAAAGATGAAAAATAAATTAGTGTATGTATGTGTGTATGTGTGTGTATGTGTATTCAGAAGAACTTTAAGGCAAATCAATCTAAAAGGAATATAAAGTAAAATTATGTTCTAAAAGCAACATATCACCATAGAAAATCTCCCACAAGAAAAAATGTTTAACACAGAAAATACAAGGACATGCTTTAACTTGGTATAAAGTTAACTAATCTCAAAGTGACGATCAGCTGAGTATTTAACCTGCAACGGATTCCATCTTTGCAAAATTTCAAGTAGTGTTTGAGCAGAGAGATTGAATGTTCTTTCTCTTTAAATGACCAAGCTACTTTGAGCCTTTCCAATCCTGTCTATTCATTTTCTCTTCTTAATGCAGGTATTGGATCCCATCTTCTTTCCTCTAGCATTTTTCTTCTGAAAAACTCAAAGGCAACAACCCACATCTGATGGTTTCCTCCCATCCTCTTTACCACTGCTGATATTCAGTTGTACAACAAGATTTTCTGGAATCAAGACAAAAGAAGGCCGTCTTAGTTACTTTTCTGTTGCTGTGACAAAACACCACAACGAAGGGAACTTACAAAATAAAGTGTCTAATTGGACTTACAGTTTCAGAGGGTTAGAGTCCATGATGGCAGCACAAACTCATGGTGGCCTGAACTTACATCTTGATTCATAAGCAGGTGGCAGAGAGAGCCTACTAGGAATGGCCAGTCTTTGGAAACTTCAAAGCTCACCCCTAGTGACACACCACCTCTAACAAGGCCACACCTCCTAATCCTTTCCAAACAGTTCTACCAACTGGGGACCAAGTATTCAAACATATGAGCCTATAGGAGCTATTTTCATTCACACTACCACAAAGATGATGAGAACACACCCAAGATCTCATGTTCTCAACTTGCTCTACCACAGAGCTACCTCCTTAGCCTTTCATTTTATTTTGAGACAGGGTCTCTCTTAGGTGTTCAGGTTGCTTTTTAAGTTGCTCTGTTGTTGTGGGATATTTGTACGCTGTGTGAAGATATATTGCTGTGATTGGTGTAATAATGAGCTGAATAGCCACTAGCTAGGCAGGAGGTAGAGGTGGGACTTCTAGGCAGAGACAGGAAGTAGAAGGAGATAATCGAGAGACAGAGGAATGCCAAAGAGACATGGAGGGAGTCGGACATACAGAATGGAAGAAAGGCAAAAAGCCACATGGTAAAACATAGATGGATAGAAATGGGTTAATTTAAGTTATAAGAGCTAGTTAGGAACAAGCCTAAGCTACAGGCTGAGCTTTCATAATAAGTCTCCATGTCATTATTTGTGAGCTGGCAGCCCAAAGAAAAATTTGATTATATATGGCGTCCAATGTGGAGGCTCAACTATGCAAACATAGGGCCCAAGGAAGCTAAGAAAAGTTCTGGACGAGGAGCTGAATGAGGAGGTTTCCTGGTCCTGCAATCTCTTAGGCAGGCTGGTGCTCCATGTCCAGGCAGGCTGGTGTTCCGTGTCCAGAGACACTGCTACCCGCTGCTGCCACTGGGTTAGAGCCAGCTACCAGCGCCATGTGCAAGTGCTGTGTGCTAAGCAGAGCCATGCAGCAGTAGCCTAACAGTTTAAGATTTGGCTCACGTGGTCAGAGGAGGCTGCAGACATGCAAAAAGTCAGATCCAGACTGAAAAAGGTCTCTGAACAGATATAATATGCTTTCAAATGCACTTTGATGCTAAAGAAAGAAAAGAAAATGGGTATAGGCAGTCACAGTAAAATGGTTTAAAAATAATAGTCTTTAAAGAAAGTGTAAAGTAATATAAAAAAATTAAGACATGGGAAGAACACAGGGCATCTGGATCCTGTATGGTGCTTTGTTGGTTTTGGAATTTTTTTTTGAATGCTGATGAGTGAATAGAAGCTTGTGAGAGACATTTGATTATGGAAGGGACTGCTGAATTAAACCAGCCTATATTCTTTAGAAATGTTATTTGCTTCAAAATGGAAGTTGGGAAGTGCGTTGTGTTGGGGGAGAGGTTATGCCTTTGTTTCCATGGGAAACAAAAAGTTATGGCTCTCTTCAAAATTAATGAAGATCAGATTTGATTGGGGGAGACCTCCTGAAAATCTTGGCTACAGACATGATAAAAGAAACCCAGAAAGACTACAGGACAGGTGATGAATATGCTGATCCCTCTACTATGGGAACAGTTCTGAGACCGAATGAGACATGATTAATCTTATTGGCTACAGAATCCTCATGACTTATTATTACATGCCATTCTTTCATAGGACATGGATACAGGTTTGGTTATGCAGTCAAAATGGGCTTATAAAATTGATAGATGCCTTTTACCTGCTCAAATACAGAACAAAAAAATCATCTTTAACTGACTTGTGCATAATGCACATCCCATACTTGTGTTAATGCAGATACATATGTTACCTTTAAAAGTTTGTGTGTTTTCAGAAAATAAAAAGGACCAGACACCAATAAAGATGAGTATCCCAGGTGATCCAGCCTTTCAGAATGCCTCAGTTGCAGTTCCTCAAAATTCTGCATCCAGAACAACTTCAAAGCTGCTAGCTGAGATGGTCCAGCCTCACAGACTATTCAGCCAGAACTTCAGATAAGCCTTGCACTTTCCCACCACACCACACTGGACAGCAGCTAGTTCTCCCAGGATTTAACCATTATCCTACTTTTCTCAGGGTCTGCTAAAGATGCCACCACCCCCAGACAACGGGAAGCAGTCTAGAGAACATGATGCCCACATTCCCAAAAGGTGGGTTGGGTGGTTTTGGTCATCTGGCAGGTTATGGATGTTTGTCATCATTTAGTGGGGGTTGGTTACAAGTTGGTATTGGTCATGGTCAGGAAGAAAGCTGTTCAAAGGAGATTAGATTTAGGGATCTCTTTCTGAAAGGAAAAAAGAGGAATAGTGTATAGAAATGATGGGATAAAAGGGTGGATTGTTGAGTCTACTTTTGAACTAAAAAACAACTATTAATCTCAAATATTTTACATTGGTATGAATTTTTGTATGATGATACAAATTTATTTTTGCTATACTGTATATATGTTTCTACTCTTGTTTAAGATATTGTACCTATGCAGCTCATTTAAAATGTATAATTAAAAAGTACAAGTTAGTAGTTAGTTATCTATAATAAACTTATAGTCATGTTAGGTATGTTTTCAAGATCAAACAGATATATTTTAAAGAGACGGTCAGATATATTTAAAGAGATGGTCTTCAATCACTTCAAAGACCTACAGAATATGGCATTTAAATTTTTTTAATAACATAAGGCTTTTTATGACAATGAGACATGTCTGGTCCTGGCAGCACCAATTTACTTTAAAAAAGGATGGTGGGCATCAAAGAACCTCCATATGGAGTTTGCTTTCAATGTGGCAAGGCTAGCAATTTGGGCAAGAAACTGCCTTTGCCTCCACTGCTGACAGTATGCTGTCCAAATTGGACAAGCAGGACACAAAAGAAAGTGACTGCTGAACTTTGCCAAGACAAGGTAGGACAGTCCTTCAAAATTCCTGCTTCACAAAAACAGTCGGTCAGATATGCTAGGCCTGTAAGCTGAATATGAATGCCCAATGTTGCAGAGGAACCTTGGGTGACTGTCCAGGAAGCCAGCTGTTTCTGTTATTTCTATAGTTTTGTAACTTGCTTATTCTGCACTTCCTGTTTACTCAGGTAATATTATATCCTTCTCAGGTCTTTTATGGGATTGAAGACCAGATAGTTATAGTTACAGTTTTCCTTTTTACCAGATTCAGAAAAGAACCTTAGATAAGAGATGTAAAGTTTATACGGTTGAGAAACATTAAAGCTTAAGCAGTTTATCTAAAGGGATGTTTTAAGATCTAAAAATATATTTTTAGGATGGTAATACAAGTTACAATAAAAAGTAGTTTAGGTATAAAACTTTAGATTCATCAAGATAGGAAAGATAATACAGAACTTGCTCTGAATTTGCCAAATACAAATGGACTGGATATTGTAAATGTAATTCTTACCTGATAATTCTTCTTCTCCTTCTTCTTCATTTGTTTGTTTGTTTGTTTGAGACAGGGTTCTCTGTGTGGTTTTTTGAGCCTGTCCTGGAACTTGCTGTGTAGACCAGGCTGGCCTCAAACTCACAGAGATCTGCCTGCCTCTGCCTCCTGAGTGCTGGGATTAAAGGCGTGCACCACCACCACCACCACCACCATCACCACCACCACCTGGCCTGATAATTGTTCTTATTGTGTATAGTTTTATTATGTTAGAGTTAAAACCCATCCTTTTTATTTAGATGACACCTGATAGTTTTCCTTACTGTATATAGTTTTACTATGTTAGAGTTAAAAGTTTTTCTCTCACCGGGCGGTTGTGGCGCACGCCTTTAATCCCAGCACTTGGGAGGCAGAGGCAGGCAGATCTCTGTAAGTTCAAGGCCAGCCTGGGCTACCAAGTGATCTCCAGGAAAGGCGCAAAGCTACGCAGAGAAACCCTGTCTCGAAAAACCAAAAAAAAAAAAAAAAAAGTTTTTCTCTTTATTTAAACAAAAAGGGGGAAATGTTGTGGGACATTTGTATACTGTGTGAAGATATATTTCTGTCTTTGGTTTAATAAAGAGCTGAATAGCCAATAGTTTGTGTAGCTCAGGTATGCTTCCAACTTATTATCTTTTTTAGCTTTGAGTACTGGGATTACAGGTATGTGTACCACTCTACACCCAGGTATTCTTTTCTTTCTTTCTTTCTTTTTTTGGGGGGGTTTAGTTTTGGGCCTGGTCTCCCTCATGCTCTACACCTTCCAAAACCTCTATTACTTTGAAACAGTGTCTCACTAAGTTACCCAGTCTGACCTTGAACTCACTATAGCCCAGGCAAGGCTGGAACTTTCCATCCTCTTGCCTCAGCCTCCTGAATAGAAAGGACTACACCCTTGCACTACCACGCCTGGCTGTGTGCTTAACTCATTTAAATTTCCAGGGTGTGAGATGACTTTTATTTGCAAGTTTTCTATTAATAATAAAATGCATTTTTAGAAATTTTGGAAGAAAGAAAATTTCCAATCATGCACAAAAAATAAAGTTCAAGGAGCCACACCTGTGCATTCTTCTCCCAGCAAACAACTGTTCACCCCAGACCACTTGCTTTGCATACCCATTCTAGCTATCATCTTTTTTAAAATCCAAGTATTTAAAAAAAACTCAAGCCTCATTTATTCTTCCTCTAAATAAAAACTAGGGTATTTATTTTGAAAGAAAAGCCGGAATTATGATTGAGTACAATGCCAGTATAATTGCTCGAACAAACAATGGCTCTATTGTCCTACAACGTTACTTTACAGTGTGTTCCTTTCAAAAAGGACCTAAACAAGGTCTCTCCATTATGCTTACTCGTGTTCTTTTAAGGCTCTTTTAGTTTAGAAGAAACAATGAGCTACTTTGTAATGTCTCTGACTTTTTAGATAACTTTTTGAGGTTGAATGCAAGTGTTCTAAGTCACCCTTTTAAGCGAACAAATCAGTATTTTTGATATTCCTCTAAGTTTTATACTCATCACCATCGTCTACTCCCAGATCATTTGCACAGTCAGAGTTTTATTGGAAAAAGAAGCCCCATGGCGGCTGGAGAGATGGCTCAGCAGATAAGCACACTTGCTCCTCTTGCGGGGGACCTGAGTTCAGTTCCCAGCACCCGCTTCAGATGGCTTGCGGCTGCCTGTAACTCCAGCTGCAGAGGATCTGAAGTCCTCCTCTGGCTTCTCTGGACACCCACAAGTTCACACACAGATTCACACGTACACACATAAAAACAAATAATCAATAAAATTTCAAAAACCCCCCAAACTTCCCTAGTCCTTAGAAAACATTCTCTATGGATTTTTCTTTTCTATATTTTTCATAGAAATGGAATCACACATGTGACCTTTTTTTAAACTAGACTTTCTTCATTTATACTTGTTTTCAAGCTTTCTCCATGTTATATCGTGAATCACACATCAGTTTAGTTTATGGCTGAACAATAATTGCCGTATGAGGAACAACATTTTGTTTAGCCATCCATCAGGTTCTGTGTAGTCTGTTTCCTGCACCCTGCAGTCTTGACAGACCTTGAATTCCTTGTGTGTAGTCACAGCTAGCCTTGACCTCCTGATCTTTCTTTCAGGGATTACAGACAGGCATGGGCCACCACACTCTACTAGCTTCTACCTTTAGAGACCAGGCCACTGTCCTGAAGTTTTCTGCTTGTAGGGTTTGACGAATTGTTTATTTCTGGTGTTATTATTTCTGTTTTTCTTGTAAACTTAAGAGAAATTTCATGTTTTTGAAGGTTTGACTGTCAAACTTTAGTGCATGAAATAAATCCACTGGTCTGCCTGCTAGAGATACAGAGTACCAGGCCATATTACACTAGAATCATTTAAAAAATAGATTTATTTTATTTTACATATGTGAGCGTTTTGTCTGCATGGATGTCTGTGTACCATGAGTTTGCCTGGTGGCCGAGGAGATCAGAGAGGGTATCAGATTACCGTATGGGTGCTGCATGGAGCTTTGAGTTTTCTGGAAGAGCAGTCAGTGCTCTTAAGTACTGAGCCAGTTCTCCAGTCCTAGAGAATGATTCTAAATGCTCTCTGGTGGAGGCTGGGACTCTATGTTTAACACATCAATTGCTCTGTTCTCAGATACTGAACATAATTTAGACACACATATGTAAGAATACTATATAAAAAAATCCTCAGTGTCCCTAAATCTTGACTTTAGCAACACTTGGCATTACACAGGAAATGCCGTAAAAACAGCTGTCAGGTTCCCTAATACGTTTAAAACATAAATTTTCAAACATCACTTTTAGAATTACTAAAAAGGGCCTTAACTCTGGGGTGAAGCTGGACAATTGACAGAATGATGGCCATTATATGGAGAATTATGTGTGGTGTTTATTAACCTCCCCACCCTGAGCCAAGTTTAGCTTTATAGGTGATGAAATCCAGGTGCCTCTAATAACTAATTTATTGTACAGGTCTTTACAGTATTGACCTCCAGATTTGCAAATGCACTCCAATTAATTAATTAGATAGGGGAAATTGATTTTATGGGGGGGAGAGAGAGGGAGAGAGGGAGAGAGGGAGAGAGGGAGAGAGGGAGAGAGAGAGAGAGAGAGAGAGAGAGAGAGAGAGAGAGAGAGAGAGAGAATGCTACAGTGTTCTCATGGAGGTCAGAGGGGACAGCTCTTGGGAGTTGGTTCTCTTCCACTTTGCGATCCAGGGATCCAACTCAGGTCACCAGGCTTGGCAAAAAGAGCTTCTACCTGCTGAGCCTTCTCTCCAGCCCAAATGTAGGGAAATGAATCCGATACCACTTTCTTTAATTTGACCCAGAACAGCTCAAGTTGTGACTGTTGTAAGGTGGCTATCACTTTACCCTAGAAGTAGGCCATAACCAAGGGCAACCATTGCTGCTCTCATATTGTCACTGTGTAAACAATGCATTTTACAACAGAAAAGCTCCCGAATATGAAGAATTGTTTTCTCTCATGTCCCTGGAAACGTGTTTATGATCCCTTAATAGAAAAATAGTGCTGTTAAGGGTGTTTTAATGCCTGACCTCCAAGCTGCATACGGAGTTCCATTTACTTTGATCTCATGATCTATTAAAGAAATGGCAAGACACACGGGGCAGTGGTGGCACACACTTTTAATCCCAGCACTCGGGAGACAGAGGCAGGCGGATCTCTGTGAGTTTGAGGCCAGCCTGGTCTACAGAGTGAGTTCCAGGACAGCCAGGGCTACCCAGAGAAACCTTGTCTCAAAAAACCAAGGAAGGAAGGAAGGAAGGAAGGAAGGAAGGAAGGAAGGAAGGAAGGAAAGAAGGAAGGAAGGAAGGAAGGGTAAAACAGCAGAGGGTGACTATTGATACTTTTGGGGGTCTGTGGTGATTTGAATGAGAATGGCCCCCATAGACTCATATGTTTGAGTACTTGGTCCCTAGTTGGTGGAACTGCTTGAAAAGGATTAGGAGGTGCGGCTTTGTTAGAGGAGGTGCGTCACTGAGGGCTTTGAGGCTTTGAGGTTCCAGAAGCCCACAGAACGACATCCAGGCACTTCTCCAGTGCCATGCCCACCCGCCTGCCTGCTGCCAAGCTGCTCTCCATGATGGTCATGAATGCTAACCCTCTGGAACCTTGAGCCCCCAAATTAAATGCTTTCTTTTACAGGTTGCCTTGGCCATGGTATTTTGTTACAGCAATAGAAAAGTAACTATGGCAAGGGCTTTGAGAAAAAAAAAAAAAAAAAAAAAAAAAAAAGATGGTTTCCAGGAAAAGGAAATGATGGTTTCTGGAAAGGGGTTCCTAAAATGGCTGTAGCATGCGCAGCTTCATGGGACGATCCATCAGACACTGGGAATAAAGGACAAGGGGTTGAGGGGAACCCTCTGCAGTTATTCTTGATAGGTTCACAAGACATTCAAGAAGGCAGGGAGGGCAGCTTAGCTCCTCTGGCAAGGCCCAGCAGACATGAGCAGAGCTATTAGTCCTGGATTCCTTGAAGGGCTGGGTCTTGATTGGGCTTCAACTGCTCAGCCTTCTCAGAACCCTGGGGACATTCCCCCCAACATCAGATCCAGTATAACGCAGTTCTCCTGACAAAAAACTAATTTCCGTTGTGGATCATCAGGGACACAGTGTGGCAACACCTACCTCCTCACATCCCGCATTGTTCTCCCTCTCCCTGGCCCCGGAGGTCCCCCCACCTTTCTTGGTTTATGTCATCTCAGCAGGTGATACACATCTCCTTCTTGCATTTTTATCTGAAATCTGAAGTGGCACTGTTGTCAGCCCCTCGAGTTCTGAATTGCTCATCTCCCCTAGGGAACACACTTTCCATATTTTATTTAAGTCTTCTAATGCTTGACATTTTGAACAAAACATGTATTTAGTTGGTTCTCCACAAAAGATGTTCCATTTTTATCGTTTCATTTGTCTTTAGTTATTGAATTTTAAATAGCATTGTTGAATGTGTTGACTCACAGAGGGGAAAATGTGATGCTTTAAAAAAAAAAAAAAAGCTTCGGATGTACAGATCTCCTTGTCACTTGTGTTTGCTGCTCATCAGAGAAAGCTAGATCACATCGCCCAGCAATTTTCTCAGCATGTGCTTCGGAAGAAGGATGTGGAAAAGGTTCTGAGGGATGAAGAAATCCTGATACTCTCCAATGGGCACCGTTCCTGTGTGTGCCAGAGGAGTCCTGCTAATATCCAGCACACAGAAAGGGCAGCAACAAAGGACTGGGCACTCCACCAGGACCTTGCAGGGGGCACAATTACCACTGTCCCATTTGAGAGTCCTCGGTTGCTGCCAATACCTTGACACTGTTGTGTTCAGGCAGACACCTGGCCTCAAGAGAACTGGCTGAGGTCAGGGTTTGGAAACTCAAATGCCTATTGTTGCCAAGAAGGTCACACAAAAGGTGAGGAGGCCTGGATAAAAGATTGTGGTGAGTCAGGGAGACATGTCACCCTTGAAGGAGGCCACTCCACTCAGCTACTTCTGGCTACAACCAGGAATGTGGGACCCTGAATGGCTAAAGCTTTTGATAGCTCAAAGACACTGATAATGTGGAGTTTTTTGTTGTTGTTGTTGTTGTTGTTTCTTTATTGTGTATATGTGTGTTTGTGGTTGTATGCACACATTTGTGTCCATGCCTGTGAACAAGTACATGTGGGAGACATAAGGCAACTTCTGGTGTCATCCCTCAGGCACTGCCCACCTTGTATTTTGAGACAGTCTTGTCTTTGGCCTGTAGCTCACTGAGCAGGCTAGGCCGGCTGCTAGGGCATCCCAAGGATCTTCCTGTCTCTGATTCTCTAGTACTAGTATTCAAGGGGCTTGTCACCATGCCAGGCTTTGTTGAAGTGTGTTCTGGGGATTGAACTCAGAACCTCATGCTTGCAGGATGTGGTAGTTTGAATGTAACTGGCCCCCATAAGCTCATAGGGAGTGGCACTATTAGGAGGTGTGGCTTTGTTGGGGTGGGTGTGGCCTTGTTAGAGGAAGTGTGTCACTGTGGGAGTGGGTTTTGAGGTTTCCTATGCTCAGGATACCGCCCAGTGTTTCAGTTGACTTCCTGTTGCCTGCGAGATGTGTGGCTCTCCACTACCTTTCCAGCACCATATCTGCCTTCATGTCTCCATGTTCTCCACCATGATGGTAATGGACTGAACCTCTGAAACTGTAAGGGAGCCACCCCAGTTACATGTTTACATTTATAATAGTTGCTGTGATCGTGGTGTCTCCTCACAGCAATAGAAACCCTAACTAAGACACAGGATAAACACATTACTGACTGAACTATCTCCTTGGTCCCAATAATCTGAGTTTATGATGGTTTCTTTTCTTTTCTTTTTAAATTTTCTCCTGAGATAATGTATCATGTTGCCCAGGCTAGCCTCAAACTCATTATGTAGTCAAGGCTGGCAGTAAACTATCGGATCCTCTTGCTTCCACTTCTCAAGCGCTGGCACCACAGGTGTACACCATCATGCTTGGCTGTGATAATTTGAAGTTTCATGTGAACTCATTATATTTTAGATTATTGGCATTGCTTCAAATGGATCTTAAACACAGCAATAGTTAAACTAGATCTGTCTAGGGGCCATCAGCTTTAGAACTCTGGATTTAGGGGACATAAATACTTTACATTAATACCAGAAACTAATAGAAGAGAATCAGATTAGAGGTGAGTGAAAATTACGTTACAGCAATTTTGTCAAAGCCATTATTGGAGACTCAAACCATGGCCCTTGTAGGGACAAATGTGCTATGGTTAAGAACCAGAGGCCAGGCTTCTGTGGATGGGAGCCATTGTCACCGGCAGCTCAGGATGAAATGGATCATTCAAGTCCAGTCACTCGCAGCTCACACACTGAGGACTGTGAGCCAGTGTTAGGGTCCTTCTGTGTGAAGGCTGTCCTGTTACAAGGTTAATACTCATCAAATGGAAAGAGCGCAGCATATTTACAGAGACTGCTTTGTAAGACGCTAAGCCTGTATTTCTCAATCTGTGCGTTGTGACCCCTTGGGGGGGCAGTCAGATGGCCCTTTCACGGGGGCCACATTCAGATATCTTGTATAACAGACATTTACAATTTATGACAGTAGCAAAGTTACAGTTACAAAGTAGCAACAAAATATTCTTATGGTTGGGGGTCAGCACAGCATGAGGAACTGTATTAAAGGGCCACAGCATTAGGAAGGTTGAGAACCACTGCTCTAAGCCTTGACTTGCTGTCAGAGATAGCAGCGGGAATTTAGACAGACCGCACTTGCCTTTCTGAAGAGTGATGGGCAGATAGTAATGTTCTGCCGGATTGGATTTCAGCAGAGCGTTGTCTGCTAATTAACTAGGGAGAGAAAGCATGGCTATACGGTTACAGACCACAGACCGACCTGTAACTGAGTACAGTTTTAAACGGAATCCAAACTTTGAGAAGTTAAATTGAGTTTCAGGAGAAACATCAGACTTAAGAGAAGTCATGTCGGAGGGCAATTCTGGGAGGCTGTATTGTATGAACCAAACTTCTAACTCTGGCTCACCTGTTGCTGCTGAAGTTGTAGGCACTGAACTGCTTTGGGTTCTAATTTGGTTGAATTAGAGGAATCTCAACATCATGCTTAATTATTCTAGTTTATTCTTTATTTATTTTTAAATTTAAAATTATTTTTATTTTATGTGCATGGGTATTTGGCCTGCATGTATGTGTGTGTACCACTTGTGTGTCTGGTACTTCTAAATGCCAGAGGAGGGTGTTAGGTCCCCCAGGATTGGAGTTACAGATGTTGTGAACCATCATGTGGGTGCTGGGAATCAAATACAGCTCCTCCGGAAGAGCAAGCTGGTGCTCTTAACCACTGACCCATCTAGTCCTCTGTATTTGATTTTTTTTTTTTTTTTTTTTTTTTTTTTTTTTTTTTTTTTTTGGTTTTTTCGAGACAGGGTTTCTCTGTGTAGCTTTGCGCCTTTCCTGGAACTCACTTGGTAGTCCAGGCTGGCCTCGAACTCACAGAGATCCGTCTGGCTCTGCCTCCCGAGTGCTGGGATTAAAGGCGTGCGCCACCACCGCCCGGCTTGTATTTGATTTTTTTTAACATTGTTTCTCTTTTGCTGTTTATAGTTGCTGACTTAATTTGTCTGACTTCTATTTTATTTTTCCAGGTTTCAGTGCTGGGAATTGAACCCACAGCCTCCCGGCAGCTCTCTGCCACTCAGCCACAGCCCTCCTTGTCCGTCTCATTTACTTCCAAAGAGATGTCAGATGAGTCCTTTGGCTCACCGGCGGTTTCATGTCTGTCTTGGTGTTTTTGTATTGAGACCAGAAAGGAACGAAATAGGATGCTATGGGGTCTTTGCCAACGGTCCAAGCTGGCCTGGAACTCAAAATTCTCTGCTTTGGTCTTCTACGTGCTGAGCAAAAATATATTCGGGAGCAGTATGAAGTTATCTATGGTTCGCCCTATTGTGCTAAAAACAAAACCACAATTGCTTTATTAAAACACAGTGCTTAAAACAAATTATGCAGTGATTATAACTGTATTGTAATTCACTAGAATTCATTATCAAGCCCATTATCCAAGTCCTTGGAGACTGTGGGACAGAGAACTCTGACACTCTGTTGGTGGTAAGTTAATGGGATCACCTCCACACCAGTTTAACATTGTCTCCCAAAGTTCGTACTCATGAGGTTGATAGCAAGGAGAAATGAGTACATGTGCACTGGAGGGCATACAAAGTTCCAGCAACATGTTTGCTGATGAGATCAAAGTAGAAAAAACAACAACACTCAAATCTATTGTAGTGCATTAAGAGATTTTTGGATAATAGACTAAATACTATGCAGCATTGGAAACCAATTAATTACTGCTCCCCCCCCCCTTTTTTTATACACTAGGGATGAAACTCTAGGCCTTGCAATATGGTAGGCAAGCATTCTACCACTGTGGCTCAGCCCAGAACCACAGCTTTTCTGAGCAACATGGATCAATCTCATAAATATATTTAGGAAAAGCACAAACTACATGTTTTTTTATGCAAATGTACACAAACAAAAAAAAAACCACACACAAAGCCAAACTATGGTGTTGGAAAAGAGGAAGGGGTTTCCTGGGGAAGTGGAAGAATGATCAGGATGGGAAGGGTGCTGGGGGGGGATGGGTGTCCTGGTGATGGGCACTGTTCTATGCCCTCACCTGGGCACCCATTGCACAGGTGTGTCTGTTTTTATCAGCACTCATGTATTAAGTGCTTTCCTGTATGTTATGTCTTAATTAAACATTAAAAGCACAAGAGTTACAATCTTTTTATTTAGATATGAGAAGTCTTTCAATGTTGTAAAAACCTGGAAGAATCCTTCTATTTGGGAGCTGAAGCTCATTGTTTTTGCAGTGACTTCTATCAAATGACTCGTAATTACTATCCTCTAGCCCAGTGGTTCTCAACCTTCCTAATGCCGCGACCCTTTAATACAGCTCCTCATGTTGTGGTGAACCCCAGCCAGAAGATTATTTTTGTTGCTACTTCATAACTGTAATTTTGCTACTGTAAATATTTTTTTTGGAGATAGAAATTTGTCAAGGAGGTTGCAACCCACCAGTTGAGAACCAATGTCCTAAAACATAATTATACTACCTTTGTATTTATTGATGGATTTTATCAGTGCCAGGTGCCAGGTAAGACAAGTGCTTTACCACCCAGCACACCTCCAGTCTACACACTATTTATTATTATTATTATACACTTTGAAGCTCAAGAATACTTTTATTAGCAGATAAGAGAGAAGCAACAGGGCAGGCAGGCTGAGTCCTGGCAGCTTCCGTGAGGGACATGGAGAAGAGGAAGAAGGCAAGCCATGCTGTTTACAATGGAGGTCAATGAGCAGCCATGGCAAAGGTGGGGGGCACAAAAAGACTCACTAACCGAATGCAGAGAGCAGAGAGCCCATGGTGCCCGGGAAAGCGTGCTCAGCCTTTCACCAAAACCTGAAAAAAAGATAATGAAAGAAACCCCTCGGGTGGTGGTGGCACACGCCTTTAATCCCAGCACTCGGGAGGCAGAGGCAGGTGGATCTCTGTGAGTTCAAGGCCAGTCTGGTCTACAGAGCAAGATCCAGGACAGGCACCAAAACTACACAGAGAAACCCTGTCTCAAAATAGAAAAAAAAAAAAAAAAAGAAAAAAGAAAGAAAGAAAAGAAAACCCTACAGCCAGGACTGCATAGAGAGACCCTGACTCAAAAAACAAAACAAACAAACAAAAACAAAAACAAGGAAAAGAAAAGCTTATACTTCTCTGAGTCCTAACTCAAATTCTCAGAAAAGTGGACGATGGAAGCCGCTGCAAGCGTCTACACTCTTTTTTAAAAAAACATCTTATTTTTTATTTATTATGTATGTATGTATGTGTGGGTGATCTTGCCCATATCCCCACTGCACACATGTGGAGGGCAGAGAACAACTTGTCGGAGTCAGTTGTCTGATTTTACCATGTGGGTGGTGGTGGTGGGGGTTTGAACTCAGGCCTTCAGGCTTTGAGGCTAGTGCCTCTAACCACTGAACCACCTGTCCAGCCATCTACACTCTTTCTGGAGATTTTGTTTGTTTTGTTTCTTTAAGACAAGATCTCATGCAGCCCAGACTGACCTGGAACTCACTGTATAACCAAAGATGACCTTGATCTCCTGATCCTCTTGCCTCCTTGTCCTCAGTACTCAGATTTCTGGCATGCAGTCCTCATGGTCATTCATTTAACAAGCTCCCACAGTGGTGAGTGCCTGAGATGGAGACCTCTACACTGCCCAGTGTCTTCCCCCACACAAGGTTGCAACGGAAAGAGAATCTTATTTAAAAGAATATAAAACCCTTGCATCAACTAGTTCTCTCGAGACCCTTGAACCCACTTACCAGCTCTCACGATCCTGAAAGGGCTCGTTAACCGAATGCAGCCCTCAGAGCCTGTCAGGTCCTCCGTGACTATCTTTTTCGGCCACTTGTGACAGTGACCGGTGGCCAGCATTTGTGTAGATGTTCACAGGGCACGGAGTAGCAGAGCTGCTCCTAGGAGGATGAGACTTGCATGACCTGAAAGGGCAGACCTCACTCTTGTCTGTTTGCCCTGTTTC
Source organism: Peromyscus leucopus (assembly GCF_004664715.2). Classification (NCBI taxonomy): domain Eukaryota; kingdom Metazoa; phylum Chordata; class Mammalia; order Rodentia; family Cricetidae; genus Peromyscus; species Peromyscus leucopus. The sequence continues at coordinate 60,964,104 of NC_051071.1, read as the reverse complement.
CTGAGAAGAGATGAAGAGCTGGGACTCTCAGACTCGACAAAGGGGCCGTGGAAGGGCCCGCGAGATGGCTCAGTAAAAGTAAATGTGCTTTCAGTACAAAGATAAAGATGCACAGAACCCAAGTGAAGGGAGAAAGGGAGAACCAACTCCACACAGTTGTGTGTGCACTTGCACACACGCATGCACGTGTGAGCACACACACACACACACACACACTAATACTAAATAAAATAAAATCTAATGTGAGAATTCAGGACAGTCTTGTTTTGCTTTCTGTGGGCCACGTGGTTTAGTTGTGACTTCCTAGGACAGGGACAAAGAGAATTGTAGGGGATGGCCTTTGTGGGACAGTGTCTCAGGGACCGCTTCTGTGAGCCTGGCCTCCAAGCAGCCAGAGTGGGTAGGGAGTTGTTAAAATGGAAACGAGCCCATATATGAGCTAGGGGGAGACGGGGCATGACACAGGAAGAGGCCATTTTTCTTTCATTGTATGGGCTGGAAAGCACATGATGGTCTCACTCTAATCTGGCTACAGGATCACGCACCTGGCGCTAGCAGCTACTTTAGCCTCCCTCCAGCTTTACCATCTCTCAGCAGGCGCTCATTGAAGGAACATTCTCTGAGCACCTACTATGTGCCTACAAGTCTGAAGGATCCAGCTGTGAACAGAGATCAGACCCCCCCCCCCCCCCCCCCCCCCCGGAGAATATATATCTTCTTGCTTCATGAAGAAGATAGGTGGCATTTCACAAGATTTTCCTCACCCTAATGGAAGGGCTTCCTCCTTTCCTCTATCTTGGGACCTTTGATGTGCCCTGATGCTCACCCCTCGTGGGAGCAGCTGGCACAACGCGTCACTGGTCACTAGTGCATCACTGGTTTTCCTCGTGTTCTGCTTGGGAGTGAACCCAGGCTAGCATAGCACCCCAGCACTCAACTGTACCCCACACCCTGTCCCTTTCTTCCTTTTCTTTTGATTCAGGGTTCTTGCTAAGTCGCCCAGGTTGGCCTTGAATTTACTCTGCAGCCCGGGGAAGCCTTGAACTTGTAATCTTTCGGCCTCAGCCTCCTAAATTTCCAGGATTATAAACCCCTGCTGCCAGGCCTAAGGCCCTTCCCTTTCGGGTGAGAAACACATTTACCGTTTCCCGCACTGACCATCTCAACAAAAGAAACTAATAAATAGGAAAGGCCACTGAGTCCCTCGCCTCCCTCAAGCTTTTGCTGAAGAGTCATCCTAATTTTACAGCCAGACTTCTTCAGGATGCCTGACTTCTACCGAAGCCAGTCTTGTTTCAACTTCCGCTGGCCGACTCGTCCGGCAGACCCCGCCCTCCCAATCTACCAGAGCCTCCAGTTGTACTTAAATCAGACCAGGACGGGAGCAGAGAGACCCTTTTCAGGAGAGCAAGATGGTGAGTGCTATGGTTAAGACTGAGTGAGCTGACTGTTTCTGGTAACATAAGGGCCCGGGAAAGGAAGCATCTGAGGTCGTCCCGTGATGGCGCTGGCCGCTTACCCAGGAAGACTTCCTGTGAGAAGCAAGCTTTGAGGGATCCGTGGACCTGACGGAGAAGGAAGATGGTAGGGCAAGTGTGGGCTGCAGGCCTGGAAGCATGGAGTGGGGGTGACGGGCTCGAGTCAGGGAGAAACCCTCACTGAAGGTGTTTTTGAGCTCTTCCGTTGTTCACTTCACGACCTCCGACCCTCACAGCCAAACTCCTTCAGAGTTTATCGTCTCCTCTCCTTCTACCATATAGCCATTTCCCATACTGTGTCTCAACCTTCCACCCAGACTACCCTAGAGAGAGTGACAGAGCCCCCTTTAGAGTTGATGCTTGCATGGTTCTGGAGAGCTCGTTCTCTCTCTCTCTCTCTCTCTCTCTCTCTCTCTCTCTCTCTCTCTCTCTCTCTCTTCCTGTCTTCCCATCCCCTTCTCATCTTTTTTTTTTTCTGTATATGTTTGCGTGTCAGAGGACAACTCACACAGTCAGTTTCTCTTCACCCGTGTGGAGTTTGGGGGTGGAACTCAGGCGGGGTAGAACTCAGGTGGGGTGGAACTCAGGCTGGGCAGCAGGCCCCTTTACCCACTGAGTCACCCCCACCTGACTCTGGGGTTCTTTTCCTTTCTTCTTCCCAAGATCTCACTATGCATGTAGACTTGGCTGAACTGGAAATCACTGTGTAGACCAGGCTGACCTCGAACTCAGAGTGATCCACCTGTCCCAGCCTCAGAAGTGCTGGGATTAAAGGTGTGTATCATTAAAGGTGTGTGCCACCACACACGGGCTCTGCCAACTTTCTTAAATTCCCTGAGCCTCGGCTCTCTTTCCTCCTGAACACAGAATCTAGTACCACCTTCCTCGGAGAACTGTGAGGATGACACGTATCTTAGAAAGAGGTCCAGTTGCCGTCATTATCTCTCTGGCATCATTATGCAGCTGCTGGTTGTGGTGACGCATGCCGGGGTGGTGAGATATGTTGATTTGATACCTGCTGGTTGTGGTGGCATGTGCCGGGTGGTAGAATCTGCTGATCTTAGAATTGTATTTGATAGTTTATAGTCCCTCTCTCTTTGAATACTCAGTTCCTATCACACCCCCAGCCTTTGTCCTCTCTAATTCAGAAGTTCTCCTGGTTTCCATTGGCTCCTCTTCTCTCATGGCTGCCTTGCAGGATGGAGTTCTCTGATCATCATCCCTTTGTCTTCTGTTCCACCTTCCCTGGGTCAAATTCCTCCAGAGTTCATGTCCTCCATCATCTCTACACTAATCACTCTTAGACTGATCTCTCCAGTGAAGTTTTTTCTTAGCCTCAGATCTCATAGTTAAGGGCTCATTTGAGGAATAATTCAAGCACTTAGTGCTTGTCCGCAAACTCCACACCCTGAGCCAGGCTCCTGATCACCCTCACCTGAGTCTTAGCCTTCAGCATTTCCCATTAAAAAATAAAAGTGTGTGTGTGTGTGTGTGTGTGTGTGTGTGTGTGTGTGAGCTCAATAGAAGTCTCAGCTGTTAAGAGCACTGGCTGCTCTTCTAGAGGAGCTGGGTTCAATTCCCAGCACCCACATGGCAGCTCACAACTGTCGGGAACTTTAGTTCCAGGGAATTTAATGCCTCTTCTGGCTTCCGTGGGCACCAGGCATGCACATGGAGGACAGACATATATGCAAGCCAAATACCCATACACACAGTAAAAATAAAAAGTGGCACACACTTTATTCTCGTCAGAAACTTGGGGCTGGTCCCTGTCTTCCACCCCAGTCGACTGCAGAAGCCGGTTTTCATTCTGTCCACCCCGACCTCCCCCCAAGGCCATTCCTCTAGATGCAAGCTACCATCAACTCTGGGACCCTCTCAGATGCCTATTTATTTATTTTAGTGTGTGTGTGTGTTTGAACGTGTGTGGGCCCATACATGTGTATACATATATGCATATGTGTGGTGTGTGTCGGCCCAAAGTTGACATCAAAAGTCTTCCTTGATTGCCTATTTTTTGAGGCAGGGTATCCCAGTTGAACCCAGAGCTCACCAGCTTGGTTAGTCTAGCCTTCTCCTGTGTCTGTTTTTTTTGGGTGCTCGTTACAGACGGGCTGCTGTGTTCACATGGAATTTGTGTGGATTCTGGGGATCCGAACTCTGAGCCATCTCCCCAGCCCGCTCAGATTCCTAACTGGCTTCACCTGGAGCATCTCCCCTGCCCTTCCGCTTTCCTTCACCAAGGGCAGCCGCCAGAGCAATGCTTTTTCAGTTACAATGTGTTATCAAATAAAAATCTAATCATGCTCCAATCTAGCTCAAAAGGTCCTTCAGTGGCCTTCGAAATAGGCTGATTATTCTGAGGGCTTACGAGAACTGCAGCACCAGGAAATATATGAGTGGAACTACAACATGACGTTAGATGCGGTTATTCTGTTAGAACGTTCTCAACCTTCCTGATGCTGCGACCCTTTAATAATACAGTTCTTCATGCTGTGGTGACCCCCCCACAACCATAAAATTATTTTCGTTGCTATCTAATAATTGTAGTTTTGCTATTGTAAATGTAAATATGTGTTTTCAGATTGGCTTAGGTGACCCCCGTGAAAGGGTCACTCAACCTTCAAAGGGGTGTCGACCCACAGGTTGAGAACCACTGCATTAGCGGCCTTCTGATACAATGTTCATTCCAAAGCTGGCCTTACCTTATCCTCACAGTACCCCCAAAGTAGCAGAGACTTTCCTAAACAGCGCCCACAAATGCTGCCAGAACCAGAACAGCTCCAACACCCATCGTCTTGGTTTATCCCAAGCCACCAGTACTGCTCACAGGCTGTAGTGCAGAGGGTGTCCAGTGCTTGTTGGATGCACGGTGATTCAGAGAGAACGGTGCCAGTGGACAGTGCCCTGGTTCCTCCAGGGTAACGTGGGGGCCAAGCAGACCGTCCCTTCCTGTCTAATGAGGGCTAGGAGAGCCGTGGCTGGGGGAGGAGCAACCTGGGAGGCAGACCTTGAGCTGTCTGCTTAGAGGGCAGAGCACAGAAGAAGCAGAAACATGGCTTCCGAGTGAGCTTGCTTCTTGAGTTCCCAGAGCCGGGAGACACTGATGAAATTAGGATTCCTTCAGCCTTCAGTGGCAGGCGGTCAGGGAAAAGAGGGATTTCACTGGTTTGGGTTACTGAAAAGTCTGGGCTTTTGATCTGGTTGTAGTAGAACAAAGGATGATATGATCTCTCCTCCATGCCTCCCCGACCATTTTCCTATGTTGGCTTCACGTCCCATCAGCTCTGCAGAATCAGGAATGGGGGCAGGACCTTTTTTTTTTTCCCCCGCCAAAGTCTCAGGGCTGAAAGCTGTGTATGGTGGTGGCTCACACCTGTAATCCCAGCACTTTGAAGGTTAGGGGTAGAACTGACCCAAGTTTGAGACCAGCCTGGGCTGATAATGAGACCCTGTCTTCCAAAACAAGACAAATGCATCTCGGGGACATTGTCCAGGAGGTAAAGTACTTGCAATGGAGACCTGAGGACCTGAGCTTGGATTGATAGCACCCATGTGCAAAGATAAGCATGTTAGCACACATCTATAACACCAGCACTAGGGAAACAGACAGGAGGACCCTCACTGGCCAACCAGCCTAGCCAAATTAGTGAACTCCAGTTTGAGTGAGAGATCCTGTCTCAAAAAATAAGGTGGAGAATGATGGAAGAAGACACACAATACTAACCTTGTTTATGCGCGCGCACACACACACACACACACACACACTACACATATGTATCAGTATTCACACTCACTGCACATGAGGTCCCAGGGCTGACTCTACTGAACAAATCAGTCTCTGAAGCTGGGCCATGAGGCTTCCCTCTGACTCTACATGCAAGGTAAGATGCACCTGAACCCTAGGATCTAAACATGGGAGAGGCAAAGTTCCCAGGGTGGGTCCAGGAGCAGCTACTGGAAGAATCGGAATGATTCCACGGCAGGCACATCGTGAATCCCAGCACAATGGTTGGCTGAGGCAGGGTTTGACCTGTTCGGAGATGGGTACAACTCACAGCATCCTAGCTGATGCCAGGGCTGGTCCATGGACCACCCTTTCCATCAGGAACACACTACCTGGAGTGGCCACCTCCCTCGGAGTCACTTAGGCTGATGCTGGCCTACAGGCTCTTCCCAGTGGCTAGTCTTTTACTCACTGTAGATCTCATACCAGCTGTCCTCTCTGTAGAATATCTTCCCTTAAAATTTCTCTTCATCTAGGCACCATTTTCAAGATTTTTACCTCCTTCCACCTGTGAGTAATATTTCCTCACTGGATGAAGCTAAGGTTACAATTCTTCTTCTTCAGCCCAAGCCTTCTGTAACTGAGACTTGTGAATATCAACCTGGTCGAATTGTAAAACACATTTAATCATTCATGAGTTGGATAAACTCTGCTATGTTCAATTGATTTGCTGACAAACCCACAGCCTGAGTTTCAACTTTTTTTTTCTCTCTCCAGAGTCAGAGGTTGAGACAGGGTCTGGCCATCTAGCCTTGGCTGGTCTGGTACTCACTATGTAGACCAGGTGGGCTTTGAATGTGTAGGAGCCCTCCTGACTCAGCATCTCCAGTGCTGGATTATAGGACACCACACTCAGATTTCAACTTGAATGCTTACATTGTGTCCTTAGTTTTAGGAGGTCAGAGGGCACAGAAATAATATTGTTTCTTCTTGGCACAGCACCCGGGAGTCAGGTGCTGATCAATTTTCACTGTGTCAACGGTGTTTTTGTGTGTAAACATGTATATATGTCCCTGTGTGAGTACATGTGTGTGCCAAGCCCTGGGGTAGGTGTTGAGTGTCTTTTTCAAGCCCTTTCCACCTTATTTTTTGCTTGAAGGGTTCTAGTTTTAACTATGGATGTGTGTGTGTGTGTGTGTGTGTGTGTGTGTGTGTGTAGGCGGTATGCCCACATGATGCAGGTTCCATGGATACCAGAAACCGTGGGATCCCTTGGAGCTGAAGTTGCAAGTGTGCCGTTACAGATGTTTGTGAGCCACCCCAGTGAGTGATGGGAACTGAACTCAGGTCCTCTGGAAGGGCAGTTTGCACTCTTCACCATCCAGCCATCTCTCTAGCCCATCCACTTTACTCTTTGAGAGCGAGAGGGTCTGTCCCTGAATCTGTAGCTTGCGATTTGGCTAGACTCACCGGCCAGCAAACACAAGCCCTGGGTATTCCGTCTCTACACTGTGATCATGTTTCTTTTTTTTTCTTTTTTCTTTCTTTCTTTCTTTTTTTTTTTTTTTAGTGGGTGGGTGCTGGGGGATTGAACTTCAGGACCCATGCTTGTGCAGTGAGCACTTTCTTGACTGAGCCACCTCTCCAGCCCTCAAATGTGTTTTAAATCCTGGAGGCTTTGCCATCAGGGCATCCATATTGGAAGAAATCATGGACTTTATCACCAGAAAAACATCCATATTTAAAGCTTTGGACCAACCATCTGTGTAACTGAGGGCCTCTAGCTTCTGACATTTTTTCAAATCTTTAAGCTTCTCTGGGCCTCAATGCTCTGGCCAGTTATAGTTGGGTGTTTTACCAATGTCTTCTCCCCAAATGGTGCCCAACTGAGGTTAGTACACCTTCATCTGTACCTTGTGGGTAACTCAGAACCTGGGGTAAGATACCTGATCTCTAAGCCATATGGAGCTATCGTGTCTATTACCTCATAGTCATGGTAGAAGTCGAAGGAATCATAAAGTGTATCATAACAGAGTAGCAAAAAAATTGAAAATAAAAGTGAGGTAGGATGACTCAGCGTGAGGGGGAATATTAAGCCTTCTACACACTGAAAAAGACAGTATCCACTTGGTCCCCCCAAACCTTCAGTCAGTAGTATCTGTCTTCTATTTCCACCCCAGGTCCTAGAAGAATCACCAATGGACAGCTCTCGCATGTTATGTGGATAACCCCATTCGCCCCCTAGTATGTTACTCTCGGCTAGATAAAGCTGTCTTCAATTATATTAATTTATCTCCTAATTTAATTTGTCACAAAACACATTGGTTCAGGAATATATCACGTTCCACATGCACAGCTTCCCCGTGGGAAGCACGGAATTGCAACCTTGTCTGCACAATTGTTCCCCGCGTTTGAAATGGATTCTTTGCATTCTCATGAACGTATCCTTCAAGCGGGGTACACATTTGCACCCTGAGCCTGAAGTCTCTGCAGGAACGTGTAAAAAGCTCAAACAGCGTCCATCTCACAAAACTGAGATCAGGAGCTCTGCGGGTAGGGGATACGGAAGTTTTGTTTTGACCATTCCTGGACAGCCTTCAGTACCGCCCAGACCTCTGTGCAGGCTAATGTCACAAACTGCCCGAGTGCATCTGCCTAGATCCGGAATTCCTTCCTTTCTGAGAGACCTTTTCCCAGGCAGCTGGGTTACTGCTGGCAAGGGCTTTCTGGCCACGCCCATGTCCTGGTCATATTTTACTTTTTGGGTTCCGGCGGATGCCATCTGGCTAGAACCCTGGCGAGAAACTTTCAAGTTAGACTACAGTCACCCCCTACTCCGCATACCCTCCTCTACCCAACCCCTAAAGCCCAAGGCTTGTTGGAGACCCGCAGGAACAGGCAGAGAGAAAGAAATCGGGACCGAGAGAGAGCTCCGGTGTTCCCGCGGTGTGTGTGGGTCCCGGGCCGGCGATCGGCCAGTGTCCAGTGCCCCGGTGCGGTCTTGGGTCGGGCGGGAAGGCCGTGGTGCTGGGTTTGGTCCGGGGCCGGCCTCGCGGTGCAGCCGGCGCAGAGCGGGGACCCTGGGGCCAGCGGAGCAAGAACGGCTTCCAGCGGGGTTAGGCGAGCGAGTCCGGGCGGGCGTCTGTGAGCGTAAGGGCCCCCGGTTCAGCGCCTCCCGGCTCCGGGCTCCTCCTCCCGCCCGCCGCGGCCCCGGCTGCGTCGCTCCGCCACTCCCCGCCCCGCGCCGCCGCCCCGCCCTCGCCGCCGCCCGGCCTCTCTCGCCCAACCCCACTGCAAGCCGGCCCCAGGCCGCCTCGCCGCCGCCCGGCCTCGCTGCGCGCCACCATGGACAGTCCCGTTTTCCCCTGGTAAAGATGGCGGTGCGCGATCGCTGCAACCTTTAGACTAATGACTGTCCGAAACATCGCCTCCATCTGTAATATGGTGAGTGGCCGCCGAGCCTCCGGGGGTCGCGCCCGCGGCGAGCCAGGCAAAGAAGAAAGGGAACCCCGGGCTGGAGCTGCACGCGCGCCGTGGCCGGAGGGGCCGCGCGGCCAGAAGTTCCCGGCCCCCGGGAGCTGGGCCGGCTGACCGCAGTCCCCCTCCCGCCTCTGTCCCGGCTGGGGACCGAGTAGATCCCGGGGATCCCCAGGGCGGCCCCATGCCCCCGCCCTCTAGCTGCGGTGCGGGGCGGTGGGTGGGGGTGAAGGGCTCGAGGTGGCCGCGCACCGATGTCCCGGGGAAGGACCGGGAGGGTATGAGTCCGGAGAGGGACATCCTCCTGGTGCAGTAAATAAGCCCTCGTTGGACTCCCTGACTGTCCTCGTCTCCTTTTGGAGTTCAGCCTCGATTGTATTTAAGATTCACTTTGCAACAGCAGTGCTCTCTCTTATCAGGAGAAATTGGATAGACATACAAGCTGTGGGGGAAAAAAAATCCAAGTGCAGAATCTGGTTAGAGAGGTGAAGTAAAGCCGGGTATTGGGAAGCACAGCGATTTGTTCTGGAGGCCTCAGTTTCCCCCACCTGCAGGAGAGAGTGTATGGCAGTAACATTTGCAGGCCCTGGGAGTGAGGCGGCTGTGGGTGTGAGGAAGGCGGCAGGGGCCATCCTTCCCCGCCTCCTCTCCACTTAGCTTGGGCACTGCCTGGCATGTCACTGGGCTGATGGGCTCGGGGGTGGGGCATGACCCAGCGGGCACTTCAATTTGGATTTTTCCCCCACTACTTTCCTGTCCTGTTTAGTTTTCTTGGGACCCACTTCCAGCCTTTGGGTCCCCTGGATATGCATCCAGCAGGCACCCCCACTTGTGAGATCCTTAGGGAGGTCAGTTTGGAGTAAGGCATTCCCTACTGGTGTGGGGCTTGAGGGTATGTGCTCTGCTTATACTCTAACCTCTCCCCACTCTGAGCCCCTTCAAGCTGGAACACTGGTGTTTTTGCCATTTTGGGGAATCCTTCCCCCCTCCCCCCAAGATAGTAATACTAGCCCCTAAAGGGAATCTGAGGAGGCCTGATTGAGAAGGCTTTGGGTAAGGTGATCTGGCTGCCCTTCCCCCATCGCAGACTTTTAAATCTTCTGTCCCACATTCTGTTGCAAGATCAACACATGGCACAGAGCATTAAGGAGCCATGTGTTAGCTCAGGTGGAGTCGAGACCTGCTGTGGCTGGCTCCAGCTTTCAGCACTGGCAGCCAAGGCCTTGCCAGCAGGGCAAAGGCAGGGGCTCCCCGAGAGATGGCTGTCTGCTTGGTGGAACAGGGCTCCTTAGATGATGGCAGTGGCGCCTGCAGCCTTGACATTTCCCCTTTCTGCTTGAAGACACAGGTTTTCCTGCTTCTTCCTGTCCAGTGGCTTTAATGTCGCTGGATGCCTCCGGAAGACAATGCGTTTCTTCTCAGAGTCTTTGCTGTGACCCAGCTCCTGGGGCGAACTGTGAAACCACAGTGGCTTGAAGGCTGGTTTTCCCGCCTGTGGGGGTGGCCCTCAGGCCCACAGGCTCCTGAGACTCGGTGGCTGCTTGTGTGCGGGTCTTGTCCAGTTTGTATTCAGGGACACTTTCTCAGTATTGAAGCAGAGTGGAAACTCAAGAGCGAGCGTGTCCCCAGAGGACATCTGCCTCCGGCTTGTTCTTGCCCTTGCTGTAGCTAGGACTTCTTGGCACACCTGGAGAGAATGTCACAACCTGTTTTCAGTGAAACTCAGCCAGAGAGGCAAGCTTCTGGGAGGGCGTGAGAGGAATGGGCGATACTGTGTGCATAGAATCAACACTTCCTCTGGTGACCTAAAAGGTCCTGAGTTAAGGCCCTTACTCAGTCCCCCAACCCCTTCCCCTAGTGAAGTAAACCTTCCTGTTCTGTGGAGAGATGTTTGCATTCTAAGGCGAGACTCCAGCTTCAATCCTGCTTATGTATTTATCTGTGGCTTGTGTTTTTGAGGCAGTCTCTCAAGCCCAGGTAGACCTCCCGCTTGAGATCGCCTTAAGCACTGGATGACGGGTGTGTTCCTCTTCATCCAGCTCGCAAGTAGGTCCTGCTTCGAGCACACGCCAGCTTTGTGTCCTTGGGCATGCTACTTTTTGTACCTTGGTGTACATTTGTGGAAATGGGCTGACGCTGGTTACGTTGAGTGAGTCCCTGGGGCTCGGGGCCCAGGACATAGTAAGTTCTCAGAGACTTCCAGCTGCTCCGCTCGCTCAGCACCTTCTCTCTTGTTACCAGGCTGCCTTCCAGTCGTTGCCGGGGCCATGGAAATCGTGTCCTCTCCTACCCAAACAGAAACAACCGTAGGGTCACTTATACAAAGCAGGCTGAACAACACCTTAGCGAGGCTGGGGTGGGAACTGGAAGCCCCGCCCCTTATAAAAAGCTGCTCAGGTCGCTTCTGCGCCTCCTCCCTTTCTCATTTCCCAGAGGAAAAGGGTGGTGATGAGGAGACTGCTGGACTGCGGCTGTCTCTGTCCCCACAGTGAAATAAAGGCTCCCTGTACCTCCGTGTAGAGACCTCACTGGATGATGAATTGTTTCCAGGTAGGTCTGTTCCCGGTCTCACTTGTGACAGCGCTTCTCACTGGGGCTCTTAATAGATCCTGCCTACTTTCTCCTTTTGATCTCGGCTTGTTTAAGGAGTTGGAGAGCAAGCAGGGATTGCTTGTTTTTGTTTTAATTTGTATTTACTTGGTACTGAGTGGCTCAAAACAGGGCCTTGAACATGCCAGGGAAGTACTCTCCCATAGAGCAACACATTCAGGCTGCTTTATAAAAGAGAAGGCACTTGGTATATTTCAGACATTCTCTGTTGTGTGTTCTGAAAGAGTGTTTAAAGATGCTATCTTCTTGGGGGAAGATACACAGACGAAGATCTAGCTCTGAAAGGCTGACTCCTTTCCTCCATCGGAGGGGAGCCCAGCAGAGCTTCAATAAGCCTGGCAGCAAGTCCTTCCTGTGATGGAGAGCTGAGCGGCATCCCCTCCCTTCCTCCTCCCCATCCCACCGAGGTTTCCTTGTCTGGCACTGGTTCCCATTTACTTCTTGTGAAGGCCTCCCATAGTAATGCTTGATCAGCTCTCTTAGGGCAAGTCAGCCTGACCACATGGCAGGTGTGGTTGGAGATAGTAAAGCTTGTTTGGCTGGTGTGTGTTGTCATTTCAAGAATGCTTCAGCTGCTCCAAGCACAAGGAAATGTCCCCAGATGACAATCCTCTGTTGTTCGGAGCTATGGATTTCACTCCCCGTGTGTTTCCTGGTCCTTCCATTGGAAGAGATTATTTGTGGTTATGCTTTGTTTCCTGTTTGAATTGAGGAATTTCCTAAAAAGGGGTCCAAATGTGACTTGTACTGGTGTCAAATGGCCTGAACCAGCTCTTCTCCCTTTCATTTGTTAGGAGTGTCGTTGTTAAGGTGTGTTTTGCAGGGAATGCCTGTATCAAGCAGTAGATTTGGGGGAGGGGGCCAGTGGAACATGTAGTTTGGGGGTGGAGTGTCTTGCTTAGCCTGTGTGAGTCTTGGGTTTTGTCTCCAGCAGTGTGGGTGTGTGGGTGGAGGTGGTGGTGCATGTAGTTTAGGGGTGGAGTGCCTTGCTTAGCCTGTGTGAGTCTTGGGTTTTGTCTCCAGCAGTGTGGGGGTGTGTATGTGTAACACACATTTTGTACCTGGGAATGACATCTGTCAAGGACCAGCAGTGTTAGTGTTGGCCCACACTGTGTGCAGGTTCTTAACAAATGACGATGTGAGGCCATAGCTCCAAGGAGCTCAGGCGTCCGTCCCTTAGCTTGCGGCCTGATGTCGGCAAAGGTGAGACAATTTCAATGCAGTGTAATAGCCACACGGATGGGGTGAACAGAATCTTAGGAGTAGGGAAGTGGTCAGGTTTTTACTTTTCATGAGGCCATGATCGTAGTCAACACCAGTCAGAACTGAAGCTGTGTGCTTGGGAGTCATTCCAGTTCAACATTGATGTGTTACAGAACCAGTACATTGTTGGTGGCCTTTGGTGAATTATACTTCTGGGGGTCCATAGTTTTTCTCATCTTGTAAAACTGTTTAATATATTTTTGGTTACGAGATGTTTCTTAGTGACTCGTATTTCTTAAAGCCTTTCCTCTCTTAATTGACTCAGTCACTTTGCTTCCTACCTGCCTTGTTTCAAACCTTCTTGAACTCACACCAGACATGGGCGGTTTAAATGCACCTCCCGTAGGATGTTTTCTGAGACCCATTTGATGAGTCCTTTTATGTAGATGAAGTCATCTTCAAATGAAGGAAAAGTAAGACCAGTAAACATTCGCAGCAAAGCCAAGAATTTAATTTTACGTATATGTTCACCTGCTTATATGTCTGTGCGCCATGTGCCTGATGCCCACAGAGGCCAGAAGAGGGTGTAGGAGCTGGGAAGCACAGATCCATGCAGTTGTGAGCTGCCCTGTGGGGCTGGGAACTGAACCCAGGTCCTCTGTAAGAGCAACTGCTCAGCCGTCTTTTCGGTCCCCAAACTGAGGATTTTTATATAAAAAGGTTTTATCTTAATAAATCAACGTTTTTAAAGCAAATAGTTTGAGAATGATCAGAATCCGCCCCCCTTTCTTTCTTTCTTTCTTTCTTTCTTTCCTTCCTTCCTTCCTTCCTTCCTTCTTTCTTTCTTTCTTTCTTTCTTTCTTTCTTTCTTTCTTTCTTTCTTTCTTTCTTTCTTTCTTTCTTCTTTCTTTCTTTTTTTTTGTTTTTGTTTTTCAAGACAGGGTTTCTCAGTGTAGCTTTGCACCTTTCCTGGAACTCACTTTGGAGACCAGGCTGGCCTAGAACTCACAGAGATCCACCTGCCTCCGCCTCCCGAGTGCTGGGATTAAAGGCACATGGCACCACCACCTGGCTTCTTTCTTCCTTCCTTTCTTCCTTCCTTCCTTCCTTCCTTCCTCCCTCCCTCCCTCCCTCCCTCCCTCCCTCCCTCCCTCCCTCCCTCCCTCCCTCCCTCTCTCTCTCTCTCTTTCTTTCTTTCTTTCTTTCTTTTCTTTCTTTCTTTCTTTCTTTCTTCTTTTCTTCTTCCTTCCTTCCTTCCTTTCTTTTCTTGGTTTTTTTAAGACAGGGTTTCTCTGTGTAGCCCTGGCTGTCCTGGAACTCATTCTGTAGACCAGACTGGCCTCAAACTCACAGAACTGCCTGCCTCTACCTTCTAAGTGCTGGGATTAAAAGCATGCATCACCTCTACCCAGCTCTAGAATTTTATTTTAATAATTTAAAAAAAAGTCTCACAATCTGCATGAAGAGATAACTTATTCCCATGACTCATGAGTTCTGTTTGCAAAGATAACTGGCCACTGGACGTGGAGTTTACCGTATCAGCTGGAAGAAGTTACAGTTAGGAAAAGGGGTCCATTCTGGTATTTGTTAGGTGTTTAACAAATGCAGCCTGAGGTGAGGTGGGTTAATGTTTAAAGAAAAAAAAAAAAAAAAAAAAAAAAAAAAGAAAGAAACTGCTCTCTTGACCTTCCTTGTCAAATATGTTCGAGTTTATTCTAGGTCAAAACCTGACAATTAAGTCTGCAGAATTGTCTCTTTTCCTTGGATTCCTGGGGGAAGACAAATTTGAACACCAATATTTGGCTAGGATTGAAGACTGGGATATGTTTTCTGAGTTAGAAGCCCAGGATTCTATTTTAACCGTACACGAGGTCCTGCTTATTCATGTTCACTAGTGTGGCATCTTCAGGTGTTCGTATTAAAATTGAAAATAATTTTGAACTCCATTGCCTTCGAAGCAAGAAGCCCTTCTCTAGTTAGATGTGGGGTCCCGGACCACCAGATCTGAGCCTAGTCTTTGCAGGTTGTTGAAATTTTCTGGTGGCATTAAGCTTGGTGGCCTCATCAGAAAGATACCTCTTGCTGGTTTGAGCCCTAGCGTCCTCATGAAGCCATTCCAAAGCAAGCCGACTGGAAGAGTTATAGAAGGGGGCGTTTCTTAATCCGGCTAGCTTGTGTGGTCTAAATACTTTCGTGCAAGTTGCTAACAAGGACAGTCGTTTGTGGTGGCATCAGTGCTTGTCTATGGGTTTAAAAGGTCTTTGGAGAGAAATGGTCTTTGGAGAGAAAATGCCCTCAAATGAGCCTGCACAAACTTTCTTCAGATAATTATGTCCTGTATTGTTTGCGGTCTGTCGCTGGTGTTATAGGCGTTTTGCACCCTTGCTGTTCTGGGATTATGGGTTAATTCAGGGACATGGTAATTAATCCCATGTTCACCATGGCGTTGAGTGTGATTATTTACTGTGGATCCCTTATAAAGATCATGGGCAGGGGACCGGTGGTTCTCAATGCTTTCCTTGCCGTTCATTGGTCCCTCCAGCTACTTTCAGAATTCACAGAGTAAATAAACTCAGTCCTGGAATTCCTTCTTAGGGTGGAGGTGAACTTTAAGAATCCAGAAAGGTATGTGGAATAATAGAGCCGGCAGCCAGCACTCTCCACCCAGGGAAGAAATGATCTATGACAAACACAGTTAAAACCTCCCGTGAGCATCCCCAACTCATCCCTCCTCTCCATAGACACAGCGGCCATTATTCCAAATTTGGCATTTATCATGTGTTTCATACTTTTACTTGGTTGGTGTTCATTGACAAACTAGGTAGGTATAGTACTGATTCTTGTGTTTTAAACAAACTAAATCTGAGCTTATATCAGTTCTCTAATATTAATTCAATAATCATGAGGTTTATTCATCAAGATATTCATAATTCTAGTTTATCTGCTGTATAATATTTCCTCAAATGAATGTGCTACTATAGTCAATATATTAATAATCATGGGGGCTTACAATTTTTTTGTTAGTATATTTCAATGCTATAAACAGTTATTTTGTTGTTGTCTTGTTTTGTGTTTTCAAGACAGGGTTTCTTTGTGTAATACCCCTGGCTGTCCCGGAACTCGCTCTGTAGCCCAGGCTGGCCTCGAACTCACTGAGATCTGCCTGCCTCTGCCTCCCAAGTGCTGGGTGGGATTAAGGGCATGCGCCACCGCCACCACCACCCGCCTGTTATAAACAGTTTTAAACTTGTCTTCCTGTGTAAATGTTTATAGTTTCTCTGTGGTAGATGTCCAGAAGGCAATTGCTGGGTCAAAGGGAATGGGCATCTTTTATTGTAATATATCGACAGATTGCTCTCTGAAGCAGTTGCACCGATTTGCATTTCAGCCAGCATGGTTGGGGGAGGGGTCTAGTGGTTCCACACGCTTGCTGACACTTGATATTGTTAGATGTGGCATTTTGCCAATCTGATGGGGGTGAAATTGCATCTCTGTGGTTTAAACTTGCACTTTATTCTTTACTAGTGAGGTTGAACATCTTCTCATGTGTACATCATGCCTCGCTGTTTCTAACTCAGGATCAGTGTTGGTTTTGTCTGAAAACAGGGAGTGGAATGATGAAGAGGAAAATCAGGGAGACCAAAGCAAAAGTCAGGGAACGTGGGGAGACATCCAAAGATACAGTGGAAGAACATGCCAACATGTTCTCGGGGTGGGGTGGGGTGGAGATTGGCAACATGGAGGTGATGCACACCTCTGGGGACGTCCGGAGTGTGGCAAGTGCATTCCGGATCTGTGCTTGTGTCAGCCCCTTGTGTTCCAGCTCAAGTCCATGCTTTGTTTGAAGGAAATTGGCTCTGGTGAAAATCATGTCAGGCCTCTGCTGGCACTCACAGCTGCAGGGCCGGACTTGGGGAGTTTCCTGTCGACCCAGTTGCTGTTTGAAGATCTTTTAGAAGCTGATCTTATTCAAGCTCGTTTCTTTGTCTTTTGGGGTAGGTTCTGTGTGCAGGAAGTCCGGTGTTCATCAGGTTTGGCTTGAATGTCCTGGTGCGAGTGCTGTGTTCAATACGAGAAACCATTCACCCCAACTCTGGTGCGATATGAATGTCACCACACTGAACACAATAGATGCTAAAATGCCTTATGATTTAGTGGCTCTCTGTGTAGCAAGAATGGAGCATACCGGTGTGTTCTCTTAATAAGAATTTAATCCCAGCACTCAGGAAGCAGAGGCAGGTGGATCTCAATGAATGTGAGTCCAGTCTGGTCTACAAAGCGAGTTCCAGAACAGCCATGGCTGTTACACAGAGAAACTCTGTCAAACAAGCAAACAAACAAAGTCAGACTCAAGGAGTCTGCCCTCAGAGACTTTGAGTAAGCAGGGCTCAGGTGGGGCCTGGGAACCTGCATTTTAAATGTCCATTCCTTCTTACTTCACTCCCTACACACACTCTGAGGATCAAGATTTGAGAAATACAGAGTTCTTGGGTAATAGCCCCAATCTCTTAAAAATATTGTTTAGAGAAATTACCTGCCATGTGAGAGGTTTTCAAAAATCAATGTAAAATTATTTAAGGTAGTGATTTAACTCAAAAGCCAGAGATTGTTGCTATTCTCTAGTTGTATTTCTTGACATTAAACAACTAGGTTTTTATTACTTTCTCCTTTTTACAACAGAGATTCGGAGTGCTGGCCGTGTGTCACCTGTGAAGCCTTTAAAAAAAAACTTTAAAAAACTTAAATCATAAAACATCAACACAAATATGAAAAAATGTAATATATGTCCTATACCTAAATATCTACTTTTCAGGGCTAATAGGTATCAAAATGTAGCCCTATTGGGTTAAGTCCTTTTTCAGATATAATGCTCAGAAACCAACATTCAACTCTCTGTCTTTTCCCTTTACTTCTCCTCCTAGAACAGACGGTTTCTGGAGTTGATAGCGCATTCACCATGCATGCCTTTTATTTGTGATTCTCTAGGCAGTCCGTCAATGTTTGTGTGTGAAGATGTGCTGGGCGGCCTTTTGCAACTCTCCGGCTTCGCTCACCAATTATGGCTGAGAGTATGTTGACTCAGAAATCCAGTTGACTCATTCCAATGGCTCCGTGACCGCGCTCTTCAGCGTGGCTGCGGTTCCATTATTCGTTCTCTTCTTCAGGGGCAGGTTGGATAGCTTCTAAAGCACTCTGTTCTGACAACAGGGCTGCCGTGGATGTCCCCGTCCTGTCTTTGTGCCTGTTGTCATTTCCTTGTCCTGGAGCCCTGCAGTAGATGTGCCTGTCTTAGGATCTGCAGCTTTGTGGGGTGCTAGGTTTTCGGTACGAGTCTAGTGTGTCTCTCGAGGGTTCATGTGCTGAATGCTTGGTTCCCCAGTACGACCGTGGGGACTTAGCCCCCGACACTGAGCATCTCCCCCAGTTTCCATCCCAGACCCCCAGAATAACAGGAGGGGTTTAGGGAGCCCTACTCTCTTGAATACTATCAATAAAGTTCACTGTACACCCCCCCCCCAAAAAAAAGAGGTGGAGCCTAAAGGGAGATGTTAGGTTGTCAGGCATGCCCTAGGGAGAGACTGATATTGTTCTTCTGGGATTCTGCTGAGCTCTTTGATGGACTGTCATGAGAGGGGCCTTGATGGAGCAAGCCCTCCTCTGTGGCTCCTTGCCTCAGTGTATGACCACGACTGGCCACATGTGCTCCTGTCTTGGTCAGCTATGCATGTGAGGCTCTTACCAGAGCCCTCACCATATGCTCTTTTGACTTTCTGCCTCGGACACTGTTAGCTTGGGGCCAGAGAGATGGCTCAGCAGGTCAAGGCGTTTGCTGCCAAGCTTGATGGCTTGAGTTGGATCCCCGGGACCCGTATGGTGGAGAGACAAAAACAAATTCTCACAAATTGTCCTATGATTCCACAAGCTTCCTGTAGCTCTTGGCCTGCCTGCTGTACACATGCATGTTCACGTGTGTGGATGTGTCATATAATGTAATACATAAGATATAAATTTAAAAGTAAAAGCTAAATAAGCTCCTCCCCTCCCTTCCTTTCTTTGTTTTTGTTTTTTGAAACAGGGTTTCTCTGTGTAACAGTCCTGGCTGTCTGGAACTCACTTTGTAGACCAGACTGGCCTAGAACGTAGAGATCCACCTGCTTCTGCCTCTTGAGTGCTGAAACTATAGATGTGCACCACCATGTCTGGCTCCTGTTTCTTTATGAGACCCAGTCTTGGGATATTTTGTGATAGCACTGGAAGATGGAGCAAATACGTTAAGTATTGTCAGAGTGTTCTACAAAGTGGTCCTGTCAGTGGGAATTTGATACTCAGCTGCTAAAGGGCCTTACACTCCGTTTCAGACTGTATGTAGTCTGGGTTGGTTGACTCTGTGTGTGTGTGTGTGTGTGTGTGTGTGTGTGTGTGTGTGTGTGAAGTGTCATGGTTAATTCTGATGAGCTGCTGAGGTTGTTCAATGACCATATTTGTTAAACCAAAATGGAAATGTTACTCTTTCAGGGATTTGTGTGCATATGTGGGAATACCTTTCAGATCTTGATTCTCTCCTGATGTGGGATCCAGGGATGGAACTCGTATCATCAGTCTCATGCAGCCAGCGCTGTACCCCCTGAGCCACCTCAGTGGCCCTAAACCATGGGTTTGGTAATCCCCCAGGGCAGGAGCTAGGCTGATCTTTTGGTGATTTCCCAAAATCAGTGTGTGTCACTGTCAGTGTGGTGCCTAGCGCAGTCAGGGGATGGATGTTCAATGGATAATTCTCGATGAGTGAGTAAAGAGATCTAGCGTGGTAACATGGAAGAATTACTTTGTAGCCAGGTATAGTGGTGTATACACTTGTAATCCTAGCACTTGTGAGGTGGAGAATAGAAGATTATGGGGTTGAGAGTTCAAAGCCACCTTGGACTAAAACCAAACCAAACCAAAACAACAACAACAAAAACCCAACCCAAACCCCAGAACTTTCCCACCAGTCGGTGTGCCTCTGGGCACAGAATGCAAAGAGCTTGTGAACACGTTGATTCTGATTGGCAGGTGTGGAATGAGATGGAGATTTTGCCCATGCAGCCCCCTTTCCTGGGGAAGCGGGTGCTTCTGGTGGGAGCCCCGTGAGAGCAGCAAGATCTAAGGAGGAACACAGAAGGATGGCTTCCCTACTGTGCGGTTGTAAGGTGATGGGCTTGGGATTGGAATCCTGCTTGGTAAACTCAGAGCCCGTCTCCTCACGCCTTAATAAGAAAAGCCAACAGCCGAGTACCCTGTCCCTGTTTTCTTGAGCATCAAAGGGACTCCCCTGCGGAAACACTCAGCAAGCTGTGCTGGCCTTGTGCATGTTGCTTTTTTATCGTTATCTCCCTCTGGAAGTGAGTTAGTATCTTCCTTTCAGTTGGTTGAAAGTACAAAGCCCTTAATTTCTCAAGGCCCAAGGAGACTTGCTTTCCGTTTGACTTGCCACTTGTGGTTAGTGGGGCGCTTCATCTGGCCTGGGAATAGTGACATTGGGGGTACAGAGGCCCAACCTATGCCTTGTTGAAATTTCATGGGTGTAGCATCCCCATCACGTCTGTAAGATACTAGCTAGCAGTAAGTGTCCTGGTTATTGACAGCGCCAGTTGACATGCTAGTGTGGATGGTGGAAATGTCATGGTGCCTCACCCCTAGATGCAGAGCTACAGGCCATCAATGGCTGCTGAGAGAGGAGAATCAGTCTTGGCTCCTTGAAAGGTTATTCCATCCCAAGCAGTCAGCCCTAAGCACATGTACATTAGATTAACACTAAATGGACTAAGTTGTGTGTGTGTGGTGTGTGTGCAACAGTAATTAAAGAAGAGGGTGTGTGTATGTGCAACAGTAATTAAAGAGGAGTGTGTGTGTGTGTGTGTGTGTGTGTGTGTGGTGTATGAAATTCTAAAACAACAAATAAACAAAACAAATCCATTCCCTAACTATGGGTGCTTCAGAGATGAGAGGGGCCCTGTCTCTCTGCTTCTGTGTTGTCAGAGAGACAGCTAGAGAGAAGCCCACAGCTAGAGAGAAGCCCACAGCTAGAGAGAAGCCCACAGCTAGAGAGAAGCCCACAGCTAGAGAGAAGCCCACAGCTAGAGAGAAGCCCACAGCTAGAGAGAAGCCCACAGCTGGAGAAGCCCACAGCTGGAGAGAAGCCCACAGCTGGAGAAGCCCACAGCTGGAGAAGCCCACAGCTGGAGAGAAGCCCACAGCTATCTCCCAATCAGCTTTGCACTGTAATAGGAGACTGTGTGATTGATTCCCCAGATCCGACTTCTGAAAGGGAAAGTGATGCCGAAGATGACTATAAGGCATTGGTCACTCCACTGTGCCTGGAATCTGAGCTATTCAGGGAGCCACCCTGAGAGCCAGCCACCATGGGACACTGTCATTTAAATGCCAGGCTTCAGGGCACTTTGATATGTGGAGGGGACTCTGTCTCCTTGGTCTAGGAGAAGGCATGGGCCCGGAGAAATGAGGGCAATTAAGAAGTTTAAGTACAGTCACATTCAGAACCGTGTGTGTGTGTGTGTGTGTGTGTGTGTGTGTGTGTGTGCGCGCGCGCGCGCGCGTGTGCGTGTGTGTATGTGTACACCAGGGGTGAGTTACTTCTATTCCCAATTCCTCTAGAAAAACATGATGGAGTAGATTTTAATTTTTATCTTATATGAATGGGTACTTTGACTACATGGATGTCTGTGTACAACTTGTGGCCTGTGGAAGCCAGAAGAGGGTTTCAGGTTCCCTGGAACTGGAGTTACAGGAGTTATAGATGGTTGTGAGCTGCCATGTGGCTTCTAGGAATTGAACCTGGGTCCTCTGGAAGAGCAACCAGTGCTCTTAATCACTGAGCCATCTCTCCAGCCCTGGTCAGTGACTCAATGCTGATTTTCACCCAAACTTATCTAATAGTTTTTCTTAAGTCTGTAGATTTCATTTCAGTTGAACCTCAGAGAGCTTCCTGAGGGCAGACAGCCTGTGCCTGAGATCTGGTTTGAGTTTCTCCATGCTGTTGGGTGAGTGTGAGAGCTCAGTGTGCCCATCTCTCCCAGACTCCGCTCCCATCCATATCACATGGGTGAGGAATGAATTTACCTCCCTGGTCTACTGTTGGGCTCAGAAGGAATCAGTTATGTTAGGGCTTTATGTGGTGCCGTCCATTTTGTGACGTACATTCTGAGTGCCTCTCCTTTTCCTATTAGCAGAGGAATTCAGACAGTGGAGGTGGCAGAGCCTTGAGCTAGGCATCCCAGATCGCAGGACCCCGCCTCTTTCTAGTTCAGCAATGTCGACAGGTCTCTGATTCATCGGGGCCTACACAGTAAGCACCTTTGCTGTGGAATGGCTTGTTGGAACCTAACGTTGGCTTTCGTCAGGGAAGGCAGAAGCAGGAAGGGTCTGTGACTTAAGACTGAAATGTCCTCAGGATACCCAGGCTGTAGTGTGTAGCCAAGCGTTGGAATCATCAGTTAGGATGATTTTTCCCTTCTCTGATAATGAGGGATCTATTTTGTCATCCCATGAGTGTTATGCTCCCTCTTTTGAGTTATTTGGTGTGCAGTGAGGTGTTCTGAACTGGGAAATACATACCTACTAAGTACAGTCCCTTTACGTTTTTAAATCAAACCTTTGATTTGCATTCATGTGGCAAAAATTTCAAGATGTGTGAAAGGAAAATGTTAAAGAATACAGGTACCCTCCCATTCCTGCCCTTGGCGTCTACTGATGTCATAGCTTTTGTGTTTTCATGAAGTATCTTATGTAGGTTCAGGCAAATACGTTCATACTCCTAGTTTTAATTTTTATTAAGATTTTTATTTAAAATAAATATTTAAAATTTTTGCTTTGAATCCATGTATTTTGTCTCATTTTATTTTATGCGAGTATTTTGCCTGCACATGTGTGTGTGTGAACTATGTGCATGCCTGGTGCCTTTGGAGGTCAGAAGAGGGTATCACCTCCCCTGGAACCAGAGTTAAGGGTGGTTGTGAACCACCATGTGGGTGCTGGGAACTGAACCCAGGTCCTCTGCAAGAGCAACAGGTGTTCTTAACTGCTGAGCCATCTCTCCGGCCTCAGCTTCCTGGTTTTTAAAAACACAGTCTAGTTAGTACAAACGGATTGCCCTGATCTGCCTCTGGTTTTTTTCGTCCTGGACTCTGTAAAGAGCATCCTCATCCTTTTCTCATTGCTGCGGAATATTCAGTTGCTTGAGGTGTATTGGATTCCCTCCGCCAGGCCTCCACCGATGAGCAGTTTTCTCATCTTTGGTTTTTACCAACAACACTGTAAGGACCAACTTGTTCACATATCACATTGTCAGTAGGAGGGCAGATCTGTGCACTGACTTCTTAGAAATGGGTTTGTCTTGGTGACTGAGAGATTTTGCCAAACTGCCTTCCCCTAGCCACATGTGCAGCCTGGGTTGCCCACAGCCTTGCCTTGGCTGGTATCATCCAGAAAAATCTGCACTTGGCCGGACAGGGGCAAATGGCGTCTTGGTGTCTTTCTTTCTTTCTTTCTTTCTTTCTTCCTTCCTTCCTTCCTTCCTTTCTTCCTTCCTTCCTTCCTTCCTTCCTTCCTTCCTTCCTTCCTTTCTTTCTCTCTCTCTTTCTTTCTTTTTTTCTTTCTTTTCTTTGCATCTTTTTTACTAGAGGTGCACATGAGGAGCTGTTCGCACATGTAAGAGAATAACTTGATTTCATTTCAGTGTTTGTTTCTGGCAATTATTTTCAGAGTTTGTAGGGAAGGGTGTGTTGTATTTTTTTTTTTTTCAACCTGTCTCAGGCCCATATTTTTTGGGTAAAGAAAAAAAAAAAAAGGATCACTAGCAGAATGGAATAAAAACCCAAGAATAGATAAAACAGAAGCCTCGATTTATTTATTTATTTATTTATTTATTTATTTATTTATTTATTTATTTATTTATTTATTTATTTAATGACTCAGCCTGACGGATACAAAACTGCTCTGGCTACTTGTTGTGGCTCTGAGCTTGCCCTTTCTGAGCCTGGCTGGAGGCTGGAGCTAATGCTTTCAAGTAATATTATTTTGAAGTACTGCTCACTTTGTATCTTCCTTCTCCCAACGTCGTGCTCTTTGGCATGAGGGAAGGCAATGCAGAGTTTTATATTTCTGCTTTCACAATGGCCATGGCCAATGACTTCATTATCTTAGAACGTCTCTAATGGTGCCACCTTAGAACGTCTCTAATGGTGCCACGCTGTCTGGAAGGATATGGTTCCTAAAGGTGGTTGTGGGAAGCTAGCTCCCACCTTTTAAAAGGGTTCCCATGAGGAGAAGAGAGGGGTAAGAAACTTTTAGATAGAAAGATAGCAAATAGGAGAAAGACAGAAACACAGGATAGCTTCGAGAGGACCTGGGTCAAAAACCCAACAGTCCCTTCTGGCTCTTCAAAAGGGCTTTTTATAACAGTGCCAAGGGGTGGGGCAAAAGACCTCCCCTCTTGCTAGATCAAAGCACACTGCACAGCCAAGTGTAGACCCTTCCAAATACCTGGCAACCGTGCTGTGGTCAAATCATCCCATTATGCAGCCCTGCTGGATAAAGCAAGCTCAAATTCTCTGACCCTGAGTAAGGTCTCACTAGGAAGCCTCTGTGGGTCTCTGCAGGTGGTGAGGCAGCCAATACATAGGTATGGTGACTCTGTTCTACCCATGCTGGGAGGAGGTTGCCTGGATCATGGTTTTCACTGAAGACCTCCAGCACAGAGACAGGGATGGCAGACTGGGAAATGAAAGGATGAAATACCTGTATTGTAAAAATTTCCAGGGCTGGCTTTTAGCCTGGAGCCTTGCCAGGATGCCACCCCTACCAACACCTCTTTGGAAAGTGATAAGCAGAGAACATAAAGGCAAGTCAGAATCAAAGGGACATCATCCCAGAGGAGGGATCTCGGGGCACTAGACTGAGAGTGATGTTCTTATCTCTAGTTCACTGCGGTCAGTGGCTGGGGGACTGTGCTGTTCTTCTCTCCCTCAGCTGCAAAGCAGACATGGACCCTGACATTTCTCTTATGCTCTTGATTGAAATTAACTTCTGTGTGAGGACTTACTTCATTGTATCGGTTTAGCAGCCAAAGCCTCTAGCAGATATTCATTTCTTGGTGGGATGACTTCCTGCCACTGTGTGGTCAGATGTCCTGGGGTTCGCTTCCTCAGGAGTGGACACTGGGCTTCCATGTAACAGTCGTTATATGAGATCATGCCAGTCTTCTGTCTTAGTTAGGGCTTCTGTTGCTGTGATGAGACACCATGACCACGGCAACTCTCATCAAGAAAACACAATCTGGGCCAACTTACAATTCAGAGGTTTAGTCCATCATCATCATGGTGGGGTGCATGGAAGCGCACCGGCAGATATGGTGCTGGAGAGGTAGCTGAGAGTTCTACATCCAGATCCGCAGACAGCAGGAAGAGAGAGGGACACTGGGCCTGGCTTGAGCATATATGAGACCTCAAAGCCCGCCCCCAGTGACACACTTCCTCCAACAAGGTCATACCTCCTAATAGTGACGCTCTCTATGAGCCTATGGGGGCCACTTTCATTCAAACCACCCCCCCTTCTGAGTCACATGACCCCTTTCAGGATCATATAAGTAACAGGAACCCATGCCGTCATGTACTTGATGAAATGCTCTGCCTTCTTGAATAGCTGGCTCCCTTGTTGAAGCTCCAAGAAGTGCTAGGAAAAGATTCTCCAACTTGGAGCTGGGGTTGTAGAGTTTGGCCGCCAATGACTTCCGCCTCAGCTGAGACCTGATCTTGGCAAGTTACTTCAGGTTCTTCAGCTTCGCCATCCACACTTCTCCTTTGGCTGTGAGGTGGGGGTGGGGCATGCCCATTGGAGAGTTATTGGCAGGGAGAGTTAGGTTCAGTGTCGCTTATTGGCACCGCAGCTCTGTGGCGATGTTTGCTAGCTTGTACCCAGGACGGCCATTCATAACACTCAGGGCTGTGCCCAGTCAGCAGCCAGGAAATACTTCTGGCTATCTGCCTGCCCCCTCCCCTCGAAGCTAAGGACTTACTAAACCTGGGAAGGAAGGACTCTCTGGCCTGACTCAAGTCAGCAGCTGTGGGTTTAGGTCCCTGGCTCTGCCCTTACTGGCTCCGTGAACCTGGCAGCAATCCCACAACATTTCCATGTGTAGGATTGGAGGACTCTGCCTTGGGTTTGTGGGTAAGATTACATGAGTGTGCAGATGTGCAGTTCTTGGAGTAACTGAGTACATGCCATTCACTAGCCTTCCTCATTTTCCCAAGTGTGTTCAAAGGGCAGATGTGTCAGGTTCTTTCTATGGCCAACACTGGTAGGTGTCGGCACTTGAACCAGGCGTAATCACTTCCTGAGGAGAATCTGGATTGATAGGTCTAGTGTAGGGCTGGTGGGCTTTTCTGTAAAGGGTTAGATAGTAAATAGTTTAGATTTTTGTGGGTCATAATATCTCTGCCACAACTCCATGATCCCACTGTTCTCTCATGAACATAGTTGCGATGAATATATGAGTGGTCATGACTGTGTTCCAGTAAAACTTTATAAATATAAACAGTTGGTAGCTTAGAGTAAATAGGTCTGTGAGCTGTAATTGGTACACATGCGCCTAGCAGGAAGACATGGCAACTAAGAAGTTACTCTGTTTCAAACTAGGATAAGTGCTGAAAGGAAACAGACAGCAGAAGGTCTGTGAGGAGGAAGGGTCAGGGAATAAGTGACATTGAAACCACATGGTGGAGCACAGACAGGTGGAAAGGGAGCGTATGCCAGGCAGGGTGCAGCTCTGAGGGATGGAGCCATGGCCTAGATAGTTCAGCTAAGGGTCTCACATCCCATTCTGCTTTTGTAGGTTTTGAAGGTGTGGTAGATGCGCTTCAGCTTGCTTGCTTTGGATAAAATAGACATTTTTGATCTATCTAATCCAACTCCAGTTTTCTCCTTTCTCTTCTCCGCACAGCCCTATTACCGAGAGATGAGCTATACGGATAGACTGAGACATTTTTGTTCTGTGTACTCTTTCTAATTACATACATCCTCTCGCTGTGTTCCCTTGCTTTGTTCCATTGTCTGCATTCCTGTATCTATGCAGGGGTAAAATTGCGCCTTATTTTATTATTTGATGGTTAGTGGTTTCCTTGGGTAAAGGCCTTGAAACAGTGATGGAAAAGACTTTTTCCCTTGACATCTCATGTCCCGTTTCTGCCAGCCCCAGTGGTTTTTCCTTCAAGCAGGTTGTAGAGTTCTGTAAAGGTTTTGTTGATTTGGTTTTACTCTTCTGTATGGTTATGTTCTGACATGTATGTCTGCACCATGTTTGTGCCTGGCTCCCAAGGAAGCCCGAGCAGGGAGTTGGATCCCCTGGGGTTGGAGTGACAGAAAGTTGTGAGCCTCCCTGTGGGTGCTGGGAATCAAACCCTGGTCCTCGGAAAGAACAACCAGTGCTCTCAATCACTAAGCCATCTCTCCATTCCCCCGATGAAGATTTTAAGAGGACTGGGATGTTTCCTATTTCAGGGGATGCCTCTGACATAGGGGTGCTCCTGTACCTCACTAATGTCTAGCCTAATGGATGAGCTCAGATTCAGTGAGAGGAATGATCTCTAAAAATATGGTGGAGAATGGATTGAGATAGATTCTGAGCATCATTCTTACTTCCATATTCTGGCACACACCGGGCATGCACATGAATGGGCACACAAGAGCGCTCTCTCTCTCTCTCTCTCTCTCTCTCTCTCTCTCTCTCTCTCTCTCTCTCTCTCTCCCTCTTCTTCTCCCTCTCCCTCTCCCTCTTTCTCTCCCTTGCTCCCTCCCTTTTCCCCTGCCTCTCCCTTTTTCTGTCCTACTGGGAAGAATAATTGTACTCACCTCACTGGATTGTTGTAAGGATTAAAATGAGTAAAATGTGCATAAAGCCCTCCGAGAAGTGGCTAAGCAGTCAATGCTGCTTCCCACTTATCTGTTGTTATTATTGAGTACACATGAAGCACCAGGTCCATTATTCCTCCTGAGCCTTATTGGTGGCTCTTGACTCATGTCACAAACTTGCCCTGCATCCTGTCCCTGGGCTGTGTGATGACCTTTGTCATCGGAAGTCCAGGAATACAGTCCTTTTGAAGGTTCCATTGTGCTATGGACAGTTAATTGATGAGTAGCTTTTTGAACATAAATCTAGAGTTTTACCAGCAACAGTCACCAGCCCTGTTGTCTGTTTTAATTCACTATAATCAATGCCTTCTTCTGTATGAATTTAGATGCACTCTTTGGCTCTCCCTGGGTCCCCTTTCTATTTTGGACAAAATGGAAAGAGAGGGGACATGTCCTGGATGCAGATAAATGAGTTGCCTTGGGGAGATCTAGGGCATGGGCATTTATTTCTCTGGCCTTGATCTTTACACCTGTGGGGTAGTCTAGCTCTCTTCCAAGGACCCTTCTGGCCTCAGCGTTTCCGTTTTTTGGCTCTCAAATATTACAGCAATGTGCTCACTGTTGCTTATAGACCTTGACCTTATCATGATGTTGTTCTAATTATTTCTTTCTCTCAGGCAACCTCCCTCCCCTGGAGGAATTCTAACTTGTTTTCCTTATAAATTGCCTTGAAAAATTGTTTTAAAAAAGAAGTTCCTTTCTGTGCCATCCTGTGCATTCATGATTCATCTTTCCAGAGTTGTTTGTTGTGTGTGTTGGAAGCTCCCTTGGTAGTCTGTGGAGGTGCTTTGAAAAGCTAACATTACAGTCTTGTTGGAACTCGTCCCAGCTCAGATTCTATTTTTAATAAAATTCTTTGTATTGTTTTTCAAAAGGTTCCCACTTTCTTTCACCGACTGAAGTAAGAACTTTGTTTCTTATGCTTCGCATCCTGTGATTTTCCCACAAGGACTGGTTCCTGGTTCGGCATCTGGTCATACAGCATTTATGTTTTCAGGACCTCCAATTGCTGTTTGTGCTGTTACACTGGGCTCTTGAAATAGGAGGGCAAGCTTTGTGTAAATAATGCCCTTCACGGCTGCTGTAGTACTGATAACCTGCACTGTGTGTTTCGCCTCTCTGCTGTCCTTTGGAGTAGGCATGTTGGACATCAGCACCAGGACCTCTGAGCTCCAAAGTGAAGGGTCAGAACTCAAAGACAAATAAATACTGGCAAGAAAGGGCAGGCAGCAGTGAGGGGTGTGTACACTTAGCTCGCTAGTGTAGAGGATTAGCTTGCTAAACTTTTATTAAGCTTATTAAATGTGAATTCCAACATAATGTATCTTCATAGTAAAATGTTCATAGTTAAAAGGATAAAAAGGAAAGCTCTTGGGACTAGAGAGTTGGCTCAGTGGACCCACGTTCGATTTTCAGCACTGATATGGTGCTTTATAACCACCTGTAACTTCAGTCCTAAGGGATTGGATATCTTCTTCTTACCTTTGGGGGCACTAGGCACACAAGTAGTGTATATACATACATGCAGGTAAAACCCACATATACATAAAATAAACAAATCTTTAAAAAAGAAAAGTTCCCTGTGATCTTCTCATTCCTTAGCCCTGCCCTCTGGCAGTATTATTGATATTTTCCTGAGTGTTAGCCCGGTGTAGTGGTATGCACCTCTAACCTCAGCTGCTCTGGAAGCTGAGGCAGGAGGATGACTTGAACCCAGGAGTTGAGCTTTACCTGGGACAATGTAGGGAGAGCCTATCTCACAAACACACAAAAACAAACAAACAAACAACCCCCCAAAAAACAAACAAACAAAACAAAAATCCCACAAGCAAAATGGAAACAAACCCTCAAGCCAAAAGCAAGTAATTTTTCGAGTATTCTGAAAATTTTCACTAAAATGCAGACGTTGAATCCAGTGGCTTGGCTGACTTTGTTCACCGTGTGCTTCAGATACAGAAGAGTGTGGGGCACATAGCAGGCACAGACAGGGGCAGTTGTATGTGGCCCGAATAAGTGACATTTCCAGGGTTGTCCGGTGTACAGTGCCACTGTACTGCACTTTACTTACCATTTGTCTTGTACAGTTTTGCATAGCAATACCTAAAAAGAAATTTTACTTGAAAAATTACCTACAGAGAAGGAGTGAGTTATTGTTTGGTTGGTAAAGCATTTGCCTTACATGAAGGAGATCATGAGTTTAGTTCCTGTACCACAAAAATAAAAATGGTATTCTGTTATATAGATGACCATAATTATTGAATCACTTTGTGGTACTTCTAATTTTTCCTGTTACAACCAATCCTTGCTGCAGGGACTATTTGAGACACTGCCTTCTGATTGTCCCTTCAATATCTACTTTCTATGTCTAGTGTAGGAGAAATTAACTGGTCCCAAATGCTTAGATAATGACCTCTTATGCCAGGCTCCCTTGCAGCTATATGGACTAAGACAGATTCTCAGTTAGAGGGTTTATAAGCAAAAGTATGTGTTGTCACACTTAAAAGCCTTCTTGCAAGGGGAGACATTCCTCCATTTCCCCCCTTTGCTGGGACAGAAGTTATTTGGTGGCAGGAGCTAGAATAGTCATCTTGGTTCCAAAGCTGCAAACGGACTCTTACTCACAACAAAGCTACACAATATATGAGGATCCTGTTTCCACAGCACTGCAGGGCTGCTGCACCAGACCTGCCCTGCATCTTCTTGAACATTTATGTGAATGAGACAAATGGATTTTCATTTTGTGAAAACTCATTGTGCCACAATATGAGTTTGGTCTTTGTCACATTCTCTGTACCTACCTGTATCAATATATCTATATAATAAATTAAAGTAGAATTGCAGGATTGAGGGACATGGTCATCTAAATTCTCAGTTGGTACCCTAATTAACCTTTAAGCACTCATCATCATTACTATCATTGTGTGGTGAGGTAGTCGCCATCATGTCTATATCACCGTATCGTGGATGTATTTACATTTAATGGATACAATCCCCAAATCTATTGAAGATATACAAAGATTCATATTACCAAAGGAAAATGCTAGGATGTAAAAGCAAGAGCTTATTTCCAAATGTCAATATCTGTTATATTCTGTATCCATGGAAACCAATTCCTGAGTGTCTATAAAGGGAATGGGAGAATGGGGAAGTGGTAGAGGGGACTACTCCTACTTCATTGAACAGTACATTGAGAGAATATACAGACCTGTGTCCAAATTATCATGCATGCAGTTGCATCACAGACACCCCTAACCACCCCTGTCTGTGCTCATCCATTCGACCATCCATTTAGCCTACAGGTACTGTGGGCCTACTATGTGCTCATCACTGAGAATGTGATATTGGGAAGGTCATATGGTCTTTGCTGCCACATCATATAGATTTTAGGGACCAAATGCTAATGATTGTATAAATAGTAATTGTCACATATGTGGGAGACAGTGTGCATGGAGAGATGTGGAGGAGGTGTATTAGTTTCTTTCTTCTTCCTGCTATTAAAAAAAAAATTCCCTAGTGGCTCGAGAGATGGCTTAGTAGGCAAGCTGTGCAAGTGTGAAGACCTGCTTTCCCATCCTAGCATCTGAGTAAAAGGGCAAGTGTGGCAGCTTGTCTATCCTTACAATGCTGGGGGGTGGGGCGGAGAGAGGCATACCATTAGGGTTTACTAGCTGCCAGATCTAGGTTCAGTGAGAGACCCTACTTCAAGGGAATAAGGTAGAGGGTGACAGGGTATGACACCCAATGCCCTGCTGCTCTGGCTTTCATATGCTTGCACAGAACTATGGGCACCTGCACACACATGCATAGAACACACACACACACACACACACACACACACACACACACACACTCTTTAAATTAGTAGTTCAGAGCAAGCCCCATTCAAATATTTTTTTAAAGATTTATTTTGTGTATATGAGTGTTCTATCTGCATGTAAGCCTTTATGGTGGAAGAGGGTATCAGACTCCACTCTAGATAGTTGTGAGCCACCATGTGGTTGCTGGAAATCAAATTCAGGATCTTTGGGTCGGAGACTGGCTCCCACTTTTTACCCCAAGGTACTCTTGAGGAGTGAGGGATAAGAGATTTAGATAGAAATACAGAGGGGAGAGAGAAAGAAACACAGGATAGCCTTGGGAGGGCTTGGATCCTTATCTACTGGTCCAGAACTTTATTCAAAGGGCTTTTTTATAACAATGCCAAGGGGCAAGGCAAAAGACCTCCACCTGCCAGATACAACCAAGCATAGACCCTTCCAAACACCTGGCACTCAGGCCCATGGTCCAATCGTCCTCTTATGCAGCCCTGCTGGTAAAGCAAACTCAGAACTCACTAGGAAACCTATGTGGGCTCCACCTTTGGAAGAGTAGCCAGTGCTCTTAACTGCTGAGCCATATCTCCAGCCCCCGAGATGTGTAAATTAATACCATCTCAGTTTTCCTTTGCCATGTGAGCCAATGTATTCACCAGTTTGGGGGATTAGACAAAGGTGTCCTTGGTGGACTGTTATTCTACCTATATACACATCCATGTGCTGCTGAATCATGTTTTGATAAATGCTGGGTCACATTTATCACACTGATTCCATAAGACTATAGTGGAGCTAAAAAATTCTTACTGCCTAGTATAGTATGTGAGAGATTTTTTTCCCCTGGGGAGGCATAATTCTCTCTCTCTCTCTCTCTCTCTCTCTCTCTCTCTCTCTCTCTCTCTCTCGTATACATGTGTGTGTATGGATATGCATTTCTTTTTTTCCCCAGAAAGGAAACCAGGACAGACCAAAGTTATGATTGTACAGAAGTCTAATTTGGTGAACCCATGGATTTTTATTGGGCTCTTAATTAGAGTTTGGGTGAGGGGTTACTTTGTTTTTTGTTTTTTGTTTTTGTTTTTTGAGACAGGGTTTCTCTGTGTAGCTTTGCACCTTTCCTGGAGCTCACTTGGTAGCCCAGGCTGGCCTCAAACTCACAGAGATTCTCTTGGCTCTGCCTCCCTAGGGCTGGGATTAAAGGCGTGCGACACCAACGCCCGGCTGGGTGAGGGACTCAAAAGCAGCTGCATCTGAGAAAAGGCTGAGCACTCATGGAAGCTGCAACCCTGGGGCTCTCTGCCTGACTTGCAGGCAGCACAGGTCAGAGAATGTTCTCTCTGCAGTGTGATTGGTCTCAGTCCCTTCCCCCAGCAGCTTACTGCATCTATAGCATCAAGAGGGGCCTCCATGAATTCTGCACATTTCAGCTGTCCCAGGCATGTGATATTGTTTACCCTCAAGTCTCCTGAACCTCTTCCCTGTCTTCTGGAAAGAACATTTTAACTTGAGAGCACTATTACGTTATTACACTGTCCGAAGCAATGCCATCAATGTAACAGGACAGAGTGACCTATTCCTCAGTGTGACATGCTCTGCATCTTTGCGGTGACATATAGAAACAAACCTATTGCTCCTTGTATGAAAGAATAGCACATACTATTATGCAGAGCACAAAACACTTGGTAATGATCACAAACAGCTAAGTAGTTGCATTATGTACCTACTTTACTGTGCTCTGGGCTATTTTCGAGTACACTCCATTTGTAAAAAGCTTCCTGTGGTGTGCAATGTAATGTCAGAAGCACCCTCATATGGCTCCTGCTTGTGTGTCTCCTTAATTTTATTTGTTTATGTGCAGGCACATGTGCTTGAGTGGGTTTATGTGCTCCACGTGGGTGCAGGAGTCCGTGGAGGTCAGAAGAAGGCATCAGATGCCTGGAACTGGGAGTTGTAGATGATTGTGAGCTGCTGTGTGGGTGCTGGGAACTGAACCTGGGTCCTCTGCATGAGCAATGGTTGCTCATAACCAGTGATGCAGCTCTCCAATGTGCCTTCTTGATCTCACCCTTTTCCCTTGCGCTTGACTTGAGCTTCTGCTTCCTTTGTCATGCCCCAAGAAGCATAAGCTGTTCCATCCCTATGTGCATATATGCAGTACACACTACATATAGTGTAGGTAGGTGGTAGGTTGTACTTTTCAGTCTGCTTGTGTGTGCTTTCTATGTCCATCAATGATAAAATGGCCCAAATAACACATTTCTAACACATTTCTCAGAATGTGTCCTCATGGTTAGAAGATCCATGACTGTAGGTGTAAAAATATAGACAGGATAGTCCAGTGAACCCACCCACACCTGTCACTCAGCTTCGACCACATGGCCTTATCACCTTCTGTACCTTTCCTTGCTTCACCAACCTTAAGAACCCTCTGATTTGTATGCATTTCAGTAGAAACAGTTAGAAGATGTTAAGCTCTGAAGGAGATGTAAGATTGGGGAGGCAATGGTGGGGAGATAGGATGGAGTATGTGAGGTATGAGAGATGCTGAAGGATGTTGAGCTTATGATGCGATGGACTGAGGAGAGATGCTTAGATCATAGAGGCACAGAGGATTGTGAGCAGCGGCCAATGAAGGGAGTCCTTGACTGCTGGTATAAATTTTATTTTTTCCTATTTAGCTAGAGAGAGGTAAAGGGGATGCTCAAGAAAAGTTGGAAATAGTCATTGTAGAGTGAGGAGCAATTGCACTCTACGATGTTGGAATGCAGTATGTCCCTCCCTCCCTCCCTCCCTCCCTCCCTCCCTCCCTCCCTCCCTCCCTCCCTTCGTTCTCATTCTCTCTCTCTCTCTCTCTCTCTCTCTCTCTCTCTCTCTCTCTCTCTCTCTCTCTCTCTCTGGCAGAGTTTCTCTGTGTAGCCCCAGTTGTCCTGGAACTTGCTTTGTAGACCAGGCTGGCCTTGAACTCAGCAATCCATCTGCCTCTGCCTCCTGAGTGCTGGGACTAAAGGCTTGTGTCACCACACCCAGCTTGAATGCAGTGTGTTCGTAAGGCCTCCAGAACTGGGTGGATTTGGGTGAATCTGGTCAGTGTGGTTGTTGGACCTTTCTCTCCCCCTAGCACTGCATGTTCATCTGGGTGTGCATTCAGAAGAAGATGGAGAATTTGGTTCACAATGGGTTCCTACTTTGCTGGGTGGGAAGTCCAATGGGTAGAGTATAATAACCCTTCCATCTGTGTGAGTGGATACTATGTCACCCCAGGGTCTCTCTGTTCTCCATAGAAATCTTCATTCTCACTTCCAGGCTCCATTTCCGCAAATGGCAAAATTGGTGCTAAGACAGGCAAGACTTACCTAGCAAAAATCATGTATTAACTTCTCTATGTTGCCTTTTTTTTTCAGAAGGAAAGAACTAATAAGATCTTATTCTAACTGCTGTGTTTCATATCTTACATCTGTCCTGATCCCCTGATCTCCCTGTCCTATGTTCTATTTTTTCTTGAAAAAAAGATAGATGTAGGTCTATTTAATACCCATAATTTACATTAATTTGTGATTTAGAAATAACATTATTTAAAATGTTAGTAGTTTTTTTGTTGTTGTTGTTTTATTTTGTTTTGTCTGTATGGTGAAATCCTGCCATAATTTGATCTGGTATTTCAAAAGTTCATCTGTAGACCGAAGCCATGTCGTAGTGGAGACAATGACTCTTTCACTCATAACCCTGAGGAAAATGTACTGAAAGTGGCTTGTGTTTGAGCATTGAGTCCCCTCTCAGATGGAGGTAAAGGAGGAGAGAGAGAGAGAGAGAGAGAGAGAGAGAGAGAGAGAGAGAGAGAGAGAGAGAGAGAGAGAGATCACATGGAAACAAGAATCGGGAGTATGAACCTGCCATACTTCTACTCAGTTAGCTCAGGTTTGAGTTTTTTTTCTATTTAAAGTGTGCTTTGGGGCAAGTGACGATTTTGACTGGTTCTCGGTCTGCTTCATGGTCATGTCTTCCTGGAGGAGGAGACGATAATTATATGAGTTAAGAGCATACAGCAGTAGGGGCGCTAAGGAGATAGTCTAATGGTTACTACGAGTACTTGTTGCTCTTGTAGAGGACCTGGGTTGGGCCCAGCACCAACATGGTGGCTCACAATCATCTTTAACTCCTGTTCTAGGGGATCTGATGCTGTCTTCTGGTACCAGGCACACACACAGTGCACTTACACACATGCAGGCAAAACATTCATACACATAAAAAATAAAGGAACATACAGTGTTAGAAATCGTTTAGGATGTATTGTTATTTATTTAAGCGTGTGTGTGTGTGTGTGTGTGTGTGTGTGTGTGTGTGTGTGTGTGTCTATCTGTATATGTGTGTGCAGGTGTCTATGGAATCCAGCAGAGGGCCTCAGATCCCCTGGAGCTGGAGTTACAGGTGCTTGTGAGCCACCTGACTTAGGTGTGGGGTCCCAAACTCAGATCCTCTACAAGAGCAGTACCCACTCTTCATTAATGAACCATCCCTCCGGGGCCCAGTAGCATTACTTTTTAAGAATAAAACACTCAGCTTTCTGGTCTCTGTTTCCCAAATCCTTGTGTCCCTGTGAGCTCTGGGTCCTCCATGACAGCCTGAGAAGTAGAAGACTGCAGATGGCGAGGGAACAGCATCAGACCAGTTAAGTGCAGATCAGAGGCATTCAAGCATGTGTTCTAACAGTTAATATAGCATTTATATTATCCCAAGTATTATAAGTAATGTAGGAAAGAAAGACACGGGAGGATGTGCGTAGGTTATAAGCAACCACTATACCACTGGTTCCCAACCTGTGGGTCGCAACCCCTTCCTCAGGGGTCCCATATCTGGTGTTTATATTACGATTCACAACAGTGGCAAAATTATAGGTATGAAGTAGCAACAAAATAATTTTATGGTTAGGGTTTCACCACAACATGAGGAACCGTATTAAAGGGTTGCAGCATTAGGAAGGTTGAGAACCACTGACTGTACCATTTTGAAAAGGAACTGAGTAACTTTCCAGGGGGCCTGGAGCCTGCTCCCGTGGCCAATGATGATTGTACCTGACTGGAGTGAGCTTTTCTTACTTACAGCCAATCTGCTCAGATCTTAGGGAGAAATGACCATCCATCACCAGCGGCTGGCTCCAAGTAGGGGGCCTTCATCGTTGTTTTGATGGATAAGCTCTGACAACATTTGGATAAGATTGAGCCTGACTCCTCAGTTCAGCCTTTGGAAATTTATCAGAATGCCTTCCAGGTCCAGCTAGTCTAACAATGACTGTACCAATGGAAGGCCCATCGTGTAGTTGCTCAGTCCATGAGGCTGGATGTTTCAGCCTGTCTTTAGGATATGCTAGCATCCCAAGGAAGTAGGCTCTAATGCCAGTGAAGAAAAAGAGCAAGCAGGCAAAGAGAGCAAGCTTCCTTCTTTCATGTCCTTTGTACAGGCTGCCGGGAGAAGGGGTGGACCAGGTTAAAGGTGGATTTTCCCACCTCAAAAGATCCAGATTCCAAGTGGGCTTTCCTACTGCAAATGACTTAGTTAAGAAAGAAGTCCCTCACAGGTGTATCCACGCTCTTGGGTTTTGAATTAATTCTAGATGTAGACAACTAAGAAGAGTCATCACCAATAGTTCTTAGTTGTTAGATGCTTCATGAGGATAAACTGTACAGTTCCTGGCACAGAGGTTGCAGGAGATGATACACTTGCCATGCTGGCCTATCACCAGGCTTAGCAATCTGATGCCTCTGACAGCTGTCAGGTGTTACATTGGATCCTTTCATTATCTGCAACCCTCTCTGGGCATAGTGCCTTCTCAGTAAGACCTTCCCTGATTACTCTACAAGATACAGTTATGCAGCTTTAACAGCTCTCATGCCCCTCAGCCACAGCATCCCCATCATCCCCAGCCCATCTCATAGCTCTTTTTTCTCCATTATACTCATCATCTCCAAGTGGATTGTCTTATTGCTTCATGGTTCAGACTATCTTCATGTACGAAAATGGGAACTCCATGAAAGTAGGCATGTAAGCCTGTTCCGTCACTGTGCTCATGAATGCCTGGCCCTCGAGACGAGTGCCTGGCTCAACAGATGTGTGGCGTAACCTTATCAGAATAAAGAAATTGACTTTGAAAGTGGTCCTGTCTTCTAGGCACTCTGTTTCTGAAAGTTGCTGCAGCTGTCATGAATGTTTTATTCAGAAGATCACGTTCTCATTTACGTATCTATCTCAGATATCCTCTTCTAACGGGAGGCGCCTGAAACCACACAATGCAGGGCTAGGGCAACATATAGGTTGGGTGAGAAGTACCGTGATGGCATGCATTGCTAGCAAGTCTCCTGGCTGATTTTTAGCATTGCATATCCTCCCCTCTCATATGTTGTCGACACGGGATGCTGGTGTCGGGAGTGGACCAGTGCACACCCCCTTATCTCCTTGTCTATTTTCATCTCACAAAACTTTCGTTATGTTTTCTTGTAGGGCACCAATGCCTCTGCTCTGGAAAAAGACATTGGTCCAGAGCAGTTTCCGATCAATGAACACTACTTCGGGTTGGTCAATGTAAGTATCTATTGTTTCCACTGTTTTAGAGTATTTGAGGTAACTCTGCTGACTTTTTTTTGTTTTTGCTTTGTGAGACAAAAATCTAGCAATGTAGCTCTGTTGGTCCCCAACTCCTTGTGTTGACCGGGCTGGCCTTGAGCTTTCAGCGATCTTCTTGCCTCTGCCTGAGCACTGGGATTACAGGCTTATGTACCACGCCCACTCTCTGCAGCCATTATCATCATTATTCATTTTTAAATAACTGTGCTTTAGTGAGTAGTAGAGGCAAATACTAGAGAGGGGTATTTTAATCTACTACTTAAAATGTACTAATCGTCCCCAGCAAAGGACTTAATTACTACATTATTGATTGAATTCACAACCCCTTTCCTGCATGCCCTGAGGGGTTCCCTTTCTACATGTTGCTTTCACAGTGGTTTCATTAGCATTCATGGGCAAACCTGCTTGGGTTTGTCCTCTGTTTCTCACAGCATGAACTTTTCAGTCTTTGTTTTGGCATGGGCCAATGCAACTTGACCTGTATTTGGCTAATAATATAGCTTATATTAGAGCTATAGAACAATACAATTAGGATCTCCACTTGAGGGAGAGGTGAGCTGTCAGTCAAGGACCAAGAGTCCCTTATCCCAGAATTACTTGTCCCCGTTGTCATCTGACAAAAACGTTTCCTAGGAGATGCAACACACACATCTCCTCACCCCAGAATGGGGAGCTCACAACAGACCAAACTACAGATACCATCGAAGTCCAGTGTGGTGAACCATGGGTTTTATTGGGGTTACTTACAAGAATATAGGTGGAAGTTTACTTAGAGGAGCAGAAATGAGTCAAAGGCAGCTGCATCACCAAGGCCCACCCCAGCATGGGTGACAGACAGTTCACTAAAGTTGGGAAAACTGGAGCACACGGCACAGCCTGTAGGCCGCCCAGCAGGGTGGACAGAGTCCTTTCCAGGTGACTGGTCTGAACCTCCTCCAGGCAGCCTGGCTGGTTTCTGCTCCTTCCAGGCAGCTGTCTAGTCTCAGAGTCCTCTTTGCAGCTTTTGTTCTTCTGAGAGTCTCCTTTGTTGTTTAGGTCTACTCACTCCAGCAGGGCGGGGCCCAGTGGATCCAGTCAGTTTCAGGGACTTCCTGAAACTATTTTGAGTTGGTTACTTTCCTACCTAAGGAGCTTCCCTGTAGGATGTGGTGTTTCAATCTTGGAGGAAACTGTTTCACAACACCGTTTCCTTTGTGCTGGGCAGGAGCCCCCTATTACCTGGCTCTGCCTATGCTGTGCTTCCTTGGTAAGGTGGTGAGTCAGGTGTTAAGGTGGTATTGCCCAGATGTTAAGGTGGTATTGCCCTTCACCCCTGTGGGCTTTATACTTCTCTGTACCCTCTTTACAGAATAGAAGTTTTAAGTGATAAGGGTGTTAGTTCACAGACACATGGATTTCTGGAGCAGCTGCTCTGCCAGTCTGCCAGTTTCCTGCTGTGAAGTGTGCTTGGAGACGTTGGACACATTCTTTGCAAGTAAATGCTGCCTTGGATATAAAGGAAAGAACTATATTTTTATTCTCCATGTACTGTTAACTGGTGGTGTGAACTGTGGCCAGGAACGTGGCCTTTCTGGCCCTCCATTTCCACGTTAACAGTGGTCGCAGTCCTTTCTCCCTTTTGAGCCACAGTGAAGGGTGGACGAGAGCCCCTATGTGAGGATCTGGTGGAGGCTTGGAAAGTGTCTTGTAGACACTTGGAAAATACCCCTTTTATTCCCCCAGAGTTGATCACTAGTTTAGGCCAGTTGTGACTGAAGAGCGTCTGGGTAAAAGACACCGAGAAGCAGAGTGAAGCCTGGGCAGAGGAAGGCGTATGCAAGGCCCTGGGAATACAGGGTGTCATATTGGCCAAACGCAGCCTTCTAATTTTAATACAGTTTGTTTTAGCCACTGTGCAGGGGCCTCCACTGAACTCTCTGAAGAAAGTTATTTAATCCATGGGAATGTTTCCCAAGGAAAATACAAATGCAGACAGTGGAGAATTATGTCTATTGCCTAGATAGTAGAAGAATTACAAAAGCTGCATCTATTAATAGCTTCATTTATGATTCCTTGACTGGTAATTTATGGAGGTGCCAGCCCCTGTGTGAAGGGGTTTGTTACCCATTATATGGTTGTGTCAGGGAATGTTAAAATACATAGGAACCGAAGATGTATGCACCAAGAAGCCATTCAGAGAAGGTGCCCACGCTCTCTTTGACCTTCGAAGTCTGGGCTATGAATCTTGTTATTTCTCTGGAATTGCCTCCTGCTCATTTGCTGAGTGGGAATAGCCGTAAAGTACAGGTCTCAGCTGGGTCCTCCCACGGAGTTAGGTTTCCAGCCACTTAGGAACCAGTGAGATAACGACTTTGCCTCTGCAGTCCAAATCTCAGTGTCTGTGACCTGGAGAGGGATAGACTGCTGCCGTGTGGGCCCCTAATCTGATTATAGGGGGACCAGGAACTTGTGCGATACCGTACTGGGACAATTGCCACCTTGGAAGAAACACGAGGCAGGGTAATTTAGAAGGTAAGAGCTAGGGAGACGGGAGGGTGGCCTACGGAGACACTTTTTGCTCTACTGCGTTGGAGCAAGTGAGACTTTGTACCCGGGGGCAGCGGCCACTGCAATCCGACAGAGGAAAACAAGCTCTGTTCC
Source organism: Peromyscus leucopus (assembly GCF_004664715.2). Lineage (NCBI taxonomy): Eukaryota > Metazoa > Chordata > Mammalia > Rodentia > Cricetidae > Peromyscus > Peromyscus leucopus. The sequence goes on along the minus strand of NC_051071.1, from coordinate 60,923,581 downwards.
CTAAAGGTTTCTGTTGGGCAGGTGGCTCTTAACTCCTTAAATAATCCTTCCCACCACTGTATGTGTGTGTGTGTGTGTGTGTGTGTGTGTGTATGTGTACATGTACATGTGTATGTATATGTATGTACACATATACACATATACGCATATGTATACACATATCACACACACACACACACACACACACACACACACACACACACACACACACAGATATCTCCCACTGAGCTACATCCCCAGTCCTCTCAGATTTTTTTTTTTTTTTTTTTTGAGACAGGATCTCCCTCTATAGCTCAAGCTGGCCTCAAACTCATTGTGTAGTACGGGCTGGCTTTTAACCTGCAATGATCCACTTGCCTCAGCTTCCCAAGAGCTGTTTCATGAACGCGCATCACTGTGTCTGCTGCCACGGGAGCTTTTTTTTTTTTTTTACAGCATTGTGCCTCGGCTTTACCAGCTGCTTTCCTGAGTCCCCATGCTACTTTTTTTTTTTTCTTGTCTCCTTTTCTTTTGTCTTTTTTCAAGACAGGGTTTTGCTGTGTAAAAGTCCTGGCTGTCTAGGAACTTGCTGTGTAGACCAAACTGGCCTTGCAGAGACCGGCCTGGCTCCGCCTCCCCAGTGCTGGGATCAAAGGCATTCACCCCCACCGCCCAGCTTCTTTCCTAAGTACCTGATCTCATTAGATTCCTAGTCAGAGTGCTTATTAAAAGTCAGACTTTGATGGATCAGAAAAGCACTAGAACTGGTAGTCGCATCTGTGGAGGATGCATTCCAGGACCCCCAATGCATGCCTAAAACTGGATAGTACCAAACTCTATATAGACTATGTTTTTCCTATATGCATATACTGGTGATTAAGTTTAATTTATATGCTAGGCACAAGAGATTAAATAATGTTCTAATAAAATAGAACAGTTATGGTAAGTCATCAGTATTAGTTTGTCTCTTAATACTAGGTTGGGGCCATAGTTGAGTAACACAAAGGTTACATGTGAGGCCCAAGTGGCTACTAAGTGACTGGTGGGTGGGTACCACATACATTGTGACTACACTAGATGAGCGGATGATTGACATCCTGGGCAGGATGATGCAGGATGGTGTGAGATTCCATCACACTGCTCAGAACGGGACACAATAGACTATGGATGATTTATTTCTGCCATTTTCTATGTAATGTTCACAGACCGTGCTTGACTCCCCATAACTGAAAGCATGGCGACCAAACCTGCAGCTAAGGGGGGGTGGGGGGTGACTTTGTACCGCAGTGGTTCTCAGCCTGAGTCGCCATCCCTCTGGGGGTCGAACAACCCTTTCCCAGGGGTCACCCAAGAAAAGCGACAGAGTCGTAACAGTAGCAAACTTAACACTTATAAAGTAGCAAGAAAATAGTTTCATGGTTGAGGGGGGGTCACCACAACTTGAGGAACCGTATTAGAGGGTGGCAGCGTTAGGAAGGTTGAGAACCACTGCTCTACCCTTTTGTTCCGATCCCTGCTGATCAGATCCACTGTTCTCAAAGTTGGCGTGCTGGGCTCTGATACAGGAACGTAGGGACTGGCAGGTCCCTGGACCCTGGTATCTGTGACCCTCCCCTCCCCTGCTCGGAGGAGGCTCATCCCCAGACAGTGACTGCAGCCAACCCTCTTGTGCTCTGGCAGTTTGGAAACACGTGCTACTGCAACTCCGTGCTCCAGGCGTTGTACTTCTGCCGGCCGTTCCGGGAGAATGTGTTGGCATACAAGGCCCAGCAAAAAAAGAAGGAAAACCTGTTGACGTGCCTGGCCGACCTTTTCCACAGCATCGCCACGCAGAAGAAGAAGGTTGGCGTCATCCCACCAAAGAAGTTCATTTCGAGGCTGAGGAAGGAGAACGGTGAGCGATGTGGCCGCCTTGGGGTTCAGGCTCCGGAGGAAGGAAAAAGCCGCGGTTCTGGGTAGCCCTCCAAATGGGAAAGCTTGTTCTAGTTCTCTAAAGGGAAAGTGAGGATGGCTAACCGTAGTGCTTTCAGGGCCTGGGGAGGTGGCTCAGTGGTTAAGAGCGAGCGCTTTCCAAGTGCATGCTCCGCTTTCAGAGGGCTCGGGTTTGGTTCCCAGGGCCCATGCTGGGTGGCTCACAGCCACCTGTAACTCCAGTTCCAGGGGAACAGATACCCTACATATTACATACACTTACATAGACACCCCCGCCCCCAACACACATGCACACATAAATAACAGTGGGAAAAAATCTGAAAGAGAGAGAGAACGCAAGAGCAGGTGTTTAACTTTAATCCTAACACCCAGGAGACAGAAAGAGGCAGCTAACCATGAGTTCCAGGCCACCTAGAACTACATGATTAGGGCCCGTTGCAAAAAAAATGAATTAAAATTAATTAATTAATTAAATTAAAAAAGGGAGAGGAGAAAGAAAAGAAAGACAGGGTCTCTCTTTATAGCCCTAGCTGTCCTGGAACTCATTTTGTAGACCAGGCTGGCCTTGAACTCACAGAGATCCTCCTGCCTCTGCCTCCTTAGTGCTGGGACTAAAGGCCTGCAACACCAGCCATGAGAAGACATTTCTTCTTTTCCCATTTTACAAGAAACAGGAAACATAATAGAAATTTAAAAATTGAGATTTGACATCCCATTTAGAACGGTTTCTTTCTCCCTTCCTTTTTTTTTTTTTCTTTTTCTTTTTTAGCATGCTGCATTCTGGAAAGGATCATTGTAAGACAGAAAAAAAAAAAAATGACCAAGGCAGATTTTTTGAGCACTACACTCCTAGGGTTAAATATGTTGATGTAATCACTGAGCAGAGCAGTACTGTTTTATGAACTATGATTAAAGCAAGCACACACAGGTTACCTAATCAGTGGCTCTGGTGTGTTAAAAATAACATGAGTGTTAGAGGCTGAATGGCATGTGCCCCTGTAGGCTCCTGTGTGTTCAGTCTGGGGTTGCTGATTCTCTGCTGATGGTATTATTTGGGGAGGTCATAGAAACTTTAGGAGCTGGGACTTAGCTATGAAGCAGATCACAGGGGTGTGCCTTTGAAGGTGACACCTGGTTCCTAGTCCCCTCATTCTGTGCTTCTTGGACACTGTGAGGGAGCCGGCTTCTGCCATGCTCCACTGCTGGGGTGATGCTCTGCCCAGTATCTGGGGCTGAGCAACCGAGGGCAGAGCCCTCTGAAACCGTGAGACCAGATAAACTCATCCTCCTCTGAGTGTATTTGGTTAGGTGTTTGTCCCAGTCATGAGCTGAGTCATACAAAAGTCGGTGACAAGGTTCTCAAGCTCTTGTTTTTGGAAGGGAAGTGGTGATTGAAATATGTTGTGTATTCCGGAAGTTTTGTGTTGTTAATTTTTCTGACTATGGGACTATTTGATGTGGCAACTTGTATCCGCCCCAGAGGCCACCTTACTCCAGTACACTTACACAGTTAGCCCTGTGTTTGTCTTACAAAGTCTTGTTGAATGTGATAGCTATCTTTAGAAGTTGTAATATTTTATGTATGCTAAAATAAAAGTGACCTGACTAGAGGAGGAAGCCAACCCGCCCAGTGTAGTTGGGAGCGTGACTAGTACTAGGGGCTTCCAGCTGCTTGCTTGTCCTGAGAGCAGGGACAGCAGTAGGTTTGGGGTGTTGGAGCTGGTTCCCAGAGGCTCTATTCACGTATGCTCCACATTTCTCTTTCATCTTTCATATAAGATTCTTCCAGGCTGGTCTTAGGTTTAATAGGACTCTCAGGAAGAGAATCTAGTTGCTATAGCAAAAATGACTCCATGGCTAATTAGTCACTGGTGGTCACGTCATATTAAGAATGGATATTCAGGGATAAATATCAGTAGGTAAAGTCCTTGTCAAGCAAGCGAGAGGACTAGATTTCAGATCCCCAGCACTCACATGAAAAGCTGGGCAGGTGTGGTAGGCAGCCTGTAATCTCAATAGATGGGAGGTGGAGGGTGGAGATAGCAGATGGTTAGAGCAAGCTGGCTAGCCGGTCCAGCCAAATGAGTGAGTGCCAGAGTTAGCCAGAGACCTTTTCCTAATAAAGTGGAGCGTGACTGAGGAGGACACTGGTGTCAGCCTCCTCCCGCTTCATACTCACGCACACACAAGTGTGCACCTGCTCACATGTGTGCCCCCATCCCCCAGCATGCATACACACAAAAACCAAATGGATGTTTTATCAGGGTTTTTGTCTAGTAATTTTGGTTCTTTTCTAGAATAATTAAACGTTAGTTCATTATTATAGGGGACTGTAAGGAGATATTAGTGTTTGGTGGGTGGTAGGAAATAGAAAGGAATGAGTTTTGGAAAGTCACTCATTGTAATTGTATAGTAGAGATGAAATGTATTTAATGCCACCCCTGTCCACTCTCAATCTAAATACTGGAGCGTGGCTTGGAGAGCTAAACCCTGTCTGTCCACTCTCCAGGATGCAGAGTGTGAAATCATGGCCTTCTCCTTTCCAGATCTCTTTGACAACTACATGCAGCAGGATGCTCACGAATTTTTAAATTATTTGCTAAACACTATTGCGGACATCCTGCAGGAAGAGAAGAAACAGGAAAAACAAAACGGGAAATTAAAAAATGGCAACATGAATGAACCTGCAGAGAATAATAAACCAGAACTCACCTGGGTCCATGAGATCTTTCAGGGAACACTCACCAATGAAACCCGATGCTTGAACTGTGAAACCGTGAGTCCTGGGGGGCAGGGGCAGGGCGGGGGCGGGAGGGGGCAGGGGCGATGATGATGTTCATCTTTCTCGTATATGTGTTGAGATATCACACACTTACATGGGGGCCATCCTGTCTAGCATGCCTCTGAAACTGAAGTACAAACTTTTGGAAGCATGGGCTCATCATGATGTCGTCTCAGGTGGGAGGAGGACAGTGTCCTTAGATGTTGGGTTATTTTACTCCATGGACAGATTTTAGGGCTGAATGTTGAAGTATTGAACTAGACTGTGACCCACTTAGTAAGGTTCTCATCACGAAGAGGTCAGGGGTGACATAGGGACCATTGACCTGACTTCTGGGAGTCTGCTGTGGTACAGCTGGAGGCACAGGATGATTGACTCCGGCTGTACCCAGTCAACTGGCCAGGTGAGAGGCCTGTCACAGGGTTTTTTGGGAATTGGGTATCATGTGTGCTTGGCTGCATCTGACACATGGAAGGCCCTTACAGTTAGCTGGATTTAAGGACATCCTTACTAGAGAGTGACTCAGAGTGACATATTTACTTCTTATATTTAACTTTAAGAATGCCTTCATTTTTTTTGCGAGGGGAGATCCCAGCTACCTGAGTTTCCAGGCTGGCCCTGATTCTCACAGAGTTTTCCAACCTTGCCATTGAATTGTTTCTTCTCTGTCTTTGCTGTCCTCATCTGTAAAACAGGGATGATGTGCACACATTATCCCATTCGTGTCTGGGAAGGATTTGGTGATGTCTGTTAAACGCCAGGCCGACTTGACACACGGCAGAGTATGTAATGAATGTCATCTGTCCTTTATTCTAACTGCTAACCCCCCAGAAAGTCTGTGGCTCTTTAGAGCCCCCAGAGTTTCTGGATTTGGACAGATCTGCCTGAATATGCAGTTTTCTGGGGAGGAGAGATAAGTGGCTTTTAACAGAATCGCTAAGGGCCCCTCGTCATGGTCTGCCCAGCTGCTGTTAACGGTGCTATCCATCATGGGTGATTTAAACCAGGGCTTTACTTTTTCCACTTGTAACCTCTTTTAGCCCAAGCAATTTTTATGTGACTGGTTTATAAAGTGGGCATATAAACTAAACATTTATAATAATCATAAATTTATTTTACAACAGTTCTTTGGGGGCCATATAATTTTACCATTTATTAAAGGTGAAAGCATATTTGCATTCTAATGAGATGGATTTGCTTGTTTATTTTTCACACAAAGAATTTGGTAGTGGCTGACTCTGTGATGCTGTGGGATTCAGAACATCTTCAGTGTTTTTCAGAGGTGATCAATATTTTGATTTTATAATCAGCAGTGCAGAGAACACTGCTTCACATAATACAAAGGAAAAGAAATGACAGAAATATGTTTAGGACCATTTCATATCGTGTTGGAAATTCTATCCTAATCCTAAGAAAAAATTATTTTGGCAATTTTCTATTTTTGCTTTTGAAAGCTATGTATATATTTTTTTATGTGTACGTGTATATGCCAGTATGAGTTTATGTGTACCACATTCATGTAGATGCCCTTGGAGGACAGAATGGGGTGTTGGAGCCTCAGGTACTGGAGTTATCGGTGGTTGTGAGCTGCCCTGTGTAGGTGCTGGGACACAAATCCAGGTCCTGGACAAGAGCAGTGTTGTGTTCAGAACACACAGCACTCGTAGCCACCCAGCACCTCTCCAGTCCCCATTTAACAATATTTAAAAGAAGCTCAAGTCAGCAACTTTAAAAAAAAAAGTTTGATTTTAAAATCAAACACTCTAACACAATCCAAACATATACTAATTTAATACTTACATGCTGAGGAATGGTTGCAGAAAAGTGAAAAAAAAACCTTTGTTTTCTATAATTCAACCACTGTGTTTATGAGAGCAGAGACTTTGTGCGGTACAAACACTGCCGTTGGTAAAATGCAATAGTCTCAGACCTGAGCCCACATGTTTTGGGCAGTGTTCATTGGCAGCGGTGAGGTGGCCTGCACAGTGCTAAATGAGCATGCTGTTTGTTCAGGACCCAAACTGCAGTGGAATCTCAGGGCAACATAGGCAAGGGCCATCAGAAACACCTCAGGTTCACTGTGTGTTTGATTTTGCTTAATTCTGGCCCATTGTATGTCCAGAAACTTTTCATTGCTATATTTTCTGCAGCTCTCACATTTAGTTAGGTGAACTCATGTGGGCTCACCATCCACAGTTTAAGAATCGAGCCCTCCGAATAGTAAAGGTTTACTCCTCACAGTTCTGGAGGCAGGAGGACTGAGGTCAGGAGGCCAGCTTGATTGGGTTCTGATGTGGGTGTGTGTGTTGGAGGGGTCAGTGCATGTGAGTGCACATGCATGTGGAAGCCTAAACAATGTTAGAATCACCTTCCATTACACTTCCGCCTCATTCCTTCAGGAAGGGTCTCTTAGTCAACCCCAGAGCTCACTGATCCAGCTGATCTCTGGAACCAGCTTGCTTTGGGGATCCCCTTTCTCTTGTTTTCAAGTGGGTTACCATGACCACTCAGCCTTTAAGTGGGTTCTGAGAATCCCAATTCCGAGTCCTCCTGCTTACACAGCAAGTGAATAATCACTGAGCCATCTTCCCCGGGCAAAAGTTGGTTAATTTACGATCCATATAGCTGTATGTGTGTTAATCTATAATTTATCCCCCACCCTCCTTCCTCTCATGATTAATTTGTTTTGAGAAATCAGGTTGTTTGTCCTGTAGTATTTCCTACATTTTGAAAACATCTTTGTGGTGTTATTTACCTAATTGAAAAACTTTAAATTACATTTGTGTGTGCGTGTGCGTGTGCGTGTGTGCAGGTGCCAAGGTGGTGGTGGGAGGTCAGAGGACAGGTTTCAGATGTCAATCCTCTCCTTCTACCATGGGGGTCATCAGGTTTGGTAACAAAAGCCTTTACTACATCCCTCTCCCAAGCCATCTCGCTGGCTCCTCATTTACCTAACTTTTACAATAAAATGCCAGCAATTACCTAGGAGATCTGTTTCTGAAAAGACTTTTGCCCATGCGTACCAAAAGACTCACTTGCAAAGGAAGGCTTGGAGCAGCATTTTTTTTTAAATCTAATTCTTTTCCCACACAATATATTTTGATCATTTTCCCCCTCCCCCAACTTCTCCCAGACCATTCCCATCTCTCTATTCACCCAGCTCATGTTCTTTCTTGCTCTCTCCTGAAACAAAACAAAACTAACCAAAAACTGAAAATCGGAACAAGCAAGAAGCCAATAAGACAAAAAAAAATGAAAAATAAATAAATAAAAAAAAGCAAAATAAAACCAAGAGGAAACAAAAAACCCATAAAACCCCATGGTGTCCAATTTGTGTTGGCCAGCCACTCCTGGGTGTGGAACCTACGCTAGAGTGTGGCTGATATACACAGTGACCCTCCGCTGGAGAAAGTTGGTTTTGGAGCAGCATTTTTAAAACAAAACCTTGCCCATGTCACCAACACGTAGAGTTAGAAATAGAATGTTGCCCATACCCCGTCACCACCCTCAGCTGCTGTGAAATTTCATTTTTCTCCTATTCTCACCGATACCTTTGAGTTCGTCCTTATTTTCTGTTTTATATATTACCAGTACTTGCTTTGCAGTTTTTAAGAGTGTTTGTTTTTATTATTTTTAGTTATGTGTAGGTGTGTGTGTGTCTGCATGTGGGTGCAAGTGCCCATGGAGGCCTGAGGCATCTGAGCCCGTGGAGCTGGAGTTAGAGACAGTGAGCTCCCTGACGTGGGTGCTGTGGAACCGAACTTGGGTCCCCTGAAAAAAGCAGTGAGTGCCCTTCACTGAGAGCCATCTCTCCAGCCCCCTGCTTTGAAGTTTTAGATATAATATTTCTGCATGTTTATTCCTAGATATGTACTTAATTCTGCACATGCTTGTGTGTGTGTGTGTGTGTGTGTGTGTGTGTGTGTGTGTGTGTGTGTGAAGTCATATATATATATAGTCTTCTGGTTTTTTTTTCTCATGCTTTTGTGATTCAGTATTTGTTTGTGTATGGTGTGGTCCATTGTTTTTTACTATTTTGTAGCATTTTATTTTGGAGTGTACCACAGCTTATTTTTCCATTCTTTGATGATATGTCTGGTGTTTGGGTTTTTCTGAGACCAACATTGCTGGAAGCCTTCTCATCCACATCTGGTGTGTGTGTGTGTGTGTGTGTGTGTGTGTGTGTGTGTGTGTGTACGTCTCTTTAGGGTATCCCCTTGGGCACAGAATTGCTGGTAATAGGACATGCCCCTCTTCAGGTGTACTAGGTAAAAAGTTGATGGTTTCTAACGTGATGGGAGTGAGCTTAGTAGATTTACTCAGTAGAACCCTGCTTTGTGTTCTCGTAGTAACTGAGCCTGCTCGTTGTCTCTTATGTACATCTCGGATTTTGAGATGTGACGGTTTAACGTTTTGCCACTAGTTTTTAGTGAAATTGACTTGGACTTTTCCTTTCTTGTAGTGTGCTTGTGTGTTTTGGGAATCGGCATTATCTGCAAAATCACTTTTCTATGGGAGAGTTTGCAATCATTCTGACGTCTCTCTCCTCTGCATGTCCGCCAGGACTTCTCTCAGCACGATTCAGATTCCTGGTCCAGTTTGGCCTGTTGTTGTTGTTTATATGAATGGCCTCATGGCCTTTTGTGTCTTGGTTCCTTTGGTTAGGATCCTTGGTGAGATTCACTGTATCACCGCATGACACTTCATTCTTTATCGCTGCCATGTGGTGACTTGGTGCATGAATGTCATGGTTTATTAACCTACTTTATGGTTGATGGCTATGTGGTTATTTTTACTTTGGGGCAACTGTGGACAATGCTGCCATGGATCTTATGATACATAAAATCTAGCCATAGAGTCCAAAATTCCCTATGAATTTATACTCTGTCTCGTGAAAATAGATTTATGAGATGGCAGATTATGATATGTTTATCATTGATATCATTAGAATGTGTCCAGTCCCCAAGATGTTATACCAGTTTCCACCTTTTATAAGCATTCTATTTCTTTGGTTTTGTTTTTTGTATTAGTGTATACATGTGTGTACACATGTGTGCGCAGCCAGGTGTGTATGGGCATGTATGGAGACCAGAGGAGGATGTCAGATGTCTTCCTCTATTGCATTGTATCTTGGTCCCTGGAGACAGAGTCTCTTACCGAGCCAAGAGCTTGTTGGTTCTCCCCTAGGCTGGTGGCTAGCAAGCTGAAGTGATCACTTAGTATGGCATTGAGGGCACGCATGGCTGCCTGTGCCTGCTTCTTGTACAGCCTCTAGAGTTCTGAACAGGGGTCTTCATGCTTGCGAGAAAGTGCTGTTACCCAGTGAGCCGCCTCCTCAGCATGTGTGAGAGCACTCTCAGTCCTTCAGCGCCTCCTCTAACATCACCTTTGCTGCCCAGTGGCTGGCTAAGTGTTCTTATAGCCAGCGAATGTCTTTCCGGCACACACTGCTGTGTAAGCTAAGACCCGGGATACAGTGCTTGCTCTGTGTTTCTGCCATAGAACCAGATCCAAAGGCCGAGATGAATAATCGGTTATATAACTGTGATCACAAAACCCTGTGAAGGAAGCACAGACTACTCTATGTGCTTAAGAGGCAGAAAGCAGAGCAGTGTGGCATTGTGCTGTGTGGTTGCCTCTGGGAAGCCTGCACCTCATCTGCAACCTGGCTCCTCCTCTGAGGTTATAATTTAACACTGTGCGTAACCCGACCCTGGCAGTTTTCGGTGTGGATTTTCAGGATGACTCTGATAATAGGCTCTATCATATTTATAGCTTAAAAAAAAATCTACGAACAGAACAAATATTGCTCATGCTGTAGAGGTTACTACATAGCCTTATTTCCCAAAGGCCCAGACAGGAACCTGTACACAAAGATTCCACCCCAATTCTTTAATTATATGGAAGCATTTGTATAATAGTATTCTAAATGTTTATATTTTATAGTCTACAAGTGTGTCTTTCTGGAGGATAAAAACAGTCTTTTAAAATTGATTTTGAACATTCCTACTGGGGCTAGAGAGATGTTCAGCAGCTAAGAACACCAGCTGCTCTGGCAGAAGACCCAGGTTTGGTTCCAGCACCCACATGGCTGCTCACAACCATCTGTAGCTCCAGTTCTAAGGGGAATCTAACGCCCTCTTCTGTCCTCGTTCGGCACTGTATGTACACGGTATACTTACATCCATGTAGGCAAAACACTCAAAATAAAAATAAACAAGGGCTGGAGAGATGGCTTAGAGATTAAGAGTACTTACTATTCTTGCCAAGGACCTGGGTTTGAATCTAAACACCTACATGGTGACTCACAACTGTCTCTAACTCCAGTTCTAGTGGATCTGAAGCCCCTTTCTGGCTTCTGTGGGCACCAAGTATGAACGTGATGCACAGCCAGACATGTTTGCAAAACACCTGAACAGCATAAAATAATAATAAAAGTGGAAACAAAATAAAAAACCTACATGTTTATTTATTATTATTTTAAAGTGATATATAATGCTATATAAATTGCACTACAGCATGATGCTTTGAAACTGTGTACATTGTATAAAGCAAATCTGAATAATCAGTGTATCCACTGTTTCAAATGCTTATCATTTCTTTGTGGCACAACATTCAAAATCCAGATAGAACCAACTTTAAAAAAGACATCCCCCCCCATTGATAAATCATTTGAGACAAGAGTATATATAGGTTTATTTATTTTTCTTTCTCTGGTTACTTGGATCGTTCCCTCTATTTTCTTAGGTCCTGGAACTGGACAGACTCTTAGGAAACATCTAATCCTTGTTTTACCAGTGCCGGTTGTCTTCTGTGATGTCCCAGCCAGTTGGTCACCATCATCCACTGGACCCTGGCCAGAGGCAGGGAAGCCAATCTCCCAAGGATGCATTCCATTTTTAGACAGCCCTACTTGTTAGAAAGCCTTGGACTTTCTAAGAAAGTGCATGGCCTGTGGGCTTTTCCTGCTGTCGAGGTGCAGGACTAGGTTTCATAGAGCATCTCATGAGCCCTAAGGATCTAACTTTCTTTTGGGAACCCCCTTTAAGGACTGTCCTAGGGCAGGCTGTGCACTCACTAAAATCAGAATTGCCAAAGCCCTCATTGTGAAATCTCACAGTGGGTTAAACGACCCTAGATCCTGAGTATCAAATTAGCCTGGAGGGACCTGTGCCCCCACCCCAGCCCCTTGTCCCTCCAATTGTGGGAAACCTCTGTGTCGGTTTTCAAGTTCCGAAACAATGGCTGGTTTTCCGCCAGGTCTCTCTTGGCAAAGCGTTTCCTGGGATCGCAGTGCAGAAGTCAAATGAAGGACTTATGGAGACAAATGCTCTCCTCTGCTGTGGAGGGGCCATTTCAAGGGGGAATCAGGGCTCCCTTGTCCACATAACCTTGACAAAGGCACTTCTGGATTTGAGATTTCAGGATTTTTCCACTAACCATTCCCTTGGTTGTCCCTTTGTTTGCCTCCTAAGATTTATTAGGCCGGTTGGAGCTTAATCTTGCTGTTGTTTATTTGAATTCTTCCTCTTTTTATGTTGGGCTGAGTTTTTGCCTTGCACATCCGTGGCTTTTCGGAGCTTCTCAGTGGCATTACGACATGTTTATATTTGCTGCTGGAGCCAAACTCATGTGCAAAGAACTGTTTCATTAACGGTACCAAGTCTACAGCTCTTCCTGCCTAGTTTGCAGAGGTCCATATTACTCCGGCAGAGCTTCCGAGAGCTCCATAGATTGCTTCTGAGGCAGGAGGGAGGTCAAGCCTTCAGACGGGAGCAGGAGCTGCTTTCCCCTGTCCAACCTTGGGTACCAGCCAGGGCAATGTCATCATCGTGGCAGAGACCTAATGAGCTGTCCCCTTTCCCACTAACCCCGGAATCAGGGGAGCTAGAAGCACATTTAAAGATGACCTCACTCACTCATGATGTATGTGTATGGCCAGTAGGCTGATTGCTTCTATTTATTGAATTACAAATATTTAAAACTGGACAAATAGGGTCCCTTTCTCCTCTTTTTAAAGGTGAGGTTTTTTTTTGGGGGGGGGGGCGGTGTGATGGGGGGAGGACACCAGGCTCAGACTTAAGGGAAGAAAGGAGGAGCGGCTGGCTGTCGGCTGTTCCTGCTGAGAGTGTTGGAATTTCTTAGTGATGTGTTTCCTTGGAGACAAGCTGTATTTTCCCTTAGACCAGTTCCTTGTGGGGGAAGAATATGCTTTCCTGGCAGCTTGCTTGAAGAAGAGAACCCTTCCTCCCCTCAAAAAGAAAAAGAAAAAAAAAAAAAACCCTCCAACCACACCCGACCAATAAAGCTGAACAGCCCCTCCTTGTCAAAATTTTAAACACCTCCACAGTGTATTTATTTATTTATTTATTTATTTATTTATTTATTTATTTATTTATTTTTTACCGTGCCTCACTTGGACTGGGACTTCCTGGGGCTGGGACAGAGAAAAAAGTACAGATGGAAAGGTGTGTCAGGCTTTGGTACCCCCCCCCCATTCTCCCACCTCTGCTTCCCCCAGGGCTGATTTACTAAGCAGAACATTATCACTCTCATCCTGGGAGCTCTCTGCATTCAGAACTGAGAACGGTCAGCAACTTTCTTCAGTTTCTTAATGAGATTCCACCTTTCTCCCACAGCTGTCAAACAGAAAAGATTTGCATCCAGTCCCACAGAATATTGTCTTTCCCTGCCTCTCTGTACCCCATCCTGCAGAATTTTGGTGTAATTCCACTTGGCTATAATCCTTTTATCTTCTCCCAAGGAAGGGCTGTTTCAGTTAAGAGAGTGCTTTACCAATTTAAATATATAATATTTGTGGGCTAATGTAAAAAGGGAAATATGAAACAAAAGGAAAAGATCCATATCTCTGCCTCTGAAAGGCCACTGATTTAGCTCTCTTTCTATTTCTTCAGTCGAGTAATTCATGTAGTATATATTTATTGGGTACCTGTTGCACACTGGAAATGATGTCAGGTACTAAGAAGAGCACTTAACAAAAGCACTGCTCTTCTGTCTATGAATATGCATGTTTAAACTGCAAATCTGCCTTTAACTATAAGCGGCACCATCATCATCACCACCACCACCACCACCATCATCATCACCATCACTACCATTACCACCACCATCACTACCATCACCATCATCGGCACCATCATCATCATCACCACCACCACCATCATCATCACCACCACTACCAATACCATCATGATGACTGTCGCCACCATCACCACTAGTATCAGGCTGGCCAATTTCTGAGTCTGTGGTCTGGTCTACAGAGCAAGTACCAGGAAAGCCAGGGCTACACAGAAACCCTGTCTCAACAAACAAACAAACAAACAAACAAACAAAACAACAACAACAACAACAACAACAACAACAAAGAATTCTCTTCCTTTTGCCTCTGCTCTTGAAGGGTTTATTTGTGACATGTAAAGATTCTGCATTGATAAGGTTTCTTTGGGCATGTTAAAGATGGTATTTCACATCTTCTGACCTCCGTGGGTGATACCTAACTACTGCTTGAATCATTGTCCTGTATGTAATGCTTCTTTTTTCCTTCTGTATACTTATAACTTGCTCTTTGTCTTTGGATCCTGACAATTGGTCTTTGATATTTCTTGACAGGCATTCTTTGTTTCTGGTCTCACTTGGTGATTGTTGAGTTTCTTGAATTTATTTATATGTATACATTTCATCAAACCAAGGCACTGTTCAGTCATTATTTCTCAGATAGTTTTTTATACTTAGTTCTCTCTCTGCCCTCTTCCAGGGCTCTGGCTGTCTGTATAGTCGTGTTCCAAAGGCCCCTGAACATTTGTTAATCCTTCTCCTTTATCTATGACTGTATAATTCCCATTGATAGGTCAAGTTCATGTAACCCCTTCCCCTCAATCTCCAGTTTGCTGGAGATTCATCCCATTTATTTTTCAGTTCTATAAATTTCTGTGATTTCTATTTTATTGTTTTTGTTTTTCCTCTAGTTTGTCTCACCCCCCCCTTGTTTTTTTATTTTTTATTTTTTTATTTTAGACAGGATCTCTTTTAATATGTAGTTCTGGCCATCCTGGAACTCTCTCTGTAGACCAGGCTGACTTCAAACCCACAGAGATCTGTCTGCCTCTGCCTCCTGAGTCCTGGGGTTAAAGGTGTACACCACTACCTGACTCATTTTTTAACTTATTACAAGCATCTTTCTTTCTTCCTCTCTTTCTCTCTTTCTTTATTTTTGAGACAGGATTTCTCTGTGTAGTCCTGGCTGCCCTGGAACTCACTTTTGTTTTTGTTTTCAAGACAAGGTCTCACTATATAACCCTGGTTGACCTAGAAAGATGTGTAGACCAGGCTGTCCTTGAATTCATAGAGGACCTCCTGCCTCTGCCTCCCAAGTGCTGAGTTAAAGGCCTGCGCCACCATTACCTGCCACAAGTGTGTTTTATTTTGCTGAAGATGGATATAAGTGTCTTTCTTTGTTTGTTTGTTTTCCTTTTCTCCTTTCTTTCCATGGTATTGGATTGAGTTTAGAGGGGTTTCTCTTTAAAATCCTGGGCTGCTAATCCTAACATTGGGTCATCCCAGGGTTGGTCTCAGTCGGTTTTTCCTTGTCTTAGAATATCTTCCATTTTCCCATTTCTTTGTGTGCTGTAAGCTTGGGTCTTGTCAAGGGCCCTGAGATGTTAAGTTGCAGAGATTCTGGATTCTGTTATTCTTCTTCAATGAATACTAGTTTTCCTTAGTTTTTGTATTTTGTTTATCTTGGACTGAAACCAGAATTCTGCCTGTTGGGTGGCAGTTTGAATATTGGGTCTGCTGCGTGTATTGAGGGTGCTCTGTGCATGTGGGGCTCCGTGGTCAGTCAGGAGTGGGCAAATCTGAAGAACGATCTCAGACTTGCTCCTTTCTGGTGAACACAATTTCTCCGATTCGAGTCTCCTCACCCTCAGACCAGAAAGACTGCATTTTGCCCAATAGACACCCAGGCAAAGATAGTGACCCATGATCCCTTTCTATCTGTCATTCTGTACAACTCTTCCTTCAGGAAGGTATTGTCTATATTCATTCTCTAACACCTTTCGAGGGCTCCTTCTCATGGATGGTTACCTGAGTATATAAGTACCTGCAGGGATTTATAGCTTTTTGGAAGCATGTTAATAAACTAGGATCTTAGTTACCATCAAAGCCAACCTTCCCAAGCTTTAGTAAAGAAAATAGAAAATACATAATGTCTTGTGGTACTATCAATCCTCTGTTGTTTGCTGTTAGTACCCTCATAGCTCTGAGGCTGGAGTGCAGCAGTCACGTGTTACTGTAACTCCTGTAATACGTGTTGGCTTAGGGTCAACTCATTTAGGTTGGACTTGACTGAAGCTGGCTTATTCCTGTGTCGTAAATTGGCTGGGGGCTTTGCTTCAGATGAGTGTCAGAGTTGAGACCCAGTTCCTGGGGTCTTCCACTTTCTTCCTGAATGCAGGGTCAGCCTGGGCTTTTTTTTTTTTTTCCTTCAAGAGTTTCACCAGGTGGTTGTGGCGCACGCCTTTAATCCCAGTACTTGGGAAGCAGAGCCAGGCGGATCTCTGTGAGTTCAAGGCCAACCTGGGCTACCAAGTGAGTCCCAGGAAAGGTGCAAAGCTACACAGAGAAACCCTGTCTCAAAAAACAAAAAAACAAAAAAAAGAAGGAAGGAAGGAAGGAAGGAAGGAAGGAAGGAAGGAAGGAAGGAAGAAAGAAAGAAAGAAAGAAAGAAAGAAAGAAAGAAAGAAAGAAAGAAAGAAAGAAAGAAAGAAAGAGTTTCTCTATGTAGCCCTGGCTGTCCTAGAATTCACCCTGACTAGGCTGTCTTTGAACTCACAGAAATCTGCCTGCCTCTGCCTCCCAAATACTGGGATTAAAGGCATGTGCCACCAACACCCAGCTCCTGGATTTAGCATTCTTATGGTGATGGCAGAAGTATAAGAAAGCAGTTTCATGGTGCTGGAGAGACAAGTCAGCAGTTAAGAGCATTGGCTATTTTTTTTTCAGAGGACCCAGGTTCGATTCCCAGAACCCACATGGTGGGTTACAACTGTCTATGACTCTAGTTCCTGGTACCTGACCCCTTCTGTTAGTCTGTGCAGGCACCAGAAACACATGGAATGCCCAGAAAAACATGTAGGCAAAACACTCATACACATGAAGTAAAATGAATTTTTAAAAAAGGGAAAGCAGTTTTAGCAATGTTTGTCCAAGCCTCTGCTTATAATGTGCCTTCTAAAGTCTCCCCTGGCCAAGCCGAGTTACAGGGCTGCACTGGGATTCAAGAAAGGGCAAACAGCTGGGCGCGCTGGTGCATGGCTGCCTTTCTACAATCCTCGAGAATCCCAGCACTCACGGCGCTGAGGCATGAGGATCAAGAATTCAGTTCAAGGCCAGGCTTGACTGCATAGTGAATCACTGTCTCAAAATCTCTCTCTCTCTCTCTCTCTCTCTCTCTCTCTCTCTCTCTCTCTCTCTCTCACACACACACACACACACACACACACACACACACACACACACACACACACACACGGATGGCTTCCACCCCAGCAGGGGTAAATGCTCTTCACAGTTAAAGCAGGTGACAGGGAGCCAGAAAGGCTGTCCATACCTTTTAAACAGACTGAGAGTTAGTGAACAGAATTGTGTAGCCTACTTTTTTCATTTAATGTAACTACCATGTAGCAAACCATTTCTAGCTCTGTGAACATTTTAAGCCATTAAACATATTACCTCTCCTCCATTTACTGAATGCTTTGGCTGCCCTGGAACTCTCTATGTAGACCAGCCTGGCCTCAAACTCTGCCTGTCTCTGCCCCCTAAATGGTGGAATTAAAGGCATGCACCACTACATCCAGCTTTTTGTTGTTGCTAGAGATTAGGATTCTACGTAACCCTTGCCAGTCTGGAACTTGCTATGTAGATTCAGAATCACAGAGATCCACCTGCCTCTGTCTGCCAAGTCCTGGGATAAGAATGTTCCACAAACCAGCCCTAAACAGTTACTTGTTAGAGCTCTTGCATATATTATATATCTTACAATATAGTCTTAGACGGTGTCCTTCCTAGCCCACCGAAGAAACTGAGGTATAGAGAGTCTAAGTAATGGCCTCAATTCATCCACTTCATAGGCAGCAGGAGCAGTCCCATTTTTATGTTTACCCATAATAGTATCAGAGAGCGTGTCTGTGATGTTGAGTACTTCTCTAGGTCATTTCCTTTCCTAGAATCTGTGGTTACAGAGTAGTTGCTCTTTTACACGAATGCGATCTTCATTTTGCCGTAGTTGACTGAACATTTCCAGTTTGTGGCTGGGTCAGCTCATTCCTCCCACGCCACCAGCAAAACTTTAAAACCTCAGGGTTGTTGTTGAGTGAGTGGAGTCTAAGTAGTCACTTGGTGAGCTTTGACAGACATGTGACGTCCTGAGGAGCAACCAGGACCAGTGAGCTGGTTTGCCTGGGAGTGGCCCTTGTCACGATGGGCTGTGTGACCAGCTCAGGGATGACAGCACAGGATTCTGCACGTGGTGACCACTTTCAAAGGACAGCTTGATGGGAATTAGCATGACAGTCTAGTTCCCTGGTCCCACAGGGCTTGACAGGGCGCTGGAGGAAGGGAGTGACATCAATGGACTGGACTTGGTGAAGGGCCACCATCTGGATGGAGGCTTCTTATTGCTTGTCCTTTTTCTGTCTCTATCTTCTGTCAGCATGGGCTCCATAGATGCTTATCAGAACAACGAGGACATGGCTGGAGAGGAATAGAAACCTGGTTGAGTTTCAGTTACTAGGTTTTGAATCAGTTATGAAAGGGATGAGGTTAAATTGGGAATCTGGGATTGGTTGGGATGTTCTGACGTCACTGGTTTGCTAAGCAGTCGGAACCACATGTGACCTTTAGTGCTGGCACATGTCAGGTCACCCGTAAATGCTCCAAGTTTTAAGGGCCATGTCCGCTGTGTACCTAACCCCTCCCCCTTTTTGTTTTTTTGCTTCAGGTGAGTAGCAAAGATGAAGATTTTCTTGACCTCTCTGTTGATGTGGAGCAGAACACCTCCATCACTCACTGTTTGAGGTAACCGCTTACGTTCTGGCTGGGGTTTGAGCTTTTGACCTGGCCAGTGAACACATATGGGAAATCAAATCTCACATTTCTTCAAGATGTAATCTTGCTTTTAAACCAATATATTCTTATTACTTGATATTTCTTCTCCAAGAGATTAAAAGTAAACACATAGAGTCTGGAGAAGGGTCTTACGGAGCAGAGAGAGGATCAGGTGGAAGTAATTAGTCACTGTAGTTAAAACTAAAACTGGACTCTTTAATACAGATCTCTGTTTTGGCTCTCTGTGTATGTGTGCATGCATCTATGTGCATGTGTGCATGTGTCTGACAGATAATTAGTTAACACATAGTCACATAATTAGTTAATAAATGATACAGATACAAATCATTACTTGTTCTCTAAGGTAACCTCTTAGGTTAATTTTGTGTGTTTTGAGAACTAGGATGAAATTCTGCATTGTTTTAATGTTCTTTAGAGATCTCTCCTTAGTGTTGAGAGGCAGTAATGTGCCTAGGATTGCTGTAGATAGAACGTATTCACTTGTGCATTGAAAATGTGTTCAGAGAGGCTGGAGAGACGGCTAAGTAGTTCTGTGTTCACACTGTTCTCCCAGAGGACCTGAATTCAGTTCTCAGCCCCCATGTCAGGCAATGCCCAACTGCATGTAATTCCAGCTTTAGGGGGATTCAGTGCTTGTGGCCTCCATAGCTGCATCCATTTCTCACTTGAAATCCTCTCCTGGCCAGGAGGTTAGCCAGGTGTCTGAGCGCCCTTTGAATCTCACTGTGAATTCTCCATGTGAAAGTTGATCTTTAGGAATCCTGTTTCTACCGGTTTTGAGAAACTCAATTTATGTTCTGAGTTTACACACACTGTTATTCTTATTGCTTGTTAAATAAATCTTTTTAAAGGAAAGAAACGGTGCTTAGAATTGTTACAAAGACCCCCACTCCCTTTAAATAAGAAAATAGGTGCTTATAATTTTCCTAGGTCTGTCCTAGACACAGGCTACAGGAATGAATGTCAAAAATGACCAAGCTCTAAGGCCTAAAGACCTGTCCACTTCCAGTCAAGTGGGACTATACAGATGACCCTCAGTGCATTTGAGGCAATAAGACTGCCCTCTAGAGTGACTGCGGGTGAAGGTGCTAATGTAGACTGAGTGGTAGGGGCAGGTTTCCCCAACATAGAGATGCCACAGGGTGTGGACGTCTTATAGTATTATAACAAGGCTTTGTTGGTTTGCATAAGTAAGAATCAGGAGACAGGAGCTTGCTGGGAGTGGGTTCTTGGTTCACCTGGAGTGTGGTAGCTTGTTTGACTTGGGAGCAGATAGCTTTTGTATTGCCCAGGGGCCTGAGCACTGCCCGCGACCCACGTCTCTCCTCTCAGCGAGGAGCAAGCAAGGAGAGTTTGCACTCTGCTCTGTAGGCTGGCCTTCCTCCAGCTTGGTTCTGTGAAGAGGCTGGGTTCTCAACATTCCTGTAAAAACAGACCATCTTGGTAGTCCCCCGGAGCTTGATGACTGTAGTGAGTGGATGCCCGATGTACCTGGCTGGAAAAAGAGAAAGTTGTCCCAACATTGATCCTTTGGGGTGGGGGGAGGACATTGCCCATTCCCTTGTTTGGTAGAAATTTGGATTTGAAGAGGTACTGCTGCTTTGTGTACCTTGTGGGGGAGTTCCTGGGCCGTTTGAAGGCAGGTAGCCATAGTAGATGTAGCATTGGAACCCGGCAGATTAAGTGCTGAGTGATTAGATCTGACCTGTGATGGAGAACTGAAACACAGGTTTCTGTTTCCGTGGAGGAATGAGTGTTGGTCCAGTTTCCCCAGTAAAGGCAAAGCTGGGATAGGGGAGCATGCTGGGATGGGGGAGCATGCAGTATCTCTTAAGTCAGTTACTTTTCTCATTACTGTTATAAGGTGTTTGGCAAATGGGAACTGAGGGGAGAAGAGTTGATTTTTGGCTCGCAGTTTGAGGGTTCAGTCAATCACAGTGGGGAGGGCGTGGTGGTAGGATCACGGGGCAGCCGGTCACACCACGTCCACAGTTAGGAAACAGGTGAATCCTCACGTTCAGCTCACCTCCCCCCCACCCTGCTTCTTCCTGTTTTTATTCAGTCCTAGACCCCAGTGCATTCGATGATGCTGTCTGCATCAGTGTGGGCCATTTGTTCCCAGTTCTCCTCTCTGGAAACACCCCCACAGCTACCCCTAGAAACATGTTTCCTAAGTCCCCCTAATGTCATTCAAGTTGACAAGGGTGATGAACCATCATAGCTCCCAAACTGGCCTTTTCGATCATTCATATTCCTAACTGAATGGACACTTCAGACCAGCATTCCTGATAAGTACTCCAGCACTTTGTAACACCCCCAAATTAGATCTTGGCCGGCTCACCTACATCCTTCATCATCGAGGGCTCTGGTGATGGTGCCCCAGCTTCCACCTCTTCTGTCAGAAGTACAGGAGACCCAGGGGTAGATAACACCAGCAGATCCATTAGCTGGTTTTGTTGTTGTTGTTGTTGTCAGGTAAATCTTTGGATTAAGAAGGTTTCAGTGTTGCACACCTAATTCCAGCACTTGGGAAGTAGAGGCAGGCCGGCTTTCGTAAATTCAAGGCCAGCCTGGTATACATAGTGAGTTCCATAATAACTAGGACTCAAATAGGTAAATGAATAAATGTTAGATAGTAATTGAAGTCTTTGAGTTGGGAGAAGGAAGGACAAAGGCATGGGCCTCCAGGACTCAGTTTGGATTGTATTCCTTTTATCTGTGTGTCAGTTAGCTCTTTGATATCCCCTGCATTACCGTTTTATGCTGTGCTGTTCCCGTCTTTCATTTATTTTAATGACTGTTCAGGACTCAAGCTGAAATCTTGGGATCTGAAGGACGTGCCCAGCCCTCTCCTTCCAGAAGGGCTTTGGGTGACAGACTCCAGAGTAGCCTTACTGAACTTTTGTCCCAGAGACGTGGTATAAATAACAGTAAAAATCCAGAGAGAAGCCACAGATCCACACTGTCATCTGAGCCAAAGGCTCAAACTTCAGACCTCAGCGCCTAGGCAGGGTGAGCAGCCTGTGACTGGGGACTCTAAGAAAGAGGGTGAATCGCCCCCACCCCCATCCCAGCTCGGCGATGCCCTCAGGCAAAGGCTTAGCCTGTGTTCCGTTTGTCCTGACTGTCCTTCCAAAGCCTTTCTGGTGTTTTTGCTCTTCCCCTTGAGTGCCCTTGCCTCTCCCTGCGGCTCTTCACAGAACCCAGACTTCGAGTCTAAGAGCTCAGGTTTAAAAGGACTTTCTCCGCTCTTCCTCTCACCTGAAATCCTCTGGGCCAGGAGGTCGACCAGGTGTCCGAGCGCCCTTTGAATCTCTCTGCGCTCTCTCCCTGTGAAAGCTGATCTGTAGGATCTGTTCCTACCTGCTTTGAGAAACTAATTTATGTCCTGAGTTTACACACACTGTTACTCTTCCTGCTTGTCATGTGCTCTTTCATGTAGATGACCTTTGTTTTAGGTTTGATCATTAGGGACATTATGGAATTTCCTGGGATGTGACGCTCACAGATTTCTTTCTTTTTTCAATTGATTTTTTTTTTTTTTTTTGGTTAGGTTCCAAAGTAATGTGTTTCACTGTTGCATTTTCAGACATAATTTATTCTTATTTACTCATCCCCACGACCTTTGTTGCCTCTCCTGCTCTCTCTTCTTGGTTCCCTTCTTTCTTCACACGGCCCTTCTGCTTTCACGTCACATCTATCTCATCTCTTCTGTCACCTCCCTCCTGCCCCCCTTCTGTTAGTGCTCCTTTCAAGTCAGTCTCTCTCTCTCTCTCTCTCTCTCTCTCTCTCTCTCTCTCTCTCTCTCTCTCTCTCACACACACACACACACACACACACACACACACACAGAGATTCCATATATGGAAAACTTACCTTTCTGAATCTGGCTTATTTCACTTAACATAGTGATGTCCAGTTCCATTCATTTTCCTGTGCATCATGATTTCATTCTTGTTTATGTCGGAATAGAAGTCTATTGTATATATGTACCACATTTTTTTTTTAAATTTGCTCATCTGTCAATAGACATCTAGGATGGTTCTACCTCTTGTGAATCGGGTAGCAATCAGCACGGATGTCCAAGTGTCTCTGTGGTTTTCGGCTGGTTCTGTGCATTGTGAATTGGCATGGATGCATGTGTTATCTCTGAGGTATGCTGACTTAGAAGGCCTCCAAGTGGGAATCCAGTGGTGGTAAGCTGGGTCATATTTTATTTGTTTGTTTATTTGTTTTTGAGGACTCTCTATACTAATTTCCATAGTGTCTGTCCTTCTTCCGTCCCTCTGTCTGTCTCTCCATTCCCTTCCTTCTTTCTTGTTTCTTTAACATTCAAGTTAGTGGTTCTCACACTTTGGTGCAAGTAGCAGAATCACCTGAGATATTAGCAAAATCAGAGGCATAGAGTACGTTACGAACCTTGGTGATGCTGGGCTTCTGGTGATTCTGGTACACCAAACACCAAGCTCAGTTCTAACTCATGGGGACCACCAACGCCACTGACACTGCTTGGGATGTCACTAGAAATGTAGTCTTTAGAATCAGAATCTGTATTTTGACCACATTCCCCAAGTGTTTCATTTGCATGCTAACATCTGGGTGGACTGGAACTGCTGGTCTCCACTCCGGCAGCTCAGTGGGATTTCTGGTCTAGTGGAATACAGTTGTGCCTGGATTTTACCTGGAGGGATCTGATGGATTTGACTGATGTAGGAGTGGAAGGTAGAGCCGAGTGTTGATTGAGATTGCTTTTAAAATTATGGAGCCCTTGGGGCTGGAGAGATGGCTCAGAGGCTAAGAGCACTGACTGCTCTTCCAGAGGTCCTGAGTTCAATTCCCAGCAACCACATGGCAGCTCACAACATACATACAGATATTACATACTAAATAAATAAATCTTTAAAATATAGAGCACTTGGTTTGGAGAGATGGCTCAGTGGTTAAGAACACTAGCTGCCCTTACAGAGGACCTGAGTTCAGTTCACAGCACCTATGTTGGGCAACTCATAGCCACCTTTTACTCCAGTTCTAGGGGATCTGAAGCCTCCTGGCCTCAGTGGGCACACCTGTACTCCCCTGCACACACTCACCCACCACCATAAGCAAAATACAGACAATTTAAAAACAAATCTTCAAAAAGTAGAAACCCAAAATACTTAAAAGACAAAGCTGAGGTTCTGCGAAGGAGCCAGAGGGAAGGACAAGGCACTAAATGTGCAACGACTTCCTGTTTCTTTTCTTTGGTGTTGGCTTTTGTTTTTGAGATTTCTCTCTGACCCCGGAACTTACTGATTCAGCTCTGCTGGCTTGTAGGGAACTTCCTTCTAACCTCTCTCCCAGGCACTACTGTCACAGATGGGTGCTGTCTCACCAGCTGGCTCTTAACATAGGTGCTGGGAACAAGCCCAGGTCCCCACGCTTGTGAAACAGGCAGTTTAACAGCCCCAGACGTCACATTTTCTAACGCTTAGCTGCCCGTTTTTCTAAAGAGAGAAAGAAGGTGGTGTTGGTTTGGTCTAGGAGGAGACGGGGGAGGGAACATTATGATTAGAATTATAACATGAATTTTCAATTAAAAAAAAAGAATTTTCTCTTCTAAATGAGTTGGTTCTATTTTATTGACTAGATTAAGATTTTAATTGAGGGCCGCCAAGATGGCTCAGTGGGTAAAGGTGCTTGCTACCAAGCCTCGAGACCTGAGTTCAAGCCCCAGCTCCCAGGTGATGGAAGGAGAAAGCCAGTTCCCCAAAGTTGTCCTCTGACCTCCCCATGTGCATGCCCACATACATATATACACACATAATGGAAAAGAAACGTAATAAAAACTTTATTAAAAGAAACCATTTTAATCGAAATTATAAAAAGTCTGTACATTATTAGTTGGGCATGCTAGCTCTCTGCAACATGGGAACACCTTCCCACCCGAGAACAGTTTTTCTCCACTTAACTCAGGCTGGGTATGTCTCCATGAAGCTTTCAAGTTTCTTTATAAAGGCATGCATTTCTTATTAGATTTGTTCCCATGGTGAATCTTAAAATAATGTTTGATTGCTATTACGACCCTTTTTAAAGCAACACAGAGCACTCTGTCCTGCCCCAGCCTTCTCTGTGCATCAGAAATTTTATGCTGAGTTCTAGAGAGATCTCTCGGTTGCCTCCTGCCTATTTTAACGTGGCCTTCGGAAACTTTCCCAACCTTTCTTGCTCGCTTTATTATTATTTTGATCTTGATGTGAGAGAGAGAATCTATTATGCATTCCAGGCTGGCCTTGAACTCTTTATATATATATATATATATATATATATATATATATATAAATATATATATATATATTTATATATAAATATAAATATATATAATATAAATATATAAATAATATATATTATTTTATAATACCATTCAGTTCTACATATCAGCCGCAGGTTCCCCTATTCTCCCCCTCCCACCCCCTCCCCTTACCCCCAGCCTACCCCCATTCCCACCACCTCCAGGACAAGTCCTCCCCCGAGGACTGTGATCAACCTGGTAGACTCAGTCCAGGCAGGTCCAGTCCCTTCCTCCCAGACTGAGCCAAGTGTCCTTGCATAAGCTCCAGGTTTCAAACAGCCAACTCATGCAATGAGCACAGGACTTGGTCCCACTGCCTAGTTGCCTCCCAAACTGATCAAGCCAGGCCTTGAACTCTTGAGCCTCCATGCCTAAGTGCCTGGGCGCTGCACTGACAGGCGGACAGCACCAAGTTCTAACCACCAGTATGAGCTCACAGAGCTGCTCTGCTTCCATTACTGCTGGGCCGGCCCCTCATGGCCTACCTTCCCTGTCCATTTTTCCAAGTTCACTGTCAAGACAGCAATCGTGATTCTTACTGTGGCATTGTGCTTCTGACCAGCTGAGCCTGAGGAGCATGGTGGCCTTTTTAAACGGGGCCTTTAAATCAATCCAAGTTGAGTAACCATTATCTAAATGCACGGGACTAGATGTGTTTGGGATGTTGAGACCAGGGTTGCTCAATCAGGGCGAGCTTCTGGCTGTATTTTTATCCTATCTCCGCCTACAAAGAATGTTTAGTTTTTAAGATGTAAATGTGTTTGGTTGCTTGCTCTTTGCTGTGCTTCCCTTGATTGTTCTGATCAAGGAAACGATTGCACACAAAATTCCACAGCAGTTACTCGGTGAGGTCTTCATTCAGCGCCGTTTGAGTCTGATTGCTCACTAAGGACTTGAAATCTGCAGGGTCGACATGATTGCCTGTCAAGGGTCTCCTTATCGCCCGGCCTCTTCCAAGCCTTTCTCTGTAGAGCTGTTGAAAGCAGCAGCAGCTCTCAGAAGCGCTGTCTGCCTCTCTTTCCTGTGTTCAGGAGCCACTGAGCTGTAAGGGACCATGCGGGCTTCCTTGTAATACCTGAGGAGGAGCTGCTTGCTCCCTGCAGCTGTGACCCTCCCGCACACCCCCATGCTGTGCCTTACATCTGTGTCTCCCTGACACACTTCCTTCTGTGAGAACCTGATGAGGACATTGCCTCTTAGAAAAATACCTTGATTATTCCGGCACATGTTTATTTTCTCTTTTCTCTCTGCTTTCCCCATGGACTTCATTCTTCTGTCTTCGTTCGTTCGTTCATTCATTCATTCATTCATTCATTCATTCAACAGGGTCAGGCTGGATATCTACCAGTGAGCAAAATAGACAAGGTCTCTCCCTGCCCTGTTAAGAGTGCTCACTGTGTGGATACAGAGTCTCAGAGTTCAGGGTCCAGCATCTTGTGCCTGGCGGTAACCACAGTTCTGAGGTGTTCCGAGGCAGGATAATGGTCGGATCTCAGGACTAGCTGAGAAAACATGAGCCTCAGATTTGGGTAGAGAACCTGCCTCAAAGGAAGATAAGGAAAGTGATAGAGGAGGATAGCCAATGCCCTCTCTGGCCTCTGCGCGCGCACACACACACACACACACACACACACACACACACACACACACACACACACACACACCTTTAAAAACAAAACAGGCAAACACAGGAAACCAACCACAGTGGGATCAGAGCCTGCTGGGGTTCCTTAAGTGGTCAGAGAAATCCACTGAGTTCTGAATAGCTAGCCTTCCCAGCCACGAGGCCTCTGTAAAGCACCCTCATTGCTGAGGAAGTAGCCCCTACCTGTGTCCCTTGGGTAGAGAGCCACCCAAGGCCCAAATGGCTGGATCAGGAAGAGGCAGAGTAGAGGAGGAGGCAGGGTCCGATTAGTAGGGTCTGGTGCCCAGGGCCTGCAGAGTAGAGGAGGCAGGGTCCGATTAGTAGGGTCTGGTGCCCAGGGCCTGTGGTGTGGGAGCTGGACTGTTTCTCCTGAGTGCCGGAGGAAACTTTCGGAGAGGAGATCTTAGGCAGGCGAATCACCTCTCGTGGTTGTGACTAAGCTACACTGATTTGCTCATTTGCACTTGTCTCTGTGTGAGCATAGTTATTCTTCAAATCCCCAGGACCTAGCACCTATCTGGGAATTTAGCAAATGGATAATGGCTTTCTTTTGATGCACTCTTCGCTCTTCATAAGTGATAGATCATTAACACCATCTTCTCTTTAGTAAAACCTGATCATTCCGCTGCTCCCCGGGGTGGGGGGGTGGTGGTGAGGGTGTCTGTGAAGAAGGAAGTGTCAATAGGCATTTTCAAAACTGCAGGACAGTATATTCCAGATGTTGTTTTTAGCCTTTTGAAGCCGGCCACAGAAAAAGAAGGAGAGGCCGTGACATGGAGAAATGGGAAGCTCTAAGCAGTCGGCAGAACCTTCTGATGACTGTGCTAGCAGCCACAGCGGCCTTGCTTTAAAAAAGGCAGTGGACTAGAGTGCTTATCCTGGGGCGCGTGGGAGAGCAGGGGTGGGTGGAAGGTTGTCACTGCGTGTGTGTGTGTGTGTGTGTGTGTGTGTGTGTGTGAATGTGTGTGTGTGTGTGAGAGAGAGAGAGAGAGAGAGAGAGAGCAAGAATGTGTGTGTCTGTGTGTGTGTGTATGTGTGTCTGTGTGTGAGAGAGAGCAAGAATGTGTATGTGGTGTGTGTGTGTGTGTGTGTGTGTGTGTGTGTGTGTGTGTGTGTGTGTGTCTTATGTAGCCCAGGCTGGCCTTAGACTCACTAGGTGGTGGGTGACCTGGAGCCCTGACCCATCTGCTTCTACCTCCCTAGTGTAAAGATTATAGGAGTGCACCCCACCCAGTTTGTACAGCTCTACGGATAGAACCCAGGGCCTCTGGCATGTGCCAGGCAAGAACTCTACCACTGAGCTATACCCCTGGACCCTTCTTAGGGTTCTCTTAGCTGAAAGTTAGGACAGTTGTGTATCGTCCTGATCTTTGAAACATGGAACCTCCGAGATGCCATTTTTAAGTTAACATAGAAAAATACCACTTTGGATTTTATGATTGCCTTTTTGGGGGACATCATGGTCTAAGAGTAGGCTTTTGTTGTGGATGGTATTTATCTAACTTACAGATATTGTTGTTATTATTAAATACTGACTTCCCCCCCTCCTGAGTCTGTTAGAAACTCTAGTTTGTATCTGTCTGGGTGTCCTTCAATAAAATTTTGTTTTGTTTTTGTTGGGGGACGGGGGCTGCTTTTGAACTCACAGTGTAGCTTAGGCTGGCTTTAATCAGGTGTGTGCCAACACGTCTGGCTTAGAGCAAGCTGTGTTTCCAGACCGCTCATGGAGAAGCCAAAGTCCTATAGACGTGTTCTAATGGCGGACCGGTCCCAGCCTTCAGAAGGCTTTTTTTGTGATTACTGTTTTCTCCACTTTCACTGGGAAATTACCCTTCAGGTAATGGAGGGGTGTAAATGTGGTGTATTAAGTATGTCTGGGCTTTTTTTAAGAGGTGAAAATATTTTTCTCCACAGAGACTTCAGCAACACAGAAACGCTGTGTAGTGAACAAAAATATTATTGTGAAACGTGCTGCAGCAAACAGGAGGCTCAGAAGAGGTGCGTGAGGGGCTAAGGGGGTCGGGTGGGGAGGGTTAAGGGGAGGGGCTAAATGGGGGTCGGGTGGAGAGGGTTAAGGGAGGGGCTAAGGGGAGCGGGTGGGGAGGGCTAGGGGAGGGGCTAAGTGGGGGGTCAGGTAGGGAGGGTTAAGGGAGGAGCTAAGTGGGGGCGGGTGGGGAGGGTTAAGGGGAGAGGCTAAGGGGAGCGGGTGGGGAGGGCTAAGGGGAGGGGCTAAGGGGAGTGGGTGGGGAGGGTTAAGGGGGTGGCTCCCAGCAGAAGGGCTCCGTGGGTCTGGGATCTCAGCTTCACAGAGCCTGGGAGTCAGGAACCTTCCTCACCCGGGAAACTTGGATAGGAGCGCTGTCCTGGGGAAGCTGCTGTTTGTCCGTTCTTTCAACCCTCACCAAATACCAAGTGTTACTGTGTGCCAGATCCTATGCTGGCAAACAAGAGGGCCTCCGATGTACTCACTGCGTCCTTAGGGTTAAAGATAAACAATATAAGGTACTTTGCATCATGCACAACACACAGTATACACAGCGTTGCTGCTTTGGGCTAGACCTTGGCTCTCTTATTTACAGCCAGAGATTTAAAAATAATCTGTTGTGTGAGGCAAGGACGCATCCATTGGAGGAACCTGTGTTAAGAAAGTCAGAAAGCCAGGGATACACAAAGAAATACTGTCTCGAAAAAAACAAAAAACCAAAACAAAAATCTTTTTTTTTTTTCACCAGTACCAGTCAGCTACAGCTCTTGCACATTCTGAACTAATTAGTTGGTCCCCGTTATCTTATCCCAGAAGCCAAGAAACTTGACAGTTTAATCTTCCTGTGAACACCTACTTGGGATAAGTTTTATCTTGTTTGTTTTAGAGATTTCAAGGTAGCTCATAGATACTCAATGGTGCTTAGCCCCTCACCCTCCACACTACCCATGCACATCTTTCCTCATGGCATCAGAGTAGAAGGCCAACCCCTGTGACAGGCAGCCAGTATTCTACGTGAGTGGACATTGACTCTGCCTCAGGCAGCCTGGGTACCTGTGTGGTGTGAAGGTATTTTCTGTTCAACCTTGGAGGTTTCATGTATTGAAATGACATATGCTCCTGGGAAATATGGAGGTTTCATATAATTATTGTTTTTCTACTGATTTGTTTTTATGAGGCAGGCTGGGTCTGGCTGTGCGGCCCAGGCTGGTCTAGAACATGCCCGCTTCCTATCTCCACCTCCCTCCAAGCATTGGGACTATAAGGCCTGTGCCATCATGTCAGTCTCTAGAGATGTTTTTATTTTATTTTTGTGAAGAGGGCTTTTTGCCTTAGTAGATACCTCAATAAATATCCTCTTAGACTCGGTTCCTTTCAAACAATACGTACTAGACTGTGCACAGGTCCGCGGCGTTTGTCACGGCTAATTCAGCACATTCATCAGTGGGGGTAGAGGTGTGGGTTGCGGGAGAAGAACCTGGGTACTTTTCTCACTAGCCATGTTATCTACCCAAGCTGTGACTGTGTGACAGTTTACCCAGGAATGTTAATTCATGGTCAGGTAGTAGGGGGAAAAACTATTTATGTAAGGCTGGGGCCAGAACAGTTCCTCCAGGGCAGTATTTCTCAAAACCTTCAACGCACTGTTCTATGTGGAGGCTTCAACATGGGAAGAAGCCTTGTTCAAACTTGACCTCCATACCCTCCACCCCTCAATTTACTAATGTAGCCAGGACCTTGGAGTTTAGTTTGTGAACATGGCCCTTAGGTAATGCCTGCACTTTATAAACACTGAGAGTGAGAACCATAGTAGGGGACCCATGTAGCATGAAATCATAGAGTGAGGAGTGGGCAAGAGCCTGGCACCCATGGTGTGTGATGCCCAGGTATGTGCCAGAAACTTCCTTCTGCTGGTCTTTAGCACCTGAAGTTCTATCTGGATCATTTTGCCTGCTCCTTTCCCCAGCTTCCTTTTCTTAATTTCTCAGTCCTCCTGTCCACGTACTAGGGAGTAGACTGTCCACATACTTTCTATTCTGCAGGCAGAGAGGCACGGCAAGAGAATGTCTGCCATGATGACCACATGGAGATACATGGTTGTGCTTTTCTCCTACTTGGGTTAGCCAAGGATGCAGGATGTACTAGTCTCCGTAGACGAGCACACCTTTCTGCTAGTGAGAAGTCTGGAGACTTGCCAGACCCCTCCTGCTCTCGTTTGTATAGGCAATGGTGTGTTTTCTTCCTCTAATGGGCATTGGCCGCAAATGGTTTTCCGTTTCTCGCTTTCTTAGGATGAGGGTAAAAAAGCTGCCCATGATTCTGGCCCTGCACCTAAAGAGGTTCAAGTACATGGAGCAGCTGCACAGGTACACCAAGCTGTCTTACCGGGTGGTCTTCCCTCTGGAGCTCCGGCTCTTCAACACCTCCAGTGATGCTGTGAACCTGGACCGCATGTACGACCTGGTGGCTGTCGTTGTTCACTGTGGAAGGTAAAGGTGGGCTGGGAGGCAAGTTTCTGTGGTCAACAGAGGGCTTATCTCTTCATCAAGACAGACCCAGTACACCTTTACTGGACTACATACAATAGTACTTCTGGAAGTGCCACTCAGATTCTTACTGATCACCTCCAAATATACAGAAATGCTTAATGTGGAGGTGAACCCTAGAAATACAATGTTGCCTGACTTCATCATGTGGTCATCATCAAGGGTACTTAACAAATACTAGGTGATATAATAATACAGCACTACTGACCCGTGTCCAATGTCATTAAGAAAAAGACATGTCAGTATGTAGCACATGCCTGTTCATAATCATACCTATAAATACACGTGAAATAACATGAGAACAATGATAATCCAAATGTTCTATCATTCAGGGAAGTAATTTCATCTCCTTTGGATGGAAATGATGTAGACAATGAGTCTAAAATAACATAGTAAAATAAATGCTTATGCGATTATGATTTTATTTATATACTTTAAAGATTTATTTTTATTTTAATTATGTATAGGTGTGTGTATCTGCATGTGGGTGTATGCATGTGAGGGCAGGTGCCTGCAGAGACCAAATGGGTCCTCTGGAGGTGGAGCTACAGATGTTTGTAAGTCACTTCACGTGGGTGCTGGGAACCAAACTTGGGTGCTCTTGACTTCTGAGCCGTCTCTACAACCCCAGATTTTATGTTTGGAAAAGCTATGTATAGGCGTTGGCAAGATGACTGAGTGTATTGCTCTTCCAGACCTGAGTTTAATTTCAACACCAGTGTCCCGTGGCTCACAGCTCCCTGTAACTGCAGCTCCGGGAGGTCTTACACTTTTCTGGCCTCAGCCCCAGGCACACAGACACACATAATTAAAAATTAAATATAAAGAGTCATACATACATAATATATGCATGTGTATATATAAAAATCATGATCTGAAAAATATTTTACTATGTCTGAATCAAACCTGGAAGCAATCGATCAGATGTCATAATTTTGTGGCATTTTGACTAGTCAAAAAAATCTGTTCTTAAAAATATTTTTTATGTAGCTTTCAGCATGTCCCCAATTCTTTTTTAAAAAACATAACTTTTTTTTTTTTTTTTAAGATCGCAATATTTAGTGTGTGGGTGCATCCACGCACACCTCGGCATGAGAGTGGAGGTCAGAGGTCAGCCTGTGGGAGTTGTTTTTTTCCTTCTACCAAGTGTATCCTGGGGAATTCAACTCAGGTCGTCAGGTTTGGCAGCAAATGTCTTTACCTGCTGAGCACCTTCCTAGCTCCATTTCCCCACAGTCTACAGTAAGATTTACATGAGAAAAAGAAAGGAAGCCCCTAAATATGAAGAAGCCAAGGGCTTCACTGAATGTTCTTGGCACATTTATTTTAAAAAAATTCGTATTTGGTATAATTCATGGGAAAGTGCATTGAAAATTCACCTGTTTTCTATCCATTCTTCATCTGGCTAGGGTGGATAAGTGGGTTCACGTCCTCTTTCGGGACGGGCACAGGGTCCCTCTTGGGTGTGGGTTTTAGCTTGTGGGACAGCATATTGCAAATGTCTCTTCCTCTCTGCCTGGTTTGGAGACTGTAGACCCACCTTTCCTAAGACGACACTGTCACCATGTCAGGAATGGGCTGCTTCACTTTTTCACCCAGCTGTGGGGAGGACTGCATCAGACCGTGACTTCCCGTCTGACACACCCCATTTCTGTCCTGAGTATACCACTTCAGGTTGCTAGATATTTTCTTCTCAGTCAGTTTTATTTATCGGATAGTTGTGATTCAACTTTGTGCTCCACTGAACAGTTCTAATTGTTATTTGTCTAAAGAACATAGGGCTCCCGTGATCACAACCCAGCCATGAACACTGGGGACCCCACAGTGGGGTGGAGTATAGAGCGTGGGCAGGCAGGGCCTGGGGATGGGTGGGAATCATGGCGGGGATGAGGGAGTGGACAAGTGAGGAGTTCCAGGGAGGTTGGGCAAAGAGGAAGTAGAGGTACTGATGAGCAGGGTACCTGAACACTTACAGTTTGGCTTTCTGTCGGGGACCGATTCTATCCTCAAGAAGACCATTGAGGGCAAGGCATCAACCCATTTAGCAGATCCCTGGGGAGGCCAGACTCTGGGATCACCAGTTTCTTTAATGGGGATACAAGGTCTCAGCAGCCCTGGCCACAAGGGACAGTGAGTACCAATTCTCACATGTTACGAACGGCTGTTTTCATTTCCCTGTAGAGGCAATCCATTCCTTTACATAGGATGGGGCTGACGTGTGTAGGGAGTGGATGGCTTCTTGGGGTTTGAACTCTTATTTCCTGGGTTCTGTGTCAGGATCTGAACATATGAACCAATCAGACGAGTGAATACAACACACAGCATGGGTCTTGTTGCCCTTGCCAGGTTTAGAGTCTGGTGGGAAAGATGGATAATGGGCAAGTCCACACAGTGGCCTGTGTTTTTGGTTTTTACTTGTTTACTCTTTCGGGGGCCCGCCACCCAGCTCCCAAATAATCATACATGGAGGCTTATTCCTAATTATGAATGCCCGGCTTTAGCTTGGCTTTCTTCTTGCCAGATTTTCTTAACCTAAATTATCCCGTCTACCTTTTGCCTCTATGTCTGTTCCTTTTCTCTTATTTCTGTAAATCTTACTCGTACTCTGTGGCTTGCTGTGTAGCTGGGTGGCTGGGCCCTGGAGTCCTCCTCTGACTACTTCTTTCTACCTCTTTTCCCAGATTTCTCCTTCTATTAATTCTCTCTGCCTGCCAGCCCCGCCTATTCTTTCTCCCACCTTTCTATTGGCCGTTCAGTTCTTTATTAGACCATCAGGTGTTTTAGACAGGCACAGTAACACAGCTTCACAGAGTTAAACAAACGCAACATAAACAAAAGTAACACACCTTGAAATAATATTCCCCAACACCAAAATTAGCCTCTGCTTGGTAACGTAGGATGCTGGTCAGTGCTCTGAGTTGGAAGCAGGAAGAGGGAAGAGAAGGGGATGAAGGATGCTGGTTTCAGGATGCTGGCCAGGGCAGGGCTGCCTGTGGAGGTTGAGTGGGTGGAATGGGCCATGGTTACTAATGTAGAAGAGGCCCTTTTCATCCAGAGTTAGGAGTGATGCAGGGGCCACGCACAGGTGGACAGGCGGTGGAGACAGGAACTCGGCAGGCTGGAGCTCAGGAGAGAGAAGCAGCTGGGTGGGAGAGATGGGGACTGAGCGTGTGCAGCATCTGTGTGTAAAGAAAGTAGATGGGGGTGGGGAGGAAGTGGCTTACGCATAAGGTGCTTACCTCACCAGCCTGAGGACCAGAGTTTCCAGATGTCTGGAAACAAGGTAAAAAGCCGGGTGAGTGTGACAGCCTGCCCATCATCCCACGGTTTGGGAGCTAGAAACAGGGAATTCCCTAAGCAAGAGAGCTATCCAGAATACCCAACTGATGATGACGCCATATCAACCCCTGGCTTACACACACGTATGCACGCACATGTGAGCACCCACATTCACGCATGTACTACCCACACACATGGTAAGTGATGAGGGGAAAAGAATTCAGCTTTTCAATTTTAGTAGTATGTATATTAAGAAACAATTCTAGATTTAGGATTGAAGTCTCCGTTTTATATAAATCTAAATGCAACTATGTAGTTATACTACCCCCCCCCCATCGCTTTTCATAGTGCATAGTACATAGAGGTGTGCATCCCAGAGCATGGAATAATGCATCGTAACATATTCTGAAACTTAACTTAGATCATACCTCTGCTGAGCATTCCCTGGCATCTTCCGGGTGTGCTCAGGAAAAAGACAGAGAT
The DNA here is from genome assembly GCF_004664715.2 of Peromyscus leucopus. NCBI lineage: Eukaryota > Metazoa > Chordata > Mammalia > Rodentia > Cricetidae > Peromyscus > Peromyscus leucopus. Next base: position 60,888,478 of record NC_051071.1, on the reverse strand, counting down.
CTTAGCTACTGTGCTGGGGTGCAGGGAAGGTCTGTCCCTTTGACCCTCTGTCCCCTTTGTCCTCCCCTGGGGTTTCTTGGCCCCAGCTGTTCCGACTTCTGAGTTGATTGGTGTATATTTGCTTTCTACTCAGCTGAAACATCCATCATACAGTCACATGACTTCTCTCTCCGACCTGTTTCCTTCAGGCATCACACATTCAAGAGCTCTCCCTTCGTCGCTGTTTATCAACACGACTTTCCCAGCACCCTGCTTTGACTCTCCCATGTGCTTATGTGGTTGGTTTGTTTATAGCCAGTGGGACTCCCTCCCCAGACACCTCTCTCTTTTGTACTATTATAACAAAGTACTCATCCGAGTAAGTTTTATATAACATGGGTCATTTGGCTCATCGGTTTTTTTGTTTGTTTGTTTTGTTTTGTTTTTTAGGTGGATAAATTCAAGCCCCCAAACTACATCTAGATTGGGCTTTCTTATTACATCAGGGCATGGAGGAAGACAGCATGTGGGAAAAGTGTGCAAGAAAGGGGGAAGGGCCAGATCCCTATAACAAGTGCACTCTCATGGGGGCAGAGGACCGAGAATTAAATCAATAACTCATAGACTTTGGGATTCACACTCAACCTGTGACACCAAGTCCCAAGAGAAGGGGGAGGTACTTTGTCTTGCTCACTGTTTTTCTGACAGGTAGTAGGTGTACAGTAATTCCCAGTGTTAACTGAATCTGAATGCATGCTTTCCCCATCGGGCCTCTGTACCGCACGCAACCCCTTCCCCATGCACCCAGGTACTCTGCCAAAATTGTGCACTTAGACAAAAACTAGCCCGCATTCTTTTAACTTGGAAACAGCCAATCTCTGTGGTGCCCAGGCTGGATTTGACTTCCTGCCTCAGCCTCCAATTGCCAGTGGGCTGACTCTACTTGGTGACATTAGATTTTTGCATTGATAGCTGGAGGGTTATAAAGAAGGACTTGTTTACCTGGTGACTTTCGCTCCTTGGTTCTTTTCCAGTGGTCCTAACCGTGGACATTACATCACCATTGTGAAAAGTCATGGCTTCTGGCTGTTGTTCGATGACGACATTGTAGAGGTAGGTATGTAGGTTGCTCTCCCATGGGCCTAGGGTGGAGAAGGGATTTGGGGTGGGCAATTGTTGTTAATGCTACCTAAAATAGACCTGCCTTCCAGTAGTAAAGACATATTTAGATTGCATCCATGTACTTCATGTATTGTTTTTTTTGTAAAGGAATATTATAAACTCTACCCTCAAAGGTGGAATCTGTTTTAGCCCTCCAGGGTAGCTGTGTTAGTGGACTGGGCACTAAAGGAAAAGAGCTCTGATGAACTGGAAGAGCTGAGGTTATTCACAGACCCCTCAGATTACTGTCTGGAAGACAGACTTCCTAAGTTATTCCAAGGATGTCTATGTACAGTTATGGTTAAATGAAAGGGTTGGGTTTTCTCCTGCAGGAGTTTGCATCTGCCACATCTGTAGAATGAACCATTTGCCCTCAAAGGTTCCTAATTACATTTTTACACCAACTCATTTTAGATTCTGTGTTTTCAGGAGTCATAGGAAATAATCACATTATTTTTTCCCCCTTCATTGCAGAAAATAGATGCTCAAGCTATTGAAGAATTCTATGGCCTGACATCAGATATATCAAAAAATTCAGAATCTGGATATATTTTATTCTATCAATCAAGAGAATAACTTAGCGGAGCGTGGGACTAATTCCAGCAGGGAAATACTCAAAGCACTACAGCCTTGTTTCTCTGCAGACCTTCCCCCCCACAACCCACTGACGTTATCACTGATGCCCACTGGTCTGGCAGTGTTCAACTTCCTTCCTTTGTGTTTTTATAAGCAGCACTACTCCTGGTTTGTCCTGGTCTGAGGTGGAGTTAACTGCAGTCAGATTCTAGTCAGATTTAGATGAATAACTGTTGCTAATTTGAAGATTGGGGTGAATGTTATGCGGCTTGTCATGTCTGGCTAAGTCAGAGTGACATTTCCTGTAAATGTCACAGCCCATTTTGAGTGTTTGTTAAGCTTCCTGAATGGTTTCCGGGGTCCCTTTTCCATGCATTCCTTTGACATGTCCCTGGAAGTGTTGCTACCCATTGTTAGCGTGCCTGCCTCTTCTGATGGCAGGAAGATAGATCTTCTCCCAGTAAGGCTGCAGCCATAGCTTTAAGTCTGTGCAAGTGAAAATGTCTAAAAGTGAGCAACGTCCATGGTGAAATCATCCTCCGCATTGGAACCGGGTGAAGCCAGGCTGTTGATGATGGCCAGTGTTTGCACCCAACTGTGCTTACCTAGCTGGTAGAATCCCAGGGGCTAAGACTATGGAGCTCAGGGCAGGCAAAGCCAGGAGGAACATGTTTTTGTGGATAGTGAGAAGTTCCTTATCTTCCTACCAAAAGCCAAGTTTCAGGAAAACGATGCGAGGCTGTTCCTTTTCAGTGACCATTTTCTTCTGTTGGGTCCTGTAGCTGTCTTCTTCTCGTATCTGGCACTGCTAAGCTTTTCAAGCTGGCTTTCCAATCCTGCTGGTGTTTTGCAGTCAGTGGCATCAGGGCTGAGATACCAGTTGGCTGCCTCTGGCACATCTCTCTCTCTAGCCAGTGGACACCAACATCCTTCCTAGACCAGGAAGATGAATCAACTACTCTGTTTGCCTTGACGACCATCAGCAGATTGTACAGCTTCATTTAAAAATCAAAATCCTATTCAGTCTGTTTACGGGGACACTGGTGAGTTCCAGGGCTAAAACAAAACTCTCCCTGAAGGGAATGCTGGAGTTAGTGGAGTGTGAGATGGGTCACCGGAAGTGTTAAGGGGTGGGCGAAAGGATGAACAAGACAGCTGCTGTTTCTCTGGCTCAGATTTCTAGAATGCTTGACAAGACAGTGTCCTGGGAGAACCTCATCTCACTATTTTCCCTTTTGTTATGTGTGTATTTATTAGAGAATTTGAATATTGGTACCTTTTCTTAAAAGGGTTGATTTGGTGTTTTACTGTTGAGTTAATCTTAGTTTTCCTACAAATACTATGAGTCACAGATCTTGGGTTCCTTTGGGACGTCAGTTGACTTCCATACACTATAGTATACTGTGAATGTGTTATGTTGTGACCCAATACATCAGCGAATGAACATGCAAACTCTTGGCATAATGTGAACTACAACTGTAATTGAAGAGCGTCAGTGGCCATTTTGCAACAATGAAGAGGATAGCACTTTATCTAGGTGAAAACTGGACCTTTTATTTTTTGAAATATCTTGAACTGTTTGTGGCTCAGAACTTAAGCATGCCAACACTTCATTTGTTCATGCTTGAAGGAGGATGTCTCACTCTTCACTGGAGAAGACGAACAGGGTTATTTCATGTTATTGTCTTATGCAAGTGGCGAAATGGACCTTGTTTTGGTTAGAGGCAAATGCGTATTTATAAATATTGTGTCTTTTTTCCCCCTCCATGAAGCATATTTATTAATCACTTACCTTGGAGGTGAACCTTTATTCTTTAAAGAAAGGCCCTTTCTAAATGAAAGTGATTGATGGAAGGAAATGTTTGTACCACATATGGCCCATATATTTGACTGTGGGTTACAAAGGTTAAGAAAATGGTTACTGGTTTCTAATCTATTTGGAACTGATCATAGAACAAAAATTATTAAAATTATCTTTGAAACAACTCTTGGACCTAATTTATTAGACAAAAAATTATTTCAATTGGAAGCCCAAAGTGCTATTATAAAGTTCAGCACACTTTTCTTTTCTTTTTTTTCCTTTGGTAAGCGTGTAAAGTTTTCCCCAGTAGTGTGGACAAAGTCATTGCTTTTAACAGAGAAAGCGAGTTAAAATTCAGTATTCATGAAGAAGTTTTTGGAACGGAAAGAGATAAGCATGGAGACTACTGTACTGACCTTCAGCTGGTTATGGTGCAGGGGAAAAAGATCGCAGAAGACCAAATACAAATCTCCATCCACACGCCATCTGTCTTTAAAACATAGGACCATCTGGTAACTACTCACCTCTTTTTCAGTCAAGGAAACAACCTGAGGCAGCTCTCTTCCACACCCATCATTTTTCTTGTCCTAGAGAAATCATGTTCTCACTTGCCGTCCCTGGTTCTAGCAGAAACAACAGTGACGGTGGGACACGTGAGACCACTCCAAGGTCACCTCCAAGGTCACGGCAGCGATAGCACAAAGACCCAGCAACAGGCCCCCAGATGGGGCTTTGCGTGTTTTCTCCAGCAGGAGTGAGGAAGCCTGCTGCATTCTCGAATTGCTGGGTATTTAAAAAGAAATTATAGTGTCTTTGAAGAGACTTTAAAACTTTTTTTAAAAAAATGAAATGTTTGTTTTATTGGTTACTTGCTAGTTTAACATCTAGATTATGGTACAGTATGCTAAAATCTTTTGTTTCAAGGCAAAATGTAGTGAAATGGTGACATGTATAGAGCCGTTACGTTGATGTGTTTTTCCATTCCAAGCCATCATCAGGTAGACTGGCTGGAAGAAAGCCAGAAATAATACAATCAGGGTGTCAGTCTGAATAGGAAGCCATTCCCATGTGGTTTAATGTCCTGGTTATATTTTGGACTTAACATAAAAAGGAACATGACAGAAATGGTCCCTGTGCGTTTGTATTCATGGGTACCCTTAATCTCATGGGCATGTCTAACTCGAAAGTGTGTTCTAACTGGCGCTTAAGGCTTATTTTAGATACTGGAGTGTAGCTTTATTATGGATGGATTTTATCTTTTAAACATTTCATTTTGATCAATTTTGTATATTCATGTGTATTAAAATATCGTGCACTAAATGTTCTCTCCTGGTTTGCTGTTACCTGGTCAAGGGATTGGCCAGCACCATTGTGATTAGCCCATGCAAATGGCATGGGTCAGAGAAAATTATTGCCTATTTTTCTGCCTAATTAAATTTCTGTTTTCTAGTATTACATTAACTTATTTTTGGCTCCTATTTCTGTAACCAAAATAGTTACTGTATGTGTGTGACATTCACTTGATTTTGTTGCTTAAAAAAAAAAAAGCTTGTAGTTTCTATTTAAAATAATCTGTATCTTTGTTTGTTTTTTTAATGTAACCAACTCAAGCACTTTAAGTAATGCTGTCAGTGTCCTGAGATTTTATTCGCTTTAACACTCTGCCTCTAGAAGTGTTTGCAAGAAAAATGAATAAAACAGGAATTATCTCCATAGAGAACCATAACGGAGTACTGTCACACATGTGACCTTCAAGTCCTTGGCATCACACATGAGCCAGTGGTGTGGCCGCTGTGCAGGGAATCATTCGGGACTGAATTTTGAAAATGTGAAGGAGAGTCTGCTTATCAGCCTATGGAAAGGCAGTAGCTCCGTGGAGTCTGGTAAGACCCATGTCCTGGACATAATCTACTTCATTTTGTGCAACAGGAGCCACAGACTGCTGTTGAGGAAACTGCACACTGAGAAAATCAGTGGCTAGAGTGTGTGCACCAGCTGGCTAGACTTCGCAGTCCACTTCCCCTTGTGTGGAATCTTCTTAGTTATAACCTGCTATTCCTAAAATAAGGATGTGGCTCCCAACTCTGGGGTGCCATCAGCACTGGTTTCCAGGAGTAGGAATGTGTTCCTAGGTCTGGCCTTTCAAGCCTGATTTGTGGGGACCCTGCCCTCAAAATTCTAAGCCAGATGCAGCCTACTTCCTACTCACATACATGAGTTCAGGCCTTACCTGTAGTCAAGAGGAAAACCCACAGTTGCCAGAATCTGGGCTTTTCTTCCCAGCTAGTGACTTCAGGGGGTCTGTGTGTAGACTGGAAATTGTGACCCTGAGTCCATGACTCGGTGTTAGTATGGGACCCTGTGGGCCAGGACTGTGGATAACTAACTGTAAGTCTCCCTGTTCCTGCATCTTCATTTGGGTTCATGAGCTTGAACGTGACTGGGCCAAGCAGGCTGTTGACTTCCAGGATAACCAGAGGAATAGAGGACCTTCTTGGGAATAAGAATTTCCCCCCTAGGCTTTGTTTTCATCCTCCGTCAAATGGGTTTAAGCACAGACCTGTCGCTACAAGCCACTCAGATAACTATTTCTAGAGAATGAGAAGCCACCCTCTTCATCCAATATTCTTCTGTTTTCATTGATGCTTAAAACAGCTTTAACAGGGCTGGAGAGATGGCTCTGTTAGGAGCACTGACTGCTCTTGCAGAGGACCCGGGTTTGGTTCCCAGCACCCACATGGTGTCTTACAACCTCCATAGCTTCTATTCCAGGGGAGTCCACTGCCTTCTCTGGGTGACATGCACATGGCACGAATGCACACATCCAGGCAAAACACTCACGCACATAAAACAAACCTTAAGCAAACCAACAGCCGGCACCTTTAACCGAGAATCCCGTTCCCATGGCGTCTTCCTTACATGAGTGTGAAGGACACTTGTGGAGTCACTTTTCTTGAGGGTAAATTTTGATTTCAGGGACAGTACTCCAAGCAGACTGCTTACTTTTCCTAATGATACCCCAGGTGGAGGGATTCTTATTCATTATTTAACACTTGTGGAGATATAGAAAGATGAGCCAAATGCCGTCCCCCCCCCCCCATTTCTTGCCTCAGAAAAAGTCTGTGGGAAAAAAAAATGCAGCTTTATAGAAATACCACACATGGGGGCGGCAGTGGCATTTGGCTCAGGGGTCCCCGTGCAGATGGCCCTGAGCAGCCCTGTTCCCCTCCTGGGGACCCGCTTTCTCCTCTCTGCTTTCAGCCTTAGCTTTCTCTTTTGCTCTCTTGCTGACACCATTTTTAACAAAGGGCAAACCTATTATGTTTCACTCGTGGATTGGACTATTTTGCCTTTTAATCTTATGATAAAAGAATCAACTTTCTGGTGGTTGGAGAGGAGGCTTAGTGGCTGAGAGCATGTACTGCTTTCTCGGAGGACCCGAGTTCAGTTCCCAGCCATGGCTGGCAGCTCACATGTGTCCGTAACTCCAGCTTCAGGGCCATTTGGTACTTTCGGCCTCCATGGGCATCCTCACCTACATGTGTGCACGTACACATGATTAAAACGAAATCTTTTTGGAAAAGTCATTCTTTTGAAAGCCCGGATGGTAGCTTTTGTGAACACCACTATCTGTCTTGTCTTCACAGCTTGTTTACATTATGACCCAGCCATTAGACTTCACCCAGACTTATCAGAATGAATCAGGGCATCAGAGTCTGGGAGCTATGTGAGCAGTAGCTTTATATTGGCTTTCTAACCAGTGTTGGTATTTTTAGGTGCCCATCTGAAGAAAATTGTTTTGAACTACACATGAGGGACTTAAAGACAAATGAAGATTAACTTTGTTTTGGTGATCAAAGTCCAGGGTCAGAAATGTAGAGAAAAAGGATGCCTGATCTTGTGTTCATTTCCCACGTGGTTGTAATGTGTTAACCTTGGGACATCATGTTATAACACAGGTCCATCCTCTGCTTTCCATCTCTCAAGAGTGAGCATGTGTGCTGTATGTAAAGCAGCGAGGCAGGCCGGTGACATGGGCTCTGGTCCTATTTTGTCTCAGCCCCTTGTGACAGTGGGGATTTGGAGATGAAAATGGAGATTTGGATCTGACTCAGTTGGAAGCAAAATGACTCCATGATTGAAACCACCATTCCTATATATTCAACCTAGTCTTCCCCCTGTGAGTCGACTAGACTGCATCCACATTCTAGAGGCTATCTTAGTGGACCTTGCCAGAGAGAATTCATGTGCTGTGAAAATCACCACCCGAAGAACCGGAGGACGGGCTTGAAACCTGCCGAAAGCTAGGCCTATGCATATCAGAGTTTATTCATCTCCAGGTGGAGAATTTTGTACTTCTGCACATTCTCTCTCTCTCTCTCTCTCTCTCTCTCTCTCTCTCTCTCTCTCTATATATATATATATATATATATATATATATATATATATATATATATACATATGCCAGAGGTCATCCTCGGGCATTGTGCCTCAGGAGCTGTCCACCTTGCCTTTTGAAACAGGGTCTCTCACTGGGAGTTATGCTAGGCTGACTAGCCTGTGAGCACCCCAGATCTGCCTGTCTCTGCCTCCCCAGTACCGGGATCACAAGTGTGTGCTACCACACCTGGTGTCTATGTGGTTCTGGGATCTAACTCCACATCTCCTGATCTCTCTGCCCTGGGTACTTTTTAAAATGAGTTAGGAAACCCATGTAAAGAGAAACTTGCCTTCCATCCTCATTCCCTCGGGTAAGAAATTCTTTAAAGACTTTTTGTTTGAAAACTCCTTAAAAACAAATCGCTTCTACATATTTCCCCACCCACCACCCTTAATTCCCAGGGGACAACAACAACAGTATTGATTGTCACCTGGATCGGATGTCTGTGCCAGGTCGGACAGAGAAGACTTCAGCAGAAGTTGTGGGGAGCCTGTGGAAAGGACAGATTGTCCCTCAGGATGTTTACTAGCAGCTGGAACTTTAGGTAGCACGTCATCTGAGGAGCCTATAAAGGCTTATGAAGTAGGAGCATCCTGAAGAGCCTGTCTGGGTGAGGGCCTGTGTAGACTGCAGGTGAATAAAGGCATGGGTTTGGGCAAAGAGTTGGGGAACAAGGTTAAGACTCATTGCTTAGCTTCTAGCCTTGGGGTACCCTGCCACGATTTGGATTTGATGGCCCTACCTTTAAGGGACTTGGATTGAACTCGGGCCTTACGGATCTTAGGCAGTTACTGTACTCCTGAGCTTCATCTCATCCCTGTCCTGGAGAGTCAGAGGGGACTCAGGACACAGACGCTTAAGGGGCACAAAACATAGAGGTAAAGTGATGAAACTATTAATAGCTAGGTGCTCAAAGAAGTCAAGCCCCAAAGCCCATTGGCATGTAGACACACACACACACACACACACACACACACACACACACACACACTTCAGAGTAGGTAAGCATCAGTTCTCCATCTGGAGATGAACTCTAACATGGAGACCCACGATGCTTTCTCTTTTCCTCCAAGAGCTCCTAGGCATAAAGACAACGCCAAAATGAGGTGAGAGGGGAAATCCCTAACGGCAGCCGAGAGCTAGCCTGAGAAAGCTGCATGTCAGATGCTCTCAGGGGCTGGCCTGCAGCTCAGAGCTAGGCCATGGGGTCTTCTTGCTTGCCACAAGCAATTCACAGAACAGCATCCTTAGACAAGGTCATGCTGTGACCATGATGAAGCCAGACAAGAAACGTGTCAACTTTGTAATTTTCTCTAAGCACAGGCAAGAACAAGGTCACGGTGTAAATGGTAAAATGCCCATTGCTCCCCGAGTCTGAGTGAAAGGGGGGGGGGGACACTGCTGTTTTACCAATTCCCACTGTACCTCCTCTTGCATCTGACCTAGATAAGAGTAGCAAGATACACAAAGAATCATTCCTACTTCCTGATGGTGCCCAATCCTGAAAAGTCATTGTTGTCCTCCTCCACGGTCCCAGCCAAAGCCCCGGGCTCTAAAGCTCTAAAGCCCCCTTAGTAGATGCCCAGGGTTCTGCCTGACACACGGCCTCTGCGGCAGTGAGCGCTGGACTGATCACAACGCCATAATTGTGTGTGTAGTCTGGCTGGAGGGTGATGACAGGAATGTGCTGGAAGGAGAGGTAAGCTGTTTCTGGTACCTTGCTGGTCTAAGAGCAGGAAGGAAAAATTATTGCAGAATACACCATAAATACCGCGATTCTTGTCTGAGGACTTGGTTGTATTGGTCTGGACCCGAGTCTTCCAACGTTGAGTAAATAATGACGTTAGTCTTCCCTGCCCTATAGCAGGAAGATCAATACAGCAGAGTTATGATGCATAGAAGCCTCTGGAAAGCGCATTGGCATGAGCCTCCACACCCTCCTGGGGTCCCTTTGGCTCAGATGTGTCTGTCTCCAGAACCTTTGAATTTGCCGGGGCACCAGAATCCCCACTGGAGGATCTGAACCCTGAATCGTGAACTCGAGAGCCTTCCCCGTGGGAGGCTATTTCAGGAATCCCAGTCTCTCTGATCTTATTGTGTACACTCAAAAGATTTCCATAACCCTAAAGTTGGACTTGGACTGAGTACAAGCCCTAGCTGTCGAGGTGACCCAGGACACAAGTGTAGGGTCTGGTGCCCTCTAGTGAGAACGGCCTAAAACACCCCTGAGCTTTCTCAGAAGAGTGGTCTCATAGGTACTGCCTATGAGTTTTCGGCTAAACAAAACCCCAAACTGAAACATCAATGACTGCTCCTGTGACAGCAAGCCAAGGCTGAAGTCACCCAGCTCTCATCTTTGTGCAGAATAAGACCATGGAGAAGGAGACTCCTGGGAAGGAGACAGTGGGCTTGTGGAGTAGGTGTCCTGCTTGTCTCTCAAAACCTGGGTCTCAGGAGGCTGTTGCGTGAAACACACGCATGATATGGATGGGGTCTTCAGTTCAGTGAGCTGAGATGGAAGAGTGAGAGGCCATGATGACACTCTCATTTAACTTGTTAATGTTAAAAGAAACAACCTCCGGTTGGAGGAAGGAAGGCAAGGGGGAAATAAGAAATGGATGGAAGACCTAGGGGCCTCTCTCTTGTTTTAGGAAGTGTTGGGAGACCACCCAAAGTAAGCCTGTAAAGGGGACACACACAGCACAACGGCCATCCTTGGTGTCCTGCCCAGGGCCAAGAACTGATTTCTACTGTTCAGCCTTTTGATACAATGCTTTCCCACCCAGGGAACTCTGCTAACAAAAATTATAGGATGTGCTGGTGAGATTGCTTAGTGGGTAGAAGTTCTTGCCTCTGAGACTGTCAACTGGAGTCAGATCTCCGGGACCCACAAGCTAGAAGGAAAGACCTTACTGCTTCACGTTGTCTTTTGACCTGCACACACACACACACACACACACACACACACACACACGTATGCATACACAGCATAATGCACATACAGATTCACACATAAGCATGCACACAGACAAAAACATACACACACGTATGTATACACAGCGTACATGCACATATGCAGATTCACACATGAGCATGCACACAGACACACACACACACACACACACACACACACACACACACACACACACACAAAGTATCTAAGACCTTCCATAGAGTAGTAGTGCAGAAGAACCCGTTCGCTATTGTGGAATTTCTGGCAAACTGGTTTGCACTTTGGAACACCCCTACATGGTTTTTGCCAGGGACACTTATTTGTCACCGTGTCTGCTAGTTTTAGGCCATATACTAGAACTCTGACTCTGTGAGCCTCATGACGTGTCTCTTCTCTGCGGGCAGACACGCTGGGGGAGTGAGACATCTGACCCAAAGTCTGCGGTGACATTCTGGGAACAGGAGCTGTGAAGAAGCGAATAGCAAAAGTGTGAGAATACCCACCAAAGACTTGCAAAGCCGAGCTGAAAGGCTCAGGGAAGAAGAACACGCTATTCCTCCCAGGCGTGACTAGTAAGTGACTTCTGTCACATTAAGATTTAGAAGGAGCTGCCTCGTGGAATTTATTTTAAAAACGGACTTCAGGGAGGGCAGATATATTTTATGTGTAAGAAAACTTTCTTATTATGGGGAATTAAAAATGCATAAAGGTAGAAGAGAATACAGAATGAGGCTGAGCCCACAGTGACTGAAGTTCTCGCTAGGGTCAGAGCCCAGGCCCTGGAAGGCTCAACCAGCTGGGCTCAAGGACCAGTCCCCATCATGCTAATTAAAGAGTTAGTAGTGAAAAGGAGAGAAAGAAAGGAGACCTGGGCAATGTGGCCATATTGGGAAGAAGAACAGATAAAGGGGCCCAGTGACCCCCAAGTCTCTCCTCCAGCATGGTGACTTGATGTGTAGGTTTGAAGACAGGGCAGGAGGCAAGCATGGACAAGAGGCCTTGGCCCAGGTGTGGTTCCGCCCACTGTTGTCTCAGCCAAGTGGTCAGAGCTGTGTGAAATCTCTTCTCGGGAGGCAAGTTCCTCTTGCAGCTGGGGCTTCAGCCTTTCCCTTTCCCCAGCGGGGGGGGGGGGGGGGGGGGGGGTTCCGGGTGGAATTTTAGTGCCATTTTAACCCCCCAAGTGTCTCTTCTTTAAAATATCTTCCCTCCTGCGAGGAGGCGGCACCACCACGGGGCGGGGGGGCGGGGCGGGGGGAGGCAGCCAACTCTGGCCAACCTTCCTGCAGGCTGAGAAGATGGTCAGGGAGGACTGGAAAGTCACCTGGAGATCAAGTGCGAATGCAAGAGGTGTAAGTGTGCTCCAGATGACAGCCAGCTCTGGAGGATTAGCCACTTATCTCTCTCCCCTCTGAATCAGAGCTCTGCGGTGGGTGGAGCTCTGCGGTGGGTGGAGCTCTGCGGTGGGTGGAGCTCTGCGGTGGGTGGAGCTCTGCGGTGGGTGGAGCTCTGCGGTGGGCGGAGCTCTGCGGTGGGTGGGCTGCCTCTATCTGGAAAATGAAAATGAAAATAGTTATGAGTATAGTTTTACATACCTTTGTGCAAAAGTGGAAACTTATACATAAATCATGCCCCTGTCTAGGCTTTTCACCTTTCCAATTACCCCCTTACTTTTCTGATTTTCTTTGTTTTCAAAAGGATGAGGTCACACACCTGGACAGTGTGCAGAGCGAGACCTTTGAACACTCTGTCCTAAATGAGATGTCTTTATCAAACCCTGTTGTTCAAATCTTAGATGGTCTTTTAATAAAAAAAAAAAACCTGGTACCAGATATTGGGGTAAGAGCTGAAAGATCAGAGCAAGCCACAGCCACCACCCATTACCTCACCAACTCCACGAATCCTCTGACTGAAATCCTCCGAGTCCTCACCCAAAAGGGTCTCAGCTGAACTGCTTTAGTTCCTGTTTCCTCACGCCTTATCTTATATACCTTTCTCTACCCTGTCCTCACTTCCTGTGATTAAAGGCGTGTGTGCTTCCCAGTACTGGGATTAAAGGTGTGTGCCACCACTGCCTGGTTCTGTTTCCATGTGATCTTGAACTCACAGAGATCCAGACAGATCTCTGCCTCCCAAGTGATAGGGTTAAGGGTGTGTGCCACCACTGTCTGGCCTCTCTGTCTAATCTGTCTAATCTGGCTGGCTCTGTCCTCTGATCCTCAGGTAAGTTTATTACAGTCTACAATATATCCCCACAAAACCTGTCCCCTCAGAGCTCAGGGGACCCTGTGGAAGAGGAGGAGGAAAGATTATAAGAGCCATCGGGGTTGGGGACACAGTGTCTTCCAGACAAAACAGGACTGATGCACATATGAACTCACAGAGACCGTGGCAGCATGCACAGGACCTGCTTACAAAGAAAGAAGAAGTTTTTTCTAATGGAGTCTGGGGATAGAAACCACACTAAGGGCAGGCCCCATGCCTCCTTGCAGTAGATGATGAGCAAACAAAATGAACTCAGTGGTATTTTTGGAGATTTTTTTTCTGTCTTACATTGCTTTGTTTGGGTGCTTCTCTCTCTCTCTCTCTCTCTCTCTCTCTCTCTCTCTCTCTCTCTCTCTCTCTCTGTCCTTTTTAACCTCACTTTTTTTTATCCTGGATCATGCATATTATGGTTTTTAATTTTGTGGTTTTATGGGTTTTGTTTGTGTGTGTGTGTGTGTGTGCATGTGTGTGTGTGTGTGTGCATGCATATCTGTGTGTATCTGTGTTTCGTTTACCTTTTATTTATTCTGGTTTGTTTGTGGGTTTTTCTTTCTTTTGCTTGTTTGTTTACCAGAGGAGGGGGATGTGTAGGTGGGTGGGAAGGTGGGGAAGGTCTGGGGAAACTGTGATCAGAATATATTGTATAAAATTTTTATTTCAATTTAAAAAAAAGGATGGCGTCCAACCTTTCCTTGTGGTGTTTTGCCTCATGGCATGTCATCTACAGATTTCATAGATCCCTGGATGATGTTAAAAAAAATTCCAGAATGTTGTTGTTGTTGTTCTTTTGGGGGGCCCACCACTCAGCTCCCAAAGAAATCACACACAGAAGCTTACTCTTATTATAAATGTCTGGCATTAGTTTGGCTTGTTGCTAGCCAGCTTTACTTAAATTATCCTATCTAGCTTCTGCCTTTGGGCTTTTACCTTTCTCTATTTTTGTGTACCTTTCATTATTTCTTACTCCATGGCTTGCTGTGTAGCTGGGTGGCTGGGTCCTGATGTCCTCCTCCTTCTCTGGCTACTCCTTCTTCTTACTCCTCCCAGATTTCTCCTTCTATTAATTCTCTCTGCCTGCCAGCCCTGCCTATCCTTTCTCCTGCCTCGCCATTGGCCATTCAGCTCTTTATTAGACCATCAGGTGTTTTAGACAAGCACAGTAACACAGCTTCACAGAATTAAACAAATGCAACATAAAAGTAATACACCTTAAAATAATATTCCTCAACACCAGAACTGGAGGGAGTTCCTGAAAATGGGCCAGACTTTATCTTAGCCAGACTTGCTTTCAAGGTTTTCCAAGTTGGTATCACGTAGAGTAACAAGGAGGGCCAGGTGGAGATGCCCCACCAAGGCAGCACCCCTATACTGGTGATCTACACAGGAGGAAATGGTGTGAGCTCTCTTGTGCTTGTATATGTGCACTTGTGTGCAAGCGTCTGTGTGCACACATAGCGGAGGCCAGAGGTTAATGCTTGGTGTCTTCCTTTTTTGAGTGGAGTCCCTGCAGATGTCCTACAGGGAAGTGCACCACACAAAGAGATAAGAATGAAAACCTGGTGCAGATTGACTTCGACAGCCTGAATCAGACTTTGGGGAATCTAAAAACAGGCAGTTTATTCCCAATGTACTTAAGCCTAGTACAATTTTGGGGAAATAAGTTTCCTGGTATAATACAATCCTCACTGCACAAAGAAGCATAATTACATTGAAACTGAACCCAGGGTACAGGTCATTTCCTCCAAGAAATGTACTAGCTTAAGGGCCTAAGGGTCTGGCCTGGTCTTGGTCATACAGATAGTGTATAGGTTATTTGGACTGTTAGTCACCTCTGGTCCTGGTTGTGGGAGCTTGGGGGAGCCTCTGGCTATCAGGATCCTTTAGATTACTAGCCACCTCCATTCTTGGTTATAAGAGCTATAGCCTGGCCCAACCAATAACACATCACCAGGGTGTTAATTACTAGCCATTCTCAGCTTTCTGGATAGAACAGGTTTTTCATCTTTCCCCTTGGAAAGACAATCCCATATGTGTAACATTCCTGGTTCCTCTGGAGATCTGTGGGCACATGAACCTTCATGCTAGTCTCCCAACACTTTGAGACAGGGGCTCTGAGCTTGGAGCTCCTGGGTTTGGCTAGACTGGATGGACAGGAAGCCCCAGGGATCCCCGGTCTCTGCCTCCCGCCCTGTGCTTTGCTTATAAATACATTGTAACCAAATTTTGTTACAGTTGCACTCTGCTACACTAGGCTTTTCACACAGGCTCTGGGGATCTGAACTCAGGGCCTCAAGCTTAGGCAGCAAGCGTTTGGCTAAGCCACCCATTTCCTCAATCCTAAGAGGCTCCATTTTTAGTTCCACACCAGCTTCTCTTCCGGATTCTGCAAACAACACCTCAGGGAAGCATGTGGGTCTGAAGGGTCTGGGCATGAAGGAGGAGGATGTGGTCTTAGCAGTGAAGGGGGACACAGAATTAGAACTGTGTATGTGTGTGCATGCATGTGTGCACATGTGTGCTACTTTACATGAGTTAATTATGATCTACTCCTCAAAAATGATTTTATAGAGTTAATTAATGAGAACAACACAGCTTTCCAATGAATGAAGTCAGGGATAATTGGTGATAGGAGCACTGTTTGTAACCAGTTAATATCTGAATTTTGTTTTGTTTCCCATGGGATTATGATAATTCAAATATACACAGATGTATTTATTATTTTCAACATGATTTTGGTTATTGTTCTGTTTTTAACATTTGCTTTGCAACATCTGCTCAAAGAAACAAGAACAGTGGGAAAGCCTTCGTTTTAGGGCTCTTTCTGGAAGGGAATTAACCTCGCAGGTAACCTCAAGTCTCCATAAAGTTCAAACCTCATTTATAGCGCATTTGAGGGTGTTGGTAGGTTATCGAGCCCAGATATACTGTAAAAATGAAATTCTAATGAAGAGATTTGTGGAACTCCTAGAGCAGGGTTTGATGAAACACGGTTTGAAAGCCGTCAATCTGACATTCCAAAAGGCAAGGCTTACCTTTTGTTCTTACCCGAGACATCTTTCAGCTTTTGCTCTTCCCTCACATGCCTCATTTTCCCCCCAGAGAGGTGGCGTTGAACTCACTTTACCTCAGTGTCACCGAGGACAGAAAGAGATTGAAGTAGCGGCGCGTTGACCCTGGGTCCCTGCATTCACATCTCATCCTCATCTGTCCCCTCTTGCTGGACACATCACAAGTGAGGGCTGAGCCTGACCCAAGTAAAATTGTCACATAAGAGGACTACGGGCATCCCCCCGGATTAGGAGCCTTGGCTGGGAATTCTATTTGCTTTTAATTGCATATTTTTGCCATATATATATATGTATGTATATATATGTGTGTGTATATATAAATAAATATATCTATATATATGTATATATTCTGTCTTGTCTTCCATCAATACTTCCTCATTTAGTGCCACATGACCCAGAGTGTGCCTCGGTTGAATGTTGGCAGATGAACTGATAAACTAATCTGGCTGATATATTGACTGGTACTCTTCTACAAACATGTATGATTTCTATCACATGTTCATCGAGCAATTATTTTGTGCTGGGTGGTAAGCTAAGCAATTTCCTTACTCAGACTGTTGATCATTGTGATACACGCTTGATAAAGGATTCATTCTGGCTGTGGTTTTTGTAAGTCTTAGCCCATGCTAGCTGCCTCTGTTGTTTTGGGGCCTCTGTGGTGGCAGAACATCACGGCAAAGAGGATGTGATGAAATAAAGCAGTCATGAAAAAGAAAGGCCTGACAGGGAGGGGACTGGGACAAAATGTACCCTTCAAAGACCTTCCCCAGCAACCCACTTCCTGGAAGGAAGCACCGCCTTCCACAGTCCCACCACCTACCAGTAATTCATTCAAAATCTACCTGTCGTCAGTGGTTTAAACCATTGATTAAGGGGCTGGGGAAATGCCCCCGTGGTTAAGAGCACTTGCTGTTCTTGCAGAGGACCTGGATTCAGTTCCCAGCATCCACATGGTGACTCACAACCATCTGTAAGTCCAGTTCTAGAAATCTGATGTCTTCTTCTGGCCTCTGTGGGCGCCAAGTACACATGTGGTATACATACATACACACATACAGACAGGCAGGCAAGCACTCACATACATAGAATTTAAAAATAAATAAAAATAAAACTATTTTAAATCATTGATGAAGTTGGAGCCCTCCTGATGTAATTGTCTCTGGGACCTTCACAGCCACGGAGATGTGGCTTACTGAAGTGCCTCTCAAGGCAGTGACGTTGACAGTCATGATTAGCTGTCACAGGATCTAACATGACTTGGCTCACCAGTGCTCCTAACAGCCTGGAGAGACCAGGTAGGGAAGGAGTAGATGGGAGGGAAGCCACGAGACTGGAGTTGGATCTTGGCAGATGTGTCCCCCGATTAGATTGGCGGTTTGAAGAGAGGGAACCGATGGATGGCATTACTGGTCTCGCAACTTCCAAAGGTCAGGATGCCTCTGTGGTGAAACATCCTTGAAGCTAAGGTTAGGCTCTCTCACTGTATCATAAACCCAGGAACCAAGAGACGTTCCTGGAGCCGCTCTGGGATCTCCTGGGTTCTTCTGTGGAACTGCCTTTGGGTCCCCTCGTCTCAGTGAGGCAAATTATTAATCATTTTGTTTCCAAACGCTTTACTTTTTGTTTGTTTGCTTCTTTTTTGAGACACATGATCTTGGGCCAATGTGAAAACCACAGCTCTCCTTCAAACAGGATAAGAGTTAGTTTTTTTCTGGACCGGAATGTGAGTGACCCTGGCCTGGGAACACAGATTTAAGTTACCTTAAATTCCATGTTCCAAGCGGCAACAGTTTCACCAAGTTTTTATTGTAACAAAACAAAGAAAATCATAAATCAAGACATTTTCGTGTGTGTGTGTGTGTGTGTGTGTGTGTGTGTGTGTGTAAAACTGTGGGTAAGCAGGCTATAAGGTGGGGAACTCTCACCTGTGGGCCTCAG
Organism: Peromyscus leucopus; assembly: GCF_004664715.2. NCBI lineage: Eukaryota > Metazoa > Chordata > Mammalia > Rodentia > Cricetidae > Peromyscus > Peromyscus leucopus. The sequence goes on along the minus strand of NC_051071.1, from coordinate 60,870,299 downwards.
ATACTACCTCATGCATTCTTAGCTTGGGCTGCTGGAAGCGTGGGTCTGTTTGAACATTCCAAAATGATTTACCTAGCAGTCACAAGGTTGTTTGGTCAAGCACAGAGTCAGGCAGTAAGCGCCTATTTAGGGCCTACGACAGCTCAAGATCCCTAGCCTCTGGGTCTGTCATTTTAACCCTCTACAGTCAGTGAATTCCTAAGCAGCTGATCTATCTACCTCGTGCAATGTTTAACTAAGAACTTTAGTCAACACTTGTTCTGTATGTAGCCCAGGCTGGCCTGGAATTCACTATGTTGTGCAGTTTGATCTCAAATTCGCAATTCTCCTGTCTCAGTCTCTTAAGTGCTAGAGTTGCTGGTCTATTATTTTCTTGAGACAGCATCTCACTATGCTGATCTCTTGAGTTCAAAGGATCCTCCTGCCTCAGCTTCCCAAGCAGCACCACTACTCACAGACAAGACACTGTATTTTAAAAATACAGTGGAGTCTGGTGGTGATGGCACACACCTTCAATCCCAGTGCTTCAGAGGTGGGTGGATCTCTGAGTTAGAGGCCAGCCTGGTCTGCAGAGCAAGTTCCAGGATAGCCAGGACTACACAGAGAAACCCTGTCTTGAAAACACCAAAATAAATAAATAAATAGTTGACAATTAAGAAATACAATATCTTAAATTTTTTTTGCCATTTTATTACCATTGACTTGAATACGTTTATTTTTTGGTAAAATTACAAAAATGAATACCAATCATGACTATAGTTAAAAAATTCAGACTACCCAGTTCAATAGAAAAAGTTCCCTTTACTCAATCCCCTTACATTTCTCCCCCAAATGAAAGGTTGCAGAAGGCTCTTCCAAACTTCCTTCCTTGAGCACATGTATCCGTGTATACGCCACACAAGTCAGAACTTACTGACTTTTAAAAACTAACACCATTAAATTATGTGGGGTACTTGCTTTTCTCCCCAGCTTGGTAGCTTTGAAGCTCTTTCTATCTCATTAAAATAAAAACCACTGCATATATTCCCAAAATATGGATGTGCCATCATTTATTTAAAGGTTATTTGCGACTTTTTGTTTGTTTGTTTGTTTTTGCTATTATAAGCAACATTGCAGTGAGTATCTTTGTACATATCTTTGAATGAACAGGATTTTTTAAAACTTGCAACTTTCCCCACCAAGAATGAAGGATTTACACTAGCAGATATGGAAGGGAACATTGTATCCATGTGTGAGTGCTAAGTTAGCCCAGAAAATGTAACTGGGGAAACGGGAGGGCCTCACTAAGTCTTTTGGACCAAGAGCTAACCCGCGGAACCCCAGCACCATTTGGTTTTATTTAAGTATGCCAAGAGAGTCTTGTGCAAGGTTCGTGTTTGTTGATATACATAACCAGTCATCCAAGTATGGTAAACTGAGACACAATTTCAAGTTTGCTAGAAGACAGTATCACTTGCTTAACGTCTGTCCCCATCTGGTGTGTGGAATTCTTTCTTCTCAGGTTTCCTAAGGCTGGGAGAGGCTTGAAAGTCGATAGTGTATTTTTCCACTGTTGCCCTTTCAACAGGCTCTAGGATTTCCAACGGGTTCAGTTGTGAAACTTGTCTTCCTGATGAAATATTCTTTTCAATTTGTAGTTGTTTTGTGATCGTTGCCAAAGTCACACCACAGACACTGTACATGAAACAAAATTTACTTTCACTTTTTTGTGTGCCTGTTTTTGAGATAAAAGACATAAAATTTAAAAGTTGAAGGACAGGTCTTGGAGAGAAGACTCAGTAGACTACCATTTCAAGCCCCCAATGAGAGATGGCCTCTCATCTCACGATAGGCTCAAGGTCTATTGCATAATCTTTTGTTTGTTGGACAATCCTTGTGCTATGGCAACCTAAGGGTAGATTTGCTCTGAAACACTGAGAGATTATCAGAGTCTAGAGTTCAGACTATGCCCAAGGCAATGGGTAACTAACCTGACTGTACTTCAGAATAGTGGGAGCTTTCCACTAATACCACCATCACCATCAGCAAACATACCATGACCATCTCTACAATCACCACCAATGCCAACACAATCTACAACACCACCAACACCAACAATATCAATATCACCAACACTGTTAATACCACCAACACCAAAGGCAACAGCACCAACGCTAATACTACCACCAAAAATCACCACCAATACCTCCACTACCAAAAATCATCATTACTAACAACAATATCAACATAACCAGTACTACTCATACCAAAAACAGTGCTAATACCACTACTACCTTCACCAGCACCACCACTACTACCACCACAACCAACAACAACACAACCTCACAGCCTCTCTCAACATCTCCTAGACCATAGGTGCATTTGGTTGGAGTTTTGGCATGCTCATTCTTGATAATTTATTATAATAATGGAAACAAGTTACCATGGAGTTAGTAATAATCATAACAATGATGGGACATATAACTTACGTTGGTGGAGATCTCAATAATTATTATGATACCTTGGAAATCAGTGGTATGTTAACAGGTCAATTGCAGTAAACTAGTACAATTTTGTTGACATGCATGAATAAAACATGGTCTTTCTTTCATTCCCAAGGCCTATTCATCATCTTCGAGACATCTGTCAACAGCAGAAGCATCCCTCCATATCTGCTACCAACTTTTGAGCCCAAGCCATCTTTTGCTCTTTCTGGGTCTGACTTTTTTTGCTCCATTCAGTACATCCCTAGAATAACAGCTTAAGGGATTTCTTTCATATTTCACTTTGAAAGATCATAAACCATATCAAAAAGTTACAAGAATAGAGCAATACGCATATTTACCCTGTGTGTAGATTTTCTGATTTTACTAACTTTGTCATATCTCCTTATATTTATATGTGTAATTTGTTGTAACTGTTGACCCACTGGAGAGTATGCTGATGACAGCATGGCCCCTAACTCTTGAACACTTCAATTTGTGATTTCCTCAGAGGGCGTTTTCTTATGTCACCCCACAACACTATGATCAAGTTCAAGAAATCGGACATTGATTCAAAACTATTCTCCAACAAATAGTCCACATTCATATTTCATCAGTTGTTAAGAAACAGCATGTGTGATAATTTCTCTCATTCTAGGTGATGACCCTGGACATCTTGCTGTGTGTCTTCTGATTTCTTTAACCCCAGGCTTGCTTTGCCTTTTGGGTCAGGACTTTTGAAGCATGTAGACCAGTAACAGATGGCTGTTTCACTGGTGTTTGCTGGAGGATTCTCCAGGAGCAGCTCATTGACAGAACTCTCTGTCGGCATCTGTCAGAAGGCAGAGGGTCCTTTGAACAATGGGAGGCAGGTATGGTATTTCCTCCAAGCATCTTCTGCTCCAGGGGCATCTCACTGGGTTAATGTTCTGTGCCTTGGTCAATGAGGTTTTTTGTGTTTTTGTTTTGTTTTTTGTTTTTCGAGACAGGGTTTCTCTGTGTAGCTTTGTGCTTTTCCTGGAACTCACTCTGTAGCCCAGGCTGGCCTCGAACTCACAGAGATCCGCCTGGCTCTGCCTCCTGAGTGCTGGGTTTAAAGGAGTGCGCCACTACCACCCAGCCTCAATGAGGTTTCTACACATTGGCCCTGCTTCTGTCCTGCCTCCTTTTCCCTTTCACGATGTTCCGGCTGTTGTTGGCTTTGTCCAATTCTTCAACCAACTCAAGTATCTTCCCTAAAGGTGTCTCCAGTCTGCTCTGCTTCCCATTAGTTAGCCCGTTCATCTCAAGAGTTTAGCTATGGAGAGAGTAGGGAAGTGCCTGTAGGTGACTTTCATTTTTAACTTTTAGCTCCTGCTTCTCATAACTTCTTGACTTTTGGACAAGAAGCAGTGTGATGGTTACTCTGGATTGCCAATTGAATTGGGTCAAGAAACACCTAGGTTACTAAAGCACACCTCTGGTGTGTCCTTGAGGGACACATCCATTAAGTAGACTTGGGAAGCCACTCTGACTGTGGGCAGCACCATCCAATATGCTGGGCCTTCATGGATCAGAAGCGGGAGGATGGAAGTCCAGTAACACAGACCTACTCTCTCTCTGCCTCAGGGTCACATGAAGTAAGCTCCTTGGCTGTACCAAACCCTTCCCACCATAATGTTCTGCTTCACTTGCTCCAGAAATATTGGAAAGCAAATGACCAGGGGTTGAAACCTCTGAAGCTGGGAACTAAATGTATTTCCTCCTTCCAAATAGTGTCTCTCAGGTATTCGTCATAGCTACAATAACAAAATGATTACAGGCAGAGTGTGAGTACTTGACATATGTACAACCTAGTTTTGTTTTTTGTTTTAAATATTTTTCTTTCTTTCTTTCTTTCTTTCTTTCTTTCTTTCTTTCTTTCTTTCTTTCTTTCTTTCTTTCTTTCTTTCTTCCTTCCTTCCTTCCTTCCTTCCTTCCTTCCTTCCTTCCTTCCTTCCTTCCTTCCTTCCTTTCTTTCTTTCTTTCTTTCTTTCTTTTTTCTGAGACAGGGTGTCTCTGTGTAGCTTTGTGCCTTTCCTGAATCTTGCTCTGTAGACCAGGCTGGCCTCGCCCAGCCACAGCCTAGTTTTATGACAACTTGACAAAGTTAGAGTTATCTGAGAAGAGGGAAAGGCAGCTGAGAAAATTCCTTCGTCAGATTGTCCTCTAGGCAAGTCTGGGGGGTGTTGTCTTGACGAACGATTGAGGCGGGATGGCACAGGCGGCGGCACTCCTGGGCAGCTGCTTCTTCCAGGCTGGATAAGAGCAGGCTGAGCAAGCCATGAGGAGTGAATCAGTGAACACTGTTCCTCTGTGGTTTCTGCTGCGGCTCCCGCCTCCAGGTTCCTGCCCTGGCTTCCCTCGGTGACGGACTTCTAAGCTGTAAGGTGAAACAGACCCTTTCCTTCCTAACTTACTTTTGGTCATGGTGTTTTATAACATCAGTAGAAACCTAACTAAGACAATACACTAACTGCCACATGACTCCAGCAGGTGCTTGTCCTGTGTTTTCAGGTTTGTTTTTGTTTCTGTTTTTGGCAATAAGAGAATCTAAAAAATGTAGCTTTTCAAAAACTTTAAGGTATTTTGTTGTTATTCAAAATATTTTTGGTCTCTTAGGCATAGAAAGCAAGTGTGCTAATATTTATAAAGCTGGAGAAACGGATTAAATAATTCCACTTAGAGTACTTGGTAAAATGACGAGCTTCTATTGGTAACATGTACTGTAAAATCCTACTCTGGATTGAACACATGCTTCATAGAAGAAGCCCTGTTCCTGAGGCTCCAGGAGATGGATCTGTACAGGGGTGTCTCAGGGTGAAGCTGTTCACAAAGGCACAGCTTTCGAATCCAAGGATGCCCACAGTCAGTGTGCTGGCAGGCGAGTGTCTAGTGTCCTGGGTGGCTCCTACGTTCTGTGTACCTGTTCTCACACAGTTGGAGGGCATGAAGAAAGGAGAATTTTAGAATAGAAGAAGTGCAGGAAACTTGGCAAGATATTGCAGAGGTCCCTGTGCTCTTCACCCAGTTTCAGCTTTCAACATCCTCCATAGCGTCAATATGTCCATTTGTTAACACGGAGAAACCGATGTTGCCGTATTTTTACTATTAACTAAGCTGCATCCTTTATTTCCCACTCATGAGCCCGTTCTGCTGCTGATGCAATCCAGCAAACATCACTACATGTAGCGGTCATGTCTTCCTCATCTTGTCTAGTCTGAGACAGCTTTGCATTTCTTCCCTTTGTCTCGCTTTTGACAGTTTTGAGTATTATTTGGGGATTTTATGGAATGTCCTTCAGTTTGGGCTTGTCTATTTTTTGTTTTGTTTTGTTTCCTGATGAGACCAGGGTTGTGAATTTTGGAAATTCCTCGTAGGCAAGGTACTCTTCTCACGGCATCCAATCAGGAGGGCTTGCTATCAGCATGACATCATTGATGACAAGTTAATTGAGTCTGTAGCATTAGCTGGCCTGGTACTTGCTATATAGTCCAGGCTGGACTTGAACTCACAGAGATGTGCAGGCCTCTGCCTCCCAAGTGCTGGAATAAAAGGCATGTGCCATCACATCCTACAAAAGTTTCTATATTTCTTATTTTATGTTCAGTTTTTGCAAACAAATAATTAAGTCTGGCCTATAAGTAAGAATGGAGATAAACCAATAGCCTTAGTGGTTTTTAGTATATGTATTTATTTTATGATTTTAAACTTTAGTTTCTTTCTTTATTTTCAATTATTTTGGGATGGAGTGGTTACAGTTTTTTGAATCACGTTAGCCCCAGTCTGAATATCTCCTAATAGTGATAGCAAGTGCCTTAGTGTGATGTCACATGTCCTAGCTGGCTCACAGTGGTAAAGGATCTGCTGGGATGGAAACTCATTTATGTTGAAGATATTTTGGATTTGATGAAAAAAGACTATTCACTTACTTGTTTAATAAATGTGTATTTGTTGAGTATGTAGCATATACTCTGCAGTGCTGGGGAATCTGTGGATTGATAACCCATCTTCCAGCTTTGTGTGGAAGAATAAATAGAACCACAACCATTTATTAAGAATCTATTGCAAGCTGAACATGAGGCTAGGTGGTCTGTGCTCATCAATAAATCATTTTGATAGTTGTGCAAGTAAATCTTTACTATCTCTAGATTATTCTATGTTAAAATTGAATTGTAAATCTATATCTTATACCTGTGTAGTTTAAAAATCTCAAACAGCACCAAAAAATTTGTGGTGAAACACAGGCATTCATTGTTCTTAGAAATGCAGTAGCCCAGAAGAACCACCTCTATCTATTTTGGTCATTTATTATGGTGATTGCTTCTGCATTTATAAGTAATATAAATTATTTCAAAACCAAAATGTTATTCAAAAATTTTCAATGTATTTAGGGTAAAGTAAAGCAGATCCAAAACAGCACACAAAGTCAATGGCTGACACTGTGATTGAAGACCAAGAAACAGAATGCTGGCAGATCCTTCTAGAAGTCCCTCCATGTGTCCTTCCCTAGTCAAAAGCAACCACTCTCCTCACTTTCATAGCTATCACTTTCTTGGGTCTCTAAAAATATTTTTATTACCTAGTGCACATGGTTGAACACCATGGTTCAATTAATTTTCTTTTCCTTATAATTGATCTTTTTGTTACCTTTAAAAAAAATTTTTTTTATACAATCCATAGTCTGGACTTTCTTGGATGTGATATTGGAAGGAATCTGTCTTAGCTAGTGTTCTATTGCTGTGATGAAATACCATAACCAAGGCAACTTATAAAAGAAAGCATTTAATTGGGGGCTAGGTTACAGTTTCAGAGGGTAAATCCACAATCATCACAGTGGGAAGAAGGCAAATAGACCTGATGCTAGAGCAGTTGCTGAGAGCTTTACATCCTGATCTACAAGGAGAGAGAGAGAGAGAGAGAGAGAGAGAGAGAGAGAGAGAGAGAGAGAGAGGAAGAGAGGAAGAGAGAGATCTTGGTGAGGGCTTGTGAGATCACAAAACCCACTCCTAGTGACATTCCTCCTCCATCAAGGCCACATCTATTCCAAGAAGGCCACACCTCCTAATCCTTCCCAAACAGTTCCACTAACTAAGCAAACGTTTAAGTGTATTAGCCTCTGGGGTTCATTCTCACTCAAACCAGCACAGCATCTTTCATGTAGGCTTTGTCTGCAATGCCTAGAGTCCAGTGCTGGATGGACAGGCAAGTCAAGACACCACTCTCAGAAGCATGTTCTCACCTCTTTTTCTTCTGGAGAAAGATGCATTAACACATCAAGCAATTTGAAGGTAGGAAGAGGGAAGCTATACATAGGGTTGGTACTTGATAGGCAAGATTCTACTCAATACTTTGACCTTTAGCAGGCAGGAGACAAAATCTTTGCTGTCTGCATAGTTTTAAATAATAATAATAATAATAAAACCCGTTTAAAATAGCAGACATTGGCAGTAGGCACTCTGGTGTCTTGCCTTACTTTAAGACCTAGGCTTTCCGTAGAGTGGCTTTTTGACCACACTCTGAGTTGCGCCAGTGCCCTCTTCTGTAATGAGGGATGGTCACTGTCACAGGTTGTTGTGAGGATGAAATGAGAAGATTCCTCCAAAGTGCTCCGAGCAGTGACTGTTGGTGAGCAGGAAGCGAATACTCAGTATTTTATGCTATTAGTATTCGCTGCTGTGGGAAACAGAAATAATCAGCTTAAGGGTAATGGACACGCTTAAGATTTTCAACTCTTCTACTTGCTTTGTTCCTGGTAAATTTCCAGCTCTCATTCATGTGACAGGGATAAAATTAATTCATCCACAGCTGCTCTTTAATCTCTGGCTATTTTCTGGCTCTTTGGCAAATAAATTATCAGCCTTTAAACTAAATAATTAGTGCTAGCTTGAAAGAACTTGTACACATCTCCAAGGCCATGAACCAGGGAGCAAATTCTTTGTTTCCTGTGTTTATTCATAAACTTCAGGGTAACTACTGAAAACTCTGCTTTCCTCTAGGGCATCTCAGGAAGACAAAAAATAAACAATGCTAACAAATTAATGTTTGGCAGCAAAGAGGAAGCGGATGTTTTTCTATACATCTTTAAAACTTGTAAATTCTCTCTCTCTCTCTCTCTCTCTCTCTCTCTCTCTCTCTCTCTCTCTCTCTCTCTCCACACACACACACACACACACACACACACACACACACGTACAATTATGCTTTCTAATAAATAGGTAATTATATACTAGTAGTAAGTTCATCTGTAGCCTCCAGAACAATACATTCAAGTCCTGATTCCTGATACCCATGAGTGTGAAGTTGTTGCAAGAGGTAGACACAATTAAGTACCGGATCTCAAATGAGACCACTCAGCACTAATGGGAAATCCTGAATCAAAAGACTACTCTCCTTAGAAGGAAAAGGTAATTAACACAGAGCACAGGGCAAAGCCACAGGGCATGAACTAGATAGAGGGTAGAGTGATGTGCCGCGAGCCAAGAACTTGGGAAAAGATGGTGGCCACTGCCAGTGGTGAGGCCAGGTGAGGTGAGAAACAGAGATTGATTAGATTCCTGAGTCTTGAGAAGGAACCAGTCCTGGCAACCACGCCTAGGTCTCTGTCTTCCAGCGGAACAAAGAAGGCAAGTATTTGTTGTTTCAAGCTGTGGAATTTATGGTGATTTAGTGTGGTTGTCCTAGGACACCGATTGATCTCTCAGAGTAACTATTCAGTCCGAATGGTTTTTATCTGAAATTGAGGAAACTAGAGATTGGGCTAGACATTTTATATATGTTAGTAAAACCAGCACCCCCTTCTCTCTTATAAAGCACACCTTTTGTGTAGTTGGAATTAAACTTTAATTTTTAAAAATAAGAAATAAAAATAAAGTACTTTAAAAAAAACTTCAGAAAAAATGTCTTTAAAGTTTTGTGGAATGAGTGAATTCCTCTGTAGTGTTTCAGACATGTCGTGTGTGTGTGTGTGTGTGTGTGTGTGTGTGTGTGTGTGTGTGGTGTGTTGGGCATGTGCACCAGAGGAAGATTGAACCCAGGACCTTATAGTCTACCACTGAACCATCCCCCACTGATATGGATTCACAATATGCCCCCACAGTTGGGCATGGTTACGCACGCCTGGCGGGACCTAGTCACTTCTGCCTAGTCATTTCCAGGTCAAAACGTCTCCCGTGACCAGGACCCCGTGGCTTTGCATGGTTGCGTAAAGCACACAGCGCAACCATGTAATCTACGTGCATGTGTGGAATAGCCACATGGACCTGTGTGCGCAGGCGCAGCCCAGCCTATATAAGCCAGCGCCATGATTCCCGGCTCCATCTTTACTTACGTGTCCTTTCCACAGGCCTGTGCACTTCTGTCTCTCCTCCTTATCTTAATAAAACTCTTGTTAGTGGATTCTGTCGTGTTTCGTGACGTTTCCTCGCAGGGTAAGAGCGCTGCAAATAACCAACACCGCCCCCCCCCCCCAGGCTACTATATGACCATGTGTGTACCAAGTTTTTTTGTTGTTGTGTTTTGTTTTGTTTTGTTTTTTTTAAAGGGATGCACTTTCTGGCCATACGGCTCACGATATTTAGGGCTTAGAAATTTACTGTGACATTCATGAGACCCATGATGGGAGAAAGGAGGAGGGAGTATGTGGTAGGCAGTATGCTGGGAGGAGACACAGGAGTCAGGCAGCCAAGCAAAGCTATGGCCTTGCCCACACTTGGCTGTTGGCTACTCTGGACAGGTAAACCATCAGTGTCATCCAAAGGAGGAACATTAGAACGAGGCCAGGAAAGGACAGCGTGAAGTCTACACGGCATATTTTAAAAATGGTGTGTGGCAGTCACAGCGGGTGGGAGCCCCAAAGAGAGGTCCCCCTCTCCCCATCAAGGCCAGTTGGTACTGCTGTGTGGCCTCCCACTGCAGTGTGGTCAGGTCACCCAGGCCACACTCGTAGAGGAAATCCACTTTCCCTCTCCCAGAAGAATTTTACCTGTTCTACTTAGAGAGTTCCGGGCACCTCCTGGGGCTGCATAGTGAGACCGTCTTAAAAACAAATGAAAATCTTCCTGCGATCCCTAAGGAGGCTCCACATGGAGAGTGGCTCTTAGCTGATAGGCTAATGGCCCTGAAGGAAGCTGTCAATCAATAACTGGAGGATGACTAGAGTATCTCTAGGATTTCCCCCTCAGATGAGCCTCGGTCATCCACAGGGTAACCTGCTCTATAGCACACACCTTCTCTCCCTTATCCCTCTCACTTCAGAGGATGGCCTCTAAAATGATCGCATGCCTTGTAGTCCTTCTCTCAGGGACTCCTAAGACTCCATCCCGAGAAAGGCAGTAATGCTTTATCCTCCAACACTCTTGAGTAGAATCTGGCTGTTTCATAGCCCTACAGCCCACTCTTCCAGATCACATAACCGAGGACTTCATTTGCTGGACTTTATCTTACTGCCTCTGCCTCCCAGGTACTGAGATTAAGTCATAAACCACAGGCCCAGCCCTGTTTGCTGGACTTTAGAAATGGGAAATACCATCTTCCATGTCTCCCTTGAGGGGCGTACATAGGGCAAAGATGAAACGGGAAAGCGTCTTCATAAACTACCGAGCCCGTGGAAGTGTGGTGTGGTGTTATTATAACTATAAATTCCCCATGGTGCTGAAGGGTTTACTGTGTTTGTCTCCAGCCGGAAGACTGCCTTATGTTGGGTTCTTGAGAGTGAGTCTTTTTCACAGAGTGCCCTGGGCTTTTGTCATTTAGCAGAGCTTGGATTCTAATATCCGTAGTCTGTGACACAGGCAGGTTCCTTGACCACTTCCCTAGACACATTAGTCACCAGGCTTGGGTCAAGACCCAGCTCCACTGTCCATTCTCTCTTACTTCAGTGTGTTCGTCTTTAAAGTGTGGATCAAGATGGCTGTCTCAGCCTGGTGGCGGTGGTGGTGGCGGTTCACATTTTAAATCCCAGCGCTCCGGAGACAGAGCCAGGCGGATCTCTGTGAGTTTGAGGCCAGCCTGGTCTACAGAAAGAGTTCCAGGACAGCCAGGATTACACAGAGACCCTGTCTTGAAAAACAACAACAACAACAAAACAAACAAAAGACTGTCTCTCACAATGCCTCCAAGTATAATGTGTATTTAAGGATTTTATAAACTGTAAATTAAGAAGCTGCTTTGATTTTGATGAGGACTACACCAAATGATGGTTATCCCAGGGGTGACAGAGAATAATTGGAGGATTACCCAACACTGTCCTCTTTCTGGGAGCAGAGTAGAAAAGCATTACCCAGCCTCCTTTGGAGTCAGTAGGGATACTATCTCGAGTTCTCGCCCAAGGGTCAATTACATCAACATATTAGTTACCTTTGAATGATTTTAGCCAAAATACTAGAAAGAATAATGTAAGTCGGGAAGATTGACTTAGGCTCAGGGTTTCATTCAGCCTGCATCTTGATGGGGAAGGCATGCTGGACACTTTCCATCATGGATGACAGGAAGTAGAGACAATGAACAGCCCAGAAATGCCATATAACTTTCAAGGATTAGCCCCAGTGACCTACTTCCTTCAGCCAGGCCCCATCTCCAAAGTTTCTACAGCTTTCTAAAATACCAGCACCAGCTAGGGGCCAAACATTCAAAATATGAGCCTGTGGGCAACATTTTACATTAAACCACAACTGATGACCATGGCTAGCAGCAGGTGTAGCTGGAGTTTTCTCCAGTCCTGCTAGGGCCTGCAGCTGCTCAGACCAAGTAAACACACAGAGACTTATATTACTTATAAACTGTGTGGCCGTGACAGGCTTCTTACTATTTAGCTCTTATATCTTAAATTAACCCATTTCTATTAGTCTATAAGTTGCCATGTGGCATGTGGCTTACCAGTACGTTACATCTTGCTTTTCATGGTGGCAGCAGCTGGCAGTGTCTCCTGACTCAACCTTCCACTTCCCAGCATTCTCCTCTCTGTTTATCCCACCTATACTATACTTCCTGCCTGGCTACTGGCCAATCAGCATTTTATTTACCAATCAATCAGAGCAACACATTCACAGCATACAGAAAGACATCCCCAGCAAGCAGGCCCATGAATGCTCTGTCTGTTCTCCTTCCTCTGCTGCCAAAGCTCTCTGGATACCCCAAGACAAGTTGTAAGATCGTAGATCCATTAGGCTGCCTCCCCAACAGCCAGCAGAGCTGTCTATGAACAAGAGAAAAAAAAATCAACAACAATATTGGAATAAGCCCCTGAGATCAGGTTATTTGCCTTAATAATGAGTGTTTGAAAGAGTGGGTGACAATACTTATGTTTCTGTTTTGTTTCATTTTATTTTATTTTTAGCCCAGATAGAGAACCTGGATTAGTTGGGTAGAGAATGCTTGCTTTTCTTTCTTTTTTCCCCTTCTTTCTCTTTTTGGTGGACTAAAGATAGCATTCTTGCTCTATGTTATTTTAATTAGACAACAAGCCAAGGAACAATTTGATGTTCTTTTAACTTCATTTTCTAACAAACTGAGAAGTGGGATTTAAGGAATATAAATTCTTTGAAACTTCAGGAATACATGCTCTGGTATTAATCCTATTCCCAAATCTCATTATCCCATGGAGGAGCCTTCACAAGATTTACAGGGCCTTGAGCACTACTGGAAAAACTTTAAGTGAGATCCTGTATTTGGGAAGGGGGATTTCCTGGGGCTGTGTGATTTGTGGAATGTGGTCCCAGGTAAGCCTTCACGGCAGGAGTCTTTCATATGAATAGGGATTACTTCTCTTGACTGAGCCCTTTAGATGATCTGTCTGATCAGCTGCAAGGGGTGGGCTATCCATTTTAGAAACCAGGCTCACACTTGGAATGAAAGAAAAATACAAAACGAACCCTTATGCACTCCGTGAAAATAGGGCATTTTCGTTTTGGAGGTAGGCCAACACTTCGGGGCAGGACTCTAAATTGCTAGAGTAGCCTTGGAAAAACCAGAGCAGCTTTATGATAGCTGGGAATGTAAATGAAATGGCTGTAATGTATCAGGATTGATCCGAAACTCTACGGCATCATATGGTTTATTTTATACCCCAGTTTTAAAATGGATTCTGGGGTTTAGAAATAAGTGTTCTTTGGGTGAATCCAAATGGTAGACCCTGGGAGAATCACGTTTTACAAGGCAATCTGCTAGCCTCCTAATTGTAAACTCTTAAACCACATGTCCACCCTCAATTTGTAAACAGAGAGGCACAGCCTTCCCTGATGGAGTGGCATCCTTTTTCTGAGCTCCCAGTGCTCAGGGTCTGTTGTTTGCACATCTCTTCTAGAAAGCCTTCTGGTTGGCAGCTAGAGAGGAACCTGTTTTCCTTCAAATTGTTTCAATGGGGTGTCCTTTCTTGCTTACTATGTGATGGTAGCCACATTGGCTTAATAGCTGGGTTCCATCTTTGTGAGAGGCTGTAAATATAAACAAACTGAAGTGAAAAATGGAAAAGCCTATGGTGTGTCTGTTGTAGGCATGGTCCTCAGTCCATCACCGTACTGGAGAATGAGACCTAGTATGACGTCACTGGGGAGCAGTGGGACCCTAACGCCATCCACACCCCCATTTTTTACTTCCCAGTCATGATGTAAGCAGGTTTCTTTCTTTTCTTCTCTGTGAGCACATTTTCATGCATTGGGAAACATTTTCTAGCTGGAAAAGTGGTACAGAGTGTAACATGTTGCCTACCGGGCTTCGTCACAGAGTGTAACAGCAAGCACACTGGGCTGCCTTCTGAGCGAAGAGCAGAGCTCAGCAGGACTCCTGTGAAGTTTCTATTGATCTCCTTTACCAACATCCAGAGACAACCATGCTTCAGAATTTAGCACCTAGCATTCTCATGTGTTAAAAAAAATATACAAAATAAGTACCATACTCATTCGCGATCAACTCTTTCCTGAGCTTCGTGAAATTCACTCATGTTGATGTATATAGAAATAACTTATTTGCAATAACATGTAGAATAGTATTCTACTGGACAACTGTGTGTGATTCGTTAATTCTCCTGCAGATGACGTTTTGATTGCTTCTCATCTGACACTCACCACTAAGAGCTAAGTTACAATGTACAGTCTTGTCTTTGCACCTCTAGACAGGTACTTTAGGGTACATACCCAGAGGGAATTACTAGATTTCAGGCATCCTCTCTTTAAAGAATTATTTTTAAAAGACATTTATTTTTATGTGTTTGAGTGTTTTCCTGCATGTAGGTATGTATACTACATACATGCAGTGCCCATGGAGGCCAGAAGAGGGCGTCAGATCTCCTGGGACTGGAGCTGCAGATGGAGCCTCTGCAAGAGAGTAGTAGGTGCTCTTGATCACTGAGCCATAGCTCTAGGTTCCATCCTCCAAATATTAATTATTTTTAGTGTACAAAATAATAGTTTTCATTGTGTGATTTTCATACACACGTATATATATATCTACATTTCATACATACTTTTCATATATATATATGTATATATGCCAATAATTGTGCTTGGCTTACTTTTGTCATATATATCTCAAACATACTTTGCATGCATTCACCCACTCATAACCTCTCTTGTCTGCTCCTTTCCCTCCTGCTGGTCCCCTTTCCCCACCCTCAGATAGTCTCCCTTTGAGGTAAGCATTTTTTTCTGCTGCATGCTCCCTGCCAAGATTGGCTCAAAAGCAACTGGGCCAGTCAGCAATGGACTGCCACTTCCAGAACTGTGAGGAAGAATAAATAAACCTTGCTATAGTGATGCCCAGCAGACAGCTTGCTCGTTCACTGGAAGCCTAGGGCCCTGTTTCTAGCTCCAGCACTGTTTGATTCAAGGCTGTAATAACATCCCCACGATCTTTTCTCTTCCATAACATCAATCTTTTATTTCCTCTTTCCCTGACTCTAATTCTGTATCTCTATTATTACCACCCCCACCCCCACCCCCCGTTCAAAGCTCTTCCACTGTCTGAGATTTTAAATTCGTTAAGAACACAGGTTGTTTTTCCCATAGATTTTCCACTGAAGGTCCCATTGCGTTTCACTGGTCCTGATGAAAACATGTCCTTGTAGCTCAAACCAGTTACTGCGAGTGGGAATTTTGAACATCCAACTTGTCTGAGGTCACATGTGCTCTGTGAAGTCACTTTTGGGGAGGCAGTGTGCACCTGAGTCATATGGAGAGAACAGGGAGGGATGGATTTCCCAGAGAAAATGACAACAGCTATGTCTAGCAGAAGGAGGTGGAAGGACACTGGATGACCCAGACCAACAAACACCTGTTACCAATCTTAACCCTGTGCCCTCTGTTATGATCAAAGGAAACTTTTAATACCTTGAATGATAAAAGAGGACTCCACTATTCCTAACTGTGGAGTTCTATGATAAATTTTACCTTGAGTGTAAATCTAAAGCGTCTTGGGGGATGGATTTTCAGATAAAGAGAATGTTATTGAAAATGTATGTGTATACGCTGGGCCTTGACCAACAAGAGAAGGGAAGGTTGCTGATGTCCACAACTGGAGCATCAGTGTTTAACCTCAGCACTGACACGTGTCTCTGTGTCCAGTAGAGAATGCACAGACGTTCAAAGTTGGAATGTTGGGTCCCTAGTCTATCAGGCATTGGGACAGTGACACCTAGTCCAGACTCTCCAGGGTGGGGGATCACTCACTGTCACTGTCCCGGTGGGGTCACTGTGTTCATTCTTCTGAGATGGCTAAGATGTAGATACCCAAGTGTATAACAAGTGCTTTCTCACTTAGAGTGGGTGGCTCGGTTGTCCTGAAAACTGGTCTTGCTGTGTTTAAATGTAGGTCCTACGACATTCCCAGCAGAATGGAAGCATCACGAAAGCAAAGATTCCCCCCTCCCCCGTTCTTCCCTAGTGTGCCCTCAGAGTGGAAGGAGAGAGAATGTCCAATACAAAATAAGCAGCCTCACCTGACCCATCAGCTTCTCACCCCTCCTGGGTTTAAACCTGCTGGGTGTCATCCAGAGAACTCTCATTCCCAAGGACACAGAAAGAACTCTCTGGAGAGAATAATCACAGGGAGAGAGTGGCCCCACCTGCAGAAGCCTGATGTATCTGAATTCATCAGGGACAGCACACTGGAGGAAGTGACCTGAGCTGCCTCACTTGTACCCATACCTCCGGGACAGTGGTCCCCAAGGCCGAGGTGGCCCTACTGCCGAGGCTTAGAGCCCAGTGACAGCCATGGAGTATGGAGTTTTCTAGAACCCCCAGAATCCTACGATGCATAAGACTGTGTGATAGCTGGCCTGTCACCCCTGCCAAAGAACCCACCAGTCCATTGTGCAAAAGAGTATCTACCTTTTTCTTACTTTGTTTCTGAGCTAGTTCATGAGGCCTTTTACGATAGGTAGAGGTGTAAGATGATATCAAGAAAGGCTGCACAGATGCACACACACACACACACACACACACACACACACAAACTTAAACTCAGTCAGTATGGAATATGGGCTGCTATACTGGGCCACATCTCTTTCAACAGGCCCCTCCAAAGAGAGCTAAGGGCAGTGAGAGGATCTGCAGTGTCTGCAAGATAAAAGCCAGTCAGTTCTCCCAGCTCTCTTCTCTTTTTACACCATCCCCCTCAGTGATGGTTGTCATGGAATCCTTGTGAGGACTCCACTTCCGTAGATTGCCTCTCCTTGGGGGCATCTCCACAGCATACCAAGAAGATGTGTTAACTTTCCCTTCAGTGTTACTGCTGCGGATACATTCCCACGTTTTTAGAAATTCTGTCGTGGCCCCTGGCTTCTAACTCACCAGTCTATTGATTCCCCTAAAAAAGACTAAAGAGACAACAGGCATTGGTTTGAAAAACAAAAATATGAGAAAAATTTCATTGTGAGGGTTGACTTGAAAGCGTTCACACCCCAGGGGGAATATTGGCTTGGATGTCTGTTTTGCCACGGTGGCTATGTGGAGGCTCAGGCGTTATTCACACTCCGTAGGCACCGTGGGTTAGAACTTCCGATTCCCCTCAAGGAAGCAATCATGTGATTAAACAACTCGGGGGGGCTACCGCGTACTCTGTGAACTCACTGTGCGGATGTGGGAAAAGGAGCTTTTCTTCTGCAAGTCTGGGAGGATTCCTTTCTGATGTCTCCCAAATGTATCACTATGTCACCCCAATAGGTAGTGCAGTGTGGGTAAATTTGTCTTTTCTTGCTCCCAGCAAAGCTGAAGTTCGCCTCCTTGTTGAAAATGGGTATGGCAATGAGGAATTCTTAGTTTCCATCTTCTGTTACACCCACGGTCTAGAGAGAAAGGCCACCGAGACAGGATAGCATCCAGAGGAAAGACTCCACCCTGTGTGGGGAGTGCGGGGGTGAGAGGCCCCAGCTCCCGAGGCTCTGGATCTGGCTCACACCTGCTGCACCACTGTAGGCTGACAGACCACCGCTGAACTGTTTAACTCCGCGAGGCCACTGGCTTTACACTAAAAACGCGGAGTTAAAATAATAACCAACTCACAGGTGCTCTGGCAGGAAAACGACAGAAATGGCAAGATCAGAGCCTCGGGTCTGGCCCACAGTAAGTTATCAGTGCTGGTAATTATCAATGATGGTGACGGCGGAGATGGAAAAACCCAGATCAATAGGGAGACACTGAAGTCCGCTGGGATTGATTTCTGCCCAGATTCTGTTGCCAGCTTGTAATTACCAACAGAAAAAGAAAATAAGAGCTTCACACTTTGAAGCGAACAAGGAGGAACACTCGCTCTCCAGGCAACCCTTCAGGAGTTCAGGCATGCACGGCCACTGGGGGAGTCGGCTCTGAAGTACACTCACAAGTGGCCCGGTAAGAGGGCGTGAGTTCACAACTGGATGTCCTAGGCGGATTTCTCTGGGGTCAATACTTCCTTGAAAGATGCCAAGGAAGAGACAAGGACACAGAGGCTGAAATACCAAGATGGCATATGTGTTATACCATAGTATCTAAACTTGGTAATTTCAGATTAAAAAACACAAATGAGCTGGGTAGTGGTGGCACATGCCCTTAATCCCAGCACTCTGGAGGCAGAAGCAGGAAGATCTCTGAGTTCGAGGCCAGCCCGGTCTACAGAGCAAGTTCCAGGACAGCTAGGGCTGTACAGAGAAACCCTGTCTCAAAACCACCCATAAACAAACAAACAAATAGGGAGACCTTTGTCTAAGCAAAGCAAAACAAATATCAAGAATTCAGAAGACACCAATTGAACGGAGTTTGGGAAGAGAAGGCTGCGTGAGTCTGGCACCGGCACTCAGCACTTCGTACTGAGCTGGCTTTGGTCACAGTGAGTGAATTCAGTGGTGTGCAGGAACCCTCTCGGAAGCTTCCAAGTATTCTTTGGCTCCCTGGCATTCTCATACTCCCACAATCCTCTCACTTGGGTGTGGACTGAACTTGGCAACTTGGCTTCTCACGAACAGCGAGGCAAAGTGATGGCATGTCGCTTCTGGGATGGAGTTCCCCAAAGACAGGGATTTCTGTGTTACCCCTCTTCTCACTGGCCTGCTCTGAAGAAGACCAGATTTTTTTTAAAGCTGTTCTTCCAAGAGGCCTGTGTGGTAAGGAATTGAGGCAAGGCTATCAGCTAGCTGTCTGAATTGTGATCTTAGAAGCTGGCTTAGATGACTAACTTGTATTCCCCAACCAAGTTTTCAGTTGAGTCATGAGCCATGACCAGCAGCTTGATCTTGTCTTGTCAGACCCCCCGAGTCAGAAGCATCTGCATTTCTAATTCATGGAAGCTGAAATAATACAGGTTTTAAGTTGCTGTGTTATGGGGTAGATGATTATTCAGAATATATGATATTGATGGAAAGACAGAGTTGCATAGATTGAGATGAAGGGAGGGCGGGTCTGGTACCCATGTTTAAAGGTAATCTCTAAACTTGTTCATCTACCACCTGCGGACAGACTAATGCATCCGGCATCATTCCCTCACTCATTTCCTGCTCAGCATGCTCAGCTCCTCCCCTGCCAACTTCAGGACTGGGTCCAAATTTCCATTCTTGATTTAAAATGGTCTGTACCCCAACTGCCCATCCTCACTACCTCCCACCTGTCTCTATTTCTTCACACGAAGCTCCATTTCATCCCTATAATCTGCTGTCCATTTTTCTCAGTCCTTCTAAGAACCTTCCTCAAGGCATCTTCTAGTGAAAAGGCTTTCCTGCCGTTCTTAAAGCCACACTCGATTTAAAAATCTTTGTTCTGTTCTAGGTTTGGAAAATTCTCCATGTACTGGCTGGTTTTGTGTGTCAGTTTGACACAAGCTAAAGTCATCAGAGAGGGAAAAGCCTCAGCTGGAAAAAAAAAGTCTCTTTGAGACCCAGCTGTAAGGCATTTTCTCAATTAGTGATCAGTGGGGAAGAGCCCAGGCCATGGTGGGTGGTGCCATCCCTGGTCTGGTGGTCCTGTGTTCTCTAAGAAAAGGACTGATCAAGCCATGAAAAGTAAGCCAGTAAGCAGCGCCCCTCCATGGGCTCTGCGTCAGCTCCTGCCTCCAGGATCCTGCCCTGTTTGATTGAGTTCCTGTCCTTGATTGATTGCCTTTATGATGAACAGCCATGCTGAAGTGTAGGCCAGATAAACCCTTTCCTCCCTAACTTGCCTTTTGGTCATGGTGTTTCATCACAGCAATAGGAACCCCAACTAAGACATTCCTCCATTGCTTTTGACCAACCACTTTTTGTCTCCGAGTGTCACTGAATTAGGGAGTAAAGTGTGTGCTTTAGGAGCAAAAGAGCCTAGGAGAGGAGGAGCTACAGGTGGCCAAGATGTTAAATGGAGGGCAGGCTCAAAGGGAATCGAGTGCCTAAATGGTCTGATAATCATTGGTTACAATGTTAGAGTTTCTGGTTTGAGGGTCTTTTGTGGGCGCCATGGGCCCTGACCCCCGACTGTGAGTGGCTGCAGCCTCGCTTGCTGACCAGGTGTCCTCCCTATTCAGATTCCCTGCCGGTGTCCTTCTCACTTTAGGATCATTGGAGAGCTTACCGGAGGTTCTTTGTTCCTACATCCTGCTTGTGGTGTAAACAACTTAGGTGCATCCTGTATTTGGTGTAAACAACTTAGATGCAAGAATGCAGAACATTGGGTCTAGATTGTAGACCATTGGTAGCAAACTTCTGCCCTCAGGGGCTCCTCCATTTGTGTTGTAAGCCTGTATTTAAGGTTTCTTCCCTCTTTCAATAAACGGCATTCGACATCCAATCGTACGGATGACCCGCTGTCTCTTGTCTCTATTTTTTAATCCGCAGCCCTTTGCTCGGACATGGTGAACGGTTATCGGTAACGCGGGCGTTACCGCTACAGTCTTTGTATCTGCCCTCCTACTGGCTAGGGATGAATTGGTCTTCATCAGCAATGCATGAATCATCTATTGCTTATAACAGATTTCCCCAAATAGCTTGAAAATTCCTATCACTTCATAATTTCATTGAGTGAAGAACTGATACTTAGCTGAGGGGCTCTTGCTCTGATGTCCCCTAAGGTCTCCTTCAGGCTGTGAGTGGGGTTGCTGAGGGCTTGACTGGGAGACCTGTCCTAAACTCTTAGGTCACTGTTGGAAAGCAACAGAATAGTTTTTTTCCAAGCTGTGTCAGATGGCTGAGATTTCTGGGTGCTGGGGAGAGATCTCAGTTCCTCACACCACTTGTTTCTTCTTAGGGTGATCTACAACATGGCAGCTTGTTCCCCTAGCCTGACAGAAAGAGTAAGGGCACATGTGTGACACAGACAAGGTTTTGAGGGCAGGAGCACAAGAGAAGCCCCTTAAAGTGAAAGCCATCGTCGTTTTGTAACTCAGTTTCAAAAGTGAGACTCTTCATGTCTGTCACATTCTGTGACTTAGGAGAGAATTTCTGAATCCAGCCCCTGAAACGAAAGCATTGTGATTGGTTACCCAAGAGAATGGATACAGGAGGCAGCCATCACTGGGTTATCCTGAACTGGCTGCACTACAGAGTTCATGGACCCATGTAATGTATAGTGACTGTCAGTGAAGACTTGGAATGATGAGCAGGAAAGGGGAAGCTCTATCTTCACTTGCTGTAAAATCAGGACATGAGAAGGCTCTTCTTAGAATCCAGGGACCGCTTCTTCCTGGTTAGTTTTGGAAACCATCACTTGGTCTTATTTATTGTCAAACTGACCATTTTCAGCTGACTTCATAGCCTCCATCTGCCAAGAGAGTGTATGCTATGGTTACCCACATTGCATTAGTAGTTTGCAATCTTTTTTTTTTTTCTTTTACTGAAGCAGTACAGGTTTTCTTGTCTCTTCCATTTCCATTTATGCAAAGCTGATCACATTGTCACACAGTGTCACTTATGCATGACACTGAATCATCCATCAGGCCAACTATGATTACTGGCATTCTAAAATTCCCTTAAAGGCTGTGCCTGTACTTCATTGACAGTGACCACATGAGCAGTCTGGAATGCTGGAAAATGTAGGTGCCAATGTGTTTACTTTACTTACAGATTTTTTTAAAAGCATAAATATAGAACAGTATATCTCTTAGTAATGCCTTCTTTTGAACCCTTCTTTAAAAAAGACTTGTTTTATTTTTAGTTAGCTCTCTGTCTCTGTCTCTGTCTCTCTGTCTGTCTGTCTGTCTGTCTCACTCTCTCTCTGTGTGTGTGTGTGTGTGTGTGTGTGTGTGTGTGTGTGTTTGTGTGTGTGTGTACATGTGAGTACAGGTGCCTGAATATGCCAGAGGTGTTGAGTCCCCTGGAGGAGTTGCAGACAGTTATGAATTCTTAACCACTGAGACATCTTCCACCCGTCTTGAGCTTTTTATGGGATCACCAGTGCAACCCTAGAGTGTGACCTTTTGTAGTGCTGATGGCACCCCGTCATCTGCATGTGGCCATCAGAGGGGAAGAGAGAGGAGGTGCCTTTGAAGGTTAGTCTTGTATACACAAGGAAGGTCTGCCCCTTGCCCAGCATGGAGCACATACATGGGACAACATCCACTGAAGCCAAGGGAGGAAATCAATCAGAGGACCCATTCAAGTTTCAGAGAAAAGGTCACAAAATACCCGAGAAATAGAGGCGTAGCCACACAGGGGATGGCTGGACCTAACAGGCCGTTTGTAGAGGAGGCAAGGTGATTGGTGGGGAGGGTGGTCAATGCAAAATGTCACTGGCACCCTCTCCACCTTTCCATGCGCACGACTCAAGCCTGAAAGTGGGTGGTGAGTGACTGATAGCCCAGAGCTTAGAATTTCTTCCTGTGTCTGAAAGTCGGTCCAAATCAGGGTGCGGTACCATCTGTCAGCCCAGTCTTATGTGATCCTGAGAGAGAAATGTTCTGGCTAGGAGGAGCCATCTGCTTGCCAGATCCCCATTTAGAAACTAACTGGTGCTAGCCACAGAGAAACGGCACCATGGAGGGGAGAGTTCTGCGATCTCTCGGGGTATCTTGGTGATCTTCCACACAGAGGCGCATCAGAGAACATCCAGAAGGGGAGGGATGTGGCCCAGGGCCAGGTGGGTTTTGATCTAGGCTTGAGTGTCCCCACCTGGATGACTTCAATGTCTCTCATTGGTCCCAGGCACCAGAGAGTGACTTAGAAAATGTTGAAGAAAGCTCTCTGAAGGGTTAAAACACCAGTTTAAAGATGGCATTACCTACAACAACCTCTCTGGTGCTATCCTTGTAGGGATAATGTAATCAAGACGACTAATTGTGTCACTGGGTGGGATCTTTGAGGAACTCCGTATCCAAGAGCGTAATGTAGAAGTGGGTATGAGGTGGGTCCCTGCAAAATGAACTTAGAAATAAGATTTGCATGCAGGGGGTGAAATCGGGGTGGGGGGTTGCTTTTACCATCCTCAAATACAGGGGTGGGTTGTGTGAAGCAGGCATGGGCAAAGAGAGAAGTTGGACCAAGAGGCAGTGGTAAGAAGGTTGCTGCTGCATCCATGACAACGTCCCTCAGGACAATGTCCCTTCATGTGCACCCCACACTGAAGCAGGCTCAGTGGACTCTTAGCCCCTGACACCATCAGATGAGTCCTGGATGGAAGCTACCTCCAGAGAGGGAGTGGAGTTTGGTTGCACCAGGCACTGTTCGGCTCAGCCCAGTGCTTGCTTATTTCCTCAGGCCTCTCTTCCTGTTACACCGTAGGTTTCTCATTCCACCCTGGGAGGGACTTGACTGAGAGATCGCAGCATCTTAGACACGGTCTTCTACCTCCCTCTCCGTTCCTACTTGAACAAAGGAATGATACAAACCTTCGCAAGCCTCCTGCAGAGCAGTTACACATTTTCCATTTTCATCCAAGAACCCTTCAAATCTCCCGACTGAGCACTTGTTTGAGACAAAAGCGAGATCCAGTCGTTAATTCTTTTCTTCTCGTTGCTTGTTGATTTCCTTGTCTGGTTTAGCATGTCCTTCCAGGTTTATTTCACTCTCAACGTGTCTTTTGAGTAGGAACGCATTGAAGCCTTTCAGACATCATGGGTATTGCTTATTCCACGATGCTTACAGGACATGCTTGCAGACCTTCCTAGTGATAGCAGTTATGTATACAGTTTCAGCATCATTTTAGAGCATTTTCATTTGTTTGGAACACCCACTACCTGTCAAGCCGAGGACTGGACTGGAGAAGAGAAAATGTAGCTTGATCGTTCAATAAAAAAGCGCTTGCATTTTATTGTGCAGGAAACAGATACACTGCTCGGAGGGAGGAGGTCTTTCGTGTATTCCCCTCAGCTTATCTTTAAGGCCAGTTGTTGCTTTTAAATGCCCTGGAAAGTTCTTTGAACCTAAAGACATATAGTTCCAAAGTGATCGGACCCAATAACCATGGTCTAGAACTTTTAAAATTTTGAGCCAAAAATAAAGCTTTGCTTTTCCCAATAAATAAATAAAATAAAGCTTTATTTTTCCCCAATATCTTAGGTGTTTTGATAGAGTGATGGAAAACTGATTAACAGCCTTGGCTAGTTTTGGAAAACTCAATCTGCTGTCATCTGCTAAATAGATCTCTGGTGTATTTACTTTTAAAAATAATTTCATACTGTGCATGCATGTGCTTCTATGTGTGGGTATGTGCATGTGAGTGCAGGTTTCCATGGAGACCAGAGGTGTCAGATCCCTTGGAGCTGGAATTACAGGCAGTTGTGAGCCGCTTGACATGGGTGCTGGGAACCGAACCCATGGCCTCCGTAAGAACAGTACGTGACATCATCTTCAGCACGGATTCATTCTTTCAGCCCCCATCTCTGCTATTATAATGATAGCATTATTGTAACGGGCTGATTTTACGTTAACCCTTGACAAAGTATGTGAATGACGACAGGCAGGCTTTAGACTGCATTTTCTTCATGTTAGTATAAACATGCTCTGACAACACACTCACTTGTGTGTGGATGCTTCTCACTTGGAGAAGTTGTTGCACAAGGCTCAGGGAAGCAGTGGAAGAACAGCCAGAAAGAACGAAAGAGTTGGCGGCAGGCAGGCTAGGCTGGTGGCGGAATAGGACTCAACTTTTGGAAACAATGCAGCATATACACCGGCGCTCACAAGATCTCCACAGGGTTGTGCTCAGCAGCGTCCTGTCACGCAGTGATGTGGAGCTTGTGAGTTTTCTTCCTTCCTGAGGATTTTTACAGTAAATAGATATTGGGGGAGGGAGGGAGGGACACTAGTGACATGCCTACGTTCCTGTAAGCAACTCTAACATAACTCAATGGGTCAAAAAAGAAACAAACAAACAAAAAACCAAACAAAAACACAAGCAGGGAAAGAAGGAAGGCATGAGAGCAGCATGGAGGAGCAGTTAGGAGGAGGAAGGGGGTCAGCAGGGGTGAGAGGGAGAGGAGAGCAAAGGGGAGAATGTGATGCATTATACACAGATGTAAAAACGCTGTGGTGAAATCCATCTGATAGCTAAAACTGATATTTAGCTAAAGAAGAACAGCGGTGAGAATCGGGACCTCGGTTGCCATGGTTACAGCGGACTCCAGCACCAGGAGTTCTATCCCCCTTCTCTTTGGGATGAGAGAACATGAGGTTGGCTGGTAAAGACCCTGGCCAGGGTTTGCTTTTCTGTCTAGCTCAGAACAGTGCTGTCTTCTAGGAGTTTCTGCCGTGACGAGAATGCCTTATGCCTGTGCTGAGCTGGGCCACATGTGGCTCCCGAGGACTTAGCTAATGTGACTGGAGGAATGAACGTCTTCACTCCTGGTGTAATTATATTTGGGTTTGAAAGCATCTGCGTGGCTAGCGGCTGCCTTATTGACCAGCTCTGCTCCAGAGTTTCAGCTTTGGCAATCTTGTCTCAGGTTGCAAGGCCAATCACTGCTTTCTTCCTTCAGTGCAAGAAACAAAACCACAAAGGTTTGTTTGTGTGTGTCTGTGTGTGTGTGTGTGTGTGTGTGTGTGTGTGTGTGTG
This sequence comes from Peromyscus leucopus, assembly GCF_004664715.2. Classification (NCBI taxonomy): domain Eukaryota; kingdom Metazoa; phylum Chordata; class Mammalia; order Rodentia; family Cricetidae; genus Peromyscus; species Peromyscus leucopus. Next base: position 60,844,402 of record NC_051071.1, on the reverse strand, counting down.
TCCCTCCCACCAGAACATTCCTTTACTTCCCAGGACAGCTCTTAATTGCTGGTTTCAGTAACTCTCCCTCTTCTGTCTTCATTCCGTTTCTGGCTGTTGCAGGGCTGGTCTTGATATAGAATGCTTTTTGTTTCCACTTTGTTTTCTGTCTAGAAAACTAGTTCCTTGTGTCTAACCTTCATGGCGCAGACAAGCATAATGACCTCTGCCGAGAGCTTGTGGACGCTGTGGAAGTCAGTTGCCACCTTCACACGCTTTAATTAACCGTCTTGTAAACACGCCCGTTGATTGTGTGCGTTGAGGCCCTTTAATCTGTTGTCTGCAGTTCCCTTGTTTAACCCCAGTTGGAATGCACTTGTTTTTCTGTGGCTTTTGGAGAGTATAATGAGGCTTGTCTTTTTCATAGTTTGCGAAGGGGGGGGGGGGAACTGGCCATCTTAACTTTATTGACAAGAGTAGGTAGTAGCTTACGACCTGGTTTGACCTGACTTGAGACAAAAACAAACATGTTTTCTTCTCTAAGCCTCAGAGGTGTTGACTGGCAGAGTAAAGGGGGCATGGCTGTGGTTCAGGAGCATTTACATTTGAAAGAAACACTGTATTTTCACACACACACACACACACACACACACACACACACACACACAAAGGAGTGTGAAACTGGAACCCTGGGAGTCTTGAGAATCTAGGCTTTGTTTCTGTTTTTTTTTCTTCCCCTTGGGGGATGTGGGTTGAGACAAGATTTCTTCCTGTAGCCCTAGCTGTCTTAGAACTTGCTCTGTAAACTAGACTGGCCTGAAACTCACTGAGATCCGTCTGCCTCTGCCTCCAGAGTGCTGGGATTAAAGGCGTGCGCCACCCCTGCCTGACAAGAATCTAAGTTTTCTAACAAGGTCACTTAGAGTGTTCCAAGAGAAGCTGTAGTCTGACTGGAGTGTTTATTTTATATTCCTATTTCTCTTGAACAATTTACTTTGTGTGTGTGTGTGTGTGTGTGTGTGTGTGTGTGTGTGTGTGTGTCTGAGTGTGTTCAGGAACCTTTGGAGGTGAGAGGGAGCATTGGGTTCCCTGGAACTGGAATTACAGACTATGGTGAGATGTCATGTGGGTGCCTAGGTCCTCTGCAAGAGCAATAAGTGCTCTTAACCACTGAGCTGTTTCTCTACCCCTTTTATTTATCTATCTATCTATTTATCTATTTATCTATCTATCTATTTATTTATTTATTTATTTATTTATTTATTTATTTATTTATTTATTTATTTATTTATTTATTTATTTTTCCATAGAGGGAATTTCTGTATAACAATCCTGGCTGTCCTGGAACTTGTTTGTAGAAAGACTGGCCTCAAACATATAGAGATCTGTCTGCCTCTGTTTCCTGAGTGCTGGGATTAAAGGTGTGTGCCACCACCACCTGGCCCCTTTATTTATTTTTAAGACAGTTCACTCTATAGCCCAGGATGGCCTAGAACTAATATGTTAGCCCAGACTAGACTCAAACTCATGGCAGTACTCCTGCCTCAGTCTCCCAAGTGTTGTGGGCTGACAGGAGTGATCGACCACTGTGTGCTCTAAGGAGATTTGTAGGGAACACCCTAAAGATAAGGACATCGCCGCGGCACCAAGGCTGGAGTTAACGCAGCCAGCAGAGTAGCACTGTGTGAGTGTGTGTATGGGGGATGTTTGCACACGACCGATAATTTATCTTCCTTGCTCACTCTTGAAGCACCATTACTTACTCTATTTATTTACCATGGGTTCAGTGCCGTTTATGAGTCAGGCATTGTGTCAATGAAGAGAACAGACTCCTGTAATTTTAGCATAGAGTTGGGGCTGGAGAGAAAGACGACACATAAAAGGCAATAGAGAAATAAACTGTAATGTATTGGTAAATGATATATGTGCATAAATCAGGGTCCTCTAGAGCAACAGAACTGATAAGATGAATATATTAATATATATAACGCCTTACGGTAAAACATCCTGTAATTAGGCCTTGAAGTATAAGACACCTGGTAACCACACCTTTGACCAAAACATCCTATTACGCAGGCTTGCAGGTCAAAACAAGCTCGGACTCTCTGACCTTGAGTCAAGATGGAATAAGGCCTCACTATGGAGTGTCTGTGGGCCCCCACAGTCTGGCACAAAGGAAACTCAGAAAACATGAGCTGAATGATTAAGCAAGCGAACTCTGACTGTCCTACTCAGCACACACGCTCTTCGGGTGAGCTGATGTAGAGATGTGGGATCCTGCTTCCTCTCGGGGAGATCTAGAAACCTGATAATCTTTCTGCAACAAATATTCCAGCCAAAAGGATTTTCATACATCTCAAGCGCTAATTAAAAGGCAACAATATCGCCAGATGTTCAACCAAAGTTTTAGTGATGTATTTTTAAAGTTTGAATGGAACATTCATTCACGCATGATCATTATCTCTACCTGGCACTTTCAAGGTCTGCAGTAGGACAGACAGCCTGCACAATGTGTGTCTCTCCCTAAAGGACTGAACAGTCCACACACGGGGCACTGGAGCAGGGGAGGGCTGCAGAGGTAAGTGAGAGATGACAAACTTCTTAGCTTCATGATTTTGCCTGGGGCTGGCCCTGTGGGAGGGTTTCAGTACTGAATGCTCTCCATGGCTCTAAAATTACTTAATTTCATAGTCACTTTACAATACCCATATTAAGACTTGAGGTACAATAAAAGTAGAACATTTTCGTGTAAGGTCCCCCAGAGTAAAACACAAATGCATACAAAAAGCTTCATAGTGCTGGAAACTGAAGTTCTCGTGTTAGAGTCAAGTGGATTGAGTTCAGAGTGCTTACAGCTGATCAGAACAACTTATTATTATCCAAAACATTTCGGAAAATGAATCTGACTAGTATGAGTCAGTAACTCCCAAGATGGCCCCCAAAGAGACTTGCTTCTGGTAGTGACATTTCTGCATAATTCTCTTCTGTGGACAGAAGAGACATCTGAAGGACAGTCACCGACTGTCACTTACAAAAGAGCACATAAAGTACATGACACAGATCTTGGCTTTCTTAGGGCAATTGCTTTGAGGGAAGTCCTATCATATCTGAGCAGTCCACGGTCCATTGTAGATGTCCAAGAAAGCCATTCTGTGGACTTGCTTATGACCAGCTCCCATCCCAATTCTATCAGGGGCACCCATCCAACAATCTTCTCATTATCATGAAGAAATATTTTTTTTTTTTTTGGAGACAAGGTCATACTTTGTAGCCCTGGCTATCCTAGAACTCATTATATAGACCAGGCTGGCCTCAAACACATAGAGCTCTCCTTTCCTGTGCTTCCCTGAGTGCTGGGATTAAAGGCACTTGCTACTACACCCAGGGAGAAATAACCTTTTTTGGTATCATAAGACTCCACAGGTTCAGGAGGTGTGTGCCAGGAACCAGGAGCCAAGAGCTAACATGTATTTCCCAATTTACCACAACTGCTTATGCTACTGTCGTAAAGAAGGAAGCAGCACCATCAGCACAGACCTAGGCATTTGGGCCTTCCCACAGTGCAAGAATTCCTCAAAACCAGTAGATTCATAGGCTACATCAGTTTCTCTGGCTTTACTTCGTGGAACATCACTGGTTCCACTTGGTGTCAGGGCATGGCCCTCAAAAGTTCTCTATTCCAGTCCAATCTTAATCGCTGACATCTTAACCTGCGACAGTCTTGGCACTCAAATCATGTGTCACCCTTTAGGCACTTCTATCAGGCCAGAGAGAGAGAGAGAGAGAGAGAGAGAGAGAGAGAGAGAGAGAGAGAGAAAGAGAGAGAGAGAGTACTTCAGAGCATTTTCTCAGTTAGGGCTCTCTCCTCTTAGATCACTCTAACTTGTGTCAAGCTGATATAAAACTAGCCAGCACAGAAATGAAAATTTATTATTTCCCCCTTTTTATATCTTAATTAGAAAAATAGTGTATCTTTTGGCATCTTTTGATGACATGTAATAAATGTCCATATGTGTGCGGCACAGCGATAAGTTGATTCCACTTATACAATGTGTAATGAACAGAGTAGAGTAATTAACTTTCCCATATTCTTAAGCATCTGTTAGTTCTTTGTGTTGGGGACCTTCAAACTCCCCTATCCCTGATAGCCACAAAATATTATAAAGTATTAAATAGCCGTGAACTACTACAAACATCCTAGTATGATGCAGAATACTAGAGATTCCTTCTTTCTCTTTACAGAATGTCTTATTTTTAATGGGCATGGATGTTTTGCCAGTATGCATGTACATATACTACAAGCATGCCTGGTGCCTGAAGAAGTCAGAAGAGAGGGCATCCCATCTCCTGGAACTGGAGTTATAGTTGGTTGTTAGCTGCTGTGTGGGTGCTGGGAATTGAACCTGGTTCCTCTGCAGCAAGTGCTCTCAACTGCTGAGCCATCTCTCCAGCCCCTAGCTTACTTCTCTTATCTGACTGTTTGAGGGCACGGCTATAACTTTTATCCACACATCCTTCCCACATAGAATGCCCACCATGTGTAAAACACCATGTTTAGAATCTATGGAGCAAAACAGGTGTTTAAAGATTAACTGAGGGGGTGAGTGCTGTATCCCAAGAAACAGTGGCCACGCTGTGAGTCATAGATTAAAAAGAGAGAGAGGGGTGAAGGCTGTATTGGAGGCCAGGCATGCCCTGCACAGCAGGCAGATTTAATTCATGCTGGGTAATGGATGCTTCTTGGTAATAGTCCATACACACAGGGACAGAGACCTGCTTTTATTCTGCTTGGAATTTCTATGCCAATGTAAGAGTCTATCTCCTGCCTCAGGATTCACTAAGCGCTGACAGGGTTCATGCTAGAAGGATGAGAATATTTGCCTAGCAAGTTAAGATGGGAAACCATTACACAACATGATCAATGTGTCTGGGGGACTCAGGATACAGACATGAACAAGATGAAATCACCACCTCTGGTGAGTTTTTACATGATGATTGTGAATAAAATTATTTTAGAAAAGAGTTATATGCTGCAGTGTTGGACAGACAGCAGACAGTATCTTTTAGAATCTATCAGGTAAAAAGGTGGTGTGACATTATATTTATGAGCCCACAAGACAAGAGCAGGTAAATGCGTGGAGAGCGGCTCGAGTTCTTTCAAACAACAACCAGCCACGGCACTGGCAGGGTTGGGGAGCTGGAGGCTCAGGACTCACTTGGTGGCTTTTCCCTAGAATTCAAGGAAAGATGGAGAGAAGGGAGAAGGCTGCGTCCATGCTGGGCTTCTTGGCGATGCGTCCACTCTCAGACTTCTCATTTAACTCCAGCAGCCTCCAGTAGCCCCCCCTTTTGTCAGTCCTCCCCCGCATTGTTCCCCCTCCCTCGCTCCTGGTTCCATTTCAGAGCATGGTGGCCAAGTGCATGCTCAGGGTGGCACTCAAACACTTGCCGCCCCCAAAGAAGCATTTTTAAATGTATTTGTTTATGATTTGTGTGGCAGTTTGAATGGAAATGGCCTCGATAGGCTCATAGGAAGTGGCACTATTAGAGATGTGGCCTTGTTGGAGGAAGTGTGTCACAGGTTTCAGAAGCTCAAGCCGGGCCCACTTGGAGGAAATGTGTCACTCTCTCTTCCTGCTGCCTGAGGATCTGGATGTAGAACTCTCAGATACTTCTTGTGTACCATGTTGGCCTTCATGCCACCATGCTTCCCATCATGATGACAATGGACTAAACCTCTGAACTGTAAGCCAGCCCCAATTAAATGTTTTCTTTTATAAGAGTTGCAGTGGTTATGGTGTCTCTTCACAGCAATAGAAACCCTAATTAAGGCAATTTATTATCAATAAATGCTTATCTATATGCCTATTTTTATACAGCTATGTGTAATTGAAGGCACAGTAAAACACACACACACACACACACACACACACACACACACACACACCAAAATGGCCACTCCATGAATGGCTGGAAAGTTTTTACTGTAGGAGAGAGAGAGAGAGAGAGAGAGAGAGAGAGAGAGAGAGAGAGAGAACATCCAGAGGCATCTGGAAGAGTCCAAAGCAGAGAGAAAAAGAAGACTGGATGTGGCCAGGGCTCTCTGTGAGAGAAATAAGAATAGCAAGAGAGAGTTGTAGAATATTATTTTAAGGTGTTACTTTTGTTTGTGTTGCATTTGTTTAACTCTGTGAAGCTGTGTTACTGTGCCTGTCTAAAACACCCGACGGTCTAATAAAGAACTGAACGGCCAATAGAAAGGCAGGAGAAAGGATAGGCGGTGCTGGCAGGTAGAGAGAATTAATAGAAGGAGAAATCTGGGAAGAGAAAGGAGAAGTAGCCAGAGAAGGAAAAGGGCTTTTGAGGCCAGCCACCCAGCTACGCAGCAAGCCACGATTTACAGAAGTAAGAGGTAAGAAGTAAGAAGTAAGAAAAGCCCAGAGACAAAAGGTAGATGGGATAATTTAAGCTAAGGAAAGCTGGCAAGAAACAAGCCAAGCTAAAGCCAGGCATTTATAATTAAGAATAAGCCTCCATGTGTGATTTATTTGGGAGCTGGGTGGCAGGCCCCCCAAAAGAGCAAAAACAAACAACAATAAGAGAAAGAATAGCGAGACTAGCAAGAATGGGGGGGGGGAGCTGGGGAGCTGGGGGGAACCTTGCCATTGTAAAGAGAGGAAGAAGAGAGCTGTAATCTGGAACAGCTTGGGAGCTGGTACAGAGGAGTGGGGGAGGTGAGAAGGGCCAGGAGGCTAGGGTGGACTCTGAAACTCCTAACAAATATGTGTGAACAGGGATGAAGGAGCCTGGAGGCCAGCCTGAGCTTTGATGTGCAACCAGAAGGTATATACCAAGGGGAGGGACCCTTTCTGGCAGGCAGAAACCCTGAGAAATTCTGGCTGTAGGCTTTAGCCGTAGGTCTATAGTTCAGCTTGAGCTGAGCCAAGAGAGTCGATTCTGGACCTCCGCATGGGCACTGTCTTTTGGAGTTGGGGGAATCGGGGTTTCCTCTGGACCTGACATCATACACCTGGAGTCCTAAAGAGGTCGTAAGTGAGAAAAGTTTGAGAAGCCATGGTGACATCAGTCAGTTGGTGCTGCTCCATTATGGCGGCCCTAGCTAACTCATACTATAGATGAAGCGCTTCAGGTGGAGCTTGGAATCACTGTTCCCTGCAGAGCGCTAAATGAATTATATACAGGAGAGGCGGTGTTAGTTATGCCCCTCGTGGCTGGTCGCCGCCCGCAGCGACCATGCCGTCGGAGCAGCGTGCTGATTAAAAGAATCATAGCCATGGTTACCTTTTTAGAGCTTTATTGGGGCGGGGGAGAGGGGAGAAAGAGAGAGAGAGAGAGAGAGAGAGAGAGAGAGAGAGAGAGAGAGAGAGAGAGAGAGAGAGAGAGAGAAACAGAGATAGAGAGACACAAAAGGGGCGGGGGGGGGGGGGAGGGAGAGAGGGGAGCCGATGGGAGGAAGGAGCAGAGAGGAGAGGGGACAGAGAGCCCACAAAGGGCTCACCCTCTTTTTAGGCTGGGAAGCTGGCGAAGGCTGATGACATAATTAAGGATCAAATCCTTACAGGCGGGACCTGTCCTAAGTTGTCAGTGAATGCCAGCCCTTATTTTTAGAGCAAAAGCTCAGAACAGCAAACACGATTACCATAGATTCCTTTACAGAAAGGGAACCCACAACCAGAGGGAGTCTTGGCTGTTAAAATGTGTAAGGACAGCCTAAGATGTGTCTGTGGAGTTGTTTGTGAGAAACCCTCACTCTCAGGGGTCACCACCAAGACAGAAACAGCCCTTGGGGTATGTTAGGGGCATCAACAAATCCTCACTGGGCAACTGTGCCCATAACAGATCCCAAAGGCTGCCCAGAACGGTGTGAAACACCACCCAAGAGGAACACTGATGTGAGTGGCAGGGGACAGGCTTGGGGACACAAATTGGTGTCCCTGTTAATCTGCTTCTCCAGGGCACCCTGCTTGACCTTAGCTTTGTGAAGGAAACTGCTGTGGGTTTTTGTTTGTTTGTTTTTTTCTGGAACATCTAACAGCCACTTGGAATCTCAAAGCTGTGTTTGTTTTGGCCAGTTGTTGTCAAGAAAGAGCAACTTGCCTGATGTACCCTACTTTGTCCTTAGCTAACACACTGTGATTACAGCCTGCTTCTCCCATCAAACCCTGTTTTTTTTAGTACTGGGACAAAAGCGCTCACTGTTCTCAGGAAGCCTGCTGATACTGTGCATAGCACTCCCGGCTCATCAAGCTTCAGGGTTCCCTGAGATGGTACAGGGTAGCCTCTTCCACCACACTCCACAGACACGGCTTTTGCCAGTGTCCCTGTAGGTCACTGTTTAAGAACTTTGATGGTGCCATTAGCATTATTGGGAGAGGATCTGAGAAGGGGATATGGAGTTGAAAGTTCATGATTTTGAAATAGCAACCTTCAAACAAAAGCACACCAGCTCATTGTGTTCTAATTGTGTGAAACGTCTCTCCCGAGTGCCCTCTGGAGTAGAGATGTCTGTTGCAGTGTGTTCTGAAGATTCTGTAAGGTTCTGTGCGGACCCATTGTTTGACTCTGCACAGTCTTCCCAGTTGCTTGTAGCCACGGAGCACACAAAATGTGGCCAGTGCGAGCTCCAATGTGTAGCAAATGCAAAGAGCGAATGCCCAACACCTACGATGGAAAAACGTTGCTGCTTGGTGAAATAATAGTATATATTTGGTATATGTGTTAAATAGGAAAGCATCATTTCATCTGTTCTTCCCTTCCTTCTATTTCTTTTCTCTTCTTCTTTCTTCAGATTTTATTTGCTGGGTGTGTGTGTGGGGATACTCATGGACCACCATGGTATGCTTGTGGGGGTCAGAGAACAGCTTCCAGGCCTCAGTTCTCTCCTCCCATCACGTGGGACGCAGAGGCTGAACTCAGTCTCAGTGGTACGCACCTTTGCCTTTGATGGCCCCACTTGTCCTGTCTCTTTGGACATAAAACATTTTCCTAGGTAGCCAATGTAAAATGCCACCGCTGACTCGCAGTCCGGGCTCCCGCAGTCTGGGCTCCCGCTGTGTTTCTACGGTGCAGTGTCGTCCACTTCAGTTTTACAAATGTGTCTCCTTAAAAGGTAGTTGGTTCTTGTTTCTTTTCTAACGGTGGAGAAAGATAATTATTACGTGCAGCAGGTAAGGAGGGCACAGGAAATATTTAAACACAACGCACTCCCACCCTTTGAACAAAGGACCCGGGAGGGTTTTGTTAGGGAAATTTACAAAGATCACGTAGGAAAGCACTTTAGGGGAATGTATGTTTCTGAACATGCTTAGTTAAGAGGTAAGTTCCTGAGCATGGTCAGTGTAAGGTCATACTTCAGGAAAAAAAAGATGGATGACATGATTTAGAAATGCTTAGCTTGGGGTTCTGAACGCATGTTTGAAGGTTAAAATGGCAGGAAGACTTTGGGGTGTACTCAGCTTGCATCACAAAGGTGGTGAACAGGAATGTTCCCAGGTTCCCCCGACTTCCTTGTAACGAGGGCAGAAGGAACACTTCTTGGATGGGCACAGCTTTCTCAGAGGAGTTTTTGTGCCATTCAACATGCAGACATGCTGTGAGTAAGCCTTTCTTCCTCTGCCCCCGCCTCAAGTTTGATGACTTCATCCAGGAGTAGCCAGCAGAATCTCTGGTAGTTCCAGCAACAAGGCTTGTGATGTATATTTCATCAATTGATTGATTGAGATAGGGTCTCCCTGTGTAGTCCATAATTTGACATGTAGAACAGGCTGGCCTCGAACTCACAGCTATCTGCCTGCCTCTGTCTCTTGAATGCTGGAATTAAAATATGTACCCTGCCCTTTGAAAATGTGTTTTCCAACTAAAAGTTTAATTCTGCCTTCCAAAATGGCAACCAATAGCTCATATTCAGGTATCTTATCTCTCCTCAGTTGCTTTTAGTGCTTAAAAACTTTACACTTTTCTACCAATATTAAACTTGTATAATTGAGACTCTGCCCCTGTGAGCCTGTTCCTGTTTAAACCAGGGCTGGCTATGATAAGTGTACAGAAGGTCCTTCTGGCTTTAGGTTTTTAGAATGTTTTTTTTTTTCTTAATTTGAGGCCTAGAAAGAGTAGAAAAAGCTAGATCAATCTAGGAGATTTTTGGCAGATGAAAAGTGATAGAATCTTTTAAATCAATCCTGTTCCTGTTGATCTAGAAGCCTGGAGTCCAGACATCAGACATTGGGCAGGCAAGGCGGCTCAGTGCTGCCTCCCACTGGCCAAATGGGGAGCAGCAGTGTATGGAGGAGGTGGCCGGCATGGTCCTCTTGTTCTGACCAGAGCTAGTTAGGATAATAGCAGTTTGGACAGCAGTTACAAAGTGTGGTTAAGTGGGGACCACAACAGTTACTTGAGAGGTTTCCCTCCATAGCCCTGGCTAAGGGTCTAACTCTTGATTCAAATGGGAGTTATCCTCACCATCCTGGAGAGCAGCTGCACCAAGGATGTTCGTGGACTAGGCTGGGGAGGCCGTGTGTGTCCTCGGTAAGAGCAGCCGGAGTTCTTAAGCACTGGTTCATCTCTCCAGCCTATTACAAAGCATTCATTACAGAAGATGAGCCAACTTTCTGAGTAAAACCCAAATGATCCACAGTAGAAACAGAAGGGGCATGAGACTTGTCCTGCCCATATGCTATGCAGTGTATTTATGAGAGAGATAATCTGAGGGAAGTCACGGAAGTGGTACTCTAGACAAACACTAAGACGCCCCGATGGGTCTGTACAACCACGCCCAGACTCACACACTCCGGTGCCTACCCCTACCTATCCTCCCAGATGCACCACTCAACTCCCCCCCCCCCCCCCCGGTCTTCTGTAACACACACATAATCTACATTATGAAAATGTACACATGCACACACATAACACACATCCACATCCACCCACACCGTTTATTGTAAGCAAGGGACTCACTTGTGTTACTTCAAGTAAAGAAGGACTATACTTGGAATACAGATATATTTGGAAATGATGGAAACAGGCTCTCAGACCTGCTCTCTGAGCTTTCAGGAGTGGGAAGGAAGCCACCAGACGTCCACAGAAGAGGAAGGTCCCCTCAACGCAGGGGATATCAGAGTCCAGAATGAATGCTGGGACCTGGACAGCCACTGAGTAACCTCACTGGCCTGGACCACAGTCATTTTGCTCCCTGGGCCTCCTCTGGTCTTCATCTCATGGTCAACTGTTATGGACTGCATCTCTCCTTACCTCAAACCTGCTCTAATCCCGCCGTTCCCATCGTGTTTTTATGTATTTTGACATCTGCCCTCTCACGCCTCCCGCTGACTCTAGTTCCATGGTTTCAGCTTTCCTCGACCATGTATCCTCTCTCTGACGGCCTGCATTTTCTCTGTGACCCTTTTCGATTGCTGCCAGGCACAGCATCTCTCCTTACCCGTGTACTTCTCATTCTGGACACTGTCCCCTTCACTTCCTGAGGAGCAGATTCTGGGGACTTAACCCCCACCACTACCACAGGGCAGACTTCTCACCCAGCCACCCGATGCTCTTTCTAAGTTGAAGGAGTCTGTCCAAGCGCCAGCATGTGCATAGGATCACAAGACACAGCACGTGAGGTCATGGGGCAGAAGCAGAGAGAAAGACTCTGAGTACAACCCTCTATGTGGGGCCGATGGCTGTGCGAGATTCTAAACCACTTCCTGTCCCACACACATCTTCATGCTACCCCAACCCCTACCTCCAGTGCTATTCTCTTGTTGATGGCCTTCTTGGCCCAAGACCACGTTTTATAGGTTGCCACCTGCCTTACTAGACTGCTTTTCTCTTTAATAGAGAGTAAAAAAGAGGTGGGGAGAGAGCTGGTATTTTGCTTCTTTGATTAGAAATAAGTTAGATGTCTATAGAGATGTACAACTTCACGTGCCCTCGGTGGCAAATGCAACTTGCCGTGACTCACCCTGCAGAAGAACTTTGCAGGGAAGCAAAGGCGTTTGGACGGGCTGGAGAGGCGGTTCACTCAGTGTCTCAGTTGGGGTTTCTATTACTGTGATAAAACACCGTGGGCAAAAGTAACTTTAGGAGGACAAGGTTTGTTCCACTTTACATCATGTAGTCCATCACCCAGGGTAGTCATAGCAGAAACCTGGGGGCAGGAATTGATGCAGGGACCATGGAAGAGTGCTGCTTATTGGCATGCTCTTTGTGGCTTGCTCATCCTGACTTTTTAGAGAACTCAGGACCACCAGGCCAAGATGAGCTGGGTCCTCTCACATCGATCATCAGTTAAGAAAATGTATCACAGGCTTTCCCACAGGCCAGTGTAGTGGGGCAGTGTCCTCAATTGAGGTTCCTTCCTCTCTAATGACTCTGGCTTGTGTCAAATGGACGTAAAACCAGCCAGCACAGTCAATAAAATGCTTCCCATTAAAGTACCAGGATCAGAGTCCAGAACACCCCCCCTCCCCCGCCCCCCACTGCTGTGGGATGGTCTATATGTCAAATTGCTCTGATTGGTCAATAAATAAAACACTGATTGGCCAGTGGCCAGGCAGGAAGTAGGTGGGACAAGGAGAGAGGAGAATTCTGGGAAGTGGAAGGCTGAGGCAGAGAGACACTGCCAGCCACCGCCATGGCCAGCAGCATGTGAAGACGCTGGTAAGCCACCAGCCATGTGGCAAGGTATAGATTTATGGAAATGGATTAATTTAAGCTATAAGAACAGTTAGCAAGAAGCCTGCCACGGCCATACAGTTTGTAAGCAATATAAGACTCTGTGTTTACTTGGTTGGGTCTGAGCAGCTGTGGGACTGGCCGGTGACAAAGATTTATCCTGACTGTGGGCAAGGCAGGAAAACTCTAGCTACAAACCGCATCCATGTAAAAAGCTGGACACTGATACGCAACTATAACCCAATTGCTAGAGGCAGAGGGAGATGGTTATCCTGGGGTTTCCTGGCCAGCAGGTGTAATTAAATCATTGAGCTCCAGGTTCATTGAGAGACTTTGTTTTAGAAAATAAGATGGAGAGTGAAAGAGGAAGACATGTGTCAGTCTCTGGCCCCAACATGCACACAGACAAACATGTATACAACACACACACATAATTGAAAATAACATTAGGCATCTGTCATCTGTCATTTTCTAGTTACTAATTTTGGTTCTCTTACTGTCCCAGGACAAGACCATCTCGGGGGCCACTCCGCTTCTCCAGTTTTTAATTTGGTCCATTTGTGCACATCTAATATCCTCTGCAACTTCAATGGTCCATCCTCTTCAAATAGCTGTTTGTGACTTGTGCTATTCAGAATCTTCTCACAGTGTAATTGCTTCCTACATACTCCAGCACTCTGTTTCCCATGGTCTTTGCACAAACTAGCATCAGGTAATTCTGGATCTGATTGGTCTGATTGATGAAATCTGAGAGCAATGACCTTGAAAGAACATGGCTTCTATTTCTTCCTCACCACATGCTCTTGTTTCACGAATGTGGACAGCTAAACTCTTCCTCAAAGTTCCGTGTCTGTCTCCTGTGTGGAGATGGCAACCTTTACTGTATTTCAACCCCTGGTTTTGTTTCCTTGAAAAATCCTGGGTTTCCACTAAGTCCTTCTATACTAAGAACACTGTTCTAGGAAGGACAGGTTTGTGATGATGGGGACAGATGGGGTTTTTATGGTGATTCAATAAGTTATAAGGAATTCATGGATGCATAAGGGATCAAAAAAACCCCATAAGTTTAGTTTTCCCTTGTACAAAGTCTGCAGAGTAGGAACCCATGTTCATCAGCTTTTCATCACGGTGACCACTTAAGGGAGGCAAGATATTATTGCTCATGAATGTGGAGGTTTCAGCCCATCATACATAGTAAGGAAGGCAAGAAGCTCATATCATGGTGGCCAGGAAGAGAGAGGGGACCATGTCAAGATAGAGACTCTAAGAATATGCCTCTGGAGACTCATGTCCTTCAGCTAGGGCCAACCCCCTAAATTTTCTAGAATCTCCCAAAGTAGTACCAGTATTTAGGGACTGACTTAGTTAGGGTTTCTATTGCTGTGACAAAACATCAAGTTTGGAGGAAAGGGTTTATTATTCAGTTTACACTTCCACATTACTATTCATCACCCAAGGAAGTCAGGACAGGAACTCAAGATGGGCAGGAACCTGGAGGCAGGAGTTGGTCCAAAGGCCATGGAAGAGTGCTTATTACTGTCTTGATTGAAAATGACCCCCATAGGCCCATAGAGAGTGACACTATTAGGAAGTGTGGCCTTGTTGGAGTAGGTGTGTCACTTGGGGTTGGCTTTCAGGGCTCATATGCTCAAGTCATGCCCAGTGTGGCATTCTCTTCCTGCTGCCTGCAGATCCTGATGTGGAACTCTTAGCTCCTTCTCCAGAACCACATCTGCCTGCATGCCTCCATGCTTCCTGCCATGATGATAATGGACTAAATGTCTGAACTGTAAGCCAGCACCAATTAAATGTTTTCCTTTATAAGAGTTACCATGGTTGTAATGTCTCTTCACAGCAATTAGAAACCCCAAGAAAGCATCCAACTATGATTTCAAAGAGTGCAAGATTTTCCCCACTTTGATAGGCTGGGGACTGGCTGGGCAAGAGCAACCAGAGAACTCATTGTTCTGGTTTCTATTCTGTTTCTGTGATAAAATTTTCTGACAAAAAGAAACTTGGGGAGAAAGCATCTATTTGGCTCAGAATTCCAGATTATAGCTGATCATTGCAGGGAAGTCAATGCAGGAACCAGAAGCAGCTGGTCACATCCACAGTCAAGAGCAAAGAGAGAGAGTGCACCACACCTATTGCTCAGCTTGTTTTCAATAGTAGACTTTCATACAACTCGGGACCCAAACCCAGGGAATCACATCAGGAACTTCTAGGCTGGGTCTTCCCACATCAATGAACATAATTGAGACAACCTTGCCCCGACATACTCACCTGATATAGACGTCCCTCACTGAGACTCATCCCGGATGAGTCTAGATTGTGCCAAGTTCACACAATCATTCATCGCATCAGCGGTCTTCCCTGGCTTTGAATTCTGTTCACGACACTGTTTACCGAGCAAGTGAGTGGGACACTTGGCTGCCGTAGATTGCTTTTAGAGAAATAGCACTCTGACTTAGACCCCTAGAACTCCAGTCCAGGATTTGGAAGCACATCAGGGCAGGTGCCAGATATCCCCAACTTTAGTTAATCATCTGGGCCCAATGATAACTGTAGCTCATATTGCTAGCCTTTTGCTAACCTAAAGATATGACACATTTAAAGAGAATTTAAGATGGAAGCTCTACCCATGACAGAAAATTGCAGGCTTGTGCTAATGGACTAAATAACAAGTCCGAGTTTCCTGGCCCCCAGTGATGTCAGTCAGCGATGGTCCCTTTCAGGAGGTCTGGCTGGGGAGCTGCAGTTTCAATCTCCTGCTCCATCATGCTGTGCTTCCTGCACCAGACTTTGTGAATCGAGTCAGGCTGCAGCTGGTTTCCAGACTCCATGGTTCTTTATGAAATAGCAACCCCGCATTTGGGGATGCGTAAAGTAGAGGATCTGATTCTGTCTCAGTATCGGGAGAGTCTCACCTGCTAGAGTGGCAAGACTTCCCTCAGACATCCCCCAAATGGTCTGCTGCATGATCTGATCCAACTGTTGGTTCTTTCAAGACTTTCTTTCGGGGGCAGGGCAGATGGGTCATTTGGCAAAGAGCCTGCGGCCCAAGCATGAGGATCTGAGCTTGGCTGTCCAGCATCCACTTAAAAAAAGCCACATGTGATTGTACACACCTGTAAATCTAGCAACGGAAAGGTAGAGACAGGAGAATCCTTGGCTGGCTAGCTAGTCTTCATCAGTGAACTCCAGGTTGAGTGAGAATCCCTGTCTCAAAGATTGAAATGTTAATTAAAATTAAAACAGAGTGGTAGGAGAAGATGCTCCATGATATCTGGCCTCCACATGTGCACACTCATATGAACACACACACACACACACACACACACACACACACACACATAGACATGGGCACATACATAGGTACATATATGAACACACACATGAGCATACATACTTAGGAACATACACAGGCATGCACATGAACAGATACATAGACACACACATGAACATACACACATGTAAAAAAAAAAGACTTTCCACTTACTTAAATAAAAAGGCAGCTCTGGAACACGAAGCTACACAGTGCCTACTTTTTAGTAGGTGGAATCAAGTTCACGCCTCGAGTCTCTAAGCTTTAAGGTAGGAGGAAACAAAGGGAGTTTGAAATATCAGCTCTGAATCATGAAGAGGAAGATGACTTTGCTGTTTCAACAAACAAACAAACAAACAAACCATTGTTCTGTGACTTCAAACAAAATCTCAATTGTCTTTATTTCTAGAGGGAAATACAGAAAGCCAACAGCAAGATTCTTCTCTGTTTGCCAGCAAGCTGTGACTGTTAGAAGCGGCATAAAAATCTTGGAATATAAAGATGCAGATGATGTCTGCTAAACAGAGAGAGGGAGCAGAATTTTCATACATACTAAATGAATGTATGAATAAAAGAAGTGTGAGTGAAATGAGGTAGATGCCCAGGGGGCAAGCAATCTTTCTAGCTGGGATTGGGGTTTAACTATGCTGAGGTATAAAAGCCAGATAATATTAAATACTATCATTAGGCACCCTTGGTTTGTCTCTTGACATTATTGTTTATACTTTCAATATTTCATATTAAATATTTATTCTGATATTCCCTATATTATGCATTCAGATAATACCTTTGTAGTCCTTGGTTCATTTTATTTTCTGTTTTGATGCTGGAGATTGAACCTGGGGCCTCATACAAGCTGTAATCACTCTGTATGAAGCTACATCTCCAGCCTCCTTTGGCTCATTTTTTGAAGAAGTTGAATTAAGTGGAGCACTAGAGGGTGAGTGGTTATGAGAGGGAGTCAGGGTGTGAGGGGAGAGGCAGCAAACAGGAGGCTGATTCCTTTACACAGTGAGCTGTGCAGAAGATGAGAACCAAGGCAGTGGGGAGCCTGAGCCAGGGCTGGAGCTAGGCTTGGTGAAGGAGGGATGGTCTTCACGAGACTGAGCCAGTTAACTGTTCTGCAGATGATCTTGGGCAAAATGGGCTAAAAAGGACAGTAGAGAGTTCTGCTGGGAGAGTGTAACCACCAAAGGTGACAAGAAGAATAGTTAGAAACACATGTATAAGTTGGATTTAGAGCCTAGAGTTGGCGAGAAGGCTTTGGGTGCTATCGGTGTGTGCTGTGCATGGTAGGTGCCAGAGTAGGTCACTGGGCTGGGTATGGAGATCACCCTGGGTGGGTGGATGAGGCAGGGGAGTGGGACAAAGGAATACAAGCATTAAGGGTGCAGGCACAGAAGAGAAAGCCAGACAAGGATGCTAAGAGATGGTTGCAGAGCATGGATAAAACAGCAGAAGAGTGTAAGAACAATTAGCATGCCACTGAATGAATGCTCTTGACTTTCCTGCGCTATAGGATTTGATGTCATAACAGTAATGTTGTTACGAAGCTGCTGTGATGCTCATTTTACAGATGAGGGAAACGGGCTTAGGAAGAACACCTTACCTTGATGGAGAAGGGGTGTCATTCTCTTCAGCGGGCTCGCCACTGACATGTCTATGTTCCATTGAATAACCACCCACCTTCGCTCATGCAAGCAATTGTAATTAAATCCAGTGGGTCACACTTGTTGGGGAGAAAAAGGGTATTAGCAGGAGAGGAAGGAGATGAGAGGAAGTAATGGGAACGAAAATGACTAAAATTTATCATATATACTCATGGAGCTGTCATAAATAAAACATCTCATTTTTTTCTAATTTATTTTATGTGTATGGGTGTTGTACCTGCAGAAGTCAGAAGAAGGTGTCCTGTCTTCTGGGACTGGAGTTACAGATGGTTGTGAGCTGCCAAGTGGGTGCTAGGAATCAAGCCTGTGTCCTCTGGAAGAGCAACCAGTGCTCTTAACTGCTAAGCTATCTCTCAAGCCCCAGAATGTGTGTGTGTGTGTGTGTGTGTGTGTGTGTGTGTGTGTGTGTGTGTGTGTGTGTGTGGTGACTTACCAATAGTCACTCTGTTAGCTTGCCTGTCTACTGGGCCTTTGTTCTTACCTGACACTGACTTACTCTCCTGGCATCTTGGAAACCAAATGGAGGATGGAGTTTAAGGAGTAAGGGAAGGTAGGGTGATATCAATGGTGAGGGAACTGCTCTGTGTCTAAGGCAACCCCAGTGCAGGACCTGGCTAAAGGGGTGGAAACATAAGGACCCCCAACATGAAAAGACTCCAAGAAAAGCTGCAGTTTGGGGAGAAACTTAAAGAAAGCTGAATTCCAGAATAGTTCAGTACAAAAGAGAGAGCAGGCCCGTGGGAGGTCCAATGCACCCAAGCCTTTGACCACTGAAAACGTGGAGACACAATGATTTCCAGATTCTAGTATTGGGATATATCATAGCTGAGTTTACCAATGTCTTTAAACTTAGAGTTTTTTTTTTTTTTTAAATTAGTCTCCTAATTCCCAAAATCATATCCCACGCCCTGCTCTCAACATCAAAATGGTAGAATGTATGTGCATAGCAGCTGCTCTGCTAAACACCTTGTCGTGGTTGGTTTTCTGTGGCTGTGATAATATACCACAACCAAAGAGATTTACAGAAGGAAGACTTGTCTTCACTTTCAGTTCCAGAGGGAGAGTCCTAATACCTAGGGAGGCCTAGCAGCAGGAGGCTGGGGCAGGAAGCTGAGGTGATCACATCTTCAACCCTGAATGCGAAGCAGGGAGAGTGCACTGGAAGGAGAGCAAGGCTACAGACTCTCAAAGGTCACCCCAGTGACGTACTTCCTCCTCCAGCAAGGATGCATCACCTCTCCAAACAGCACCATCATCCGGGGATCAGGTCTTTAAATACCTGAGCTGATGGGGGACATTCATCATTCAAACCATCACATACATTGAAAGTTAGAATTTCTGAATAGATCTTTCACCTCTCAGCCAATAGTAAGTATTACTAGTTATTGAGCATATATATATATATATGCTATCCATATAACCAACCATTATATATAAATAGAATATTATATAACTGTAGCTAGAGTTTTCCTGCCTTGCCCACAGTCAGGACAAATCTTTGTCACCCACCAGTCCCACAGCCGCTCAGACCCAACCAAGTAAACATAGAGACTTATATTGCTTACAAACTGTATGGCCGTGGCAGGCTTCTTGCTAACTGTTTTTATAGCTTAAATTAATCCATTTCCATAAATCTGTACCTTGCCACGTGGCTCGTGGCTTACCGGCGTCTTCACATGCTCCTTGTCCTGTCAGCGGCTGGCAGTGACTCCTTCTGCCTTCCTGTTCTTTCTTTTCTCCTTTCTGTTAGTCCCGCCTATACTTCCTGCCTGGCCACTGGCCAATCAGTGTTTTATTTATTGACCACTCAGAGCAACACATTTGCCATACAGAACATCCCACAGCATATAACCATTTTTATTAATCTTTTAATGTGATATTTAGTGTTCATGTGTGTGTGCTCTTGTGCCAAGGTTTGGAGGTCAGAGAACACTTGCTGGATTTGGTCCTCTCTTCGCACCAAGAAGTCCTGAGGATGGAGCTCAGGTTGTCAGGTTTGGTGGCCAACACTTCTACACACGGAGACACCTCAGCCCTGTAAACATTTTGAAGACACATCAACCCTAAATATAGGGCTGACTTTTTAGCTTCTTTCACAAGTGAAGTCCATGTGGCTACAGAGTTCGGCTCTCAGTCCTGCACCTTCAGGGTGGAGGACGTGTGTATTAGGGTCTCCTGCAAACCCAGGGATGCGCTCAGGTCTCCCAAGAGTTTCTCTAGAGTTTGGTACTTAGGGTGTTTAGGGGAGACTTTGCCACCAATCATTATAATCTACATGGGTCTGAAGAGTGCAGTTTGTTCTCACTTCTTTCATGAATCTCAGACTTGACCCAATCCACAGATGACTTCATCTTAAAGTTCTCCATGATTCCTACTTTAAAAATGCTATTGTAAAACATACTTTGCATGCAAGAGAGCTCAAAGCATATCTATAAAATGTTAAAGAATAATATATGTCATATACTTATCCACAACCTAGGCCAGGAAATAGATTTACTTTGTTGTTTGCTTATTTTCGAGACAGGCTTTCTTTGTGTAACAGCCTTGGCCCTCCTGGAATTTGCCCTGTAGATCAGGTTGGCCTTGAACTCACAGAGATCCACCTGTGTGCACCCTGCCTCCTGAGTGCTGGGATTAATGGAATTGCCATCACTGCCCAGGAAATAATCCCCACTCAAAACCCAGAAGTTCTCAGTGTGGTCCCTAATGGCCTCACATTCTATTCAATCTGGAGATGTCCACACCCCAACTTCTGTGTTAATGAGAACTTTGATTTTTTTGTTTGTTTGTTTGTTTTCGAGACAGGGTTTCTCTGTGTAGCTTTGTACCTTTCCTGGATCTCACTCTGTAGACCAGGCTGGCCTCGAACTCACAAAGATCCGCCTGGCTCTGCCTCCTGAGTGCTGGGGATTTTTTCTTTTAATAGCCTTGTCACCTTTGAATGAATCTCTAAACAACCCATGTTCTTTGACACGTTCTTTGCCTGGGGCTCTTCTTCCTGCTCTTCTTCGACCCACAATTATGCACAGAGCTTCAGTATATGCCCTCCTGATCCACTAGTCAGCTGAAGATGCCTTTCCAACCCTGCAGTCACGGAAGGCAGTGTTTTGCTAAAGGTCACAGAGAGGCCAGGCTCATCAGTGTGTGTGTGGGGGGAGTGGAGGGGGAACTTAATGATGGGTGCTGGATATTTTAAGTATTTGCTGCTATTAGAAAAACATTATTCTTCTGAACCTTTCATAACTCCTCATATTTGTGAGGTAAGGGGAAGCAGAGCAAGATGGCCATGGGAAGCAGGGTAGTGAGTGTGCCAGCTGCTGGTCGCACCTGGCATCTTACTTCTTGTTCTCACCATGACTCAGTCTAATGAGCTATTTCCAGAGACCAACGCCTCCACCCGTCTCCTTTAAAAATCACAAACACTGGTGTAGACCAGAGTTCTTAAATGCTATCTAAGCTAAGATTGTTTCCACTCCCTCCATCTTTCCCCTAGTCCATCTAGCACTCCTTCCAGGATTCTGTGGGAGGACCACCTCTATGCCAACTGGAACACAGCTGTAGGCTGCTCAGGCTGAGTGGGCAGATGTGGTTGATTCTGGCCTCTTCCCACTCCCAGCTCAAGGCCCATTGGTCTTGTTTGTGGTTTGCAATCACTGCCGTTTCCAAGAGCAACAAGGTGTAGCCGAGCGGGACCACACCCGGTCAAGATCTGTTTGCATTTCTACTGCCAGTTGGCTGATAATCGGGTTCTTTCAGTGACCAGTGCCCTCTGGTTCCTCCTGCCAGGGTTCCCTCCTGCTAAATGGAATTGTTTGGCTTACGGCTGCTTTTGTACATATTTAAGTTTGGGTTAAAGGTGTCTCCATCAGTAGTGAGCTGCAACCTTGATGTGGAAACAGACTGAGACCGATTTGCCTGGAATCCGTGGCTGCCTCTTAGGCATTCATAAATGTGATACTGCTTCGTTACCTGGAATCCTAAGGGAGGTCATTTTAATTCAGAACCCACATTCTTTCCGTTAAAATCTCTACCGGCACTGCACCCAGAGACCCCTTCAGTCTCCTCAAAGACAGTCTGCTCTAGACACTGGAACAGCGCCGTGTTCGTTCACCGCGGCTGCTGGAACAAGCCGTCACCAATTTAACTGCTTTTACCAACATGCTTGTCCTCCTTCCGTTCTGGAGTTCAGAAGCCCAAATCCAGATGTTTATTGACCCACATTCTTTCTGGATGCTTCCAGGGAGGCTCTGTTTCCTTGCCATTCTCAGCTTCTAGAAGCAGTAGACATTGTTGGCTTGTGGTCCTTTCTTTACCTCCTTCCTGCCTCTTCCTTTTGTTATTATGTACACCTCTCTGTCTGACCTTCATGCCTCCCTCTAACATGGACTTTGTGACTGCAGTGGGTTAGACTGGATTACCCAGGCCAATGCCCCCATCCAAGGGCCTTCATGGAATCACAGTTGTCCTTTTGCTATATTCCCAGGTCATAGGAGTTAGAACATGGATGTCTTTGGTGTTGGCTATGGGGATATTATTCTGCCTATCACACCAAAAACTTCCCGGTTCTCCAGGCCTGCCATGTAGCAGTATGATGACCAGATGGCTGCTCTGAGCTTCACATACTGCTGCATCTGCCAGCTAGATTAAAATTTATACAGCTGGCTGACAGGGAGCATCCCCTCTCCAATTCCATTAAGTTGTTCATATGAAACTATGAAAACAACAGGACCATGCATTGAACAGTTTTTAAAATGTGTGTAGATGTTTGCATGCATGTATATAAGTACATTGCAGGTGTGCATGGTCTGCAGAGGTCAGGAAGGGTGTTGGCTCTCCTGGAACTGGAGTTATAGACTGTTGTGATCATCCATTTTTAAATTGTGTTTTGCGGTTCAGAAGGTTTCACCTTCCATTATGTCTCCCAGGTCTTCAAACATGCCAAGGGGGCATAACGACAAACAAGTCATTAGTAATGTAACTGTTTTGTGACTGCAGAATATGAGACACAAATGATTACATGTTCTGCCTACACATGGAGAAAATGGGGTCAGGGAGAGGAGGTGGGAAAGACAGGAAGCCAAACTCTCTCAGCTGCTTTTAGAGTACTACTGGGTTTTAGAATACTATTAGCATCAGCAAGGTCAGTTCTTGAGTCCATTATCAAAATATTTCAGATGTGGTGACTGAGGGAAAGAATGCCAGGGACCAGACCCAGTGGTTATGGGACAAACGTGGAACCTAGAATGGGTCCAAAGGATCTATGCCTAGGAAGAGTGGTCCATGAGTCTGTTGCACTAGCAATCCCAGAAGCTTGCTTGTCAGGATTTCAGAATCTACTCTAGACACACTAAATCCCAACCTGCATTTTCACAAGATTCCCAGACCAGTCTTGTGCTCAGAAAACACACTTCAAAACTGTTACATCTTCAATTATGGGACCAAAACAGCAGTTGTCTAGGTTTTGTGGGGCTCTTTTTGGTTTTAGTAGATGTTGAAACTGAACCTTCAGGCCAGGGAAACTGCCTAGTAACGTTTGCTAAATGCATACATCACCACACCCATTTCCAGAGATCCTGATTTAGTGCTTTGGAGCTGGATAGTCCCAGGAATCAGTATTTTAGTATGGATCTCACGCTCTCCTCCCCCTACCTCCATAGATGATTATGCTGGTTGTCCTCAGATCATGTTTGGGGAATTGCTTTCTCAATAACATTTTGTGGCTGTAGTTGGGGAATTTAAAAAATAAGCTACAGAAGCAAAAGAAGGTTGAAAAGGCAAGAAGAGGGTGCCTAACACAGAGAAATTATAAGGGAAGGATGTGGCATCAGGCACGTTGATCCTTCCTACTCGCTGAACTCTGCTGGACATACTATTTATTGGTCTCATCTGAGGTCAACTGAGCTGCCATCTTTGAAGTCAACCGTGTTTAAATCCCACTGGCCCCCAGTGGAAAGAAACAGCTTTTTCCAAACAAGAGGATTCTTATTTCCTCAGCCTTGAAGCTGAGTATCCAGTGTCTTCCTGTTCAACTTGAATGATGAACTTCAGCCAGGATGTTTAGGAGACAAGGTAATGTCACCCCCAAAACAATACACTGTGAGTCACAGTCTTTTTAGATTAATCTACAGTTAAGGGCATTTGGCAATAAATTTATCAACTATGAGTTTTTCCAAGTTATTTTACAGGTCTGATCTAAACTTAGGGGCAGCAAAGAGTCAACATCTGACACATGGCAAAGGAGAAGGACGGATGCAGGGGAGTGACATGTTAACCTTCTCTCGGATCCTGCAGGGTCTGCTCTTGGAGCTCAGTGAAGTTCTGTGAGGGGAGCTGGTGTTCCCGCGCTCGGAGGAGGGAGCTGGGCTGTGATTATGGCCTTTCCGGCGTTCTGTATCTGTGAATAGACAAAATGATTGTTCTTAAGTGGCATTCTGTGGGGAGCTCTCGAGAGAGTACCAGAGGAGGAAATAGCATGGGGGCGGCTGGTATTCTGAATCCAAGGTGCTGCTACTCCAGGAACTGGCATTTGCAAGAGAGGAAAAGCCTCAAAGACACCAGTGCCGGGAGAGGCGTAGCGGCATGAAATGTCACGCTTCTGGAAGGTCACCCTCAAGTGACTATCTCTCTCTTTTTAAAAGCACAGCCAATGAAAATCTTTCTAAAACTTTATTACACACCTACCAAGCTTCTTTTAAGACTTTAAAAAATTTTAAATTACATTTTTAAATTCTCCACCCCCACCCAGTGTGTGTATGTGTAGGTATGTATATATGTGTGGGCACACGTGTACCATTGTGAATGTGTGGTGGTCAGTGAAAAACTTGCAGGAGTCAGTTTTCTCAGTCCACCATGTGGGTTCTGGAGACTGAACTCAGGTCCTCGAGGCTTGATGGCAGGTTAGTACCCATTAAGCCATCTTGCCAGTCCTCATGTTTTTATAACAGAGAACATGGACCACAAGGTAATATTTGGTGGTGAGTGTTGGCAGGAGTCACCTCATTTAACCAATTTTACCACTGCAGAAAGTTGGGAGCTCCACAGAGGTAGGGTAGAAGCATACCATTGGAGAAATAGTTAGACACATATTTTTGTTTTGTCATGTCTTTTTAATCTTATTTTCTTATCTAATATTATTTCATTAGTAAATATGACTATGGAAAGGCATCGTTTTCCCCTTGGAGGCAAATCTATTTTGCAAGTCAGTAAGAGGGCAGCGAGGTCTCGGGCGCTTCCTTCTATACAAATGCATTACTGCTTTCCTGAATGTTGCTTCCAGAGGAACCTAGGCTTTACCCGAGCGTGCACATCTTTCTGCTCCTCTTCAGGCTGTGTGGGTGGTTGCTCTCTAGCCTCCCGGCCCTGGAGCAACCTCTGCACAGGCTTTCCCTTCCCAGCAAGCAAGAGGCCCAGGGTGGGAGGTGATGTCTTTGCCACCAGAGGAGGACTCCGGCTCAACAGCGCTGACGATTCCTTTCCATTTGTTTTTTTCAGAAGTACATTTAGCCTTTTTCTTCCCAATCGGAGTCCATAAAACTGCTTCTCCCATTTACTGAACCTCACCTAACAATGATTTCAAGGATAGTGTTAGGTTGACGTTGCAATGGCTGTTTAGTTGTTAACATCAAACAGCAGACTGTGAGAAAACTCAAGACTCCAAACATAAAATGGAGTGATATTTTCTACTTCTGTGTGAAAGGATACTTGGATTTTATTTGGAAGATACTTTAGAAGTATAAATGATGTGATGTTAAAGTTATTTTAAAGACTCCTCATGACTCATTATTGGGCCAATGCTATTAAGTTTTTTTTTTAATTATGTCAACTTATTATTTATTCTTTGAAAATTTCACACATGTGTACAATGTATCTTGATCATATCTACTCTCGCTCCTCCTTTCCAGTTCCTCTAGGATACCCCATCTCATTTCCCTCCCAACTCCATGGCCTTCTTTTATAATTTATTTATTTTTATTATCTTTAATCCACTGAGTCCAATTATTGCTGCCCATGTGCTCATAGACACGGGTCATTCCCTGTTTCATGGAGGACCTATCCCTGGCTACATTATTAACGTGACTCTTCCTCCCCATGAGCCATCACCTACTAAGAGCTCCTCAGTTAGGTGTGGGGCCTTGGGAGCTCCTCCTCCATTCCATGCTGGAATTTTTAACTGGCTTGATCTTGTTCAGGCCATGTTCGTAGGACAGCATTTCACAGCTCCCCATCCCATCTTCTGGCTCTTCTATTTTTTCTGTCCATCTTTGAAGAAGTTCCAGAGCCATGCAGGGAGAGATAGATGTCCCATCTATGCCTGAACACTCAATAACTTATTCTCAGTATTTTGAACAGTAATGCATCTCTGTTCTGTACTGACCATTGCCTGAACTTTGACAATATGACCATTTAGAAAAACAACAGTCAATGGGTTCTTTCTCAGGGACTAAGACTTTCCTAACCATAGTTTTTGATCACATTAACAATACCAATAAAGAAATCACCCCTTGAAACAGGCCTCTTGCTATTATTGTACCAGTGGGCATCTTGCTTGGTGGGTTGATATCCAGCATCTAGGGTCCAGTGCTGGATAAGACAATGTGATACTACAATGTTTCCAGTGAAAACTGTCTTACTTCCTTCAGCGACCTTCATGGCACCTGCCAGCACCATGAATGCCAGACACCAGGGAGGTCAGTTCAAGGTTGACTTCTCTGTGTTCTGTAACTACAGTGTGTGGTGTCTTCAGCAACAGGGTCTCACCAAGTTATGTTGGGCAACCTTTTGCTCTGGCTGTCTCTGGGAACTCTGGGGCCAATATCTTGTCAATGCTATCCTCTAGTTTGTTGTTGTTTGTTTGTTTTTGGTTTTGATCTTTGGATTTTCGAAACAGAGTTTCTCTGTGTAGCTTTGGCTGTCCTGGAACCTGCTCTGTAGACCTCCCAGAGATCCGCCTGCCTCTGCTTAAAAGGGGTGCACCAGCACTGCCTGGCTCATTTCTAGTTTTTAATCTCATTGAGACTTCAAACATAGTCTAGAAAAGACAGAGAGAGAGAGAGAGAGAGAGAGAGAGAGAGAGAGAGAGAGAGAGAGAGAGATATCATTATTACAACTCATTTAGTCTCTTAGAATTTATTTACCTATTCAATTTTTTATTCAGATACAAAATTAAAATGCACATTGGTATAAAATGACACTGGTATAGTAGGACTCAATACACTACACACACACACACACACACACACACACACACACACACACCCAGGGAGGGGTATGTAACTACCATCTGCTTTAAGATACAAACATCTACAGCATTTCGGAGAATTCCCTCATGCCCTGTCCTGTCCATAGCCAGCCCTTGTCTGAATTAACCGCTGTTAGGATGTTTCTCTCACTAGTTTTGTCCCCTTCAGACTTCCTATTAATGGAATCACACAATGTTTTTCTTTTGTGTCTGCCTTCTTTTGCTCCAACACGCCTTTCTGATTCATACATCTTGATGTTTGTATCTGCAGACCTGCCTTTTAAAATAATTGTCCATATCAATCCACCACAAGGCTATGTCAGAAAGTCTTCATCCTACAGCTGATGGGCATGTGGTGATTTTTGGTACTGAGTTATAAATAACTAAGAAAGCATTAGTTTATGTCTTACAGTTGCTACAAGTACTTACCTCGTTGTAGTCTACACTTGGGGAGTTCAGTTGTTGGGTCATTGAACGGTGTATGTTCATCTGTGTTTATTGTGTTTATTGACAAACAGTGTTTATTGACAAACAGTGTTTTACTATAACGGCTGGGCTCCTGGAAACAATGAAGGAGAGTTGTTCATGTCCTTACCAGGGTTCGGTGTCTCTGTCTTTTTAATTTTATTCCTTCTGATGAGTATATTGTTATAACTTGTGGTTTTCATTTGCATTTCCCTGGGAAGTAGGGATATTGACCAATGTTTTATATGAGCATAGGCAGTCTTATACTTTTTCTGGGAAGTGCACTTCTTTTGCCCTTTCTAGTTTGAGATTGGTTGTCTGTTTCTTTTGGGGTTGTCAAACAAGACAGATGAACATAAAGGTTCTGGGGAATTAAAACTGCTCTCTCAAGAAGAGGCAGAGGAGTTCCCATAAGTAAAAAGTCATACGATGATATATTTAAGCAATTTTCTTTCTTCCTTATGCCTCTAAGTAACTCTGAATTCTTTCTGCTTTCTTCATATGCCCTCTCTTGTATTAAGTATTATAAATATTTTCCCTCATTCTGTGGCTGCTTTTACCACGATAATGAAGAACAGAAGATGTTCATTTTCTTGAATCCCAATTTATAAAAAATTTGTACAATCTTATAGTTGGTGACTTTGTATATACTGTTGAAGAAACCACTTGCCTACCCACAGGTTGAGAAAATACTCTCATAAGATTTATTTGTTTGTTTATTTGGGATCAGCTTCAGAGCCTGCAAGTGCTGTATCAGCACAGTACCCCTGAGATCTTCTCACCACCAGCTCTCTATGTAATAGATGTCTGTGAGTAATAGGAAGTTTATCACCCTTTCTTCTTCTATCTACCTAAAGGACATCTTCAATGAACTTTTGAATGTGATATGAAGTAACATGGACGTAACACAATCACTACAGCACTATTTATTAAAGAGGTCATCCTTTCTCACTAGAGTGCTACCTTAGTCATAAATCAAGTGATTGCACACGTGGATGCATTCCTCAACACAGAAACTTCACTGTGAAAATAAATATTAAAAACATCTCAGTGGCCGTGGCATTGGGTTGAACATCAGGAGCCTGGCTTCCAAAGTAGGTCTTAGCAGGGGAGAGCTGGGAGAGGAAGAGGGTGGGGACTAGAGATCTATTGATCTGTTTACTAGAGACCAACACTGCTTCTTGACGTGTGTCCTGACCTGTGAAGCTAGTATGTATGTAACCTGTGTTCTTCCTTTAGTCAGTGTGGTCAAATCTATTCATGCCTGTCAATCTGCAGGCAATCAGCACTCAGATTTTGGGAATTTGATGAGAGAGGAGTGATGGGAAGAAATGAAAGACTAGAAGAGGAGATGATAAAGACAAAGACTGAACAGCTCTGTGAGGGGCTAGAGTGATAGTTCCATGGTTAAGAACACTTGCAGAAGACTCAGGTTCATTTCCTTGCACCTACCAAGATGCTCACAACTGCTGGAGTTTAGGAGATCCTTCCTCTTCCTCTGGTCTCTATGGGACCAGGAGCATCAATGGTCCTTAGACCTTGATGACCATCTACAGTTCTCTTCCTTGTTTGAATGCCCCAGTTCCTGATCACTTCTGCTTGCTTGTAACCAATATAGCTTTCTCAATAGTTTGCTATGAGAAAGACACTGGTTTGGAAAGGAATGAAAATATCTCATAGACTAAGAAGAGGTATCTTTTCCTGTAAAGAAATATACTTGGCATCTAGTTTCTATACTTCAGCAAGTTAACTGGCAAAAGCCAGGATTTTAAAAACATGTTTGGTTTTCATTATGTATATGTGCCTATGGGTATATGCATGTGAGTGCAGAGGCCAGTGGAAACCAGAAAACGGTGTCTGGTCTTCTAGGGCTGGAGTTAGGGACAATCATCAACTACCTGTTGAGGGAGCTAGGGACTGAACTTTGGTCCTCCACAGGAGCAGCAAGTGCTCTAGCTGCCGAACCATTCCTCAAGGCCCCATTCTGTGTCACCCCGTTCTGGTAAAGTGAAGCATGAGATTCTGGTTGGCATCCTCCTATAAACAGCTTTATGGCTGCCCCTCAGTCGTCTCCTGTTATCAAGAAGGAATAAGAACCATCTCAGTACTGTCAGAGCATTGCTGTGTGGGTTGTCATCTGCTGAGATGTTTACAAGGTTGAGGGGCTCATAAAACAGAACTGTATACTCTTGTAGTTTTGAATGCAGGGGGATCAAGATGGCTGCCTTCTTACTACCGTTTTATACAGTCAACCATTTCTGTATACTCCTCCTCCACCTCTTCTTCTTCTCCCCTTCCTCCTCCTCCTTTCCTTTTTTAGACATGAGAGCTAAGCTCAGGCCCTTGTTCTTGCTCAGCAAGTGTTCTACCACTGAGCTAAATCCTCACCCCCTTCTTATCCTCACCCTCTTCTTCTGCATTTTATGAAGACTTGGGTCATTTTAGACAGGAGTTTTACACTAACATTTTTGTTTTTGCCCAATTGCCTCTTGGAAACCATATTTTTAAGTAAGTTCACATTCTGATATACTGAGGGTTAAGACGTCAAGATGTAAATGTAAAGAGGACACAACTCATCCATCATATGTATTTAAGTATGTCCTGTCAAGACAGCAAGGTGTCTAATCTCTCCATCATTCAAGTGAGTTATAACAAAGAAGACATTAGATACTAGATTGGCTTGTCTTAAGATTAGTGTCTTGACTGGGCAAGCAAGGTTAGTCTTTTCTTTTCTCTTCTTTTTCTTCTCTTCTTTCTTTCTTTCTTTTTTTTTTCTAGACAGGGTTTCTCTGTGTAGCTTTGAGCCTTTCCTGGGACTCGCTTTGGAGACCAGGCTGGCCTCGAACTCACAGAGATCTGCCTGCCTCTGCCTCCCAAGTGCTGGGATTAAAGGCATGCGCCACCACCGCCCGGCCCTTCTTTTCTTTTCTTTTCTTTTCTTTTCTTTTCTTTTCTTTTCTTTTCTTTTCTTTTCTTTTCTTTTCTTTTCTTTTCTTTTCTTTCCTTTCCTTTCCTTTCCTTTCCTTTCCTTTCCTTTTCTTTTCTTTTCTTTTCTTTTCTTTTCTTTTCCTTTCCTTTCCTTTCCTTTCCTTTCCTTTCCTTTCCCTTCCTTTCTTTTCTTTTCTTTCTTTCTTCTTTCCTTCCAAGATTTATTTATGTATTTATTACATATACAGTGTTCTCTCCACAGAACCAGAAGAGGGCTCCAGATCTTATTATAGATGGTTGTGAGCCACCATATGGTTGCTAGGAATTGAATTCAGAACCTTTGGAAGAGAAGCCAGTGCTCTTAACCTCTGAGCCATCTCTCCAGCCCCAAGGTTAGCTTTTTCAATGTAAAATGTCTCCAATCCTTACAGAAAGCATTTGAAAGTCTGCTATTAGCCTGTTGAATGGACAGACACAGCACCATCCAAGATCATTGTTTTTTATCTCAAAACCATTGGAAAGATGATGTACATAAATATTCCTGGCAGCACAGGGGCATTGACCTGGTTTTGGCATAGTGGTCACTGTTGTTGCTGGAGAGGGATTTCCCTGGAGAGTGGCCAGTTGGCAGACCTAGCAGAGAAGAACTAGTGTTTCCCATGCAGAAGCATCCATGAATTCTGGGGATTTTGCCAGAGTCCAGCTGCATTCGGACAGGGTCACGGGAGGTCTATCAAAACCCCTCTAGCTCTAACTGCTGCACTGCCCAAGTCAACCTTTGCTTTATCAGTGCCTGCTCCAAATTTATGAATGATGACAGGAAACGGGTACAAAGCCGCTTACCAGTAGCCCCTGTTGCCCTGGCATGTACCCGGTGCTTCTGATGATGGACTGTGCTTTCCTGGGCTCAGTTTACTTCACATGCCAGCTGCTGAGAGGAGTCCAGTGTGGAGTGGGTTATGGAGAACACGGTTATAGTAATAAACAGAGATGATTATGGGACAGTGACCTCAAGTTGGAGTTAGAGTGGTCAATGTATTTATTCCTTTATTTTTTGAGCACTTACTGGAAGGCTAACTATTGTTAATGGATTTAGAGCTACATTTCTTTTTTCCTAAAATAGACAAAGCCTTTAGTCTCCACAGAGCTTTCACTCTATTTGCTGGAGACAGACGACAAATGAAGCCATCACGGGAGCGGACTGTAACTTACGTCAGACAATTGTGTAGACGACGAAGAAAAATAGGGCAGAAAAAGAAAAAGGGCCTTAGGTGGTGGGTAACTTGGGGGTTGTATAGGATGGCATGGGGACACTTCATTGAGAAAGTCACTTGGACCAGTGTCTTGAAGAAGGTGAGGCAGAAAGCTATGGAGCAATCGGGGAAGAGAATTTCAGGTAGCGGGCTACCTGGTACAAACGTCTTGAGGCACAGGCAGGAGAGGGAGGGAGCCGGTATGGCTGAGGCAGGAGAGGGCAGTGAGCAGTAATGAAGGAGGGGGAGGGGAAGGGGGTGGACAGGGCAGGGTAGGGTTTGCAGACTGTTGAGTTAAGTGGAAGCTGCTGCCGGTCCTAGTAAGAGATCGTGAGCCATGAACTTTGAAAATGGCCGAAAACAATCCCAAGGGAGGGATATGTACGAAGCAGGGGGGATCAGTGATGGTACCACCACCAGCCAGGTCAGAGATGACAGTGGTTCGGACCAGGCATCAGGGGACTGCTGAGAAGTGCCGGATTCCTGAGATGTTTGGAGTCAGATCACTAGGATTTTGGAGAGTTGAAACATGAGTGAGAGGAAGAGAGGAGGCAGAGCAGACCTCAAGCTTTAGGGCCATACTAACTAGACATGTAACACTAAAATGACTCAAGGTATTATCATAAATCATATTCTAGTGGAGAGCATTTGATGCTTAAACACCACTCCCATAAACGACTCCAAAAGCATGAAAGCGTAGATGGTACTTAAACTCGCCAGTTTACCATCACAGGACCCAATGCCTCCAGCCCTGATATCCAACCACCCATCTCTCCCCTCATTCATTCATTCCATTTATCATTATCTCACAGAGCAAGAACTGCCTGTATCTTGAGGTCTACATAGAATTTATTCTAACGCCTCTGTTCCATGATGAGTGAAAGTTCACAGCCCCCCCACCCAGGAAGGTTTTACCAAATCCCTAAGCACTTGTACTCGGTGGCCTCTTCTGTATTCTAGACTCCAGCTGCCTCCCATGCTGCTCCATTTGGTCCTCACACTGAACATTATGGTCTGCTGGGGACTCTGGGTGATCTGGAAATGCCACACCCATTTTTTCCCTTTTCCCCTTCACCTTTTCCAGTGGAAATTTCTGTCATTGTTTTCTGTGTTTCAGGGATTTGTGGCTTACGTTCGATCTCAGTTCATAGGACTGGATCATGAAGATGCCATCTGCTCCGTAGAAAACCCTGAGAGGGTCTAGGCCAGGCTTTTAGGGCTGCATGGCTAGGCATCAGCTGAAGGTGGGGAAAACCTGTGGAGACTCACCCCTCTGCTGCGGTCACCTGTAATTCTGCCATGCCTCTGTTAGAGACACTCTAGTTTAAGGACATTCTTCTCTTCAAATTGAGTTTTCAGCTAGGTGGTGGTGGTGCACACCTTTAATCCCAGCACTCAGGAGGCAGAGCCAGGCGGATCTCTGTGAGTTTGAGGCCAGCCTGGTCTACAGATTGAGATCCAGGACAAGCACCAGAGAATCCCTGTCTCAAAAAACAAAACAAAACAAAACAAAACAAAACAAAACAAAACAAAACACCCAAAAATTGAGTTTTTATCAACACATAATAACTGTATGTAAAGTGGGTGTTGAATTATGACACTTTTACATGGGTACAGAGATGCATTTTGATCCTGCTCACCCCACCCTTTTCTGTACCCCTCCAACTGCTGGTGATCTACTTCCTCCTTCCAACCCCTGCTTCATTTCATGTCTGTCTTTGTATGTTTCTCTCTGTGTGTCTCTGTCTCTCTCTGAGACCCAGTGAGTTCAGCCAGGGCTGGCCACAGAGCATGGGGCGGTTGTGGATATCAAAACCGACAGGTGAGAGGGTCACCTGTCACTTACTGCCATCCATTTCTAACAGCTCAGTCAGAAGAACTCTCAGAAAACATTACTTAGGGTATTATTCATTCGGTGACAGCCGTTTGGTGGCTTCCAATCCTACACAGAGTAAAACATATCACTCTACAAAGCTCTACATGACGCTCCCTCCTCATTCCATATGACATACATCCCATGGCTCTCCTCCTCCCTCCCCTCCAGCCCTGACTTTTCCTTGTCACCCCGGGACATGCCAAGCATGCTACAATCATGTGTACCCTGGCTCCTCTCTCCCCATGTGAAATACCCTTCCCCAGGCATCTGTACAGTGA
The DNA here is from genome assembly GCF_004664715.2 of Peromyscus leucopus. Lineage (NCBI taxonomy): Eukaryota > Metazoa > Chordata > Mammalia > Rodentia > Cricetidae > Peromyscus > Peromyscus leucopus. The sequence goes on along the minus strand of NC_051071.1, from coordinate 60,810,700 downwards.
GTCCGTTTTCTTCCTTTCAGTTTTCATTCAGTAAGTTTCACTTAAGAACACTCTTGGTGTAAAAATTAGCCACAGTAAGTTTCAATACTTGGGCCAATGATGTTTTGATGTTTGACATGAAGTCAAGAGAAGGGTGTGTCTAAAGACCTTAGCCACAAACATGGTTGTCTTTTTTTTTTTTTTTTTTTTGGTTTTTCGAGACAGGGTTTCTCTGTGTAGCTTTGCGCCTTTCCTGGAACTCACTTGGTAGCCCAGGCTGGCCTCGAACTCACAGAGATCCTCCTGGCTCTGCCTCCCGAGTGCTGGGATTAAAGGCGTGCGCCATCACCACCCGGCACATGGTTGTCTTAAAGGAATAGTATTGGTGTGATTATTTGAGCTCCAAGTTACTATTTCTGTAAGGAAGGCCACAGAAGAAATGACAATTTACCCATTTGGACTAGAAGCAAAATGCCATAAACTGGACAGTTTATAAACAACAACAACAGCAAAACAATATTCACCATTTCTCAGATTTGGAGGATGGAGCACAAGTTCAAAGCTGTTCTGTGTTTGGTGATGGCCATTTGCTTTATCCTCCATGGTGGGAAGAGAGGGAATAGTGCACTTGGGACTCTCTAATAAGGACACTGCCATTCCTGAGGGCTCTGCCTTCACATTCTCACCACCTCCCAAAGGTCTCATTTCTAATATCACACGTGCTTAGTTCCAACATGTGGACTTTTTGAGGGACACAGGCATTCAGACCACTGACTAAGAAGCGATGATTATTCGGATTTGAATATTTGGTGTGCATTCTTTCAGAAAATGAACGAAATGAGGTTGTCAGTTCAGGACAAACAGCAGACAGCCCTTGCCAAATAATAAAATCTGAGTGTTCAAGTGAAATTAGAATTTCTGAGAACTTATAACTCGAAGAGTTTGACAACTTTTTAATACTTGAAGACATTTTGATAAGATCAGTGGTATCCTGCTATGTGTGTATATTCACATAATTTATTGATATGTATGCCTGGCATCTAAGGAAACCATTGCATAGATCTTTACAGTAGTTACCTCATCATACATTCCCACAGGCATAGATTGTTACATATTCATGCACTTCTATGAATCTACCACATAGGTCTTTATAGTAGTTATATCCTCTTACATTCCCACAGGCATACATTATATATTCATGCGCTTCTATGTTCTATACATATATAATGAAATGCTTTTACATTTAGAAGATCTACACAACTCAGTGAATCAATATTTTCCAAATCACCACACCATTAAAAAGTCGTACTCACAAAATGTTCCGTTACACAATGAAGCGCTGGAGTTGAACACATCAGTATCAAAAGCAGACTATTTGGTCTCAGATTCAAACTGTAACTTTAATAAACTACCACTTGTCAAGTTTTGATGTGGTATCAGACACATCTACAAAGATCTGAAGACTATTGAGTTATTCCTCTCTTTTCTAACTATGTACTTGTTTCCTTTATATTCTTAAGCTAAAATAACACAATGCAGCTCTTTGAATGTAGGAGATAGAAATGAGAATCCAGCTGTCTTTCATTAAGTGGGACACAAAACAGATGTTCAATAATGTCAAGTAACGACACTTGTCTCGCTAATTTGTTTCAGAAAATATAGTTATTTCTTTAAATGTCCTTATTACAGTATAATTGAAATACAATAAACCACATGCTTAAGGTGTACAGTTTGATAAATTTTGACATGTGAATACATCTCTGAAAGCGTGGCTTTAGTGAAGTTCATGAACATGTCCACCTTCCCTGCACACAAAGCTTCCTTGTTCCTTTCTTATCCCACCTCTCCCTTCTGTAGACTCTGATTTTTAGGTGTCATATTTAGGTGTCAAATGTCCCTAGGGGCTCATGGGTTTTCACATTGGGTCCCTAGCTGACTGTGCTATTCGGACAGGCGGTGAAACCTTTGGGAAGTGGAGCATAGCTAGAGGAAGTGAACCATGAATGGGGTAGGCCTTGGGGATCTAAGTCAGCCTGCTACTCCCTAAGTTCTATACTTCCTGGTCAGCCATGTCTTCTGGGACTGAGCCCGCCCCTTGCCTTCTCTATTTGATGGGCTGAAATCCTCTCAACCCTGAACCAAAATAAATGTCTCCTTCTCTAAGTTAGTTCTGTCAGATGTCATGAGATGAGGGCAGGTACATGTCACAATCAATGGTCTTTCTGTCACTCCATGTTCGTTTGCATTTCTAGAACTTTATGAAAATTTGATCAGACACTATATGTATTTGTTTAGTTTCTTTTTCACAGCATAGTTATTTCGAGATTCATTCATTCTTCTCCATGTACACAAAGTCTTTTTTTTTTTTTTTTTATTACTGAATGCTCTTCTCCTATATGGCCATAGTTCATCTCTCCAGTGACTTGATACTGGACATTTGGGTTACTTAAGCTAAAATCTACTACTTTGCTATTTGCTTTCAATTTATTCTCTTTGTTTTTGTTTCTATTTTATTATTTATCCCATTAGGGTGAGTTTTTAAAGCTATCATCTGCGTGTTTATGAATCACAATTTAAAAATATTTATTTCTATGTATGGGTGTATGTGTGTGTGTGATGTGTGTATGATGTGTGTGTGTGTGTGTGTGTGTGTGTGTGTGTGTGTGTGTGTGTATCTTCCAAAGCCATAAAAAGGCACCAGGCAATTGGAGCTAGAGCTACAGGTGCTTGTGAGCCTCCATGTGGGTGCTGTGAACTGAACTCAGGTCCTCTGGAAGAGCCGTAAGTGACCTTAACCACTGAGCTGTACCTTTTTCCCCTAACTAGAATTTGTGTGCATGTTAGTTTAGTAGTTGCTCTAGGGTTTGATCTTTGCCTTAATGTTCTACCTTCAGTACTACTCCAAGCCTCCTTCCACTCCTCCAGGCTCATGCAGGGTTACCATGCAATTTGATTCTACAATGTAGATTATTTGTATCATATATTGACTGCAATTTTATTTTAAACCAATTATCTCCTTAATTTTAAAGACTCATATAATGAAAAAGTTGTCTATTGTATTAGTCCCTTTTCTTGTTTCTGTGACAAAAATGTCCAATAAAACAATGTAAGGAAGGAGGAGTTTCTTTTGAGAAGGGAGTCCATTGTGATAGGGAAGGCATGGTGGTGAAGCATGAGCATGAGCAAGACCCATGGCTCTTCACACCATGCCAGCCATCAGAAAGTAGAGAGATGAGTGCTGCTTCTCTGAGGACTTCCTGGTGTTTCCTTTTTATTCAGTCCAGAAACCCTAGCCCATGGATGTCGCTGCTGTATCCAGGGTGGGTTTTTTATCTTTAGTTTGACCTCTTTGCAGCGTTTCTCACAGGCATACCTGGAGGTGTGTCTCCTAGGTGGCTCTAAATCTTGTCAGGTGACAGTGAGGATGAACTGTTACACTTACATAGTTAAGTCTCTGGCAGCCCCTTATGTCTTGTAGAGATCTAGAATCACACTCATTTTTCCCTCTGAAGCAGTTATTGAAGATTTCTTGTAGTTGACATCTGCTAGAAATGATTATTTTCAACTTCTGTGCTTCTGAAAATAGTTTTATTTTCCCCAGAAAGATATTGGATAAAGAACTGTAGATTGACCCCTCAATCTTTTGGTGCTTAGAAGCTGTTGTTCACTGTCTTTTAGATTGCGTTACTTCCGATAAGATGACATTGTGAGTATTTTGTTTGTTTGCTTGTTTTAAGTCCTTTTTTTGGGTGAATTTTTAAAGAATTTCAATTTCTTATAAGCTTTAACCAATATGATTATGATTTCTTCTTTGGCTTTATGTTTCCTGTGCTTGATACTTATAAACTTACTGTACTTGTGTTACAGTCTTCAGTTTTAGATAACATTTCAGTGGCCTTATCTGTTAATTCTATCACCTGTGTGATTTTTTTCTTCCTTTTTTTCTGTGTGCTTTCTGAGTCAATGGAAATTCCCTGATCTTGCTCATTATAGGTTACATTTTCCTACTTCTTTGTATGCATGGTCAATTTTTAGTTAAATGCCAGATATTGTGACTCTTACCTTGTAGGGTCCTGGATAGTTTTTTATTCTTCAAAGTATGAAATACTCATGACTTTGATTCTAGGACATGGTGACATCATTTGGAAATAGTTTGGTATCTTGGGGGTGGGGTGTGGATGTCTTGCTTTTAAGGTCTGTGGAGCTGGACTAAGCAGCATCCTATGTGTGATTGATTTTTCCTCACTCTTGAGGCAAGGTCCTATGAATGGTGTACTCAGTGCCCAGAAATGAGGGAGTCTCCTTTTAGGGCTGTTGGTATCTGCTCTGCTCTTGGTCCACGTAAGCACCAACACTGTTCCCTGTCTTGCTCCCAGGTGGTTCTTTCCATACCCATGGGTAGTTCCTCACACACATGGGACACTCAGAGTGTATCTGAACATCTGATGGTGTCCTTGATGATGGCAGCCCTGTTCTCCTCAGTTTATTGCCCTGTGAATCTTGGTTTATGAAAACCTCCTCAGTTGAATGACTTGCTGTTATTTTTGCTTGTTGGCTTGCCTTTATCCTTGTACCATCATTTGGTGGCTTTATGTTGCCCACAAAGTCTAATGCATATAGTACTAAGAACTTTACAAAAAAAAAAAAAAAAAAAAAAAAAAAAAAAAAAAAAAAAAGGTAGCTGCCCAGGTAGCTGAATAAGAACCTCAGGACTTACTTCATTTTCATGGAGTCTTTGAGGGATCAGTGCCATGTTGTCCTCTGTCCTCTTGTTGTGTTTTGTTTTTTCAATTAAGAGTCATTATATTTTGCAGTCATTTTGGTTTACAATAGAATTGAGGAGAGCCCAGACTCCACATATATTCCTTCCTGTCTCCAGTCCCCTCTCCCACAGGCAGTGGCCTGTACAAAGCATATATTACAGCTGATGAAATGGTCTGATCTGGCGTTCACAGCCTTCTTTAGACTGCACTCTTTGCTGTCCCCCTATGTGTCCAGACAAACACCTGGTGGTGAATTCCACCATTAGAACATATAACTAACACAGAGACTTAAAAATCTGTCCTCTGCCTATTCAACCTTCCTTCCCACCAAATCCCTGGCAACCACTGATCTTTTCACTGTTTCCGGTTTCATTTTTTCCAGAATGTTATATACATGATGTAACCTTTTGTGAAGGGTTTCATTTACTTACCTATTTCATTTCACTTAGAAATAAGCATTGAGGAGCCTGAACCAGCCACCTTCTGTAACCAGGTAAGGCTTCCAGTGGAGGGACGGGGACACTAACCCACCCACCAAACCTCTGATCTACAATCTGCAAGACATCCTGGGGCAATGTTGGCTTGGGGCTTGTGGGAGTGGTCAAGCAATGACTAGTCTAACTTGCAGCCCACAGCACAAGAGGGAGCCCATGCCTGCCTGACACTGCCTGGATGGCCAGGAACCAGAGGTTGAACAGCGCAGAGACCTAGAATAGAATCAAACATGACTGGAAAAAAAAAAAGCCAATGAAATGATTCCTAATGATATTCTGCTATGCACAAGGTTGGTGCCAATTGTCATTGGAGAGGCTTCCCCCAGCAGCTAATGGGAGCAGATGCAGAGACCTAAGGCAAACATTAGGCAGATCTTGGGAAACCCCACAGAAGAGGGGGGAGAAGGATTGTAAGAGCCAGAGGGGCTAAGGACACCAGGAGAACATGGCCACAGAGCTTGGAGGGGCTCCCAGAGACTGAAGCTGCAACTATGGAGCCTGCATGGGTCTGTGCCAGGTCCTCTGCACGTGTGTCGTGGGTTGTTTGGCTTGGGGTTTTTGTGGGACTCCTTCACAATGGGAGTGGGGGGCTCTCTGACTCTTTTGCTTGCCCTTGGGAACCTTTTCCTCCTACTGGATTGTCTCATCCAGCCTTGATATGATGGTAGGTGCCTAGTCTTATTGCATCTTGTTATGCCTTGTTTGGCTGATATCCCTGAGGGGCCTGCTCTTTGCTGAAGAGAAATGGAAAAACAATGGCTCTGGGGAAAGGGGAGGTAGTGGGATGTGGTGGTTTGAATAGGAATGGCCCCCCATATGTAGCTGGAGTTTTCCTGTGTCCTAGCCTGCCAGTGGTCAGGACAAATCTCTCTCACCCGCCAGTCCCGCAGCCTCTTGGACCCAAGTAAACACGCAAAGGCTTATATTATTTACAAAATGTATGACCATTTGCTCAAGCTTATTACTGACTAGTTCTTACACTTAAACTAACCCATAGTTCTTATTTATGTCTAGCCACGTGGCTTGGTACCTTTTCCCAGTTCTGCTTTCACATCTTGCTTCTCATGGCGGTGGCTGGCAGCGTCTCCTGACTCAGCCTTCCTGAGCCCAGAATTCTCCTTTCTCTTTGTCCGGTCTATACTTCCTGCCTGGCTACTGGCCAATCAGCACTTCATTTATTAACCAATCAGAGCAACACATTCATAGCATACAGCTATCCACAGCACCCATAGACTCACTTGTGTTTGAATGCTTGGCCCATAGGGAGTGGCATTATTAGCAGGTGTGGCCCTGTTAGAGTAGATGTGGCCTTGTTGGCGGAAGTGTGTCACTATGGGGATGGATTTTGAAGTCTCATATGTGCTCAAGCTATACCCAGTACAGAGTTGCTTCTGCTGCCTGTGGATCAAGATATAAAACTCTCAGTTCCTTCTCTAGCACCATGTCTGCCTTCATGGCACAGTGTCCTGCCATGATGATAATGAACTAAAGCTCTGAACTGTAAGTCACCCCAATTAAATATTTTCCTTTATAAGAGTTGCTGTGGTCATGGTGTCTCTTCACAGCAATAGAAACCACAACGAAGGCACAAGTTGGTACCAGGGACTGGGATATTGTTGTGATAGGCCAGACCATGTTTTTGTTTGGAAGAATAGAGACTTTGATGCTATGGATTAGAAAAGCAGTTGAATGCTTTAAGTGGGGCTGAATGGACCATATGAGTAGAAGCCTGGGAGACAGTGTTTCTGAGGGTGATTTGAACTGTGGGAGCCAAGAGGTTTCAGAGGAGAAGAATGTTAGTATGTGGCCTAGAGACTGTTTTGTGATATCTTGGTGAAGAATGTGGCTGCTTTCTGCCCTTGGCCAAAATGTCTGCCTGAGGCTAAATTGAAGAGTTCTGGATTAATTGCATTAGCAGAAGAAATTTCAAAACAGCCTAGTATTGATTCTATCCTGTGGTTACTAGTGTTCACTCTAATAAAGATTTATGATGAAGAGGAGCAAGCTGAGCAGGTAAAAATACAAAATGTACAGATTGAGGAGAGAAGGGGTACCAGGAAGTGGGATGGAGGTAAATCAGCTCTTCAAGGAGATAAACAGATCAAAGGAAAGCCTGATGTTAGATGGAACAAAGAGACTGGACACCTCAGGGCAAGATCCCACTCAGTTAGGGTTCCAACTTGTGAGAAGGAATTAAAGAGCATCTTAGCTCCAGGTGTGGAGGGACACACATTTAATCCCAGCACTCGGGAGACAGAGGCATGCAGATCTCTGAGTTCAAGGGCAACCTGCTCTACAGAACAAGTTCCAGGACAGATAAATTTATTCAGTGAAGGAAACCATGGAAAACAAAAGCTGGTGAAGACTTAATAGAGTGAGGGGGCCATGTTACAGCCCCAGAAAGCAGCAGAACTTGGCAGCTTTGGTCATGTGGTTCTGGTTTTAGTGTCAAGGATAGAAGACAGAGGTTATGGAATCTCCCTCCACAACTAAAGAAAGTGGCTGAGGCCAGGCATGTGTCAGGGGTGTCCCTGTGTGAAGGCCTAGAGACACCATTGTGTGAAGCTGTGAAGATGAAATCTGGATTGACTTGGAAACCCCAAGATGTTGAAGATGCTAGAGTCATGGGATATCTGTTGAAGAAAGCTGCTAACAGGGAGTGGAACCAGCCCAAGAGAAATACGTGTTGTGGTGGTTTGAAAGAAAATGGCTCCCAAAGGGAGTAGCACTATGAGGAAGTTTGGCTTTGTTAGAGTGGGTGTGGCCTTATGGAGGCAAGCTTTGAGGTCTCATATATGCTTAAGCCACACCCAGTGTTACAGTTCACTTCCTGTGGCCTGCAAGACAGAGAACTCTCAGCTCCCTCTCCAGCACCATGTCTGACTGCACACCACCATGTCCCTCCATGATGATAATGGACTAAACCTCTGGAACTCTAAGCCACTCCATTAAATGATTTCCTTTGTAAGATTTGCTGTGGTCATGGTGTCTTTTCACAGCAATAGAAACCCTAACTAAAACAAAAGTTGGTACCAGGGACTGGAGTGTTGATGTGATAGGCGTGACCACGTTTTTGTTTGGAGGTATTTGGACTTTGGTACTTCGGGTTAGGAAAGCAATGGGATGCATTAGCACTGCTTAATGAGCCATACTAGTAGGAGCATGGAAGACAGTGGTACTGAACTGTGGAGAACTGGCTCAAGAGGTTTCAGAGGAGAAGAATTTAGCATGTTCTTGTGATATTTTGGTGAAGAATGTGGCTGCCTTTTGCCCTTGTCCAGTTAGTCTACCTAATGCTAAAGTGAAGAGATTTGGATTAATTCTGTTGGCAGAAGAACTCTCAAAATAGCCTAGTACAGACTGTGTCATGTGGTTATTTGTGATAACACTGATGAAGATTTATAATAAAAAGAAGCAAACTGAACAGGGTAAATTACAAAGTGTAAAATTTGAGGAGAAAGGGAGTACCAGGAAGTGAAATAGAGCCAAGTCCTGTGTTCAAGGAGATAAACAATTAAGAAATGGACTGGTGACCTCAGGGCAAGATCCCACCCAGCTAACTTTCCAACTTGTGAAAAGAAATTAAAGGAAAGCTAAGAGCCAGGTGTGGTGGAGCACGCCTTTAATCCCAGCACTGCAGAGGCAGAAGCAGGCAGATCTCTGAGTTTGAGGCCAGCCTGGCCTACAAATGCAGTAAAGGAAACCATCAAAACCAGAAAGCTGGTGAAAATGTAATTAGCCATGTTCTAGCCCCAGTAAGCAGCAGAACTTGGCAGCTTTGGCCATGTGGTTCTGGTTTTAAGGACAGGAAAAAGAGGTTATGGAATATTCCAGTGAGACTAAGGAAAGCCACTGAGGTCAAGCATGTATCAGGGGTGTCCCTGAATAGAAGTCCAGAGATGCCATTGTGTGAAGTTGTGAAGATGAATCCTGGATTTTCTTGGAGACCCCAAGATGTTGGAGAGGCCAGAGACGTGGGACACCTGCTGAGGAAAGCTGCTAACAGGGAGTGGAACCAGCCCAAGAGAGAGAAATGTGTTGAGTCAACAAAGCTGAAAGGAGCTGAAGAGCATTTTGACCTCGGACATGGAGATGCAGAGTTTGTCCAGCTGGTTTTGGTCTTTGTTTGGTCCAGCATTTCCTCACTATGCTCCCTTTCCTCCATTTTGGAATGGTAATATATATCCTGTGCCATCATATGCTGGAAGTATGTGATCTGCTTTTTGATTATACAGGGGATTATAGTTAAGAGATTGCATTAATCTCAGAAAAGACTGTTGTTTATTTTATTACTCTTTACTCTTTTGGTTCTTTCAGCCTTGGCTTGGCTTGTTTCTTGCCAACTTTTCTTAACATAAATTAACCCAGCTGTCTTTTACTTCTGGGTTTTTACTTTTCTCTATTTCTGTATACCTTTCTTTCTTCCTCCATTGCTGGTTGTATAGCTGGGTGGCTGGTCCCTGATGTCCTCCTCCTTCTCTCACTCCTAGATCTCTCTTTTTTATTCTCTCTGCCTTCCAACCCCACCTATCCTTTCTTCTGCCTCACTATTAGCATTCAGTTCTTTATTAGACTATCAGGTGTTTTAGACAGGCAAAGTAACACAGCTTCACAGAGTTAAACAAATGCAACATAAAAGAATGCAACATACCTTTACATCATTAAAACAAATGTTCTGCAGCATAAAGAAAAGTAACACATCTTAAAATAATATTCTACAACAAGAGACTTTGAACTTTTAAGCAAGTTTGAGACAGTTACAGACTGTGGGGACTTTTGAAGTTGGACTGAATGCATTTCTACATTATAGTATGGCTACAAGCTTATGGGGGTCAGGGAGTGGAGGTTTGAATAGGAATGGTCCCCATGGACTCATTTGTTTGAGTACTTGGCCCGTAGGGTGTGACATTGTTAGGAGGTGTGGCCTTGTTGGAATAGGCGTGGCCTTGCGGGAAGAAGTGTGTTGGGGGAAGGTGTGGGTCTCATATGCTCAAACTATGCCCAATACAAACAAACTTGCTTCTGCTGCCTGTGGATCAAGATGTAGAACTTTCAGCTCCTTCTCCAGCACCATGTCTGCCTGCATGCCGCCATGAAGATAATGGACTAAACCTCTGAAACTGTAGCTCCAATTAAATGCTTTCATTTTTAAGAGTTGTTGTGGTCATGGTTGGGTTCACAGCTGCAGAAACCCAAACTAAGACATGGGGGGTCAGGGAAGAGTGAAGGCAGGGGAGGCTGTGGTTGGGATGTATTAAATGAGAATAAAATACTTTTTTAAAAGGAAGAAAAAGAAGCACTTTTATTGCTTTGTCCTTTAATGGCCTGACAACTCATATCTTTTTATCACTGAGTAATATTCCAGTGCTTGAATGTATTATAGCATGTTTAACAACACTGCTACTGAAGACCTGCTTTCCTTCTTAGTTTTTGTATTTATTAGTGAAACTGCAACCAAACTTAATGGGATCTTCAATATTTCAAGAGTGTAATGGCTTATTACAGTCAAAATATGTTAGAATTACTAGGCTAGGGACAGTGATTATAATGAAAGGAACAAAGAAATTACTCTGTGCTCCAGTTCCTTAATCGGCTTTCACTGATTAGCCAATGTATTGATTTAATAAATGTTAATTGAGTTCTTCCTCTATGACATATGCTATGCTGGCTCCACAGATACTGTTGTAAAAGATAAACAGAGGGTGACAGGTTTGGAAAAAGAGTTGACATTAAATTGCTCTTCAAAAATGAGCTTTATTAGGAGAGAGAGAGAGAGAGAGAGAGAGAGAGAGAGAGAGAGAGAGAGAGAGACTTACCAATGTGAGGGCCATAATCAGGGCTTGAGTTAAAAAGGCAGTTAGGGAGGATAGAACCCTGGATCAGAGACAATATGACAAGGCCTTAGAGGAACAGACAGGCTTCCATTTAAAGTCTGCATAGGCACTTCACTAAGAATGAGAGCTTAACGTAAAAGAGCAAGAGAAGAAGGCTCTTCAGGAGATATCCCGGTGCAATGGTGGCACATACGTTATAGGATCCATCAACCGCCTTTTAAAAACTGTATTGAAGGCCCACTTCATGTGATGGAACCCACGACTGCCACTGCTAAAAGGGACAAGAACCTGAGACTAGATAGAACACAGGCCTATGGGAAAACCTACTACTATTCTACCAAAGGATCTAAGCAATAACATGACTTCTAATGACATATTGTTATGTCCATAGATCAGTGCATCACTCACCCCTCATCAGAGAAGCTTCTTCTTGCAGTAGATAGTAGTGAACACAGAGTCCCACAACTGGACCACGTGCAGTGAGCGAGAGACTTTGGAGCACTCACTCATCTAGGAGTCCTGTCTTTAGTAAATCCCTTCCCTCAAGGCTGAGGCATCTCTGTGGAAGAGGAGGTGCAAAAAATTGTAAGAGCCAGAGGTGGTGGATGACTCCAAAGAAACAGTGTCTTCCAGACACGACAGGACTGTACATGTATGCACTCACAGAGATAGAGGCAGCATGCACAGCGCCCATGTAGTCCAAGCCAGATGGGCTCCCAGCACTGAGAACTGGAAGTGGACACAGGGTCCCATCCCTAACTAAGAAGCTATTTGCAAATTTCTCCAGTGGAGTGTCATTAGGTATTATCAGCCATACTCTAGGGCAGCCCCCATGTTTTGTTTTGTTTTTTAATGCACTTTTTGTTTTGGAATTTAAAAAAGAAATCTTACTCATTTTTATTTGTTTATTTATTTTGGCCTTTGTATGTTTTTGGTTGAGAGAGAAAACATGAAGTTGGGTGGGTAGGGAGCTAAGGAGGGTCTGGAGGAGTTAGGGGAGGGAAAGGGATATGATCAAAATACATTGTATATAAAAATGTAAGTAAAATTTTTATATAAAAAACAAAAAATAAAATAAAATCACGCAGACACACACACATATACACACACACACACACACACACACACACAGAGAGAGAGAGAGAGAGAGAGAGAGAGAGCTAGGGAGGGACAAAGTTGTGGCCTGAGTTCTCCAAATTGTCAGATCTTACCTTTTAGACTGATTGGCCATCTTTAGCCGACAGGTCCATGATCTGACAGGTGGTGCAATGGTGGGAAGCTCAGAAATAGTCTGCGTCTTGAAAGAACTAATAGTGAATGAAAAACAGCAGTAATCAAAAAGTTACTAAAAACTAAATTGCCATCTGGTGAAGAGAGTCAAATACAGCTCAAGAAAACCTTTAATGGATACTTGGCATGGGCAGTGAAGAGTCACACTGAGTGCTGACTGATGGTGATGTGTGGTAGGATGGCTTAACAGGTGTTGCCACTCCATTTGATTAGCCCATTATTCTCCTCCATAGAAATTCCGAAGAATGTGTTTTCTATTAGGTTACAGCTCCATGTAACAGACACAAAGTCAACAATATAGATGAGAGATTCAATTTTTCTCTCACATAAAAGTTGCGATAATACAAAAACTATATTCTGCAATAAGATTATTGCGAGCCCAGGTTCCCGCTCTCTGTGTGGACCTGCCAACTGTGCAGTGATGCCGTCATCCACCTGGCCCGAGATCGTGCATCCTCATGTCTGTATTGTAGCAAGGGTGCTTGGGAAAGAAGATGGAGGTGTGTGTCCTCTTCCTGTAAGGACAGGGCCTAGAATTGCATATGTCTCTTTATTTCTAAACCCTTTGTTCAGAATCTGGCCCCACACAGTTACAAGGTGCATACTCAGAATGACCTTATGCTAACAATAAAAACAATACCGGGTGACAGGAATTTGAGTACCAAGGCAGAGTCAGCAGTGAGGCTCCATCACACCCTTTCTTGACATGCTTTAGGCTTCCATGCTCCCTTTAGGCCTGGGGCTGGCCTGCCTGTCACTTTGCATTTGTCCCTTGGGTCACCATGGGGCTGGGGAGGAGCTATGGTATTGGCCAGGCAGCAGAGCCTCTCTCTTATTTGCCTTGCATATGTAGCTTGTCTCTACGATACTTTCGGAACTAAGCTTCCCTGGTTATGATGATTAATCTTGTGTGTCACCTTTTCTGGGCCCCTGGGTGTGCAATTACTTAGTCAAGCATTATTTAGGATTTGTCTGTAGGACAGTTTGGATGAAATGACCAGTTGGATTGATAGAGTGTGTAAAGTAGATTGTCATCCACCATGTGGGTGGTCTTCCTCTAATTCATTAAAGGCCCACACAGAGGGCACTCCTGCCTGGCTACCTGGAGCTAGGATGCTAGCCTTTTCCTGCCTTCAGACCTGAATGGAAACCTCACTCTCCTCTTGGGACTTTGTTCTTTGAATTGGAAATGCACAGTTCTCTCAGGTCTACAATTTGCAGACCACAGATGTTGGGATGCTGGGATTCAGTTTCTAGAATTATATCAGCCAGTTTATTAAAATAAACACTCAGGTGTGTGTGTGTGTGTGTGTGTGTGTGTGTGTGTGTGTGTGTGTGAGAGAGAGAGAGAGAGAGAGAGAGAGAGAGAGAGAGAGAGAGAGAGAGAGAGAGAGAGCAGGAGAGAGAGTTTCTGAGTTTCTGTTACTGTTTAACCTACCTGTGTTGTGGAATATTATTTTAAGATATGTTACATTTGTTTATGCTGTGGAATATTTCTTTAATGATGCATAAAAGAATGTTGCATTCTTTTATGTTGCAGTTCTTTAACTCTGTGAAGCTGTGTTACTTTGCCTGTTTAAAACACTTGATTGGTCTAATAAAGAACTGACCGGTCAATAGTGAGGCAGGAGAAAGGATAGGTGGGGCTGCCAGGCAGGGAGAATAAACAGGAGAAATCTGGGAAGAGGAATGGAGCAAGAAAAGAAGGGGCCACCACCCAATCACACAGCCACACACAGAATAAGATGGAAAGAAAAGATATATACAGAAATAGGGAAAGGTAAAAGCCCAGAGGCAAAAAGTAGAAGGGATAATTTAAGTTAAGAAAAGCTGGCTAGAAACAAGCCAAGCTAAGGCTTGGCATCCATAAGAAAGAATAAGACTCTGTGTGTGATTTATTTGGGTGCTGGGTGGTGGGCAAAGAGTTAAAAAAAAAAAACAGCATACCTGAGTTTCATTTTAGTTAAAAATATAAGTGAATTGGGAGCCGCCGACTTAGGCCCTGTATGTAACAGATGGGGACAGTTGGTGCTGGCAGCCCTGATGGAGGGTGACTACTCTGGGAATGGATCTAGATCCTCAGGGCCATGCTCTCCACAGGGAGTGTTTCCTTGTCCTCCAGGTCACGCTGCACATGATGAAAACACTGCGTTTGACTCAAAGATGCCATCAGCTGCCTGTCAGGAACACTCAATCTCATATTTCCTGTGGTTTCTCCAATCTCCATAGAAACTGTAGCATAGAAGTTCACTCGTTCACACGAAGGTTTTTCTCTAGTCTGAAATGGTGGGAGGAGGTGGAAAATAAGCACAGCTTGCCTCTTTTCTTCTTCTTTTTTTATTATTAAGAGATTTTCTATTCATTTTACATACCGACCACAGATTCCCCTGTCCTCCCTCCTCCCGTCTCCCAGCCTTCCCCCCAACCGATCCCCCATGTAACACACCCACTCCCATGGGGAGTCAGCAGAACCTGGTACACTCAGTTGAGGCAGGTCCAAGCTCCTCCCCCTGGACCAAAGCTGTACAAGGTGTCCCACTATAGGTAGTGGGCTCCAAAAAGCCAGCTCATGCACCAGGGATGGATCCAGATCCCACTGCCAAGATGCCCCCTAAACAGTTCAAGCTAAACAACTGTCTCACCTATGCAGAGGGCCTGGTCCAGTCCCATGGGGACTCCACAGCTATTGGTCCACAGTTCATGAGTTCTCACTAGTTTGGTTTGATTGTCTCTGTACGTTTCCCCATCATGATCTTGATGTCCCTCACTCATAGTGTCTCTCCTCTTTCTCATTGATTGGACTCCTAGAGCTTGGCCTGGTGCTTGGCTATGGATCCCTGTATCTGCTTCCATCAGTTAATGAGTGGAGGCTTCCCAGTTTGCTCATGGAGATCTCATCTATTTCTCCTTTGCAGGGCAATCCATGTGTCCCTTTTAGGGCCCTCCTTGTTAGCTAGCTTCTCTGGGGCTGTGGGTTGCAGTCTGGTTTTCCTTTGCTTTACATTCAGTATTCACTTATGAGTGAGTACATACTATGTTTGTCCTTCTGAGACTGGGTTACCTCATTCAGGATGATATTTTCTAGTTCCACCCATTTGCCTCTTTTTTAATGTTGCTGGGGAGCACAGAGCATCCATTAAAGCCTCGACTCTGGGCTGACTGTTGAATCCTGTGAACAAAAGTCAGTATCAACAGAGTTGAAGCACAGCCCTAGAAGCAAGAAGGGCTGTGGGCACCCTGCTTCTCAGGCTAGGTTCCTGGCTTGAGTTGTCAGGCTCAGACACAAGGCAAGCTCTTCCCATGGCAGAGCTAACATAAGTTTGCCACGTCCTATGCTTGTGTATGGTTAGGAGATACCTGCTCATTTCACCGAGACGATGAGAAGAATTAGGTTCAGTCAGCAGTGAGTGTTAGGAAGAAATTAATATAAATTCTGGTTTAATAATAGCTGAAAAGCAATCACTGTGTGTGTGTGTGTGTGTGTGTGTGTGTGTGTGTGTGTGTGTGTGTGTGTAGACCAGAAGACATTGTCAGGTGTCTTTCTTATATATTTATAAAAGATTTATTTACTTTATCTGCAATGGTGTTTTCCCCGCATGTATGTCTGTGCACCATGTGTGTGCAGTGCCTGCAGAAGTCAGAAGAAGGAATTGGGTCCTCTGGAACTAGAGTTACAGACAGTAGATGTAGGCGCTGGGAACTGAACCTGGATCCTCTGAAAAAGTAGCAAGTGCTCTTAACCAGTGAGCCATCTCTCCAGCCCCCACCACCTTATTTTTTGAGACAGGGTCTCTCACTGAACCTGAAGCTTTCTGTTTCAGTTACACAGGCTGGGCAGCAAGACCCCTGGATGCACTCCAGCACTGGAGTTACAGATATTCACTACCGTGCCTAGATTTTTCATAGGTACTGAGGTTCTTCTCGCTTCCATAGCAAGCTCTTTACCTGCTGGTCCATTTTCCTGGCCCTTTACTATTTTATACTACCAAAGGGTCAATGTTTAAAAAGCATATCGCTCGCATTCAGATATTTCATTTAAAGTAGACAATTTAGCGCTTTTCAGTACATTCTAACTTTAACCATTATCCCTCATTCCAGGATCTCATCACCCCCAAATAAACCTCAACTATTAACAGCTCCCATTTTTCCTCTTTTCAAACCCTGGAACCCACTAATCTACTTTCTGTGTGCATAAATTTGCCTATAATTGACATTTAATAAAAATGAAGTCTTGGGGACTAGCTCAAGATGGCTCAGCAGTTAAGAGCTCTGGCTGCTCTTCCAGAAGAGCCTGGTTCAATCCTCATCGCTCACTTGGAGAATCACAACTGATTTTAGTCCTGAGGGAATCTGCCCTCTTCTGGCCTCCATGGGCACTGCGTGCATGTGATACACAGATGTACATGCCTGCAAAATACCCCCACACATAAAAATATAAAATAAATGATTTTTAAAATAAAAAGTCTAAGCTGGGCATAGCAGTGCACACTTTCAGACACAGCATTTGGGAGGCAGAGGCAGGAGGATCTCTGTGAGTTCAAGGCGAACCTGGCCTACATTGTGAGTTCCAGGACAGCCAGAGCTACATAGGGAGACCCTCTCTCAAAACAACCAAACTAAAACAAAACAAAAGACAAAAAACTTAGATGTTATGATCTTCTGTACCCGGATTCTTCTGCTTTGTCATGTATCAGAATCCATTCTTTCTCATGACCAAACAATATTCCATGATATGGAAACCATATTTTATCCTCTTACTCCTCAGTGGCTACAGCATTTTACATTTCTATCATCAGTAAATGAGAGTCCCAATTTTTCTACATCCATGGGACATGCCAACGCATGCCTCACCAGCTATCCTGATAGATGCTGAGTACTTCCTAATAGTGACATTCGGCATCTTTCCACCTGTTTTTTGTTTGTTTGTTTTGTTTTTTCTCCTTCCTTCTCCTTGTGAAGTGTCAGCTCATTTTGCACTTTGAAAATCTATCGTTAGTTAAAACTGGGCTTTGGAGGCTCTTTAAGTAAGTTCTCTGTCAGATAGTACGGATGTATTTCACATGCTTTCTCCCAACATATGGTCTACTTTTCTGTTTTCTTCTTGTGTCTTGCAAAGAGGGAAAAAAATGTTTTCATTTTGGTGCTGGTCCAATTTATTTTGTTGTTTTTTTCTTGATTTGCAATTTTGGTGTTCTATCTTTTTTCTTACTTCAAGACTGTGAAAATTCTGTAACATGTTTTCTTCCATGAGTTTTAGACTTTTAGCTCTTGTGTAGTTCTGTGATGCAGTCTGAATTCATTTATTGGTGTGGAGGGATTTTTTTTTTTTTTTTTTTGGGGGGTTTTTCGAGACAGGGTTTCTCTGTGTAGCTTTGTGCCTTTCCTGGAACTCACTTGGTAGCCCAGGCTGGCCTCGAACTCACAGAGATCCGCCTGCCTCTGCCTCCCGAGTGCTGGGATTAAAGGCATGCGCCACCACCGCCCAGCAAAGTTCCTCTGTTTTTTTTTTTTCTTTCTGGAGCTGAGGTCCGAACCCAGGTCCTTGTGCTTGCTAGGCAAGCGCTCTACCACTGAGCTAAATCTCAAACCCCGGTGTGGAGGGATTTGAAAGATGGCTTTTTTGTTGTTTTTTTCTGTATATTACATCCAGTTGTTTCAACACTACCTGTTCCTATTCCCTCCTGAATTTCCTGGACATCGGAGGATAGCATGTACATTGATTTATTTTCAGATGGTAAGTCTATCTTGAATCCCTGAAATAAGCCTCATTTACTATACATACAATCATTTTGCATTAATTGTTGGGTTTGTTTTACTATTTACTTTATTAGGCTATTTTGTTCCACACCAGTGGTTCTTCACCTTCCTTCTGGTATGACCCTTTAATACAGTTCCATGTTGTGGTGGCCCCCAAACATACAATTATTTTAGTTGCTACTTCATAACTGTAATTTGGCTAATGTTATGAATCATAATGTAAATACCTGTGTTTTCTGATGGTCTTAGGTGAGCACAGTGAAAGTGTCATTCAATCCCAGCAGGGTCAAGACCCACAGGTTGAGAACCCCTGTTCTATACTGCTAAGGGATTTCCAGTTTTCTTGTAATGTTCTTATTAGAATTGGTACCAAGTTATGTTGGTCACATGGCTGAGTGTTCTCTCTGCCTCTATTTTCTGAGTCTCTTCAAGAAGGACATTATGGCTGGGCGGTGGTGGCGCATGCCTTTAATCCCAGCACTTGGGAGGCAGAGGCAGGCGGATCTCTGTGAGTTAGAGACCAGCCTGGTCTACAAAGTGAGATCCAGGAAAGGCGCAAAGCTACAGAGAGAAACCCCGTTTCAAAAAACCAAAAAAAAAAAAAAAAAAAAAAAAGGATATTATTTCCTCCTTCGATAGGATGCACCCCTATGGTAGGTTGACTTCCCTATAGGAAATGCTGTTTCATGAATCTTAAATGGCTTATTAATAAAAACAAACCTGCAGCCAGGTATTGGGGTGAACGCTGGAAGATCAGAAAGACAGAACAAGCCACAGCTTCCTCACCTTGCCAATTCCTCAGCTGATCCTGTTTCCTCAGACTGGAAGCCTCTGAGTCTTCATCCAGAATGAACCTCAGCTGAACTGTTTGTTGCTCAAAAGCCTAAAAGCTTAACCAGATAATGGCTTCTAGTTTCTGGTCTTTACGCCTTATATACATTTCTGCTTTCTGCCATCACTGCCTGGGATTAAAGGCGTGTGATACCATGCTTGGTTGTATCTTTGAACACACAGAGATCCAGGTAGATTTCTGCCTCTGGAATGCTAGAATTAAAGGCATGAGTGCCACCATTTTCTAGCCTCTGTATCTAGTGGCTGTTCTGTTCTCTGACCCCAGATAAGTTTATTAGGGTGCACAATATTTTGGGGAACACAATACCACCACAAAATGCTGATCTGGAATTTTGGTGATGAAGGGTGTTATAGGTCAGTGCCTGTAAAGGTAGGAGAAAGGACTTAATGGAAGCCAGCATGCTGTGGCCAACACCCGGGAACTCTGTGCTGCCTGTGGTTTTAGGTATGGCCTTGCCTAGCTCTGTGATTATGTGCAGACCACCCAGGAAAGGCTAAGAAAAGGATGAGGCTTCCACATGCAGCTGAGGTAGCCCCGCTCACATTAGCCAGCTCAGAGCGGGAATTCAACTCTTTTTCCCTCAGCTCTCAGAGGGGTCAGTTCCAAGTAGATCTTCTCCTCTATCCACCTCGGTTCAGCAAATTCTGGCTGCTTGTTGTTGCTGCTTTGCGATGAAGTCTCATTCATCTTAGACTGACCTCAAACTTGCTCCAGTTTGAGACTGACCTCGGAGTTCTAATCCCCCCGCCTCCACCTCCCGCGTTCTGGGATTATGGTGCAGCATCACCCTTAGCTTGGTTTTGCCGCATTGCTCTTGGTGTCTGGCTCCTCTGTGCTTCCTTTTGTCAAGAAAATTAGTGGGTGCATGTGTCTTTTCAGATTTATAGTTGTTTTCATCACAACCTCTGGTCCAAGACCAGTTCCTCCCTTTGTGGATCGAGAGGGAAAGGGACCCTTTCAGCTTGGTTTCCTTTTACTCCGTTAGCTACACAGACTCTTATTGTCTTTCTTAGGAATTCACTTTTGACACAGCATTATAATTTTAAGATATGTTTGTCTTTAGCAAACCAAACTTTAAAATCTTGGAAGTACAAAAAGCAGCAGTAAACCCCTAGCTTGGAATGTTTGCTGACGTAAACCTCATCAGATGTCTGCTATCTCCCCCAACTCAGCAATATCCCTTTTCAAAAAACAAACTGCATTGCACCAACGGATTTTCTGGCAGGTCTTCAGAGCCCTCAGCCTAAGCCAGAGAGCCCTGTTGGTTGTGACTTTTGCCCCTGCCCTGCTCCCAGGCCATGTCAGTAGCGACTTCATGCACCCTACCTGCAACTGTGTGTGTCCTGTGCTCTGCCCTTGGGCGGTGTCTTACTCTGGGCTGCTGTAATGGAAATACTTTCCATCTCTTACAGTTCTGGTGGCTGTAACTCCCAGAAGCAGGTGCTGGCAGAGTTAGGGTGAGGGCCCCTCTCTAGTTCCCAAGTGTCTGACTTCTTGCTATGTTCTCACAGGGCAGAAGGAGAGACAGGGGTCTCTGGGGTTCCTTTCATGTCAGCCATAATCCCATTCATGGGAGTTCTCTGCGTACGACCCAATCACCTCTCTCTAAATTCCACCGCCCAATAATGTCACCAGAAGGGTTAAGAATTCAACATATGACTATGCTAGTAACATGTTCTGGGGTGCTGGCAAGTCAAATCAGTGGTTTACATCTTCCAAGAAAGAATATGTGGAGGAAAAAAATGGATGATTTGAATGAGGGGATCAGAGGCTGGGGGGGGGGCTAGCTCAGTTGGTAACATGCTTGGCATGTAAATAAGGGGACCTGGGTTTGATCTCTGGTAACTGCGGGTGAGGGGGGAGAAAGAGAAGATCAGAAGGCAGCTGTTCTCCACATCTGTCATTTTCACCTATCCCTAGGTAGCACACGACAGGCACTGAACAGACACTTGGTTATTGGGTAATGTGGAATTCCATACTCAGTGTAACTGGCTCTTCTCCTTCATTAACAGTCAGCTCATTTTCAGCCTGTAGAAGAAATGATCACTGTATTCTGGCACTTGAGAAGGAATGACAGACCAGAAGCAGGCGTGGATAAGAACGTTCAGGCATGTGCGTGTGCTCTGCGGGGCGCTGAAGCTAACGGAAATGCTCTTATTCTTCCGTGTTCTGCTCTACAGAACCTCCCATAATCCTCTTCTGTAGTTAAATTTGACTCTATCCCCTCTTATTGTGGCAGGAACGTGAAGAATGAGGGGCTCACAAGCCATTCGCGCCCAAACAGGCTGCAATTAAAAAAATCCTAGGCAAGCGTGGTAAGCACAGACACAGGAAAATTAGAGAGGGAAAAAAACATCGAGAAGGGAATGCTGACACAGTTATAAGCTGCCCCCGGCAGTAGAAAGGCAACAGCACTGTCAAGGGTTAGGAAAAAGGCTAAGCAAAGGAGATTAGATTTAAGGTTCTTGTTTAAAAAAAAAAAAAAAAAAAAAAAAAAGAAAGAAAGAAAAAGAAAGAAAGAAAAGAAAAAGACAATTACTAATTTTAAATACTTTACATTGGATTGGATTGTTTTATATTGTATACAAATTTGAAATTGATATTGTTAGAAAATGCTATATGTATATTTCTAATTGTATTTATTCCATCCATTTAACAATGTAATGCAAATTTCTGATCCTTGAATGTTATTATTATCAACTATTAGGATATAAAGAAATGAAAGCTAGTAGTTAGACATTATCATAGAACTTGTAGTCATATTAGATATGTTTTAAAAATTGAGCAGAGATGTTTTAGACAGGTCATCTTCAAACCCTTCAGAGATCTACAGAATATGGCATTTAAAATGTTTTAATAACTTAGAAAATTTTTCTTTTTTGAGACATGTCGGCTCCTGGCAGTACCAATCTACTTTAGAGAAAATATGGGCATTGAAGAAACTGCATATGGAGTCAACTTTCATTCTGGCAAAAGTTAGCCACTGGACAACAAAGTATCCTCGAATCAACAGGACAAAATGGACAGACAGATCACGAAACAAGGGACTACTGATTCTTGCCAAAACAAGTGTGGTTATGGCTTTATCAAAAGGCATCTTCTGAAGCCAGGACAATATGGCCCCATCCCTGAAGTGGCCTTCGCATCCGGAAAAGGTACAGTGCCCTTTTCTTTGAAGGCAGCTTAACAGGCAGAGGTCCGATGGATTCTGTTGTACAATGGAACAGCAGCTGAAAGCTCATGCCTCTCAAAAGTAGACTGGCATTTAATAGAGGGATGTGGAGAAGAAGGGGATGCTGAGATGAAGCCATATATACACAGCCAAGAAGAATGGACAGCTGAATTAAAAAACTGTCAACAATTTCCAGAATTTAAAATCCTGAATCATGACAGGACACTAGTGGAATTCAGGTGTTTCTGGTACGTGGACTGCTCTCACCCAATGTGAGGTTGAACTGTTGACCTTGTGTACATCCTACTTCCAAATGAGTCTGTCAGATACACTGAGCCTATAGGCTGAAGATGATGCCCCAACACTGCGGAGAAACCTCAGGTGACTGCCCAGGCAGCTGGCTGTTTCTGTCAACTCACAAAATTTTTTGGAAGTTGCTTGCATGCACTTCCTGTTTTTATTTTTGTTAGCTAATATTATTCCCTTCTTGGGTCTCTGAGGGAGTTGAAGATTAGTTAGTTATGGTTGAAGATTAGTTAGTTATAGTTGAAAATTAATTAGGATAGAAAGTGCATTAGATACATCTTGGATTTACCAAAATAGGATAGATAATGGAATTATTTTCTCTGATTTGTCAAATACCTGTTTAGGTATTTATTACTTGTATATATTGTATATAGTTATTGTACTTTTATATATAGTTTTTCTTTTGTTAGTTATAACCTTTTGCTTTTTTTTCTTTTTATTAAAATAGAAAAGGGGAAATGTGGTGGTAATCTAATTGTACTGAAATATTATTTTGATTGTATGTTAATAAATAAAGTTGTCTGGGGGTCAGAGCTATTAGAGCCATAGCAAGAGTGTGGCGGTGGTGGCACACGCCTTTAATCCCATAAGATCTCTGTGTGTTCAGGGTCAGAGCTATTAGAGCCATAGCAAGAGTGTGGCGGTGGTGGCACACGCCTTTAATCCCATAAGATCTCTGTGTGTTCAGGGATACAGTCAGCATTAGAGACATATACCTTTAAGACCTAGGGGGCTGTACATTCAGACAGTGACGAGGCAGTCATGTGTTTGGGTTTACAACCAATGAGAAGGCAGAACAACATACTTTAAAAAAACGAACCGACAGGAGGTAGGTCTCTCTTTTCGCGAAGCTGGGACAGCAGGAGGAAGGGTGAGATTTTAGCTCTGAGCTCTGACCTCTCGGCTTTCTCTTTTACATTGTTTCTGTGTTTCTTATTTAATAAGACGGTTGGTTACATCAACACAGCACAGTGTCAAGGGATGAGGAAACCGCAGTGAGGACTGTAAACTAGCCGGTGGGAAAGAGAAGAGGCGGTCAGACCTCAGAGACGCCTGAATTAAGAACGCTACATTCCTTTTAGCAGAAAAGTTCTAGGCCATGGTATGTTCTTAATGTAAAAGAAGATCGATGATCAGAAAATAGCCAGCATCAGGCTATATCACAGAACAAAGGAATAAATAGGCCCCAGCTACATTTTTTTTTAAAGCTGCTGAACTAAAGTTCAAAACAAAAACCACCACCACTACCAACTTAAAAACAGACAAACAAAAAAACCTTCTGCTAAGGACACTCATCTACCTTTCTTTATACTTCCTCGACCATTTTGATGCTTCCCTTCTGGGTGGTCAGACCCCTGGTCACTGTGTCTCCACAATATGCTATTTTTATTGCCGGTCACTGAGGTTTCTACCCTGTTCCATAACCACATTCTGAAAAAAACACAGGACCACACGGACTGCTGAGGGGCCTTCATTTTCATACCCCTGTGATTCCTCTGGCAGTTTATAGCTGCCTTGATGGAGATCTGATGGTTACTGAAGCCAGCTCCCAGTGGTCTATGAGAATATCAGCAGTGCAAAGGATTCCAACAACAAAAGCAGTTCTCCTTACTAGAGAGCTTACAATAGGCAAGCTTGTGTGATATATAATTTAACATGTGCCATACCCTGTGAGATTTAAGCACTTTTGTATTAAAAACAACAACAACAACAACAAACAAACCAAAAACCTAATTTTCAAGATGCTAAGACACCTCAAAAACAGCTGTCGGAAACATGGGTTCGGGGTCTGTTCTAAAGTCAGTATATAAAACAAAAGCAGTTTATAACCCGAAACAACCTTGAGGTCTGTGATGGATTAAGTGTGCCCCACTGTATCTCCCTCATGAAAATTAAAATCTGAACAGAAGACAGAAAGCTACTGTCTGAGAATGGACAGTTGATAGTAGACAGGTTAGGAAGGGAAATAAAATGGTGGAGAATGGCTGATACAGGACCAGGTTGCTTGGCCCTTTGCATGGCTACCCCTAGCTTCTGGCTTACGCTGGAAAGCAGCCCAGTGCTGAACCTCTGGAGTTATGAGCAGACAGCTGCAAGACCAATACTCACTTTTTAGGTGGAGGAAGGAAATGGGAAGTGGGCTCCTGGAAGGTCAAGTGTTAGCAGAAAGGCTTCCTTCCTGTGATGTTCTGTTTCCACTCGCCCATTCTTGCTCTGTAGCAACAAGATGCAGTGGGGTGGTGAGTACCAATGAGAAGACAACTGTCTCTCTGACGCATGGACCCTGTGGCTTCCTGCTGCTTTGTTCTGAGGATGGATACAGCCCGTGAGGGTTGGGACAGTATAAGGAGGATGAAAATCTACTTCCTAACCATGGAACCAGGAAAACGGACCTTTGAGAATCAGAAAGGATGAGGTGGGGTGGAGTGGAACTCACAGAGAGAAGCAATTAGACAGAGATGTCCTAAATCTGTGCATCCCACCCTGGTCTCTCCAGAGCTGTGCACACACAACACTGAGCTGAAGCAGGAGAGTAAAGGGCTTGGAGAACTGAGCTAAAGTGTGGGCCATGACACATCCCAGGCCTGGGCAGCCTAGTGTGGGTCAAACCCCAAGAGGACAGAAAAAGTTTTGAAAACAAACCAGACACAGAAACTGTAGTGTGCAAAGTGTGGGTCAGGATTCACACTCTGAACCTCATCAATCTAATGCATGCCGAAATTAAAAACAGCTTCTAGAGGATTTAAACAGGACGAGAGATTCAAAATATTCTCCGTGCTCATGGCAATCACTCACCATGTGGAGAACCAGGAAACATCTTATTAATTCCACTGGGGAAATAACAACCAATAGAGTCTGTATCAGGTTCTCTAGAGAAACAGAGCTGATAGAATGAACACACATTAAAAGAGAATTTGCTAGATTGGCTTACACAGTATAGTCAGAATAGTTCAACAGTGGCCTCATATCAGAGAGCCTGAGAACCTGGTAGTGCCTCAGTCCACCAGGCTGGATGCCTCAGCACTCCTAATCTGGTGTGGAAGGCCTGGAAGATTCCTGAAGAGCAGCTGGTCATCAGATCACAGCTGGAAGAAGCTGGGTTCATATATCACCAAAGGTTTCAGCAGTGGCCGCAACAAGGTAGATGAACTTGCCAATACAACAAGGTAGTACTGCGGAAAACCCAGAAAACGTGTGTAAAATGCAAAACTCCAGTGTCAGGAATGCAGGGTAGTATCCCAGCTGACCACCATGGACATTAAAAAGATAACAAAAGAATGCCATAACAATATAGTGTCAACACCTTAGAGGAAGTGGAGCAACTCTTCCTAAGACACCAACTGCCAAAACTTACACAAGAAGACACGGGCTACCTGATTGGTTTTGTATCTACTAAAGAAGAAGAGATCATAGTTCAAAACCATCCTGCAAAGGAATCTTCATGCCCGGATAGCTTCAGCGGGGATTATACCAAATAATTACGGAAGATGTATTATAAACTTTACATGTTCTCTACCCATTCTCTGGGGTCAGTATAAATTGAATGCAAACCTGGAGAAATAGAGAAAAAAGGAGGGGGAGGGAGGGAAGGCAAAGGGGAGAGAAAAAATTTCCGATCTAGAAAATCTATTATCAGTTTTTATAAGCTTTCGCAAACCCCTACCATATGGCCCAGCAATGGGAAATAAATTTTTATGTTCCCATAAAAATCTGTAAAATGCTCACAGTAGCATTATTTATAATCACTTAGAGGAACCCAGCAGCCTGTGCTTGGCAAATGAGTGAACACAGTATGTCAATGTAGAGTACACTACCTAGAAATCCAGAGGAACGAACCTGTGGTACTTTAGATGTGTGGATAAATCTCAAACAGGCCCTTCTACATGAGAGAAACAAAGTCCCAAACATTGTGCAAAACGTTGCTATAGTCTTCTAGTTTCCTAGTTCCCCTTCTGTCGCTGGGATAAAACACTCTGGCTGAAAGCAACTTGGAAAGGATTTATTTGGCTTTCACTTCCAGGTCAAAGTCCACCACTGAGAGAAGTCAGGAAAATAACTAAAGCACAAACCATGGAGGAACAGTGCTTTTTGGCTCTTACTCAGCTAGCTTTTATTCAGCATAGGCCTCTACCTGTGTAGGGATAGTGTCACCCATAGTGGCCTGGGCCCTCCCACATCAATCATCAGTGTCTCACAGACATGGCCACAGGACAATCTGATTTGGAAAACCCCTCAATTGAGACTATCTCAGATAACTCTAGGCTGTGGCAAGTCTACAGCTGAAAGCTGAGATATCTACTTACATGGTGTTCAAAAAGGGCCCAAACTAGAGGCCATATGCTGGTTGTTAGAGGTTAGAGGTAAGAGGTAGAATACATGACCACTAGGAATGGCCTGTGCGAGTCTCTCTGGATAAAAGGACTAAGTGGCAACTTACCTGGAAGGTAATTTCAGTAATCCATGCATTAAAACAAACAAACAATTCACAGAGCTGTAAACAAAAAGTTAATTTTACTGTATTCAAATTTAAAAAAACATGTTAGAAATGTATTCTTGACAGTTCCTTACGACTTGGACCCCTGGGCTGTGGTTTCTAGAGGCAGACAGCAGAAGCTCTGAAACTGTGGGGACCCCCTCCTGCCAGAGTGTCTGAGCATGTTTTGTGGAAGTGACTACTCTAAGCATCCCCTCAGCCAAGCCCAACCTGTCCCATCAGGGGCCATCTCAGCCTCACTCCTGCTCCCTCAGGTCTTTACTCCCTAGTTCCACACCTGGAGGAAGGGTTCTCCACACCAAGTGGGAGTACTGAGAAAAACCCAGAAAAGCATTAAGAAAGGTGAAACATTCAAAGACTGGAGGGAAAAGAAACAAATACAATGTATGCCGTGAGTCCGTGTGTCAACCTCTGGCCTCCCAGGAGGCATCAGCTGTGAGTCCCGTGTGTCAACCTCTGGCCTCCCAGGAGGCATCAGCTGGGACCTGGACAGTGTTCTTCTGTTGCTTCCCACTTCCAAAGCTTTCTTGTAGCAAATGCTTCCTGGACTGAAGAGGTCACCACGGAAAACCATTTATTTAAGAAGAGTCCATCAGAAGCCAGGATTTTGTTTTTTTCCATCTGTTAAAGAAGATCCATTTGGTGTTTGTGGCTCTTCTCAGTTTATCTGTTGTTTGTTTGTTTGTTTGTTTGTTTGTTTTTTGCATTTTTAGTCTGTTAGTGAACAGTATCTGTGTCATTGGCTGAGGACAATGTTGCTTTTTATACAGAAAGCAAGGATGCCCAGAATCTGTGCTGAAGATCCTGTTTTGATTTATGGCCCCTTGTTTGAGAACATGAAGTTGATGGATGACTGATTATGAAGAAAATGGTAAGTGGAGAGAATCTTCCAGACTGTAGTGAGTGCAAGATGATATTATATGTATTCTAAGGGACACCTTGGAAAGAGGTGTCCTGCCATGCTGTAGATGACAGTCTAACGGTCTACTTTGCAATTCTGGGTAGTTCCTGCAAGCCTTAACGTTGGCTTCCAGGATCGGGTGAAGGCATGCCAAGCCAGAGGAATTGAGAATGTTTCCCTCTTCAGAGCTGCTTTCCGGCGATGGAACACAGTTTGCTCTGGTGACAAGCCCCACTCTTGACACGGCAAGCTGTACTCCTTGACATTTCTTGTGAATTGAATTGCTCCCACTAGTAGGAACATGGCTTTGGCAAGCATCGGGAAAAGCCATGCTGCCTGCTGCAGGCCAGCCCTTCTGTACAGAAGCCAGTCTAGCAGAGAATTCATGCTAACTGCTGGTGTGAGATTCCACATGTGTAAGCACAGCTGTGCTATACTTTCTCAAGGCTTTATAACAGTTACTTGGGTAGCATTTGCCTTACTTGGTCCTAAGTGGCCACATGTGTGTGCAGTACCTGTAATTGTTTCACAGAGGGCGGGACCGTGAGGCACTGGTATTGTGCTTGGAGGAACAGAGAGAACTCCCGTCTTATCTTGGCCAGCAGGTCATGGCTTTGCTTATGTACTGGAAAGTAACTGTGTTGCCATCAGTACTCATAACCACAAAGCTCACTTTGGGCAAAGCTTCCTTGAAAAGCAAAAGGCAGTGTGAACAGTAGCAGGGACCATCAGCCTTTGGTAGAGAATGTCAAAGCTAAGAACCGGAGTGCCAAGCAGACACCTGTTAGGACTCATTAATGGTGAGTACAAATGCAGACCATCTCTATGTTCCATGTAGGCACTCTAAGGCATTGGTTAGAAACCAATACAAAAGAAGCCAGGTGGCGGTGGCACACACCTTTAACCCTAGCACTCAGGAGGCAGAGCCAGGCTGATCTCTGTGAGTTCAAGGCCAGTCTGGTCTACAGAGCGAGATCCAGGACAGGCACCAAAACTACACAGAGAAACCCTGTCTGGGGGGGGGGGAAGAAAAAGAAAAAAGAAAGAAATCAGTACAAAAGAAACTACTGAACTGTGTTCACACTATAAAGAGAGAACAAATAGAACACAGCACATTTCTCATTATGGCACTTTAGCTGAACATTTGTGTAGCCAGAGAATCCTCACAGTACTTCTGAATGGCACTTATTCTGTGCTTACATGAACTATGCACCCCACCCCCAGAATGCCTTGGTAGCCCTGGGAATATGCATGACTATGCATGTGGACATGTGTTGGGTTTGCTCCTACTGTCATATGAGGCCATCACAAACTCCTTGGTGCTATAAGGCTGCTCACTTGATGAACTAGTTACTTTTCTGTTGGAAGTAGAACCCCATGACCAAAAGCAACTTAACAGAAGAAAGAGTTCATCTTGGCTTAAAGCTCCTGAGGAATAAGAGAGGCTGGAGCAGGAAGCTGAGAGCTCACATCTCCTACTGCAAGCACGAAGTAGAGAGAGCAAACAGGAAGTAGAGGGAGGCTGTAGAATCTCGAAGCCCACGGCCAGTGACGTACTTCCTCCAGCAAGGCTACATACAACAGCTACCCTCCCTGGACAGTGCCACCAAACGGGAACCAAGTACTCACATGCCTGAGCCTGTGGGCAGCATCTCTCATCCAAACCACTGTCCTCAATGAAAGACACCAGCTCTCAAAGTGGGAGTTCCCATTTCGGTTGGCTAGCTCTTCTTAACTACTTGAATAGACCAGATATTTAAGAAAGGTAATTTTCTCTCCAGTCAATTGTTGAGTCTGAACCTGCTTTTGAAAAGGAGAAGAAAAGGTCTGTGCTATTACAAAAATACATTAATTGGATGTTGATAATTTTGAGCCAAAGAAAATGTGTTCTTTTTAAAATTACATTTTTACCTTGAATTAAAATTTTAAATAGGCAGGCTGAATTAGTTTAAGGCTATCTTAAAAAGGGAAATTATTAAGCAATCATACACTTAACAAATGAGAAGTTCATTGGGGAGGAAGGGGACCATTGTAGTCTATTGTGTCTAAGTTTTACTTGCAAAGTTTGTAAAGAATTTAACATGGTTGTCCTTTTTATATATCCTATTCAACTGAGATTTTTAATAGCATAATGCTAAATGAGGTAAAATATGGTGGGTTCTTTATAAAATATTAATCTTTCATGAACACGTAATCTTTAAATTTGTAAGAAGTTATAAAGGGTTTTAAAACTTAATTTGCAAAAAGCTTTTTTTTTTTTGGTTTTTCGAGACAGGGTTTCTCTGTGTAGCTTTGCGCCTTTCCTGGAACTCACTTGGTAGCCCAGGCTGGCCTCAAACTCACAAAGATCCGCCTGCCTCTGCCTCCCGAGTGCTGGGATTAAAGGCATGCGCCACCACCGCCCGGCGCAAAAAGCTTTTTTTAAATTTGCTTTTTTTATTGAGATAGAATCTTTCTATATAGACATAGCTAGTGTGGTAATCACTATATCATCCAGGTTGGCCTTGAACTCATGGCAATCCTCCTGCCTCAGTATTGTTCCTGCTGCAATCACAGGTGTGTGTGTGTGTGTGTGTGTGTGTGTGTGTGTGTGTGTGTGTGTATGCTATGATACACATATGAAAGTCAGAAGACAACTGGCAGGTATCAGTTATTTTCTTCCATCACATTCTGGGGAAGAAACATGTCCATGGTTTCTGAGGTCCAAACTCAGGTCTTCAAGCTCAACAGCAAATGCCGTTACTCACTGAGCCATCTGTGATGATTTCAAAGATCATCACATACCTTGTCGGATACACTTCAGCATGTGCTATATAAGTTGCTCTATGAAATGCTTCTGATAGTGAAGAAGTCCAAAATCATGGAGCCAGGCATTATGAGCACATCTGCAATATCAGAACCCAGACATCGAAGACAGGAAGACCTCAAGTTTGAGGCCAGCCGAGGCTACATATCCAATCTACATAGAGATCCTATCTCAAAAACAAACAAGCAAACAAACAGCAACAAATAAATAAAATAAAGAGTCAAATCTTACAATGTTTAGATAGGAAAATAAAACCCTTGAATGTCGATAAAAATAGGCACAGTTGCAATTTATACACTTGGATGAACTTCAGTGTTTTTAAAGTTAAGGCTCAGAAAATAAAGACCACTCTGGTGACTGCTTTAGTTTTGTGTCTCTTGCTGCCCTGATAAAAAGAACTTGGGGAAGAAAGTTTCTTTTAACACACAGTTCCAGGTGACAGCCCACCATTGTGGAGAGTTCAAGGGGACGAGAGCTTAAGCGGCTAGTCACAACACATCCACTGTCAAGAGCAGAGAGAGGACGTGTGCATGCATGCCAATATGCAGCTCACTTTCTCCCTTCTGATACAGTCCAGGGTCCAGCCCATGCAATGGGGCTACCATATTCAATATGATCTTCCCACCTCAATTATCTTAATGAAGAAAAGCATCCCACAGGCCGACCTAATCTAGACAGTTCTTTACTGAGCCTCATTCCCAGGTGATTATAGATTGTGTCAAGGTGACAACAAAAATCAACCATCACAAATGCCCCCTTTGTTAAGTTGAGTCTATCTCTTGTCCTTAAAGTCTCATGTTTGTCTCATAATCTAAAATGCCATTTGTATGAGTTAGGGTTCCCTCGAGGAACAGAACTGATAAGATGAATATATACTTATATGTAATATCAACATGTGATTATTCATGCATTTATAAATGTATGGCTATATAAATAGGTATGAGTCGGTGTAAATTATATATATAATGTATTAAGTATGCTTACATCAAAGGAGTAGCGACAGCTGAGTCATATCTGAGAGACTGAGAATCCAGTTGTTGGCTCGGTTCACAAGACTTGGTGCCTCAGTAGTTCCAATAGAGTGTCAAAAACCTGGAGGTTTCCTGGAGAGCCACTGGTCTTTAGAGAATGGCAGAAGCCTGGAAATACTGGTTCTGACGTCAGAGAAAGATCCAGCTGAATCAGCAGCAAGGTAAACCAACTCCATGACAACAGGAAAGATAAAGCAAGTTAAAGGTGAATAATCTTCCTTCTACTGAGTCCTTTTGATCTGTTCTGGTCTGCTACCAGAAGATGTCATCTACGTTTGGGGTGGGTCTTCTGACAAGCCAGTCTGCCTCCATCTTGGGCTTGAAAGCCGTCTTAGAGTAAAGACAAAATAGATTCATTCCTGTTTGTGATTAAGCCTGTTTCCCAAGGATTGGGCTATGCCCTACCTATAACCCTAACTACAAATGGTTCTGTACTGCCTGTTCCAGGAAATGGCAACCATGTCTTTGTTTCAAGATGGTGTTGTGACCACTTTGTTACCACCTTGTTATGATCACTTTGTTATGATCACCTTGTTATGATCACTTTGTCATGACCACCTCATTATGACTATCTTGTTACTACCTCATTATGACCACTTTTTTATGACCACTTTGCTATGATCACCTTGCAACAATGTCTGTTACAGGAGGTTGTTGTGACCAATTTGTTACGCTTATGCTCTGCTTCTATTTGCCCCCCAAATCTCCCGATTGGAACCCCCCTACTCTTAAGCTATAAACACCCTTATCTTCTCCATGACGAAGGCCGGTCTCTTGAACCCCACCTTAGGGGAAGGCACCTGTGTATACAAATTTAAAAAGCTTGCTCCAAATTGGCCATTTGGGTCAGTGGTCTTTCTCTTTGTGTCTGTGGGATTAACACTTCCCACAAAAATTAAGGCAATGAGCACAATTTTTCAGCTGGTGCTTTCTGTGCAGGAAAGTTGAAATTAAAATAAACTCTACCTTCCAACTTTAAAAGTCTCATAGTCCTTAGAACTTCTAACACTTTAAAAACTCAAAGACTCAGCCGGGCGGTGGTGGCGCACGCCTTTAATCCCAGCACTCGGGAGGCAGAGCCAGGTGGATCTCTGTGAGTTCGAGGCCAGCCTGGGCTACCAAGTGAGTTCCAGGAAAGGCGCAAAGCTACACAGAGAAACCCTGTCTCGAAAAACCAAAAAAAAAAAACCTCAAAGACTCTTAACTGTGAGCTCTTATAGAAAATTATAAACTTCCAACATATAATGGTATAGAATAAACATGGAAGAATTGGGGCTTAGCAAGGAGTGATCAAGACCAAGCCCAGCAAG
This sequence comes from Peromyscus leucopus, assembly GCF_004664715.2. Lineage (NCBI taxonomy): Eukaryota > Metazoa > Chordata > Mammalia > Rodentia > Cricetidae > Peromyscus > Peromyscus leucopus. The sequence continues at coordinate 60,777,709 of NC_051071.1, read as the reverse complement.
GCAAAGAGCAAATTCTGCATCTCCATGTCTGGCATCCAGGACTCAAGATATAACCGGCTAAGTTCTAAAGGGCTTTAGTAGACCCACCCCCCAGATCTCCCACCTCAGCACACACAGAGTAGTTGTTAGGTCACTACACTTCCCACCTGTGTCTTTCCTCGGGGCATGTCCCATAGTCACGGGACACCCAGTTTCCTGGGCTCCACTGTAGCTTAGGCTCCACGTTTACAACTATTACACAATGGCCTTTTTACTTGGACTCTAATCCTGCCACACATTGCCAGGACTTAGCTGCTCTCTATGACCTCTTCACCCATTCATCATTGCCATCAGCGCCAGCACCACATGGACAACACTTATAACACTGTCAAATTCTGTGGCCAGCTGGAGCTGGAGCCTGGTCTCGCAGACCACAGCTTTGTGCGTTGACCCTGGGGACATGCTCTCCTAAGCAGTGTTTTCAAGGGACGGGGAGCCCTTTCAGTTAGACTTTCTCTCTTCAAGTGCATTCAGACCTTCACAAGCTGAAGCCTCTTAAGGGTTTTATTTCAAGACACCCTATTGTCCTAGTGAAGGGCAGGAAGGTTCACTTCAGTGGCGCTGATCTCTCTAACAGTCACAACCACTTTCTTAACATCAGTCTAAATGCTCATGAAATTCCCTCAGCCAAACGAATTAGTTCTGGGAGAGGGACAAACAGGAAAGGCATTCTTGAAGAAGTGGTATTCAAACCAATCCATGGAGGCTAAGAGACATTTAAGGAGCCCTAGGTGTGCGTGGTGGGAAGGTTCCACACAGGAGGAGCAGCATGAGCAAAGGCTTATGGTAGAACTTGGAACTGGTGTTCTTCCCAGACACTCACGCAGAAGTCTTCAGCAGTGGTGAGTAAGACCACCCTGCCTCTGAATCTCATTCCTTGCTTTCCCTGTTAGTCAACTTTCTATTGTTCTGATAAGATACTTGAGATAATCAACTGACAAGAAAAAACACATGGGTTTTGATTCATGGTTATAGCTTCAGAGGTTTTGATCTGTGGTCACTTGGACCCATCTATTCCTTTGGGCCTGTGATGAGATAGCCTATCGGTTAGCAATCAGGCACTCCCCTGGCCTGCCCTCAGGGACTGAGTGGCAGCAGGACATGTCATCATCAGCTGTCAAAATGAGACATATTCCCACTGTCGCCATGAGCTGTGCGTTCTCCCCATGTGCTTGAACTATATCCCCTTATAAAAAGCCAGTGCCTTCTCTCCCTATTCCTTTTTCCCTTCTACCCTTGCTCAGAGGCAGCCTATGCATCCCACTTCCCCCAATAAACCCCTGGAGTGAAATCTGCTGCATGGTGTAGCTTTGTTGTGCCCTTTGGTACCTTCCACTGCTTAAATCTTCACAATGTCTTGGCAGTAGAGGAAGTTGTTTCCCTTCTAGTGGTTGGGAAGCCGATAGACAGAAAAGGGCTGGGAACCACTATCCTCTTCAAAGGCATACACTCCTCATAACATAACTTCCTCTTACTACACCCTACCTAAAAGCTCTACTACCTTCCAATAGGGCCATAGACTGAAGACAATGCTTTCAACATACAACCTTAGACTCTAAAGCTTAGAGGGACATTTAAGATGGAAGCTGTAGTACCTGGTCTACCTATAGTTTCTTCCAAAAATAGTCATGGTCTCCACCCACACCTATGCCTTCTCTACCAATGGGGGACTAGAAGTTAGACAGAGTCCCTGATAAGCAGACAGATAGGGAGAGGGGCCATAACTAAGAAATCAAGACGGTGAACTTCTAAGATGACAGGCTTCTTCTTTACTCTCCTGACCTGAGACAAAAGCCTGGCAGCTTAAAACATGTTACCATTTAGGGATCATGATTCTGTTTGTTTTCTCTGCCAGTTAAAAGAATTAAAAGGCAGGGAAATTCTGAAACTTGACAAGCAGCGGTGGAGAAATCTCTAACACAACAGGAACAGACAGAATCAGCAGATGAAGAAAGGTGTTTACTGGGGTGAGGAAACACACACATGCAGCAGACACACAGAGAAAAAGACCCAGCAGAGCAAAGGAAAGGGGGGATGTGAGATATCCAAAAATCTGGTTTCATTCTAAGGGCTGGGGTATTTGAAGTCTCTCAAGGGTCCTCTTCCCCTAACTTCAGATTGGTCAGTTTGATGAAAGACTGGATGTCTGACTGGCCAACAACTGCTGTGTAAACTTGTCCTGATCTGGTCTTGAAGTTGTTGAACCAGTCCATCATCAGGGACCTTACTGACAGGAGAAAAAGTCCACAAGGCCTTTGGTATAAACTGCCATGCTTTCTTCTCAGGTCAGGAGAATGAGGAAGAAGGCAGCCATTTTGGAAGTTCACCATTTTGATTACCTAGTCATGGCTCCTCTAGCGGTCTGCCTATCCGAGACTCTAACTCTTAGTTCCTCATCAGCTTTGCCTACTCCATTTATATCTCTAAAAAACCAACAGGCAACATGGCATTTTTCAACCACATTTTGAACTTCTCTGTCTTTAGAATTAAGAGTCAGTAGTGCATACATCAAGATCAATAGTGCATAAATAAAAGAAGGGGAAACACTAAAAAGGCCTCCCATTCCCAGGCTCTCCTAGCTTTGGAGTATCTCTGTCCACCCTGTGTCCCCCACCAAACGCTGCCCTCTATCTGCTCAATTACTCCTTTGTATTCCATATTGTTTACACACAGGAGGGGGTCTCCCTTTTTCAAATTTTGCTTATCTACTGTGCTTCCTCAGGATGCTTTGGGTTTTTCCAAGAGGACCATATGAATAATAAAAGCTTACCTTGGGAATAAGAAAGACTCTTTCATCTCCCAGGTCTTTGCCTGGCTCCTGTAGGATTCTGTGCTTCTTTTCTTCCATATTAGCATAATTCTAAGACTGTATATTGAATCTTCAATCAGATTCCCTTTGTAATGTTAGTAGATTGTAACCGTAGGAAAGCAGACCACATCGCAGGTTGATGCCACCCCACTGTTAAGGTTCAGTTTATACTGTTTTGTGGAAACCTCCCTTCTTATCACAGGGGGTGGCCTTCATCCATCATTTCAGCTGAAGGTTATTTTTGTAGAATTTCTTTCCGAGATGGTAGATTACTGTACAATCTAGGGCAGAAGGTAAGACAGAAAACTTCACTCTTGATAAAAACAAAAGGAAATGGCAGGCCTGGTCTCTCTAGAGCACAACAAGAGGCCAAAATCTGATCACACAATTCTTTGATTTACCGAGTGAACTCATAATTCTTTATTAAGTGACCTCCCAGGGTTGAGACTTCTGAGCTATGAGAAATGATAGGTCACCATTCCAAAACAAGAGATTCCAGCCTGTGCCAGGAAGGATTATATAGCCATGGGGCCAGAAGGTCAGAACCAGAAGCTTAACTTTTATGTTCCATAAAATGAGAAGTTCCTGCTAGGACTCTGAGCTCAGCTCTCACGGAGATTTAGAGATTTCACCCACATCATGATTGCCTTGGTTTCTTCTCGCAGCAACTCTGTGTGGCAGGCAGGTCAACTATTCCTCTCCTCACCGGGCCAAGGAAGAATGAGGAGCCACTGAGGTTAAGTGACTTGTATAAAATAAACAAAGCTGAGGCGGGTCTTGACTCATGGAGAGAGCCAAGATTTCTGAATACAACCAAATGCTTCTGACTTCCTAAGGACAATTAGGCTTTCAGTAATTAGTTCTCTAATTCCCAATACATTTCTTTACCGGTCAAGTACTAAGTTGCTCTTCAGAATGTGTAGTTGTTGGACCATTGAGTCGTGGTGGCCAAGTAGGAATTTCTTCGCTTACTCATTTAGCAACTATTGATTCATTTGTGTGTGGTGTGTGAAGCTTTTCTAACAAGAAGTTGAAGGGGGGGGGGAACCATGTCACATACAATATAAAATGTGGTCATGGGCCAAGTTAGACATTTGAGGACGGAGTTACAATTTGCTTTGCTGGCCTAGCCTTGTCAATAAATAGGTGGTTTATGAGTTGTATAGAGAACCAAATATCTCAGGCTTGATTTTTTTCCATTTGGTTTAAAGAGTTCCAATGAAAATGTTGTGTTTTTTAGAAAAAAAAAAATTGAAAACGAAGTGAGAGATAGAGGAAGAGAGTTGCAGGAATTCAACGTCAAGGCAATTCTCAAGTCTAGCCATGTATAATCACCTAACAGCTTGCCAAGGACTCAGCAGCTGGTCACTGGTACCAGAATACATCTTTTTATAGGCAAGCAACCTGTCTCTTTTTCATTTAAAATTCAGCCTAAAGCTAATGCAAGATGTTGACCTGTTTAATTTTGCTTAAATGTCCTTAACTTGATTCAATTAAAAAAATTATACTCACTCTTTTTTCTCCTTTTTGTGATAAAGTCTGCCCATTGTTCTCTAGTGGAGAGCTCCAGACTGTTGGGGAACACAGGATTGAAGAAGAAGAAGAAGAAGAAGAAGAAGAAGAAGAAGAAGAAGAAGAAGAAGAAGAAGAAGAAGAAGAAGAAGAAAGATACTTTGCAGCCTTCTTTTAGCTGGATGTGGCCATTTGGTGAAATTCTGGTCAATGGGATAGAATTTGATTTGTACAACAATTACATCATAGTAATCCCACTAGTTCCCACCTTATCCATGGCACCACTTTCTGTGGTTTCAGTTACCCTCTGAATATTACAAATGGAAAATTCCAGAAGTAAAGAATACGTAAGGCATAGGTGTGTACAGTTCTGAGTGGTATGATGAACTCTATACTCCTCTGCTGTATTCTGTCCTGGGCATGTTGTGTACCCACACTGCACACCATGCTCATCTGTCAATCACTGGGCACCTGCCCCAGTTACCAGACTCACTGTTGTCAGTTTGTGGTGTGTTCCACTCTTTCATTTAATTATGTTTTATGGCTTTATTAGCCATTGTTCTGTTTTATTATGTTGTTAATTTCCTAATTAATTCACTACATTTTTGTTGTAGGTAAATGTAGATAGGAACGCCGCCACCGCCGCCGCCGCCCTGCAGTGTATCATGAACTTAGTACTACCCCCTGGGGACCTTGAAACACATCCCTTGCAAAAGAGGATGCAGAGTGATGGCCAACAGAGAGCTGGCTATGTTTCTCCTTTCTTCTCTCCTGCCTGTTAAAGCAGGCAGACGGAAGAGCCACCCTGGCCACTAACATTCAGGTACATTTGAAGACAGCTATCCAAAAGGCAGCAGGACCCTGAGCTCCTGATCATTGTTGTTTCCTTCCTTCCTGATCCAGACTGTTTCTGTCTCCCCTGGCCACTTACACATCCAGAAGTTTGCTAGAAGGACGCAAAGGTAGGTGGGCACATGACTGAGACTTCTTACAGTCCTGTGGTACACAGCTCTATTATCAGGAAAAACATCATGCAGAGTCTGTGGGAATTCATTTTGCAGGACTCTTTGGACTCTCTGCCTTCTGTGCGGGGTTCACTCTACCCCATCAATGGAAATGCACCATGGAGTGTGATGCTTGCAAGCAGGGGATCCCCTTTCGAAGCTGGTCATGCTAGACCCCTTCTGTCTATCAGCTTCCAGAATTCCATTCTCCTACAAGAAAAACAGGTAGATAGATGATCCAGCCACAGTCTAATCTTAAGTGTCTAAGACTCTTGAGTCAATTAAAACATAACTGTGCATTTTCTTCCTGCCTTTGGGGGCAGAAAATGCTAGTTGTTCCCCAAAATTATTATTTAATTTTTTTTTTTAACTATTTAATTTTATGTGTATAAGTATTTTGCCTGCTTGGTGCCTTTGGAGGCCAGGAGAGGGTTTTACGTCTCTTGAAACTGGAGTTATAGACAGCTGTGAGCTGCCATGTAGGTGCTGGGAATTGAACTTCAGTCCTCCAGAATAGCAGCCAGTGCTCTTCTTAACTGCAGGAACATCTCTCTAGAGAGTCCCCAACAGTATTTAATTATTGACTGAGTATATTTCAAGAGCCAAAGTCCCAGACGCCAGATAAGAGCCAACCTGATAGTGAGCTTTACATAGCAGATCCACTATGGTAATTCTTCTGCATAGGACTGCTCTAGATTTTAGCTGAAAGAAAACCATGTCCAGCTTGTGTACGGCAATATGTATCTGGGTTTCATTCATTTCTCTTAACCAAAGCTATTTCAAGAAGTATCTGTCCTTCTTATGCTTGACACATTGGCAGAATTCAATCTTAGTGTCCATCTTTACAATGGGGTTAGAGGTTTTCAGCATATTGACACAGGCTCATCGGGTAACCTGTTTTCTTATTTTCAAATCCTACATGGACTGCCAGGGGTGTCCACTTACAAAAGGCCTGCGTTCCCAAGGCTCACTGCTCCACGGACCTATTCATCATATTGAAAGCACAGAGGTCCTTGGTCCCACAGGTCACCAGGGAAACCAGGAATGTTAAGCAGGCAGGGTTGTCTTTTCAAAGAAAAAGATATATAACCTGTTTTTCCACCTAGAAAGCTAGGAATTGGAGGTGATTAATAGCTCTGTGATCTGAATTATCTGAAGGGCCAGGCCACATGAAGCTCCCACAATCAGGGCCAGAGGTGGCTAATATTCTAGGTGATTTATTTTTTTTATACTATCTAAAGGGCCAGGCAGTATCAAGCTCCCACAACCAGGACTGGAGAGACTTAATAGTCTAGATGACCCTTACATTATCTGTATAGCCAGGGGCTCCCCCAACCTCCCACAACTAGGACCTGAGGTGGCTAATAACCCAAATGACCTCTATGCTATCTGTAGGACTGAGACTACACCAGACCCTTCCCAAGACCCTTAAGACAGTACAAGTGGTCTATCTCTAGAACCCACTCTCTTGGAAGAAATTCATGTACTTTGAATTGAGTTTCTGAACGTAATTATGCCTTCTTGGGCACTGACAATTGTATTACACCAGGAAACTTTTTTTGTTTGCTGTTTTGTTTTGTTTTTCCCTCCAAATCGTACTTTGTTTAAATACACTTAGAATAAACTGCCTGGCATCAAACTCCAAAAGTTTGATCTAGTCTAGCTGACTAAGTCAGACTGAACTGAGTTTTTCTTTTTGCCTCTTCATAGATGTTTCCCTGCTGGCTGTTACTCTTACGGAGACCCCCACACCATCAGTGAACACAGGAGAGATGAGCCGATGGAAGATGGCCGGGCTGATGTGGAGCTGGAAGAACCAGGCCTCAGCTTGTTTCTTCCTGCATTGAGAACCTGTCACTCGAACATGCAGAGGCCAGGTGCTGTGAGTGGTGTGGGAATGATACTTTCATAGCTTCTTGCAGATCCAATAAACCACAAGATCTTATCATTTCGCCTTTGACTCTACTTTGTCATCTTCCCTACATCAACATTTAAGCCCCAGAGGACCAAATCACAGATTGTGTTTATTTATTTTCATCAAAAAATGAATTAACTTATTTAGTTATTATTAAGATAGGGTTTCATCATATAAGCCAGGCTGTCATGGAACTATGGGGCCCAGACCAGACTTACACCAGCAGTGATCTTCCTGCCTCTGCATCCCAAGGTCTAGGGTTACAGGCATGAGCCACCACACTTGACCTGATTATTCATCCTTGAAACAAATGGACCCTAAGCAATTTTCTCATTCTGTAGGGGAAAGACGCAGGACATGATCCAAGTCCTGGCAAGTTACCAAGAATGGGACTTTTCTCCTGGTCCCAGGTTCCCATATGACCTGAGCAATCACCTCTGCCCAGCTACATGTCCACCCACACTGTGTGCTTTGAGGACATGACCAGTCCTAAAACACAGGCTCTCCAGCTGACTCTAAAGTCAGTGATTGAATCCTCAAGATGTGCGGTCTCTTTAGAAACAAGAAGAATGTCTTATAGCCATAACATAAGGTATACCATTCTGTGGCATTCTGTTGGCTTCATGAGCATTTTAAATAGTGCCCTTGAAGAGTAAAAATTACCCTAGCACACAGGAAGAAGTTCAGCCTATTAAGACCTTAAGATGCTTCCTCTGCATCTTCTCTTGGAGAGGCCCCTAAATTACTTATTAGTATTCAAGAAATTCACTAATTTGCAGGATAGCAAACAACCTTGCATTTTCCAGGCTTGTGTGGGCACCAGAGAAATGCTATTTTAGGGTGCTAATATCTACTCATCAACCCAGAAGACATAGCTGTTACAAAGAGAAGTAGACATGGAATGTGAAAACTCCTGTCTTAAGAATTAAGTAGCATTTCTGGGGATGACTTGGATCTAATTTAGAAGCCCATGTGCTGATTGGAGTCCAGGGAAACATAATAATTATGTGCATCATAACCACCCACTTGCTGAAGGCTACTTTTGTGCCCCCCAAATGGTAGGAGGATCACAAACAGGAAAAATTTTCGAAAATAATTTGTGTGTGTGTGTGTGTGTGTGTGTGTGTGTGTGTGTGTGTGTGTTTTAAAATCACCAAAGATTATGTCCCTTGATCAAAGAGCCAGAGGATCAGTGACAAGGTGTGGCTATCAGGTCTGGCCGAGTGGCCTACCACTAGCATTAATGTTCGGTGCCTCTGCAAAAATGGGGTAGCATCAACAAATTTGGGGCTTCTCTGAATGCAAAGCAAATTTTGTAAGGATCTGTAGGATGGTGTAGAAGACATGAAGAGGTCCGTCCACTCTTCCACCAATTGCTAAGGGGAATCGCATCCCAAAATTCTAAGAAATCAACCACAGAAACTGAGAGGTTCATGTCAAGGTTCTGGTTTAGATTTTGGTTTGCCTTTTCCCAGATAGAAAAGCAATGTGGTACACTTACATGTCACAGCTGACCTCACCTCGTCAGCTTTGCTTCCCAGGTGGCCCTGCATGCGCCTTTGTTTGTCCCCGTGGGCATCAGATTTCTTTCCCCCTTCCAGGGCATTGACGTACATAAGTGATTATTTATGGTCTTGCTCTCGCCCATGGTTTGTTTTCTATTCTGTGCTTACTGAGTACCCAGCCTCAACCACAGTGGCTCTGCTCCTGGGCAGACCCCATCATGGGTCTCTGCTTCTTCTCCTGTCTCCAAGTCTTCTCCAGACACAGGCTCTCCTGCCTACCATCCCCCAGGGGAGAGACAGAAGTTCCAGTGTCTGGACAGAGAGAAGAGTCTTAACCCAAAACAGCGTTTACGAACTTTAGATCCTGACTTCAGCAATTTTAGGGGACACACAGATGTGTCCTTAAGTGACATACTATGATATCAGGAAGGTGCCCTTCCCTTTTCAATTCTCTTCTAGTCCTTTTGGTTCTAGAACTTGCCAGAATGTTTCTAGTTCGCACTCTCTAGCTGTTGGCTAAATTACACTCTCGGAACAGATTTCAGGTCCATACATTTGACAACATGAATCTAATAATGAAGTTTTGTTGTTACAGGTTTCAATTTTTTAGTTTGTGCCAAATGACACACCGCTTTTTATTTATAATAACAAATGAGCCTCCTCTAAAAAATGTTTCCCTTGAATAAAAAAAACAAGAATCACTGAAAACAGAATTCTTTGAACTGAAAAAGTAAAGGCTGAAGAAACCATGGTACAGATAACACACAAGCACACTAAAACTTGGGGGCAGGGCTAACATGGCCAAAGTTTCTCCATTTGTTCAGGATCACTGAGAGAAGCCAGATATGGCTGGGGAGGTGGACAGGTGCTGCTCTAGAAGTTCAAATTTTGATAGTATTCAGCTATGGCTATTCCATGATTTATTTAATCAACCTCTTATCATTGAGATAGTTTATCCATTTCTGTCCTCTCCTGATAACGAGCAACACTACATTGAAAATGCTAATGCACGACCCCACAGTCAAGCACATACATGAACTATTCAGTGAATGATGCTGTGACTGGAAACTCAGTCAAAAAGGATGATGCCGTGTATCTCTTTTTTACCTCCCTACCTGGCAGGAAGAACTAAACCAAGTCAGCGATCAAGTGAAGAATGAGGAAAAAAGAACATTCCAAAATGTGGCTTTCAACAGGGACCATGAATTGTTGTAAATTAGAAAACACCTCATTTTGGGTATGGTGGTAAACATTTTTCCAGTACTCAGAGACTGAAATGAAATAACATCCTGGGCTACATAGTAAGATCCTGTCACAAAACAGATATTCCTTCAGGTTACCTAACCCTGCTTCTTTCTCTGGGCCAAGAGCAAGAAGAATTTGAGCCGCAGCAAGATGACATGCATTTGTCCTTTCATAATCCAAGAGAGACAGGCATTGCAAAAATCTCACAAGTGCTAAAATTATTATTGGGAGGTATTCAGCTTCCTGCTTAACCCCAGTAGCTCGCAGACTGCAAGTCAGTGGTTTAACGAAGCGACAGTCTCTGGCCCCAACTATCTGCGTGCCAACAGAGGTTAGGTACATGACCCGGAGCTGCTTTGGAGAAGTAACTTATTTTTGTTTGGTGGGAAGCAAGGACACAGGGGTGAGAAGATATTGCCCTAAATATGATATGATCCATCTGTCCAAACACGGGTTATTCAATTCAGCCACTCACCATCTCCACATCCAGATGTTTGCCGTCACACAATCCCAGATGACCTTGCCTTCTATCGAGTGTAACTTGTACTAATCATGTTTGTCAAAGACTTGCATTTGTTTTTAATTAGAGGACATCAATTTTGATTCAGCCAGACCCCCTGAGCTTCGATACTGGACACAGCCTCCATTATTAAGAAACCTTAAATCACAACTGCCCTTTGTCTTGTTATTATGATCACTGAGGTTTTCATTCTATCTCAGTTCAAATAAAAGAATCTTCGAGACCACACTAATTGTCTGAATTACCAAATTTCGTTACCAGTGTCTGTTAGAATTCAAATAACTCTATTGCAGCTATACGTTCTCCAACCACTGAATTCCCATGATGGTAATGGGCTCTTCATATTTATTTATCTTTGTGCTCAGAAGTCTCCAAAAATTACATTTCATGGCTAGATCTGCTTTCAAATTCTCACCAGATGTGTGCTCTTGCCTGGGTCACCAATAGTGTCTCAGAATTTAATTTCCTCATTTGAAAATTAGAGGATTATAAGATGTTGTTGTGATGATTAAATATCATAGACTATTTAAAATACTTGCCAAGATATTTGTTGTAGCATATATGCAAATATCAGGTTCTTGCTGCTCTCTTAAATGTTCCGTGGTAGAGTCTGACTTTGAGAACCTGTGTCTGGTCTACCTCCCAGAGACTGAGGCAGATTTTCAACAACATTGGTTTCCTGTAGTTTTTTAGGTTATCTTTTTTTCCCCAGTGAGACTAAGCAAGAAAAGCATGGGAAACCTAGACAAGCTGAGACTATTCTACACAAACCCCCTTCTTATGAAGTACGTGGCTGGCTGCTCTTTGATCCAGCGCTCTGCCAACCCAGAGCAATCTGTATTTCTCAAGTGCATCAGCGGGAGGTATCTGGAGAACAAAGTGGGATTCAGGACTTGAGGAAAGCATATTCACTAGTAAAAGCAACTACCTGACTATCTGATTAATTATTTCTATTTTCACAGACCTTATTCAGAGTTACCTTTCCAAACTGTGGCCCATCCTTGTAGAGAAGACAAAACTAAGTGTCTTCTACACAGTTGAAGCCAAGTCAGAGTGATGGAGAACCCCAGGAAAGATGTCCTGGCAGCCTAGGTGGGTCAGCAGGTGGCCTGTCCCCCTCTGTCTGTTCCCTGGTCCCCTTCAGTGCTTACCCATGCCCAGCCTTCTGTTTCTTTTCCTCCTTACCCATCTCTTCCAAAGGCTCTGCTGCATCCAGGTTTGCAGCCTCACAGGAGCCATAAACATCTTACACCCATCCTTTGCTTCAGCTTCTGATGTTGAAGTATAAGCAGAGAGATTTAAGACATCGGGAGGAGGCAATACACATCTGGGCACAGAGCTGAGGGTGCAAAGGTAGGGCCGGGTTTTCAAATGCAAGTGCTCCTCAGAATTCCTCGTGACCACCCAAAGCTGACTCCACAACGGAGCCACCTTCGCCGCTTGATTTCCTGGACCTTCTCAAACCAGGCAGAAGCCACACCTAGTCTTTATATAGTTTTCTATAGTTTCTACTCATTCTGGTGTCATAGTCTATGCTTGAGAGCCCCCTCACACAAGTATTCTCATGAACAAAGGGACTTAAAAAACGACCCACTTCAGCCTTACTGATCATGTACATGGGCCAGCTAACTGCCTGATATGCTCTGTTATGAACTCCATTGTATTTCTCCAGGATTCATAGGTTGAAGCCTTGATTTTAGTATGTGGAGATTAGGCCTCTAAGAAAGTAATTAAAGTTAAATGAGGCTGTAAGGGCACAACCCTGATCCAATTATTAGAAAATCCCAAGAGAGCTCAAGTTTTATGGCTATTTGCAATACATTGGGAGACCGTCTACCAGATACCCACCAGCTCACACCTAGATCTTGAACCTCTAGGATTCAGAACTGTGAGAAAATTAAGTCCTGTTGCTTAAACCATTTGGTCTACTTGGCATTTTATCATGATAGCCTGGGCATACTGATACTAGTGATATTTGATTCCACCCACTAAGAAATCATGATAGCTTTTATTAACTCTACTACCACTTAAGAGATAAAGAGTGAGGAAGAATAAATCTTTAATCCTAAAAAAAAAAAAAAAATGAAGATGGACTGGAGAGATGGCCCAGCAGTTAAGAACACTTGTTGCTTCTGCACAGAACCTGAATTCAGTTCCCAGGACCTGAATAGTGGTCAGATCCTTCAGTAACTCCAGTTCCAGGGATCTAAGACCCCCTTCTGACCACTGACCTCAGGCATGCACATGGTATGCACATGTACATGCAGGCAAGCACTCATATACACAAAACAAAAATAAATAAGTTTTTAAAAACTCTTTTGAAAGAGACGAGGAAACTCAGATGTGGAGAGATTAAGTGATCTGCTCCCCACTATTACCCGATGGAGGTAAGACTCTGAACCCAGGTTCTCAGGGACTATATGGTTTTACTCGTTTCTATACTACAGAACCAAAAGTATACCCCGATTAAGTTATGAGGCACATATATCAATTTTGAAGTCTAAAAGTTGTGAAAATAACTTGGAAAACGATTTGTTTTGAGTTTAAAAAGTGCTACATTTGATTTGAGACAATGATCAAAATGTTTGAAGCAATATGGTTTAAAATTTTGACATACAGACTTTTTGTTGAACTAAAAACACTTTTTCTTTACTGACATAATTGTTTTATTGCTACTTGTTCAATGTCATTACATTTTTTGGTTTTGTTTCGCTTTCTTTTTTTTCAACTTTTCCCGATACTGTTACTAAGCTTTAAATCACTTGGCTATGGACACATGGCTCAAAAGAGAGAAGCCCATCTTTGGTGAGATTCCTCACGGCAGAAAATGAGCCTGCATAGACAGGACATGCCCAGGTATATTCATGAAGTCAGTACAGCGTTTAGATCCTACCGTGGGCCAAGCGACGTCGGAATGACTGTCAAGGGACCACAGGAAGTGGGGACGATGGTGAAGTGTGTGCTAGAGAGTCTGTGTGTGTGTGTGAGGAGAAGTAGCAGCCAATGGTAGAGGGCACATGGGGAGGGAAGTCTACTATGTGTGAAGTGTGAGAGAGGTGAAGAGACTGAGCAAGTGTGTGTGTGTGTGTGTGTGTGTGTGGTGAGTTAATGGAAGTAGCAAGACTGTGTGTGAGCACAAGGCAACATTCAAGCATGGGATAAAGAAGTGACGCAGAATGAGCAGACTGAGCAATCTCTAGCTTGTTTGATTTGAGGTTTAGCATTTCGCTGGGTAGAAACTAATGCGGTAGGGTGTGGCGCTGAACTTGAAGCTGTACACACTGGAAAAGGGACTTCCGTGCTGCGCCTTCGGACCTGGCCGAGGCTTGCTAAAGATGAACCATGGTGCCTGTCTTCTGAGCCCCGGTTTTCATCACTGGGAAATGCCCTGGGTTCAAAGCCCGGCACAGCCTGGTGAAAGGGTGAGGAAGCTATTTATCAAAGCAATGTGAGCATCTGGCTCTATAAGTATGATAGCTGTGGCCTGGGAACCCAGGCGGCAGCCCTTGGGTGACACTTGCCCAGGTCCAGCTCTCCAGGTTTTGTAGTTCATTTTTTTTTTTTTTAACCTCTCCTGTGTCACTGAGTGCACGACAGCACCACTTGCAAACTCCAGAACTGTTGGTTTTATGCTTTAAGCAGCGTGGGATTAGCCCACTCTGTAAGCTCTTCGCTATTCATCCCTCCATAGTTTCAATGCTCTTGTTATCTCCCTAGATTGGTTGCCTTTAAAACTTTAAATAGAATGTTTACATCTTTATTTCTTGAATTATCAAACACAAAGATTGCCTCTCAACACCTCCTTTTACTTTTTTAAATTTTTATACTTATTTATTTTTGATTTTTCAAGACAGGGTTTCTCTTTGTTTGTTTGTTTTTTTGTTTTTTTGAGACAGGGTTTCTCTGTGTAGTTTTGGTGCCTGTCTTGGATCTCGCTCTGTAGACCAGGCTGGCCTCGAACTCACAGAGATCTGCCTGGCTCTGCCTCCCGAGTGCTGGGATTAAAGGCGTGTGCTATCACAGCCTGGCTCAAATCCCTTTTTATAAGGTGAAAACATCCATCTTCTTACCCATTGCTATATCTTTCATTTCCTATTTTACCCTCAACTTCTGTTATTTATAATTTTCTATGACCCTTCTCCACGACCAAAACATAAAGCACTATTTTTTGAGCTTAATTAAGGCTTGTCTGTGCGATAATTTTAACTATGCTAACTTAGAAACACTGTTGGCCTTGTTCTGTCTACAGTAAGGGTTCTTGTTGCAGGATCAAGTGCTGCACTTGGACTACATGTTTCTGTGAGGCTTAATTTATCTCTTCTTGTCCAATTAACCCCCATAAGCTTTTTGCTGCTTCTGCATTATTAAACATTACACATAGTATTACATCTCTAGAAACATCCATACCTCTTATGTTTTCCAATTTCCAATATTCCTCATCTTTCTGATTTTTCATTTGCTCTTCATTGCCGGTTCAAGCTAAGTATCTTCTGGGAGAGTGTGGAAAAGGTTAATCTGAAGAATCCTTGCACATCTCACAATAATTTTGCTGCACATCCACATGTCTCTGATGTTTTGGTGTGGTCGAGAATTCTAGGTTGCTTTTTTTTTTTTCAGCAGAATTTCTCATTGATCTTTCAGACTTAGTTGTAATGTATGGGAAGCACTTTGTCTAATTCTGTTTCTTTGTAAGTGAACTATTTTGCCTTTCTGAGAGTATTAAATTTCCTCTTTATCCTAAATGCTCTGGAATTTCATAATATAAGTGGTTATCATCCTGTCCAGAATTGTCTAGATTCAAAGGTTCTTAATATACTTCCTATGAGAGATAGTGTGAATGTGTTCTTTCCTCCAGGATGATAGAATAAAGAGCTTAGACCAAATGGAAATGTTCAAATCGTGTGGCTTAGTAAATCATTTGAGAACATAACAAAATGTAATAATGGCAAAATCTAGGGGAAAGCACTAGGTTGAGTAGCAGACCCTTGGTATTGGTCCTGAGTATATTCTATAGTCACGTTATCTTCTTCTTTTCTTATTCTTCCCTTTCCTGCTCCCTATCTCCTCCTTTCTTGCCTCCCATACCCCATCAACCCTCTCCAAAGGGACTGTACCGATGAAATCTTTCCTGGCTCACAGTTTGAGGGTATAGTGTATCATGGCGTAGAGGGTGTGGTGGCAAGATTCTCACCAGCAGCGGGTCACACTGCATTTGCATTCAGGAAGCAGAGAGTGATGGATGCTGGCCCTCAGCTTGATGTATCCTTTGCATGCAATTTGGGAACTAGAAACCCCCTAACAGAAATGCCCAGAGGCTTGTCATTCTCACGAGTCTATATCCTGTCAGGTTGACCATCTATATTAACCATCATGCCCCCCAACTCAAGGAAGGGGTATCTGCAAAACTTACTTACAATCTGCATGTGTGCAGGGCTTATTCTTCCTGTAACCACATCTGTAGTTCCCCGCATTTCACTTTGATCCTTTCCTGTGCTTTGTGATTCATGCATGGTTTGTCTTTATACCTTTTCTAGGGTTTTAGCAGGAAGCATCTTGTCCATTCTCTAAATTCCATGACTTCCTCAGGAGTTTGCTTATCTGAATCATCTTCTCTGATTTCTGTTTCTTTTTAAAGTTATGGAGATGCTTGGCTACTTCTTCTTGTTCCCCCATATGTCAGCCAGCAGGAGGACGAGGAGCTGTTGATGGGAGCTGAGCTGTTAGTCTACAGCTCTTACTTTTATGAGCGGAAAGGTACTGGTCCTGATGCTGGCAGCCATCCCAATGTCATACTGCAGGGAGGTTTATTAGAGACACTGACACTGAAATCGTCTCCTGCTTCATCCTGGGCAGCTTGTCTGGTCATTGGGAGAAACATGCTCATTCTACTCACAAGGGCAAGGGAACTGGGTGTCTGCCTGTTTGTTTTAAGCACTGAACTGGGGGTCACCAGGAAGCATTTTTCTCTTGGGACCTGCAGGTAAAGACTGATGATCGTCACTGAGCAAAGCACAATTTTGCCCAGCTCTTCCCATTCCAGTCCTCCACTGGGGTTTCCATCGCTGTAATGTCTGCAGGACTTAGAAGACACCCTAGCCTTTTCCATGTGAGGTCAGTCTGGTGTGGATTCCACATTTTCCATCATACCCTAGGCAATGGTCTTCCATTTGCTTCCTGCCTCCCAGAAACTTGCTAATATTTTCATACTCTCATAACCTTCTGCCTAGGTTGTTACTCCTTAGCATTCTATTGATGACATTCTAGAAGGAAGAGAGGATAAATATCATATTCCACTTGTTACCTTGAACACAGCACAATTTATTTTCATTATAAGTCATAGTGCATTGATTAAGGTAGGCTAAATTGTAACGAAGTGACCCGAAGACACATCAGCTGTAATAGTGTATTTTACACTGGTGCAATGACTCAAGATTTCTGGAAGTGGTTCTCCTCAGTGATTCCAGGACCCGGAGCCCCTGGGATCTGCTTGTAGGCAGGGGAAGAGGAGAGAGCATGAAGGAGACATGTTTGCATCTTAAGAGCTTTGCTTTGTGAGCATGGTGGGGCTGAGAGCAAGTCCTATTCCCATGGGAGAACCAAGGAGGCTGGAACCCAGTCCCAGGCCGGGAAGCCACTTCCCAGCTATGCCTCCATGTGATGGTGTGAAGTGTAAGTCTGGTTTGACATTGGGTCTCCTTCGTGTCACATGTCCAGCCCTGGAATACAGGTCCTAGGCAATGGTAAGAATGGGGCAGAATTGTGCTTTGCTCAATGTCAATCATCTGTCTTCATGACAGCAGCGCGGATGACGCCTTCCTACCTGCATATTCCCAGAAGCTGTGCCATGCATGTTGCTGAGCTGCTTTGAAGAGAAATTCAAAGAAAATGATGCTCATTTACTAAAAATCTATGTGTCAGGCCTTGTGCTGAGTGATTTCCATATAACCCAGACAACACATGTTCTCTCTGAGTCACAACAAATGCTCTTTCTTGTTTATGAGATCTGAGTTCTCGGTGGGAGAGGCATCAGAATCCAGGATCTTTTTTTTTTTTTTTTAAAAAGGGATTGGGCATACAACTGTTGTTCACCTACTAAGTGTTAGACATGCTCTCAGGACTTAGGGATGTGGGCATGGGAAAGACTCTATGCCGGGTTTACAGAAGCTTGGCTCTCCTAAGATGCAAATAAACCATCACAGCACAGTGTGATGAGTGTCATGCTGGAGGCAGAGGGAGGGAGTATTTTCTCTGCTTCTCTGCTCATGGGGCAAAGGTAAGAAGACAGGCTGAGCATCTGAGGGGGCCTTAAGAGGTAGTTGAGAATTTGCCAGAGAAGAGGGGGCACAAGGACTCATGATGGTCACCCTTCACGGTCCACCTGATTTGGAACCACCTAGGATCACATCTCTAGATGTTTCTGTGAAGGGTTTCCAGAGAAGTTTGATGGAAGTAGGAAGCCACAACCTGAATGTGGGATGGACCAGTCTATGGACTGGGCTCCCAGACTGAAGACAAAAGGAAAAAGCGAGAGTCCACCTGAGCGCCAGCCTTCATCTCCCTCTGTTTCTGGACTGCAGAATACAGTGTGACCAGCCACCTCATGTTTCTGCTGCCATGTCTTCCCCACTCTGTCAGTCTATAGCCCTCGAAACATAACAATAAACCATTCTTCCCTTAGACTGATTTCATCAGGTATTTTGTCAGAGAAACAAGAAAAACAACTAGTACAGGGATTAACATACAATGGTCAAGAGTCGTGGGCTGCCCATGGAGGGACGGGCAGAGTTTGCTGCTGGATACAGAGGTACCCAGAAAGATGAGTGAGTCTTTAACGGCAATGTAACAGTAAGGAGGAGAACAGATGAACTGATAGCTTATAATCTGTTTCTCTCTAGAACTCCCAGTCTCAGGCTGTCTCCCCACTCCAGGTTCCTGAGAGAATGGAATGGATGGATGGCTTACTTGAGACCAAGGTTCCTAACCTCATTGGCACAATTGACATTTCAAGCCATGTGGTTCTTTGATGGTGGTTTTGATAGGCGTTCCTCTCCTCCCACCCCACACAGACTCATGTGCTTGAATGCTTGGCCCTTCGGGAGCGGTACTAGTAGGTGTGGTCTTGTTGGAGGAAGTGTGTCACTGTGGGGGCGGGCTTTGAGGTCTCATATGCTCAAGCTATGCTCAGTATGGGACAAACAGTTCAGCCCCTGCTGCCTGCAGATCAAGATGTACAACTCTCAGACCCTCCCAGCACCATGTCTGTCTGCACACCACTATGTTTCCCACCATGCTGACAATGGACTAAACCTCTGAAGTATAAACCAGCCCCGATTAAATGTTTTCCTTTATAAGAGTTGCCATGGTCACAGCGTCTCTTCACAGCAATAGAAATCCTAGCTAAGACATTTTTGATGATGAGGCTAGCCTGTGCTTCATACAGTGGTCAGCACCACCCCTGGCTTCTCCCTAGGTGCCAGTAACATCCCTCTAAGTTCTGACAATGAGAATGGTCTCCAGACTTTGTCTCACATTCCTTGAGTGGCAGAATGGCCCTGATTGAAAGACAGCATCAAGCAGTTTTTCACATCTTCCTTGCTCACATCTTCTCCCACAGAATGAATCACAGAGTTTTACATATCATAGTTCTTTTACTGACTTGATAACACATCTCCTTCGAACCCTGAGTATCTTTTTCATTAGCCAACAGTCCTGCCAGGAGTGATGTTAGGAAAAGCAGGCAGGGAAATCAGCTGCATTTATTGTTTTTCTTTGTTCTTACCTTTAACATGTTCATTCTCCAACAAGCATTGTGTGATCTAACAGACATTCGGTATACTCTGAATTTCTTAAAGGAGAACTCAAGTCATCTTTAACAAACAAATTCACGGACATCCAAGCAGATTAAAAGTGACTTCTGAAAGCCTTTTCTTTGCAGGTCAAAATGACCTCTTTCAACCTTTATGACCTGACCCACTAAAATTAGTTTATTTACTTCAGATACCCCTGTGGTCCATCTGGAGAAAACATCAGAGGGGCCTCTCCATTTTCTTGGCTAAATGCGTGCTCTCCACACATCTGGTGTCTGAAGCATATGGATCCCTCTTTAATCAGCAGCTCAGAATGGCATTCATGTGAGCACCTGTCAGAGGATTCATCCAAGAATTGATTGCAGCCCAGGATTTGCCAAAAGTGTGATCAAGACATCTACTTTCTCAGACGGGCCGTCTCAGTGGCATATACACTTCCCCTTCCTCTGGGCTCTACACAAAGCCAGCTCATCAGAAGGCAATGGATCTTGTCTGGCCTCTGTTATTATTCAAACATTTCCTAGAAACGCTTTGGGCTGCAATTTTCCTCTTTCTCTCTGAAGAGTGCAATACATGGCCTATCCATCTGTGGGAAAAGAGCTGTCTTTTGTAAAATCATAGTCAAAGACGCTGTTGGATCGCATCCCAGTGTCAGGTTCTAAGAAAGAATTGGATTCTGGCTCCAGTAGTAAGGCAGGAGAAGCCGGAATGTTTCTGTAGAGTCTGCAGAGCAAGTATGGGCCAGTCCCCAACCTAGCATCATGAACGCCAGAGGGAAGGTTTCATGTCTCCCTAGACTTCCAGGCAGGGTTAATGGGCTGCCAAGGAAAGAAGTGTGCTGTAGAATAAGAAGGAGTGCTGAGGGGTGGGGTAGGAGCAGCTTCCATGCTCTGGAGAGATCTACCTATGCTGTGGCTTTCTCCATGCTTTCAGCATCTGTTTTCAGACATGCAAAATCGAGGGAGAAAAGAAAGACATTTCACTGTAAGTGAAGTGGGCAGCCCAAGGCATTTACTTTGAACGGAGAGACAGAAAACATATAGACAATGGCCAGACAATACACGAAAAATGAGAAACCTGATTCAGTCAGCAGTGCCCAGCCCTGGGGAACCAGCTCATCTTCTCTATCGGCCATCTTAAGAAGCCAGTCAGTTATGCCACATTTGCAGGAGGTCAGGACAGCAGTCCAGGAAGCTAAACTATATTCCCACAATGAGAATTGTTTCAGATGAGTATGACTTGATGAGTCACAGACACCTTACATTCTTATTGCCACTGGTTCCAATTTTGGGCAACCAGAGAAAGCCTAAAGTACACACCAACCAATCACTGGAGTGGACGGATGCTCCACTTCCAGCTGCCCACCTGCAGCTTCCTTTGAACTAATGCACCCAGTCAGGACAGACCTGAAGCCTTCTCTTCTCTGCTATGAGGCTTTCCTACTCTACCTCCCTCTGCTGAAAGCCAGTGACAGTGAAACTTCCCCATTATGGCACACTTCAGAATAAGTAGTTTTTGTTGATTCTCATCTGATTGCTCTTCTTTCATTTCTATGAGAACATTGGGAGTAATGTAATGTAATCCTGAGCCCCAGACTACTAAAGCATGGTAGAATACACATGGAAAGCCATGTGTGTGGCCTGCTCCCACCCTTCCAAGCCAGTGTACTGAGTTTCTTCATCTGGAATGATCCTAATCTCTTCTCCCTCTGTGGAGAAGTCCTACCCATCCTCCCAGGAGCGATAGGTATCCCTGCTTCTGAAGAGCCTTCCTTGTCCAACCCCAGCTAAATCCCAGGGAATCCACCCTTGTCCCCTGTTGGAATGCCCATAGTTGTCAGCATGCAATGTCCATAAGAAATAAATGAGCATTTCCTGAGCCATTGAATTTCCCGGGTATTTCTTACATGTGACATCTCACTAATTCTTCTCTTGACTTCGAGGTAGGACTTCCTCTGTGGCACAGAGGAGGAAATCAAGAGCTTCGTGCAGACACAAAGTTCAAGGTGTGTCTGTCCTTCCGGGTTAGACTTTAGAGCTCTTCAAATAAATTATCTTTTATACCTTGTGGTTCCTCATGCAGAGCAATTGCTGGATTAATAGAAGATTCTTCATAAAGGCATTGTGAGTGGATAAGCCAGCAAATGGGTTACTGCAAGGCAGGAGAAATGAATTGTTTAGAAGCTTATCATGGTCTAGGGACTAATTCTGCAGTGCAGACCAGATGCTTCCTGGAGATATTAGGGATAGAAGTCAACCGCTTTCTTCCACGCAGAGTCAATTTCTCTGGACAGGAAATCAATCACCCTAAAGCTCCAAGTGGAAGCTTTGGCTGTTTAGAGCTCTGGCTTTGTGGGGCTGAGGTTTTGATGCCCGTGAGTCACATAGAAAGACTTACCAGTCAGCAGAAGTGGGCTCCTGGCTCGAGAGAGAAGATGCATGGCAGTGGGTGATCTACAACTCGTGCCTAAGCACCGGGAGAAGAAAACGTTTTGTAAGTGGTGTGTATGAGAGTGTGCCATCTCATCCAGCCTAAGGGGGAGCTGCATCTCCAGTGCTTTAGGCTTACTTAATTATTTTATCCCCCTTTTTTTTCAAAGAGGGAAGCTGTCATAGCAACAGCAACAGCAAATATTTTGAAGGGGGAATTTCTATTTCCAGCACTTTCAAGAGATTTTTTTTTTTACTTTTGCCCATTATCCACCCATGCTTTTTCCTCCCATAAACATTTTATATGTAACCATGTGCAGCATCTACCTTGTAGTCTGCTTTTTCATTTCACACCAGAAGCATTTTCTATGTAAAAGCTTCCTTCTTAAAATGCTCAAAAAGTTCACACGACATTCCATATCATGTTGACTTAGTCCCACATCATTGTCTAGTTATTACAATTCTCATGTTTTTATTATATTTAGGCCACATTGTAGGAAGTCATGTCTCCCACACAGAATTATGATCTGGATTATTCTGGTTATTCACTGCCTCAGAGCACAGTCACAGGTGTAGAATCTGGTTTCTCTCTGTAGTTTCCTCTGCATTAATGATGCACTGCTTGGCACAAACTTGCCTACTGATTCACAGAGGCCTAGATAGTGGCCTAGATACCTCACCTTGTTATGGAGCCTGCACTGACTGCTCATGGGAGCGGGGACTGGACAGTCCATGATGCAGGACTTTCTTAAACAGAATGGAAATGTGTTCAGTGAGGCTGCTTGCTAGTGTGGGGGAAATGCACTCTAAGGTTCCTTGATTAGAGGATTAGATTTTGAGGCAAAATGGCTTTGCTTTGGCTAGGAGAATTCTCCTAACGGCACCAGGGGCTTTCCTCTTCTCCTGTCTGCATTTTACATTGCATAAACACGAAGTGACTCCATGCTGGAATTTCTATTTGCCACCAAAAGTTGTCTTTCAAAGGTCCCTCCCTGGGAACTTACGTAGTACTAAAACATAACATTCTTAGGGGAATTCCACTCATTGGCCAGCTTTTAAGTTCTCTCTCTCTCTCTCTCTCTCTCTCTCTCTCTCTCTCTCTCTCTCTCTCTCTCTCTGTGTGTGTGTGTGTGTGTGTGTGTGTGTGTGTGTGTGTCCCCGTCCAGCCACATCGAGCCCCTGGTTTTTCCTCATACTAAATAGGCTCCTTCCTCAGAGTCAGTGGTACATGAACTATACATGTGCTTAAACCTAACATTTCTGCACTGTCTGCAATGATGCCTTTGGTTGCTTCTGTTCCATGTGTAGGTTTTAATGCACCAAAAAGCCAACCAAACAAAAGGAAAAAAAAAACATTGCAATGAAAATGGGAACTTTGGTTGGCACTAATATATGATCTGAAGCTTTCAGTGGATGAGTATTTAGATTTTGTCTGTTAACTAACATCCATCCCCCCAATAATCTTGACTGTAAGTGTTGGCTGAGGGAAAAAGCCATAATCCACATGCTTGATACTGTAGCTATTTCCAGGTGAGCATCAGAAGTTGTATAGACACCCCCTATTGTGATATACCACCTTACTACATATGGCCAGATATTAAGTGCTGAGAGTATTTCAGGTCATTTTAGCATGGACACAGTTGTAGACAATGTGTAAAATAAGTGGGTGTGATTGTGCCCCAATAAGACTTCACTTGCAAAAGAAAGCTCGGCTAGGCTGGACTCATTACTTATAATTTTCTAGCCCCACATCTAGGGGTATATGTAGAAGCCACAACCAGCATGTTTAAGATCACAGGTCTGACATGATACTTCCATGGAACCTTGTGGATAGAAAAGAAGTCAGATTTTCTATTTCTACAGATACTTAGCAAAACCTTTTGGGATTAATAGCCACGTGAATATAACATTTTGGAGCAAGAAGGTCTTTTCCCATACCTCCAGAGAGATTATATTCACTTAGTTAGTCTTCAGACAGACATCTACTGAGTGACCCTTAAGTCTCAGGTCCTGGATCAAAGTAAAGATGATGGGATTTGCATCAGCCCTCACTGAGCATCGTGTACAGTTAGGGAAGTGGAGAGTCAGAGCCAGGAGCAGCAAATCCAGAAGTACAGAGAGCACAGGAGGGCTTCAGAGTCTATGGGTCGGGGTGGGGGCGGCACTCTCCGCTAGGTTCCATGTGTAGTCATCAGGACAGCAGCAGCGTGAAACTCAGCCCTACATTGCCCCCTCTAGCAGCCTAAGGAGTCTTCTTCTGACATTTCTACTCAGAGAAGCCAGGGTTCTTAATTTACACAGCAAAAAGGAATTCCATGATAAGTCACTATGGAACAAGGTCAGAGTCCATTAAGAAAAATATTTAATAACAATCGAGGCAGCAAGATTTAGAGAGAGAGAGAGATTGAGAGACTAGGAGTTAGGCAGACTCCCAAGTAGGTGTTAGGGTCTATGAGAAGTCCCATAAAAGACCACCAGACACATATGCAATCAATAAGAGTGTTTAATAAAAAATTTCAGCATGCTGGGGTCCAACCACCTGACACAGTGGCAAAATGGTGACCCCAAGAGAAGCTCACAAGCTCCTTTTAAGCAGGATTAGAGGAACTCCAGCTGTGGATAAGTGTACTTTGAAGTGATTGGGTATAGACCCTTACTGGTACAGGAATCGTTTTATGATTGGCTCATGACATCTGTTCAGAAACTGTGGTTACAGTGTCAGGGGTCTGTGTGGTGTGTCAGGGGTCTGTCTGACTGAAACAGCAAAAATACAGTTCCAAGTCGGACCCTGACTGGCTGCCAGACTGGATGTACTTCCTGAGGGTCTGGTTGAAGTCAGACATGAGTCAACATAGGATGGTGGGGTAATGTGGGGCAGAGGTCTTAGCAAACTGGCTCCGGGGGTTAGGGGAACAACTGGCCCTGTTAGGGTCATTCCTGTTGTAAGAGGGGACAGCGGCTTCAGTAGACAGACAGACAGGACAAGGGCCTTGGCTGGGTAATAAAGGTGGTGAACTTCCAAGATGGCTCCTCCATTACCTTCTTGACCGGATACAAAAACCTGGCGGCTTAAAACAAAAGCCTTTCAGGCTTTTGTCTCCCACCAGCAGACCCACACTAACAGACTGGCTGGACAAGTTTAAGTCTGAACAGGAATGTGATAAGACAGTTGTGGGCCAACCATCCTACCTTTCTTCAAACCAACCAACTCTAAATTAGAGGAGGAAAACTCCCCGGAGACTCTTCTGAGCGGACCCTTTGTTTTGAGAGCTTTTTCTCCTTGTGTCTGCCGCCTCGCCTCGTCTCCCCCCACCAAACGCCTTTCTTCAGCTGCTGATTCTGTCTTCTCCTGTTTGCTGTGTCTTAGATTTCTCCACTGCTACCTGCCAGGCTTGAAATTTCTCCCGCCTTCTTTAACTGGCAGAGAAAATGAACCTGATCAGGACCTTGGTTCTCTCAGTAGAAAGTGGCTTTTAAGGGATTTAAATGTGTGCGGGCGAGTGAATGGTTTTGGTGGCTTTTGAAATTACATTGTCCAAAGGATATAAGAATTCAGTAAAACGTTTGATATTTTTTGTTGTTGTTGTTTGTTTGTTTGTTTGTTTGTTTTAACCTAAGACACTTCGCTTCAGTAAATGGACTCCTAAGTGGCTTCAGAGCGGAACAGTACAGGTTTACAGGCTAAGATGAGAGACCAAAGGGATCCTTACCACAAGGCAGTCAAGCTGTCTGTGTTGGCTATAAACACGGGCTGCGTGTTGTTTGCTGACTCTTGACTCCCAGCCAGCAGGGGTGAAGGGTTCCTTTTCCCCTCCCATATCACAATGTCACCATCTCTGGCCTACTTCAGCCTGACCTCACACGTCACTGAAGGGTTAGATTTGACCTGTCAGCTAAGGCAGGAGCCCTCCGCGTGCAGGGACAGGAGCTGATGCGAGGGATGGAGGCGGTCATCTCTCTAAGCACCAATCCCCTGCTTAGCTGTCAGCGCCTGCATTCAATGGTGGCAGCTTGCACACTCTCACAGAGGGGCTTTCCTGCTGCTAATCAGGTGCTGGGGGCTGTTTGCGGAATGTCGAGCACAGTTTTATTTCTTTTCAAGCCTCTTGGATGGAGTATTATGCTCCGAAGCAGCCTTTAACAATGCGTTATACTTCACCTCTTACCACTTTGATCTTTTTCTCTAAAAAAAAAAAAAAAAATGACTTCTGTTATTGCAAGTTTCATTTTGCCTTTCTACACCTTCTTTGTAAATTTCCCTTTAAGTCATAAAGAACCCATCAAACGCCGTGAAGCTCCCACCTGCCTTCACCACAGGAGGAATGCTCTAGAAGCCTTAGTTGAAGGTCACTGCACTGTGAGAGAAATGGATTCACAGCTGGCTTGTCTTGCTTTCTGTGTAGATGGCAGAAATGAGTGTGTGCCTGTGATGATAAGGAAAACGGCATATGCCATCTACACACATAGTCAGAATGTTTCTTTTCTTTTTTCTTTTTTCTTTTTTTTTTTTTTTTTTTTGGTTTTTTCAAGACAGGGTTTCTCTGTGTAGCTTTGCGCCTTTCCCGGAACTCACTTGGTAGCCCAGGCTGGCCTCGAACTCACAGAGATCCACCTGGCTCTGCCTCCTGAGTGCTGGGATTAAAGGCGTGCACCACCACTGCCCGGCCAGAATGATGTTTCTTACACTATTATAATCTGAAAAAAAATAGATAATAACAAAGGTGCCAAAGGTTGACGTCATTAGAGTTCCAGAGAGAGATCAGGAAGAGAGTAAGGGCTGAGAAAGCTCTTGAAGAAATGACTGAAAATTGGCAAATATGACAAAGGATCACAGTCCAAAGATGCAAGGGGCTTGTCATACCAGGCCATAGCAGCTCATACTCATGAAAATTAAAGACAAAGCAAAATCACAAAAGGTAGTGAGAGCAGCAAACCCTTGCCCACAGATGGCAGCAAATCCAGAAAGAGGGCTTTTGTCAGGAAGCTGTGGAAGCAAAGAAAAAGGCGTGTCTTCCAGACTCACAAAGAAAAGAACAGCTGGGCAGTGGTGGCACACACCTTTAATCCCAGCCCTAGGAGGCAGAGCCAGGTGAATCTCCATGAGTTCCAGGCTAGCCTGGTCTACAGAGCAAGATCCAGGACATGAACCAAAACTACCATAGAGAAACCCTGTCTCGGAAAACGGGAAAAAAAAGAAAGAAAGAAAGAAGGAAAGAAAGAAAGAAAGAAAGAAAGAAAGAAAGAAAGGAGGAAAGAAAGGAGGAAAGAAGGAAAGAAAAAGAAAAAGAAGAAGAAAAAGAAAAGAACATCCAGCCCAGACTTCTGCTTTCAGCGACAGGACCCTCTAGGAATAAGGAAAAAAATTAAGACACTCTCAGATGAAGGGAACTAAGAGGATTTGCCTTCAGAAGTTCCCCTGCCCTCCAGGAATGGTAAACTAAAGTCCTCCATCCCCAAACAATAACAGGAAGAAACATTGGGTCTTTCTCTTGCTCTTTCTAACACAGTAGACCTTAAGATTGTGGTATAACAGGACATATCTCTTCCAATTTTTGTCCAAAGTTCTGGCTCACAGTTCCTAATACCCTTGCAATTCCCTAAGGTGATTTAGAATAATATTATTAACATTGGCTAAAGTATTTAGCCTTTCTTGTCTTTGCTTCCTGCCATGGCTGACAAGAAATAATCAAACTTTATTGCTTAGCAGTAACCCCTTGCAAGTATATCTGAGATTGTGTTACCTAGCTGGGCTTTTGGAAAGCCCCTAGGTAACGAAGTACTAGTGGAATCTACCATGAGATCATAGACCTGGAACTTTTCAGCCCTTCTCCGGCCAAGCACATCACCAATGATGACCATAAACCCCATAAAGCCCTAAGAAGATGGTCTCAGAGCTTCTGTTTGGTGAGTAAAGATACATCCATGTGCTGAGAAGATGGTACATCCCAACACTACCCACCCCCCAGAAAGATAAAACATACATGTTTATTCACGCTGGATAGAGAACCCACCATAGACCACAGTACAAATACCACCAAAGTCCATTTGGTGAACCAATGGGTCTTATTGGAGTTACTTACAGGAATATATATATATATATATATATATATATATGTGTGTGTGTGTGTGTGTGTGTGTGTGTGTGTGTATGAAATATTTCTTTCTTGAGTTTTCTAAAATCCATTTGCTGATAGAAACAAAAAAGATAACATATGGGGGCAATGAATGTAGAGGAAATGTTCAGAACAATTATATATTATAAGTGAAAGAAAAATAAACATAAAGAGAGTCAAACATCTGTCCTTTATTCAAACTGATAGAATAACAGCACCAGTTTATTATGTCAAGACATATGTATATGTCTTAACATAATATACTAGTATATGCATATATATATACATATATATCAGTGATATCTAGAATAACTATTATAAAAAGCTCTATTAAGTTGCAACCCAAAATACTTCAGATAAATTAAAATTGAATTTTTAAAAATGTAGTAGCTCACAGGAAAGCAGAAACAAATAAAATGACATTCATATAGTGACAAAATTACATTGATTATAAATGTTCCAGTTAAAAAGAGATATTACCAGGAACTGAAAAGATGACTCATATAAATGTTGAAAAACTACCCATAAATCACTTTAGACATAATGATACAGGTCAGTGGGAAGCAGAGGAGGGAGAAAGTTTACAGACTTACATGTCACAAAGAAAATATCAGAGAAAGGACAATTAGCAAGAGCTGAAAGGAAAGCGATATGAAAATTAAAGAGACTATCCTCAAGAGCAGATAACCAAAATGCAATTCAATAAAGCTATAAAAATATGTGGAGCAAAAAGACTCAGGTGAAAGAAGAAATAGATAAATCCTCAAATACAGTTGGTAACTTCAACATCCTTGGAAGATAATGTTTTTAATAGATTTAAAAATCACCAAGGATGTAGAATAACTCAAAAGCAATATGGACCAGCAAGATCTAAACGACATGTACAATATTCTACCTGTCAGTAACAGAAAACCACACCTGACCTGGGCCATGAAACCAACCTCAAAAACTTCAAAGAACTGAAGTCATAGAGAATGTGTTGTTTGGACCACAAGAGAATCAACAAAATGTCACTAACAGAAATATAAGAGGAATGCCTCCAAATACATGGGAATAGTATACTTTTAAATAATCTATAGATGAAAAAGAAATCCTGAAGAGAAACAAAAGACATTGAGCTGAATGAAAAAGAAATGCCTAAACTTGTATGGATGACATCTTGAGGCAGTCCTAAGTGGAAATTTGTATACTACATGTGAACATTAAGAAAGGAGAAAAGATCGGTAGCGTGGCTGAGCATTCTATGAAAGGAGAAAAGTCATGAATAAATAATTGGGCTCTTACTTTGAAGACTTAGAAAACCAGATAACTAAACTGAAGCCAAGTAGAAGGATTTGGTAGAAATAAGAGCATAAGTCGATGAGACTGAAATCAGGAAAAGCAATGGATGAAGTCAGTGAAAGAAAGTTCTAGATCTTAGTTCAGAAAAGATCAATTAAAATTAAGAACCTTTAACAAGAAGGACAGACAAATGAAATATCAAGAGTGAGATAGAAGAAGGCACTACAGACCCCACAGACACTGCAAAGCTTATGAAGGAACACTTTGAATATCGCTATGCACATGAATTTGATGCTTATTGATAAATCGCTTGATATTCTGTGGACAGAGGCTAAAATAAATTCAGACAGAACCAACCAGTTCTTAAGCAAAAGGGAAAAACAAAAGCAAGAAAAAACTCTCCACAAACTACCATAACTCTACAAGAAACAGATAACCTAAACGGCTCTTTTAAGAAATTGAACTTTTCGTTGAAACATTTCCTCAGAAGAAAATCTCTATTTTTCATGCCCAATATGACATATTGATACATATGTACACTGTGAAATGATCAAATCAAGTTAAACAACATATCGATCACATCACATATTTGTTATTGTTTTATGGTGAGACAGTTAAGCTTTAGTTCCTAGCAATTTTCAAGTACTTTCCTGTTAGCTATTGTCACCATACTATGCATTAGCCCTCTAGCACTTTTTCATCTATCCTAGCTAAAACTTTGTAGCCTTTGACCCCCACTTTCCCACCCTCCCCACTCCGGCACCTTACTCACTTCTTAGATGACTTTGACCCTTAGATTTAAGATATAAGTGATATAATATTTGTCTGTGTCTGGCTTATTTTACTTACTGTCCTTCAGGTTCACCCACATGATATATTTTCCTTCTTACAAAAGGCTCAATAGCATTGTGTTGTATGTGTGCGGCCATCTCCTGTACCTGTGAGTTCTGTCCTCATCCTTAAATTCAACCCACTAGGGAATGGAGAACATTTAGAAAAAACATCAGCACTACACTTGCACACGGCTTCCCTTGCCATTACTGCCTAAACAGCCCAGCAGAGTCCCTATTTACAGAGCACTGACGTAGCATTTGGTACGAATACTCTAAAGGATATGCATGGGTTGTATGCAAACACTGTGCCAGTTTACATAAGGGACTTGAGCATCTCCAGGTTTTTGTAGCTATGCCCATCCTGGAACTAATTCCCCAGGGATAGTGAGTGGTCATTTTTAATGCACGTTCCTTATTCAGTCTTCCATACATGAATGCTGGGTTGGTTCCACTTCTAAGATATTGGGAATTATGCTGCTGTGTACATCGGGGGGGAGATATTCAACATGCTGATTTTTCTGAGTCACGTGTTAGTTCTGTCCTTGATGGAATGAAGGCATCAACTTAGACCAATGATTACTTATTGCTAGTTTGGGGTAGGATTTACTTGCATACCCACTGACATTGTTGGCAGGGGGAGTTTTTACCCTGTGAGTATTTCCTGAAGGCAGCTCACGGCACAAGCAAGATGAACCAGGGAGACAGAATGGGGACAAGACAGAAGCCATGCTCGTCTATAGACCAATCTTTTAATCCTTTCAATATTATTTTATGCATGTGACTGTTTCATTCCCATGTATATGTGTACACCACATGCATATCTGGTGCCCACGGAGGCCAGAAGAAGGTGTTAGTTAGAACCTTTGGATGTGGAGTTCAGATAGTCATGAGCTACAGATGGCTACTGGGAATTGAACCCAAGTTTTTCTCTAGAAGAGCAGCCAGTGCTCTTAACCACTGAACCATCTCTCCAGCCCCTTATAAGCCAGTCTTGAAAGTGACATGCTCTCATTTGAGCTGCAATCATTTTGTCAGGAGCAGTGCCTTGACTCAGCTCCCACCCTAGTATCACCTCGGGGAATACACAAGTTCATGAGCACCAGGGCTGTTGGGAGATGGTTATTGTCTTAGTTTTGGGTTTCTATTGCTGTGAAGAGACACCAAGACCATGGCATAAAAAGAAAAACATTTTCCTTTATAAGACCATTCTTATAAAGGAAAACATTTATTTGGGGCTGGCTTACAGTTCAGAGGTTTAGGTCCATTATCATCATGGCCTGAAGAATGGCGGCACTCAGGCAGACATGATGCAGGAGAAGGAGCCAAGAGTTCTGCCTCAGGATCTTCAGGACCCCAAAGCTCACTTCCAGCGAACGGTTCCTCCAACAAGGACACACCTCCTAATCCCTGTCAAGTAGCACCACTCCCTAGTAAGCAAGCATTCAAATAGATGAGTCTGTGGGGGCCATTCCTCTTCAAACCACCGCAGTTATGAAGCTGCCTCAACGTGGTGCCTGGGTATCTGTTGACTGGATGAAGAGCTGTAAGTGACGTTGTACAGTCTGGTGCCAATTAGAAGGAGCAAACCACGTGGCCACATTAGCAAAATCAGTCTGTATGGTCAAACACAGACAAACACACATCATTGAGGATCCATTGCTGACAGGCTTTCTCTAAACAGCTGGGTGTTTTTAGCTTTGTGGACTCATCACGACATGGGAGGACACTACCTGAGGATGTTGATTGATGTCTGCTTGGGTGCTGCCCATGTAGCTACAGAAGTCAACAGTTACCTGAGCTATGATGGACTCCCTCAAGAAGATAAAAATTTATTAAAATTCGGAGCACATAAAAAGTGACCTTGAGCCTGATGAGGTCAACATTCATTGAATCCCAGCACTCATGAGCCAGAGGCAGGCAGATTTCTAAGAGTTCAAGACTAGCCTGGTCTACACAGTGAGTTCCAGGCCAGCCAGAGCTACATAGTGACATAGTGAACCCCTACTACCGACCCGAACACTTGTTTCAGCGAAAGAGAGCGTTACCAATGTGGAGAAACAAAATCTCCTGTCAGAAGCAATGGGCTTATTCGGTCACCTTACAGGTCTCACACTAATAAGCGAGTGTGTGCCAAGATCCAAACTGAGTAAGTGACACTCGCAGTTACCAAGCACAGTGAGTGGGGTCTGGTGTGGGAGCTGAGTGTAGGCACTGAGCTGTACACAGAGTCTGTACCCCATTCAAAGTCAGGGTCACTGGGAACAGCAAGCGCCCTAAACATTATTCCCTAACAAGACGGAAAGTGCAACTTTCTCATGGTCCTGACCCTACCTCTCCCACCAGTATTTGTGACTGTTGGTACCGAACTTCTATAACAAAGCTCAGCCACAGTCGGCACTGGCCCTGTGGTTGGGTGTCACCACTGGCTGTCACTTGAAGGCCAGGGATTTAGTGCCAGCTTGAAGAGCCTCCTCATTCCTCTCCCTGCCGCAGCCCCTGTAAAATCCCTAGCTCTAGTCACAGTAGGTAGCTAAGGCAGGTTCAACGTGGAGGATGCCGCACTTTAAGTCCATATTACTTGAGAGAAGACTTATAGCAACAACTTATGAGTAAAAAAATGAATCTTCTGTATTCCCAGCTGAAATGAGGTAGACAAAACTCCTGGGGATACGATTTAGGGGAAAGAGTTGGAGGGATGCCTGGAACACTCAGGGAGGTCTGGGTAGTCTCTTGGGGTTTCCCGTGAGTGGGAGAGGGGCGCTTCCATCCAGCTCAGCCTGGACCACGGTTGCAGTTCAGCTCTAACCAGGCATGTCCTTTCTCATCCACCTCAGAACCCTGTTAAGGAGGTTATTTCATTGCTGAGAAAGCCAAGACGCAGGGACACTAGGGGAAAGGGAAGTCCTGGTAAGAACTTGAGTGCCACGCTGCGAAGCTTCGTTCCACAGTGCAACAGCTAGTCAAGGTCTGAACCGGATAGGTTGTCATTCCCCTAGCTACTTCCGCACTCGGCCTCGCCAAAATTCCCAGGCTGTGACAGGATCCTCGAAGTTACGCCCGAGCTTCTAACTGCCCCCCTTCCTTTGGCTCACAGAGTCCTGCATCAAGGCTCAGATTTTTCACATATCGCAAGGACTCCTGAGGCATGTCAGACCCAGCCTAAGACCGTTCCCCTCAGGACCCAGCTTTCCCATATTGTGTTGTCTGAGGAGCTGAGTTGGAGAGGTCCAGAACTGGGTGTCAGGCACTCCAGATGCCCGGGTATCTCTGCCTTCTGAGACCCATGCTTCCCACCCAAAGCCGAATAAATTCAGGCCACTGGATTGTATCCAAAGAGAACTACATTCTTTTTTATTATAGCTGGGGTTATTCTCCAAGTAATGTTCATGTCACCGGGTTAGTGGCCGCACCCTCAGAGAGCCAGGTTTTTTTAAAGAATTCCACTGAGTAGCTTCTTCAGTGAAACTCCAGCTTGGCTGTGGTCTTCAGTCAATCCTGCTCCAGTAAGGCCTGCATCCACTTATCTTTGTGGATTCAGATTCTGTGGTTTGGATTCTGTGCCTGCTTCCCCGCTGGCCTCTCCCCACTTTACACCGCTAAGTCAGACAAGGTTGGGGGCTGGGGAAGCCAAGTCCAACACGGCATTCTTTGTCTCTTGCTGCCCCCTGCTGTTCAGATCTCTCCTAGATTTTCTTTTCTCTTTCCTTCTTTCTCCCACTTTAATCTTTCACAAAATTTCAAAGTATTTTTTTAATTGTGTGTGTGTGTGTGTAGATATACATACATGGGTGCAAGTGTGTGTGTGTATGTGTGTGTGTGTGTGTGTGTGCATACATACATGGGTGCAAGTGTGTGTGTGTGTGCATACATACATGGGTGCAAGTGTGTGTGTGGCTGTGCATACACATGTGGATACCAGTCCCTCGTTTGGTGTAATCACCTTGGTTTTGAGATAGGATCCTTCCCTAGGACTCAGAACTCACTGCTTAGGATAAGCTGACCAGCGGACTGCCCAGGAATCTTCCTGCCTCTGCTTCCCTGGTCCATATATATTTAAAGTATGTATACATTTTAAATGAGCTGCTGGACGGAACTCGGGTTCTTATGCTGTTACAAGCACTTCACAGACTGAACCAGCTCCCCGGGTTCTCCCTTTTCTTTTCAAACAAGGAAATGAGCAGGTAGTTCCTGAGCTGTGGGTGAATGAGGGAGAAACAAAGTGTCTGGGAGCAAAAGCAATAGCCTTTCCTTGTTGAATGCTCTCAGCTTATTAGTTTTTTTTTTAATGAAGAAATAAAATTTAATAATTTATGTTTCTATTTATCTGGTTGGTTCATCTAAACACACAAGAGCGGTAGAGATGCACCTAGATTTACTATGGAGTTATCTTCCAATAAACCCATCAGAGGTTTATAACACGTCAAGAAAGTATTTCCTGCACAGATAACAATCTTCCAATTCCCTGGCCCCTCCTAGCCTACCTAACATGCTCAGAACACCTGCATTCACCGAATTTGGCAAAAGCGTTCCAACACAAAGCCTATTTGATAATAAAGTGTTGACAAACCCCTGCCATCTCTCCATCACTTCAGAGGAAGCCTCACCAGCTTTGGTGTGATATAAGGGCCCAGTGTAGCTGAAGTTCACAGCAGCCCTTATTTGGTTATTTTAGAGCTTCTGATTTTTCCTGGACCACCAAGGAGTCATTGGAGAGTTTTAAATAGGAAATCATCATGATCAGCTTGAGAAAGATGGGAATCAGCATGTAAACGCATATTGTAGGTTGGCTGTGCTGCGCCATGTACACACAAAATCAGTGGATTAGAGGCCAACTGAGGTGCTGTCAAGCTTGGGTGGACAGGGACTGGGCACCACCATGAGGATCATTCGTGGGCGAGGATGATTTAGGGAAAAACCTTAATCTTTCATAGTCATAGTTTGAGAGATATGAGCACAAAGACTGGTCTTCTCACCTGAGTGAACGTTACCACAGCTCCAGTGTACTTGGCCGCTCGCTCATTTTCCTTCCCCCACTGAAATGTGAGTCCCGGGAGAGCGTGCACTTGCTACCCAGTTTACTGTAAACTCATTCTGGGTCAGCACAACCCAGACTCAATACAGACTCGTTCCTGGTCTTCCTGCCTCCAATCAGCAACCACTTAAACCTAATTCATTTTTCAGGAGGCAGACAGAACGTCTTTCTAAAACACGAATCTGATCATGATGATTTCCTATTTAAAACTCTCCAATGACTCCTTGGTGGTCCAGGAAAAATCAAAAGCTCTAAAATAACCAAATAAGGGCTGCTGTGAACTTCAGCTACACTGGGCCCTTATATCACACCAAAGGGTCACACTTTTGGGTGTCCCAGCATCCACACCCGTTCGTTCCTTGCCTGGAATTCCCTTCCCTCTTTCTTGACCTGTGGTGGCACCTGCGGGTCTCAGTTCAGCATTGCCTCCCACAGGGCTGCAGTAAGACTGACATGGGTCCTAACCTGCCACAACTCTTTTTCTCCATACTACCTTAAAGTCCATTCTGTGCCTATTCCGTTTTATCTACCTGAGACTTGGCAGGAAACGCAGCATACCTTTACAACAGAGGATAGCTAGACTCCAGAGCTTACAGTTTTTATGGGGGAGGCGGGGGGGGGGGGGGTTGGGATTCCCTTCACCTCTCTACCTGGCTTCCACCCAAAACTCTGGGCTTGTGACTGAGGCTGGTTAAACCGTGTAGAGGTGTCTGCCCAGGCCTCCAAGTGGCATGGTCTTAGTTTATTGATGCTAATGGTGATTACTCTGAGCCATTACTTCTGAACCCTGCATTTTGCTTTCTTCTTTCTAAGCTCCTACAATCTCTAGTATTTCTTTGGGCATTTGCTACACAAGACATGGTGTACATGGCTCCAAGATGCCTCTGCCTGTTGGTCCCTTTATGGGTCCTTCCTGGAGAGCTGTTGGCTGCTCATTACCATGTTCCTTTAAGAACGACAAACATGAGCATATCATAAGGGGAATAGCTCCTTCTTTTAAATCTGTGTATGTGTGCATGCATGTGTGTAAATGTGTATGTGTGAGGGGGTGGGGGTAGACAGCAGTAGTGCACACATGGAGGATGGTGCCATAGGGCACATGGGGAGGATGGAGGTCAACCTTGGGTATCAGTTTAAGAGAGGGTCTCTTGATCACCACTGTGTACACCAGGTCAGCTGGCTCGTGAGCTTCCAGGAATCGTCCCGCCTCCCACCCTCATCTTGCTGTGCAGGGATGTGGGATTATAAACGTGCTAGCACATCTGGTTTTAGGTACGTTCTGAGGATCCAAGCTCAGGTCGTCACATTTGCAAGGCAAGTACTCTTCCCATGGATCCATCTCTCCAGCTCCAGATACAATATTTAAAAACCGACCTCTCCTTTCCTTACGCGAGTACTTGAAATCCCAGTGCTCTGATCTGCTTTATAGGCTAGAGGAGGAACATTGGGGCTCCAGTGTCCCAAAACTGTTCCTTTCAGGATTCCTGGAAGGTACCCTCTTCAAGACCGGATGAAAACAAACAAAACAAGCTTGGTGAGGAAATCCTTCTCTGAGTTTACACGTCTCAAATGGGTGACAGTATTGGGAGGAACTCTGGTTACTGCCACCCCCACCAGGACAATGATAATAGCAGTAATGAAATTAACAACTGTGAAATGATGTATTGATAGCACTTATGATTACAGACCCAATGTGATTATTCCCATGCTCCTGCTCATGGGTGGCAGAAGCCGGTACAGAAAGCAGGGCCCTTTAATCCTCTTTCACACTGGCAAGGCAACAGGCAACTCCCTCACCTGGGACCCAGCGCTCCATGAAAACAACCCAGCAGCTTGTATTATACCTCTCCTGCTCAAGTGTAAGTTTCTTCCTGTCCCTTGGATCCCTGGGTGCTATGGGGGATGACAATGAGTATCATGACAGTGTGTGTGTGTGTGTGTGTGTGTGTGTGTGTGTGTGTGTGTGTGTGTGTAGACTCTGCTTGGGAGAAGGAATGGACCCTTGCCATAAGTCACAACTCTGATTAAGACTTACATGTTGCCGGGCGGTGCGCCTTTAATCCCAGCACTCGGGAGGCAGAGGCAGGTGGATCTCTGTGAGTTCAAGGCCAGCCTGGGCTACAGAGTGAGTTCCAGGACAGGCTCCAAAGCTCCACAGAGAAACCCTGTCTCGAAAAACGAAAAACAAAACAAAACAACAAAACAAAAAGACTTAAATGTTTACCACCCTGGCATTTTTGGTTCAACTTTTAAAAACAATTTTATTTGTTTTTGTTTTATGTGTGTGGATGATCTGTTTCTCTCTGTGTATATGCATCACATGAATGCCTAGTGCCCACAGAGACCAGAAGAGAGTGTTAAATTCCTTGAACTGTAGTTACAGACAGCTGTCAACCACAATATGGGTACTGGGAACCAAACCAGGGTCCTTTGCAAAAGCAGGAAGTGCTCTTAACTCCTGAGCTGTCTCTCTACCCCTGACTTAACTGTTTTCAAATGAAAAAAAAGTATAATCTTACTAAGTAAATGTAATAACATAGGTAATTTAGGCCTTCATAAAAACTGGACCACTTTATACATGAATGGGAATATAAAGTTAGTTTGAAATTCATCCTGGGATACATGAACAGTTCTCTGTTGGAAATCTGCAGATAACCATTAATGACAAGAATAAAAGTTTTCTAAAGAAGTAACCAGAAAGAGTAAAGTTTAACATGAATAAACTACAACCCTGAGTCATGCAGTCCTGGGTTCATTACTCTGATGGTGCATCCAAATCACCCGGGGGGCTTTGACAACCCCAAGTGTTGCTTGGGGAATAGGGCCCTAGAAGTTCTGAGTGAGTAGGTCTGGGGGGACATTTTCAACATCCCCCTGGTAATGTCAGCCCAGAGGAACACCCTGGTAATATCAGCCAGAGAAGCATCCACCAGACCACTCCTTCTGAGACTTGGCTGCAGATTGGGAGCATCTGGGGAACTGAAAAGTTAATGATGCCTGGATTCTGCCCTAGGGACTCTAATTTGAATGGAGTGCGGCTTGAGCAGTAGGTGCTTTTAAAAGCTCCTCAGATGACTGTAATGTGCAGCTTAGCTGGAGGGCCGCTAATGATATTGGGGGTGGTAACACACATGTTAAGAAGAAAGAGGGGTTCAGAGATTCAGAGTGTATGAAGGGGTGAAGCGCCCTGTGAAGGTTCTCAGTGGAAGCCCAGATGAAGTCATGTCTCACCCAAATGAAACGATGCTGGGGAGCCATGAGCAGGGATGCTTAGTGCTCTGTCTGTACCAAAAAGGACCACAGGTGGGCTTCTCCTAGCATGTACAAAGAACTGGGCTAGCATCACTCTATTGCATAAAGCAATAACAAAAAGCCCACATGGGATTTTTTTTCCCCTGTCAAATTACAGATTGCTGCTACCCAAGTCACACAATAGCTAGCCACCCAAGAACATCTGGCTGGGGCCTACAACAGCTGCCTGACACACTGTGACTACTAATAGGCCCACTCCTGTGGTAAGCCCCTGTGGCCGATGTTTTTCATTTCGGGACAAATGATACATACTCCTTTCTTGATTCTGAGCATCCTTTTGCCCAGCCTCCTCAAGAAGTACTTATAGTCAGATGAAGCACATATATTCTAGCCCACCACCCTTTGGCAGTCCCTGGTCAATGCTGTCCATGAAGAGCTTCTCCCTTTGTGTGTCTATTTTATGTCGACAGCCTCCTTCACATGACACTTGTCTTAGACAGTGATGATGGATGGGTGTAGAGCAGACTTGTACTCAAGCACAGAACTTAGTCACAACAGCTTTGCCTAGCAGGGGTTCTCAGCCCTGGGGTGGAGGGGGTGGTGCTCAAACCAACCCTCTATGACATCAGGCATGTGTATTTATTAGGGTTCTTAGTTTTATACAAGAAACTCTGGCAAGAAGGCTCAGTAGGTAAGGACACAGAGCTGAGCCTGATGACCCAAGTTTGATCCCTGGGTGGTCCCGTGCCATAGTGGAAAGAGAGAACTGACTCCTGCCTGCAAGTTGTCCTCTGACCTGCACATACTTGATATGGCACAAATATGCACATGTGCGTGCGTGCGTGCGTGCGTGCGTGCATGCGTGCGTGCGCACACTCTCACACACTCTCTTGAGTATGCGCGTGCGCTCTCTCTCTCTCTCTCTCTCTCTCTCTCTCTCTCTCTCTCTCTCTCACACACACACACACACACACACACACACACACACACACACACAGTGTTTTATATTTGCTTAAGTAGAATCCCTTCACAAATGTTGACTCTAGAAGCTCTTGTCCGTTACTCAGTGGCCAGGACCTGAGGTTAGCTGCTAAGGTTACAGTAAACTGAGAACAGTATGGAAGGCAATCAGTCCAACCTGCTGTTTCCTTTCCTTCCTGAAGGTTTTGTGAGTGGGGCTGATGACGGAAGGAGTGTGCTGCAAGCGAGCAGGGACTGCTGAGGTGGGGTGGCTTCTGGGCATGTGTGGAGCGGGCAGTGAAACTGTGTAGACAGTAGTGAGTGTCGCATGGTGAAGACCTGGTCCACCTGCCGGTCTGATGGTGTCTGGCCTCCTCACTGACTAGCTGTGCAACTCTGGGCCACTCCAGTCTCTGTGGCTCAGTTCCCCTGCTTCAAAGTGAGGATAATGATGAGAGAACCCTTATGGGATGGTTGTCAGGATTAAATAAGAAACAACATATGAACATCAAGCCATCATCAAGAGTAAAGGCTTAAAGTGAACTCATAAGAATACACACATATTTGAAAATCCAGAAAGTACTTGGGCAAATCACTAATAATCACGAAACTGCATGTGCTCACCACTGTTTTAAAAAGGGTTTTCCTTGACATGAATGCCATTGACTGCTACTACCTATAAGGGCTGTGGACTGGTAGGGGTTTTGTACATTACTATATTTTCTTGAGCGTGTAATTTGGGGAGATGTATCATAACCACAAAGCAGATGGCTTATCAAGTTCATTTGTTAACTTATTTCTTTATGCATTGATCAAACGATTGCTAGTGCTCAACACTTAATAATTATTTGTTGGTTAAAAGAGTGAGTAAAAGAGCCAGGTGGCGGTGGTGCACGCCTTTAATCCCAGCACTCAGGAGGCAGAAGCAGGCAGATCTCTGAGAGTTTGAGGCCAGCCTGGGCTACAGAGTGAGTTCCAGGAAAGACACAAAGCTACACAGAGAAACCCTGTCTTTAAAAAATAAATAATAAATAAAGAGTGAGTAAGAGTAATTGAACTAAACATTTTCTTGGTGTCCACTATGTGCGAGACACTGAATTTGAGGGATATAAAGTTGAATCAAACAAGAACACACCCTCAAAGAGCTGGTAATGCAATGAAATATTTCTCCTCTCTCCTCTCCTCTCCTCTCCTCTCCTCTCCTCTCCTCTCCTCTCCTCTTCTCTCCTCTCCTCTCCTCTCCTCTCCTCTCCTCTTCTCTCTCCCTCCCTCCCTCCCTCTCTCTCTCTTTCCCTCTCTCTTTCCCATTTACCTCAAACCCATAAAAAAAAGGTAGACATAGTGTCATGCACTTATTGTCCCAGTGATAGCAAGATAGGAAACAGAAACAGGGACCATCTCAGGGACCAGTTTACTTGGCCTGTACGGAAAGTTCTGAGCCAATGAGAGATCTGTGGTCCTCTGATCTTCACATGTACACCATGCATGTACTTTACCCCACATACACAAGAAGGGAGGCAGTTCTGAGAGCCAAAGAGAGTAATTTGTCCTATCATTTTGAAATTTAAGCTGCACCATCCATATGGATGAAGTTGGCCCAGGAATATCGACATTACCCCTACTTGATTATCCTATTGTTAGCAAAGACCGTAGAGGAATTCCACAACCGTGTCCAAAGGTTGGCCACCCAATTTGATAAAGCAGGAGCTTCTCCCTAGAGTTGTGAATCGTGAAAGTTCCATCAAGGGAAGATGGTGGACTTATGAAAGAGCACTGAGGCCGGGCTGCCCCCACAGGAAGGAGAAGGAGCCACCATGGCTAGGCAAGGATCATTCTCCTCTGCACGTGCGCCTTCAGAAAGCCATCGGAGAACTCCCTGACGACAAAGAAACACATGCTGCAGGGAGCAGAGAGCGTTTCATTCCTGGCCAAGCCCAGGCCCCTTTTGGCTTTTACCTTGGTGAGCTGGGAAGAGGTTAGCCAAGGTATAAGCACTGGTTTCTAGTGGATAATAACACAGATGTGGAAGGGGGCTGGTGTCTGGTGTAATTCACTTGAACATGCAAACCTCTGTAAGCACACAAAGGCCATTTCATTTTTTTCCCTCTCCTAATCCCATCGTTTCATTGTTTGTCTCATATTAATTACTTACCACGGCAGATTTTACTTCTTGGCAAACACATGGCTAAATTTTATTGCTTGTCTCCGTGTATTTGTTAGTCAACCACCCTGGGGACACAGTAATGTTAGACTAAATATTAGTGGAGTTTTCTTCCAGATTTTATGGACACAAAACTTTATGTTGATTGGAAGAAATGTTTCTCCACTTTACTAAACTTGGGACTTCTTCAAGAAAATGTCACTGGACAGAGTAAAATACATTACTGGCACCAGCCTCACTACTATTGTATGGAAAAAGATCAAAACAGCAATGCCAGCTATTAAAAATGGGTTAAGCTTGTTCCGTCTACTTTTCCATTGTTTGCTAAGTGAGTTCAGTTGTAAGCAAAAGAGATGATGGAAAAACAATATGCATTTCTCTCTCTCTCTCTCTCTCTCTCTCTCTCTCTCATTTTTTGCAAAGCTTGGCACTGGGCTTCTGTGTAGATTTGAAGCAGACCTCAGGAAGGCGGGCAAGTGACCGGTGGGAGCTGAAGCCCCAGCACTGACAGCCAGCGACACTCTCACATCTTGCCACATGCTCTTGGCTGGGGACCCCAGTGTAACGCTTTATAAAATACATCTCTCTCTCGAACATGTGTTTCTTCTTTGCATTAAGTATATGAGAAGGAGATTCGATTAAGCAAAGACTTTACCAGAATTGATAGGTTTTGAAGATGTTCCATCTCAGAAGAGGAACATTGCCTTGTTAAATCTAATGAAAACAGTTGGCCTACTAGGTTCTAAAACATCATCAAAAGTCACTCTTTTTTTTTTTTTTTTTTTTTGATATGTGAGATATTTACTGTGTATGAATCTTCTTTCACAAAATTTAGCCTAAAAGTAACTGGACATTTTCCATAAATTAGCTTCAGTTCGGACTCTGAGATTCCATTCTGCAGGACTCAGGGGGCAGAGAAGTCCTAGGGCCAAGATTGTGTCTGTCAGGACAGAAAGGCTTTTTTTTTCTACTCTCCTTCACACCATTCCTCACCCCACCCCCACCCTGGGTTTACTGAGACTTATTTGACAAGCGTTGTATGTATTTAACACATCCAACTTTGAGATTCTGGAATGGATATACGTCATGAAATAATGACAGCAGTTGAATTAACACACCCATCAACCCAGTGAATTATAATCATTTTTCGATGTGCGTTGAGAACAGGTAAGATCGATTCTCCACCCCCGGTGTCTCTGACCATTGGCCTGGTGCTGTGCAGATCTTCAGAACTTTCTCGTCCTGAAGAACTGAACCCTTCTGCTGTTTCACCACATCTCCAGGACCCTCCCTTTCAGACCACTGGTCTACTCTTGGCGTTTATGTCTTTGACTTTTTAATTTAATTTGTATTTTTAATCATGTATATATGTCTCTCTGTGTGACAGTGGACATGAATGCAGATGCCCAAGTAGTTGAGAGGAGGATGTCAGATGCCCTGGAGCTGGAGTGACAGGTCGTTGTGAGTCACCCAATGTAGGTGCTGGGAATCAAACCCAGGTCTTCTGTAAGAACAGGAAGTGCTCTTAACTGCTAAGCCATCTCTCCAACTTGACTTTAACTTTTTTAGATTCCACATATAAACAGGATCACATGTAATGGGTAGCTGTTCCAGCTTTGCCCTTGAAGCACCGCCCCTTGTGAGGCAGCAGGTAACTGCTACACTTGCCTATGACCTTGAAGTACCTGCCCCTTGGGCATGGCCACTAGGGACCCTTAAGACCTTGGATGCACATACTTGGCTCTTTCTTCACCTCCTTGTGGTTTGGAGGCTGAGATCTTGGACCAGGCAGATCAGTGTGGGACATAACTCAGCTTTCCCAGACCCTATGATAAATCTCACATGGTTGTGACTTAACCCCCAAATAAATTCCTTTGCTCATTAAATAGACTCCATGGATTTATCCCACTAATCCCACTTTGTCTTTTTATGCCTGGCTTGCTTCACATAATATAATGTCCACTACAACATCCATGCTGTCACAAACACCAGGGTTTACTTTTTTTTCTTTTAAGGCTGTATAATATTCTAGTATACACACATGTATCATTTTTCTATTTATTTATTGACAGACAGAAGATAATTTCATATATTGGCTACTGTGAAGAATCCTGTGAAGAGCATATTGTGCAGACATCTCTTTTAGATGTTCATGGATTCTTCACCATAGCCCATCTGTGAAGCACAGGTTTTGGTTTTGAATATTACAATTTCAGGGCAACAGTAGCCAGCTCAGGTAGTTTAGGTATGACTCTAATGAAACTGGAATTGTTTAAGATTTAAAAGTTCTACTCCCACTTACTCTGTGTTGGATGGATTTTAAAAATAGGCATTTTGGTAAAAATTGTTCTCATATTTCCCCATCTATTCCTATCAATGGGTAGTCTGTAAAACTATCTACTCTTGATAACAGTTACAAATTAAAATCACAAAATTGTATTCATTATATATATTATATTAAAATTATTATTAGTTATGTATATTAACTGCTATATAATATATATTATATAGATATATAATATGCAGGTATAGATATTATATAGTCTATAGATGTAGATAATAGATTTCACACACACACACACACACACACATTCATCTCTGAGGATTGTGTGCCATAAATCTTATATGAATTGTTTGTCAAAAAGGCCCCTGAACTCAAAAAGCTTTGCATGACAAAGAAAACAATCAGCACGATAAAGGACAGCCTGTAAAACAGGAAGAAAGCTTTGCCAACTACACATCATATAGGCAGCTCATATCCAGGGTATACATAAGGAACTGCAAAGTTAAAACACCAAATACGTCTAATCATCTAATCAGTAAACGAGATAATGAACTGACTAGACAGTTCTAAAAAAAAAAATACAAATGGTAAATAAATGCTTTAAAAAAAATCCTGTCAAGGAGATGTAAATTAAAAGAGCTCTGAGATGCCATCTGATTCTAGTCAGAATGGCTAGTGCCAAGAAAACAAATTATTAATGAGGGTGGAGGTGGGGAGGAACCCCTGCTGAT
Source organism: Peromyscus leucopus (assembly GCF_004664715.2). Taxonomy (NCBI): domain Eukaryota; kingdom Metazoa; phylum Chordata; class Mammalia; order Rodentia; family Cricetidae; genus Peromyscus; species Peromyscus leucopus. The sequence goes on along the minus strand of NC_051071.1, from coordinate 60,733,277 downwards.
CAGAATATAAGCTTGTGCTACCGTATGGAGACCAGTGTGGAGGCCTCTTAAAAAACTAAAAGCAGAACTACTGTATTGTAGCATGAATCTTAAAAAGGTCTTATTAATAAAAACAAACCTGAAGCCAGGTATTGGGGTGAACGCTGGAAGATCAGAGAAGAACAAGCCACAGCTACCTCACCTCGCCAATTCCTCAGCTGATCCTGTTTCCTCAGACTGGAAGCCTCTGAGTCCTCATCCAAATAGATCTCAGCTGAACTCCTGCTCAAAAGCCTCAAAGCTTAACCAGGCTCCTAGTTCCTGGTTTTCACGCGTATATACCTTTCTGCTATTGCTTCCTGGGATTAAAGGCATGCATCTCCATGCCTGGCTTTGAACTCACAGAGATCCAGATGGAATTCTGCCTCTGGAATGCTAGGATTAAAGCTGTGTGTGCCACCATTTTCTGGCCTCTATGTCTATCTAGTGGCTGTTCTGTCCTCTGACCCTGGATAAGTTTATTAGGATACACAATATATTGAGGAACACAATATCACCACATTGTATGACCTAGCTATATCCTTCCTCTAAGTCAGTGGTCCTCAACCTCCCTAATGCTGTGGTCCTTTAATACAGTGCCTCATGTTATGGTGACCCCTAACCATAAGATTATTTTTGTTGCTACATCATAACTATAATTCTCCTACTGTTATACGTTGCAATGTAAATATCTGGGAAAGGGTCGTTTGACCCCCCCAAAGGGGTCGTGACCCATTTGTTGAAAACTGCTGAACTAGATAACTACCCCATCTAGCAGATATGAAACTCACATTCTTCTCAGCAAGTAGTGAACTCTGTCTAAAACAGATCATGTACAGACGGCAAAGCAAGCCTAGCGAATATCAAAGAGTGAAAGCATTTTATTTTTTTATCTGATCAGACCATCATGTAATAAAACAAGTAACCAGTGCCAGAGACAACACAGAAAATTGTAACACAAAATCTAATAGGTCTTTTAATAAAAAACCTGGAGCCGGATACTGGGGTAAATGCTGAAAGATCAGAGGGACAAAGGAACAAGCCACTGCCAAGTCTCATCTCGCCAACTCCATGAATCCTCTGTTTGAAAGCCTCTGAGTCCTCAGCTGAAAGGGGTCCAGCTGAAAAAAGGTTCAGCTGGAAGAGGGCTTTAGTTCCTGTCTCCTCATGCCTTACATACCTTTCTCCACCCAGCCATATTACTTCCTTCCTAGTTCTTGGATTAAAGGCATGTGTGCTTCCCAAATACTGGTGGGGAGGCATGAGATCTCAAGTGCTAGGATTAAAGGTGTGTGCCACCACTACCTGGTTCTGTTTCCTTCCTAAACTGAATCAATCTCATGTAATCCAGGGTGGCTTTGAACTCACAAAGATCCAGAGGGATCTCTGCCTCATGAGTGCTAGGATTAAAGTGTGTGCCACCACTGCCTGACATGTATGTTTAATCTAGTGGCTTGTTCTGTTCTCCGATCTCCAGGCAAATTTTTATTCGGGTACACAATAAATCACCATATTTACCCCTTTTTTTAAATCTAAAATAATAAAAGAAGGTTATAGCTAATACAAGAAAAACTATATGCATTAAGTATAATAAGTATATACAATATAGACAATCAAGAATTACATTAGCAATGTCCTATTCATTAACATTTGACAGATTCAGAGAAAATACTCCATTATTTATCCTATTTTGGTGAGTCCAAAGTGTATCTAATTCACTTCCTATCCTAACTTGTATTACCAACTGAAAACTGTCTTTTGATGTCTTTCAAACCTATACACTTTACACCTCTTTAGTGAGTTTCTTTTCTGAATTTGTTAACAAGGAAAACTATAACTATCTAGTCTTCAACTCCCTCAAAGACTGGAGAAGGAAATAATATTTACTGAGTAAGCAGGAAGTGCAAATAAACGGCTTCCAAAAAATGTGAGAAATGACAGAAGCAGCTGGCTGCCTGGACAGTCACCTAAGATTTCTCTGCAACATTGGGGCATCCATCTTCAGCCTACAGGCCTAGCATATCTGACAGATTTATCTGTGAAGCAGGATTTTCTAAAGAGCCTTCCTACCTTGTCTTGGCAAAGTTCAGCAGTCCTTTCTTTTGTATCTTGCTTGTCCCATTTGGGTAGCATACTGTCAGCAGTCAAGGCAGGGGCATTTTCTTGCCTAGTAGCTAACTTTTGCCACAAAGAAAGTAAACTTTATATGGAATTTTCTTCGATGTCTATCATCTTTGAAGTAGATTGGTGCTGCCAGGAGCAGACATGTTTCATTGTCATAAAAAAAAAAAAAAGAATCCTGCTGTGGATATCGCTCTATATAAATAAAACACTGGCCAGTGACCAGGCAGGAAGTATAGGTGGGACAAGGAGAGAGGAGAATTGAGGGAACAGGAAGAAGGAGGGAGAGACACTGCCAGCTACCGCCAGGACAAGCAGCATGTAAAGACACCGGTAAGCCACAAGCGACGTGGCAAGGTATAGATTTATAGAAATGGGTTAATTTAAGATATAAGAACAGTTAGCAAGAAGCCTTCCACGGCCATACAGTTTATAAATAATATAAGCATCTGAGTGATTATTTTATACGTGGATTGTGGGACTGCGGGGATTGGTGGAACCTGGAGAGAAGCCCTCCAGCAACAGAATCCACATTATTAAAACATACTAAATGCCATATTCTGTAGATCTCTAAAGTGATTGAAGATGATCTGCCTATCTAAAATATATAGGTTTAACCTTGAAAACTACGTAATATGACTAAAAGCTTGATTATAATAAATAACTACTAACTTTCATTTCTTTATATCCTAACTAGTTGGTAATTATAACCTTCAGCTTTCATTACATTGTTAAATAAACTGTATAGGTACAATATCTTGAACAAGATTAGAAATGTATGGACAGTATATCCTAACAAAATTAATCGCAAATTTGTATCAGTATACAAAATTTATATACAATTTACAAAAATTCAATCCAATGTAAAATATTTAAAACTAGTAGTTGCTTTTTAAAAGTAGATTCAATAATCTTCCTTTTTATCTTATCATATCCATATTCTCCCTTTTTTCAGAGTAGATTCAATAATCTACCCTTTTATCCTATCACTTCTAAATCTCTTTTTTAGAGTAGATTCAATAATCTACTTTTAATCCTATCATTTCTATATAACAAATTTCTATATCATATCCCACTTTCTTCTTTTAGAAAGAGATTAACTATGACCAATAACAATTTTTAACCAACCCCTAAACAAAGACAAACATCCATAATCCATTTTTTGGGAATGTGGGCAGAGTTTTCTAGGCTACTTCCTGCTGACTGGGGGTGCTGGTAGTCTTATGGGGACACAAAGAAAATTTAGGATTATGGTCAAGTTTTGATTGGAGTAGTCTGTGAGGCTGTATCATCTCAGCTACCCATCTCGAAATTGTCCTAAGCAGTTTGTAGTCCAAAGCTGACCTTTGAGTGGTGTTTGTCAGCTTAATGGTCACTGTTAGATGTGATCATGGTTTACCGCAGAAAATCTTTTTCATGGGACATTTTTTTCTGGATGATTTCTCCTTTTTCTTCAGATGTCTTATTTTTCCAGTATTCTTCAGATTCCTTAACCTTCATTCTCCTCACAGACAAAACAAAACCCTTCCCCAACCCTAACTTTGGGGAAGTTCAGGGTCACACAGAGAGGCAATAAGAGCCACACAAAGAGCATTAAGTGTCAGCTATCATTTACAACCCAAAAGGGGAAGTAACTAATGGGGAATAGAATCAACTGAGGGCTAAAGTCGGTTAATGGATCTAAAAAAGGGAATTTATGTGCTTGAACTATATTCTTAGAAGTGGTTAGTTAAAATGTTAAGAGCTTATAATTTGCTAAGTCATGGGTGAAAATAAAACTGCCTTATTTTTCTTTGGAGCCGTATTTGTCTCAGCCTAATCTCGGCTGTGCCATTTTCTGGCAGGGTGGAGGAAATGAACTCAGTGGCCAGGTAGCCTGTGTCACAGCTTGATGTACCTGGTACGCAAAAGCCCTTTTGTTCTGAGTTAAATGTTAAAGGGGGATTCTAGAGATACCACTTGGGCTATGGGAGAAAGGAGGTTTAAGCTTAATTTGCACAAGAAACAAGGCTTTTTACCCAACATCTACCTGGCCTTGGCGGCTGTTTCCATATGAATATTTACCTTATTTTCAGGAGACTAGCAGGTGGTCTGGATACTTAACCTATCTGCAGTCTGTCCTTGGATATTTGAGAGATAGCTCAGATAAAATACTTTTATTGAGAGATGGTCCTGGCTGGATGCTGCTAATGATGATAATTACAGAAAGGCCTGAAACTGGGGGGTCTTGACTGTGTCTGTTGTAGGCACAGCTAGAGGAAGTTATCCAAATACTTTAATTGTATAGGGGAAATTGTACCCAATGAATGATCAACACACTGTTCTAGGAATGGAAAACCTGCAATAGCACATGAGAAATTCATAGCAGGAAACGGCTAATTTTCAAAAGCCAGTATCACTAAGACTCCTCAAGTCTTGGCTTTACCCTCTGGAAAGGCCCTTGGCTTCTTCTAGGTGTGGCTTTGCCATAGTCAGCTGAATTCCTACTTCATATTTCTGCATCCCGCAGCAAGGCAATGATTCCCCTTCTCCCTGAATCTATCAGTAATAGGTAATTCATCGATGAGGGGTAGGACTTCCTGAACACCCCCACCTCCTCATCCCCCAACCGCTGCATCCACGTGTGACTCTTGACAGGCTCATTCTTTTGCAGACATTTGCAGCTGCTCTGAGTTCATGACTGTAGTGGCTGTGCCTTGCCGAGAATATCACATATTGCAGGCCGTCTCCTTATCTTCTGCAATGCTCCCTGAGCTTAGAGGAGACGGCACGCACGTCTTGTTCAGAGTTGAGCCCTCATCTGTCACTTATCCTCAGCATCTCTGGAGCCATGACTCTGCATTTGCCACCATTCATTAGAAAGAAAGGTTTCTCTCGTTAAAGCCGCAGTTGTCTGCAATATGGACATAGATATTTAGAAGACAGTTTGACATGCTCTCAATTTAGCTAAATGACAATACTTAGTTATCTCCAAGGGCCTGTGTGTTCTCCATCATGGAGTTTTGTTCAGGCTTACAGTGACAGGCATGGACTCCCTCATGTGGAGTGGCCCTCAAGTCCAACCAAGGAATAGTTGTTCACCTCTACACCAATTGTGGTGGTTGGCATGAGTGATGCCCCTCATAGACTCAGGCATAATTTGCCTCTAGTTAGTGGCGGCATTTGGGGAGGTTTAGGAGGTGCAGCCTTGCTGGAGGAAGTACATCATTGAGGATGGGCCTTGAGAGTATGTATATAGCTTCACCCTTTGTGGTGGTTTGAAAGAAAATGGCCCCCAAATGGAGTGGCACTGTAGTTTTGTTGGAGTGAGTGTGGCCTTGTTGGAGGAAGTGTGTCACTATGGAGGCAGGCTTTGAGGGCTCACCTATGCTCAAGCCACGCCCAGTGCTCAGACCACTTCCTGTTGCCTGTGAGTCAAGATATAGAACCATCAGCTCCTTCTCTAGCACCATGTCTGCCTGCATGCTCCCTGGCTTCCCACCATGATGACAATGGACTAAACCTGAACCGTAAGTGAGCCACCACCATGAAATGTTTTCCTTTATGAGAGCTGCCGTAGTCGTGGTGTCTCTTCACAGCAATAGAAGCCCTAACTAAGACAATTTGTTTCCATTCTCTCTGCTTAGTGCTTAAGGTTGAAGACGTGATCGCTCAGCTTCCTGCGCTTGCTGCATGCCTGCTGCCATGGTGGATTGCTGTGCCTCTGTAAGCCCAAGTAAGTCATGCATTCTATAAATTGCCTTAAATGTAAGCGTTGTTTTATCATAGCAACAACAATGTAACTAAGACACAGTGTGCCACCACTGCACAAGTAGGCCCTCGTCTCCTTCACTTTTGGAACAAGTTTTCTCACTGAACCTGGCTAGCACTGAGTGTCTGGCTATCCAGTAAGCTTCAGGGATCCGTCTGTGTCTGGTCTCCAAATGCTGGAGATGCAGATGCATACCCCTGTGTCTGGCTTTCTATGTAAAAGTGCTGGCGATCCAAACCCAGGTCCCCATGCTTAGATGGCAGGCATCTTACTGACTGAACCATTCCCAGACCCTTCTTTTATTTTTATATAATTTTTGTTGTTTGTGTGTAGTGTGTGTGTGTGTGTGTGTGTGTGTGTGTAGAGGCCAAGGTCAACCTCAAACTTATCAATTCTGCTAGTCTAGCTGAACCAGTGAGCCCAGGAATCTACCTGCTCCTGCAGGATCACACAAAGAGTAGAGTTGTGTTCCATCATGCTTAGCTTCTTTTATGGAGGTCTTGGGGATCGAACTCAGGTCCTCATGTTCGCACAGCAAGTGCTTTACCAACTTAGCCATCCTCCCAGCCTGTTTATTTATTTTTGAGACAAGGACTCCCTATTCTGCCCAGGCTAGGCTCAAACTCATGATCCTTCTCCTTTTGTCTTCTGAGTGTTAGGATGACAGATCTCACCACCATAGCCAACCTTAATCCATTCCTGAGAAACCAATGCGGTCTTTGTAAAAAAGAAACAAAAAAGTGTAGTTCTGCCAAAGGCCCTAACTCCTAACATTGCCATATTGGGGAAGTAAGCTTCAACATGAGCTTGGCTTTGTTTTTCTGGGCGTGGGTCACACTGGAACCACTGAAGGTCTGTGCAGCATTGAGAAGTCTGCAAGATGCTCTAAGTCTGTAATTTGCCTCTTTTCAACACTATAGGCATTTTGGGTTGTGTGATTGTCTGCTAGGGTAGGGTAAGGAGTGCCGCCCTGTTCATCACTACAGAATATTTAGCATGCCCTACTGGATGCCAACTAGTAGCTCCATTCCCAGTCATGGTGATAAAAGCAATGTCTCTGGATATTACCATGTGTCCTCAGAGGATCTACAAAGAACCACTGAGCATACCACCTGACCTCAGGGAAGATGTGCATTCCTGAATGAGTAAATATGAGCCTCCTACCTCTACATCCTTACAGCAAGGTTGTCTATTTTACTCATGTATACCGTGCTATACCTGTTGATTTTTTTATTTCTCTCTCTCTCTTTTTTCTATTTCAGTCAAAAACAAGTTCAGCAAGTGTGTTGTTAAAATTTTTGAGTTTCTTATTTCTATGCTGTACTTAGTGGCACTTTAAAAAGATTCCAGGGAGAATGTGGCTCTCTGTGGTTCCCATTATGTTGCTGGAGAGCTTCTCTCCAGGTTCCCCAAGCCCCGCAGTCCCACAATCCACGTATAAAATAATCACTCAGACGCTTATAATACTTATAAACTGTATGGCCATGGCAGGCTTCTTGCTAACTGTTCCTATAGCTTAAATTAATCCATTCCCATAAATCTATACCTTGCCACGTGGCTTGTGGCTTACTGGTGTCTTCACATGCGGTTTGTCATGGCGGCAGCTGGCAGTGTCTCTCTCCTCAGCCTTCCGCTTCCCAGAATTCTCCTCTCTCCTTGTCCCACCTACTTCCTGCCTGGCCACTGGCCAACCAGTGTTTTATTTATTGACCAATCAGAGCAATTTGACATACAGACCATCCCATAGCACCATTAGGTACTGGTTTAAAACTCAGCCTCCAGTCTAGAGCAATTCCATTGTGTGTAATTTCCCATTTTCTGTAATCTGTAAATATACGCATGGCAAACATTATATTGCTGATGGATACACCTAGCATGCTAAGTGTAATTACTTCTGGATGTGAAAGAAAAAAAAAGTTAATATAATTTTGTTTTTAGTGGACTTTGCAGTAATAAAATCCTCCTCCCAGGGAAATTCACAGCTCATTCTGGCTTATGCAATAACCTGACTGACATACATGCCCAGTGAGCACTGCCCCACTTAGGCAGGCCAGAGACTCCCCGATGCTTTCTATAGACCTACAAAGGTAATCTGTGTGCTCTGGCAGCTTGCTCTGTCTTTTTTTTTTTTTTTTCAAGGAAAAAAAATGTTACTGAAAAAAATGCTTGGGAATGGGAAGCAAATTATTCCAAGAAATGTACCTCGAACCTCTGGACGGATATGGGGTATGGATAAGGGGTATATTTTATAAGGCTGGCTGTTACTTTTATATATATGTTTGCTTACTGGACCCCAAGAGCATATCTAGTTATTTTATTTGTCATAACACTAAAATTATGATAAAAGCTATAAATTGACTGCAAGAGCTGTAGCACAAGATGATCCTGGAATAAATAACAAGGCTTTGCCAAATTATTTGATTAAAAGCACCATTCTTCCATCAGAAATCTCCAAACCACCTCCACGCAAACACTGTGGTGTAGTTAGCTTTCTATCCTGTGTCAAAATACTCGAGGTAAACCATTTACGGAGACGAAAGGTTTACTTTATTTCATGGCCTTGAGATGTCGGCCCATGGTTGCTTGGTTCCCCAGCCTTCAGATCTGTAATGTGTGATGGAAAAAGCTTCTCATTTCATGCCTGCCAGAAGTAGAGAGTGATGGGAAAAGGGCCAAGATTCCAATACACCCACCAAGGGACGCCTCCAATAACCTGATCTCCTCCTGCTGTGTCCCATCTCTTAAAGGTTCAGCTACCTCCCAAAAGTAACACAGGCTGGGGACCAAGATTTTAACACATTGGTAGTGGGGTGGGCACTCAAGTTTCAACTCTCTACCCCCGACACACACATATGTGCTTTTGCTTAAGGGTCAGACTGATCCAGAAATCAAGGGTTCTAGACAGAGAGCGTTTCATACTAAAAACATGATTTTGTTCACTGTAAAAGAAGGGGAAGGTGAAAAATCAGTCTCAGTTAGTGTACTTGTTCCCCATCATGGCCATGTTATATTGAAGACAGACAGACAAGGTGATAAGTGGTAAGAACAGAGAGATTAATAATACAGGTGTTGGGGTGCAACATCTTTGGGGACATGATCCTTAAGCATGCACATGTGTCTTAGTTAGGGTTTTTATTGCTGTGAAGAGACACCAAGACCATGGCAACTCTTATAAAGGAAAACATTTAATTGGGGTGGCTTACAGTTTCAGAGGTTCAGTCCATTGTCATCGTGGTATGACATGGTAGCGTGCAGACAGACATGGTGCTGGAGTTAAGAGTTCTGTATCTTGCAGGCAACAGGAAGTGAACTGGGGCACTGGGTGTGACTTGAGCATATTTGAGACCTCAAAGCCCGCCTTCACAGTGGCACACTTATTCCAGCAAGGCCACACCTCTTGCAACAATGCCACACCTCTTAATAGAGCTACTCTTTATGAGTTTATGGGGACAACTACATTCAAACTACCACAGCATGGCAAACTCTGTCACTTACCTAAAAGTGCCGTGTGTCATTATGAGAGTATTTAACAGACTCCTGATAATCATGAGCCTCCAGAGAGGACAGAAGATGGTTTTCAGCAAATCTGCAAAAGAAGACTAGAGTGTTGTTTTCATAAAGGATAAAGATGGATTTCCAGAAATGTTATAGCTTTACTTTGCATAACAAGGAGATGGCCCTATCTATCTATCTATCTATCTATCTATCTATCTATCTATCTATCTATCTATCTATCACCTATCTCTCTATCTATCATCTTTTTTGATGATTTAGGAGTCAAACAGACTTAGCTTTTGTCTCTTTCATTTTCTAGCTGAATGTCCTCAATCAGCAACCTAAATGCCCTTCAACTGACGAATGGATATAGAAAGTATGGTGCATATACACTATGGGATATTATTCAGCTGTAAAGAAAAATGTAATCATGAATTTGCAGGTAAATGGAAGGAACTAGAAAAGATCATATTGGGTGAGGTAACCCAGAGCCAGAAAGCGAATGTCTCATGTTCTCTCTCATCCATGGTTCCTAGCTCCGAAGCTCCAGATGTGAGTACAGTACCTGGAGTAACTGCAGACACCAGGACAGTAAAAAGGAACCATTGTGGGGAGATAGAGGGGGTAACAACAGCAAACAGTATCTAAACCTTGGACACCTAAGAATTCACCAAGTCTCATTTCATCCACTATGAGAGGAAATAAAGATAATAATAATACCTACTTTCTGGGTTTCATAGGACTAACTGAATAAACTTGGGGTCCAGTACCCAATACCTGCTAAATTAAAGAAGTCACCACCGCTGTGATGGGTGCCAGGATGATGAGCATCTCAAGTCCCACAGTGGGAACACCTGGAGAAGTAACTCAGAGCTTTGCTTCGGGCCCTTCAATCAGAGGCTTGGGCGGCTCCAAATCAGCAGGAGACTGGTCTGATTTGAGTTGCTATAGCAATGGCAGAGAAGGTGAATCCCACACTGCTAGAGTGCATTAAGAACGCATTTTAGCAGGGAAGATTAGAGGTTAAGGGTGAGCCAGCTAAAGCATCCGATTTTCTCACCTTTTGTTCTACACAGTGCCAGGCCAGCCTGCTGAACACACAGACTGCACTGCAGAGGAGCACTCTACCCTCCCTTGGTTCAATCTTTATTAAGCTGGACTTGAAGATGAACCTTGATAGCTTGAGTGAGTACACCCACTGTCTGAGATGACTGACAGGCGCTTCCATGAGGCAGGAAAGAGGGATGGGGGACTCAGGCATGCAGGAAGTTTAGTCTGGGGGCAAAGGTTTGTGAAATCTATCCCTAAGAGGGAGCCTTGTGATTATTTCCTCGACAATCCTGATTGTCCTTGCACATTAGAGTGGACAGAAAGAGAGAAACACCCTAAATGTTCTAGGACCTAGCACATCTCTAAAGGCCATGAGACTTACACACACTGAGTGAGAAATTGGCGTGATGTCTGGTCACTCCAGATCCAGGGAGGGCACAGCAGCCCTTGGGGACTGACTCCTTCTTCCCGGCTTTCTCACTCTCTACAGCACACACAGCCTCCATATCAGGGAGTCCACAGTTTCCTTGGCGTTCTGAGCTGCCTCTAGCTCCGGAAGCTGTGGCGTGCCTTGGCAAAAATCACCTCTCGAGCTTCCAGCTTTGCAAATCCAAGACAGGATGATGAAAGCAAATCTTCTCTGGCTCCCAAAGATGGGGTGAACGTGTGAGATGAGCATAATGAGCACAGGCGGAAAAGTTTTGGAGGAAGAGGAACCTCCAGAGACACCCCGAACTCTCTGGTTACATGATTTATGCCAAATATAAGATCCTGTGCAGCACAGCAAACACTCCAAGCGCCTTCCTCATGTTTATCCCCACATTGAGAAGCAGTTGCGTTTTGACTTAATCAAGTATGAGCTCTTCCATGGGAAAGAGCACTTCAGAGGTGAAATGCTTTCTTCTGTAGTGAGCTGTATGCCCACCACCAGGCCCACTCACTCACCTCTTCAGTTCCTGGGCCATTCTAACTCTCCCCTAATTCCTGGGCTCCTCCCTGAGTCTGGATTCCCAAATGACCAATTGCTCTTGTGTCTAACACAAAGCATGACCTGAATGAAGCAGGAGCGAAGCCCGCATCCAGAGACAGAGCCAACTAAACACTGGACCACATAGATCAACACTTGCCCCTAGTCTGCCAAACCACAGTCCTTGAGGATCTTGAAGAATTCGAAATCGTATATAAAATAGACATGCAAATGGCCCCTTTCCTGGTTACAAGGCTCTCTCTGGACTTCTTCAGATCCAAGGTTTTCCCTTGATCTTTCTATCTCCCAGGCAGGGCGAACAGAGTCTGACTCCATGCTAAAGGGCCATGCACAGGGGAGAGGGATTGCAGAGCAAGACAGAGGAGGGCCTCTGGGGAAGGAAGGTAAGAGCACTGTCTCCCTGTGAAGCCTCTGATGGCTCCACCCCCAGGATGTTGCCTGTTCCGGAACAAGCTCTTCCAAGCTGGCCTGTCCTCCTCAGGCAGGCCTCTTCCAAGAGAAGTTTAGACAAGCCATCCCAAGTTGTACAAATGGTTTTCACATGTTCAGCCCTTAGGCTTCGTTCCCTCATCTTCTCAGGTTCATGTTCCCAAAATATAAGTTGTAATGTAGAACTTCCCCAAGTGCTTATAATATGCCGTTATGTCTATACATCTGTCTGTCTATCTGTCTGCCTGTCTGTTTAACTATCATCTCTTTTTTAAAAATTAATTTAATTATTTTACATCCCTATTGCAGTTTCCCCTCCCTCCTTCCTCCCATTCCCTCCCCCATCTCTCCTCCCCCCACAGATCCACTCCTCTTCTGTTTCTATTCAGAAAGGGGCAGGCCTCCCATGGGTGTCAACAAAGTGTGGCAGATCAAGTTGAGGTAGGACTAAGCTCCTCTCCGTGTATTAAGGCTGGGCAAGGCAACCCAGTATGAAGAATAGGTTCCTGAAAGCTGGCCAAATCATTAGGGACAGGCCCTGCTTCCACTGCTAGGAGTCCCACAAGTAGACCAAGCTACACAACTGTCACACATACATAGAGGGCATAGGTCAGTTCCATGTAGGCTCCCTAGCTTTTGGTCCAGACTCTGTGAGCTCCTATGAGCCCAGGTTAGTTGTTTCTGTGGGTCCCCTTGTGATGACCTTGACCCCCTTGACTCACACAATCCTTCATCTTGCTCTTCAACAGGACAAGCTCGGCCCAGGGCTTGGCTGTGGATCTCTGCATCTGTTTCTATCAGTTACTGGATGAAGGCTCATTGATGACAATTGGGGTAGTCACCAATCTGATCACAGGAGATGGCCAGTTCAGGCTACCTATCCACTATTGCTAGGAGTCTCAGCTGGGGTCATCCTTGTAGATTTGTGGGAATTTCCCTTTACCAGATTTCCACCTGACCCCAAAATGTCCCCTACATCAAAGAATCTCTTTCAGTGCCCTTGTGGTATGATTGAGCATCACTGGGTATATGCCCTCTACCTCTTCACCTGATCCCTCATGTTCCCATCCTCACCCACCCCAAGTCTACTGAGGAGATCTCTTCTATTTCCCCTTCCCAAGGAAATCCATGCATGCCTCTTTGGGCCCCCCTTCTTACCTAGTTTCTCTGGGGCTGTGGATTGTAGCATTGTTATCCTTTACTTTACAGCTAATATCCATTTATGAGTGAGTGCATACCATGTTTGTCTTTCTGGGTCTGGTTACCTCATTCAGGATGATTTTTTTCTAGTTTCATCCATTTGCCTTCATATTTCCCGATATCATTGTTTTTAACAGCTGAGTAGTACTGCATTGTGTAAATACACCACATTTTCTTTATCCATTCCTTGGTTGAGGGGCATCTAAGTCATTTTCAGCTTCTGGTGATTACAAACAACATTGCTATGAACATAGGTGAGTATGTGCCCTTGTGGAATGATTGAGCATCGCTGGGTATATGCCCAAGAGTGGTATAGCTGGGTCTTGAGGTAGATTGATTCCTAGTTTTCTAAGAAACCCCGATATTAATTTCCCAAGTGGCTGTACTAGTTCGCACTCCCACCAGCAGTGGAGGAGTGTTCCCTTTGCTACACATCCTCTTCAGCATAAATTGTTGTTAGTGTTTTTGATCTTAGCTATTCTGGCAGGTACAGGATGGAATCGCAGAGTTGTTTTGATTTGCATTTCCCTGATCACTAAGGATGTTGAACATTTCTTTAAGTGTATCTTGGACATTTGAGATTCTTTTGTTGAGAATTCTGTTTAGATCTGTACCCATTTTTAATTAGATTATTTGATTTTTTTTTTTAATGTCTAGTTTCTTGAGTTCTTTAGATCAGGCCTCTGTCAGATGTGGTTTGGTGAACATCCTTTCCCATTCTGTAGGCTGCTGTTTTGTCCTATTGACAGTGTCCTTTGCCTTACAGAAGCTTCTCAGTTTCATGAGGTCCCATTTAGTAATTGTCTATCTCAGTATCTGTGCTGTCAATGTCTGTGGTCTTTATTAAGGAAGTTGTCTCTTGTGCCAATGTGTTCAAAGCTATTTCCCACTTTCTCTCTTATCAGGTTCAGTCTAACTGGATTTATGCTGAGGTCTTTGATTCACTTGGACTTGAGTTTTGTGCAGGGTAACAGATATGGATCTATTTGCATTCTTCTACATGTCAACATCCAGTTATGCTAGTATCGTTTGTTGAAGATGCTCTTTTTTCCATTGTATAATTTTGCCTTCTTTGTCAAAAATCAGGTGTTCATAAGTATGTATATTTACATCAATACCATTGAGCCATCTGCCTGATTTTATGCCAATACCATGTATTTTTTATTACTATAGCTCTGTAGTAGAGCTTTACATCAGGGATGGTGATACCTCCAGAAGTTCCTTTATTATATAGGATTGTTTTAGCTATCCTGGGTTTTTTGTTTTTCCATATGAAGTTGAGCATCATTTTTTTCAAGGTCTGTAAAGAATTGTGTTGGAATTGAATTTATAGGTTGCTTTAGGTTAGATGGCCATATTTACTATGTTAATCCTACTGATCCATGAGCATGGGAGATCTTTCCATCTTCTGAGATCTTCTCCAATTTTTTTCTTCAAAGACTCAAAGTTATTGTCATACAGATCTTTCACTTTCTTGGTTAGAGTTACTCCAAGATATTTTATATTATTTGTGGCTATTGTGAAGAGTGTTGTTTCCCTGATTTCTTTCTTAGCCTGTTTATCATTTCATCTATCTATCTTAATCAATAGTTGGATTACTCTAATTCCTATTGTTGCATAACAAATTACTGAAAATTAATGACATCAAACAATGAGCATTTTGTGGTGGTTATAGGTTTCTTGATCAGGAGTTTTGGTCAGACACGAAATAAGTGAAAATTCGTCTTTTTTTTCTCTTTTTTCTTTTTATTTATTTATTTTTGTAATTTTATTTTACAATACTATTCAGTTCTACATAACAGCCACAGATTCCCTTGTTCTCTCCCTTCCTGCCCCCTCCCCTTCCCCCAGCCCACCCCCCATTCCCACCTCCTCCAGATCAAGGTCTCCCCCGAGGACTGGGATCTACCTGATAGACTCAGTCCAGGCAGGTCCAGTCCCCTCCTCCCAGATTGAGCCAAGCGTCCCTGCATAAGTCCCAGGTTTCAAACAGCTAACTCATGCAATGAGCCCGTGAAAATTCGTCTTATTCTGTGGCTTGTGTGGTGTTAACATGAAAGACTTCAGTCATTTGAGGTCATGTGACTATTTGGGTGCCGGTACCCATGGAACCTTCTGCAAATACAAGATCACCTGAGATTTCTCTCTGAGCATGGACAAACGTCCCCTGTGAGGTTGATTTCCTTGCTCTAGGGCATTTAGGAGTAGTTAGGTTTCTTACATTGTGTTGTATAGCTCTGAGGGTGAGAGCTCTAGTGAATGATCTTGGAGACTAGAAAATTCTATGACCTTGTATAACAGTGCAGGTAGACAAAGGGGGCACCCAGAGGAGTGAGGAATGGCTTTTCTCTGCCTGTTGATAGGAGTTATAGTAAAGCATTTGTGGCCATGTGTTAAAACCAGTTGGATTTGTCTTATTTGGTGTGCATGAAGATTTGACACACCTAGGTCAGAACCAAAACAACTCATTCTCAGAAGATAGGAGTAATTGGTACTTGAACCCACAAGACGGGACTCGGTATTTCAGGAGCTAGGATTTATGTCTTTAATATCCTGCAGAGGAGAAAGTGAAGTAAAAAAGACTTTAAAACACCACCACACTTGCTGCCAAAGAGCAAAATAGCCCCTTAGCTCTGGGAGTAACACCTGCATGCTGGCGGGTTGGGCAGTAGCTTCAGGGTTGTGCGGATACGGGGGTGGGAGAAAACTCATCAGGCATGGCTGTCTTGATCCTCTCCTTGTCTTAATGAACAATTGCACTCCTGCTGACTACACCAGTGCTTCCCTTCTAGTCCAGACGTCTTACGATTTAGCTTCCTGTCTTCCTTCGGGTTTCAATTGCTGGGATAAAATACCACGACCATAAGCAACTTGGAGAAGAAAGAGGGTTTGTTGTTGTTGTTGTTGTTGTTGTTTTTGTTGTTGTTTGTTTGTTTGTTTGTTTGTTTGGCTTACACTGCCACCATCACAGTCCATTCTTGAAGGAAGTCAAAGTGGGAACTTATGCAGGGCAGGGACCTGGAGTAGGAAGCTGAGACAGAGGCTCTGGAAGAATGTTTTTATTGACTTGCTGCCCATGGCTTTGTTTAGCCCGCTTGTTTATAGTACCCAGGACACCAGCCCAGGGGCACTGCCCACAGTGAGTGGGGCCCTCCCCCATCAATCATCAATGCACCACAGGCTTGCTTACAGGCCAGTCTGGTGGAGATATTTTTTTTCAGTTGAGGTCCCTTCTTCTTTAGAGACTCTAGCTTGGGTCGAGTTGACATAAAACTAGCCAGCAAAATCCAGATAGCTTACAAATTAACTTCCCTTCCAACAGCTAATTCTGTGCCTGTGAATCACTTCTCTCCAGTCTCAATGATTCTCCCCAGGTCTCAGGTGTGAGGAGAGAAAAATTCTCAGCTCACTCAGTCAGAGGGCTACCCGTTTTATTATATAAGACTAAAAAGGGCAGGTACAATGGTTTGAGGGAAAGTGGATCGAAAAACATAACATACATCAGATCTACTGATGGGAGAAGGTGAGGCTGGGGAGGTGGCCATTGGTCATTAAGTCACAGAGATAACTTTCTGGGTCACGATTTTTTTTTCTATATTCAGCCATGTCACTGACCCAGATTTAATGCTACCTCATCCCTTGTGTCCTGGTTCTCTTTAACTGTCCACTGGACATAGCCTAGAGTCATCTGAGAAGGGAGTCTCGATTCAGGGTCTGCCTAGATCAGATGGGCCTGTGGACATATCTGTGAGGGGTTTCTTGATGGTTAATTGATGTAGAAGGATACTGCCTACAGTGGGCGGCTCCACTCCCTGCGATGGCAGTCCTGAGCTACATGAGAAAGCTCTTTAAGTCTGAACAGGAGAGCAAGGAGTGCGCCTCCATAGTTTTCTCCTGTACTTCTTTGGCGATGCGTAAGTTCCCTGGTTACAGGTCACACTGCCTAGAACAGCAAGCAGTCTGCCTTCAAGCAATACCGCGTCTCCGGAGACACAGCTTTTGATTCCAGCCAGTCTTCCCTCTCTTCTTCAGCCCCGAGGGTGACTGCCCGTGCCTGAGTGCCCGAGAGAGTGCCCAAGAGAGTGCCCGTACCCATCTGGCAGATCTTCCAGCCCTGGAAACACATCGGGATCTTAGCTGTTGGGGCTGTGAGCTTTTCCATCCTTCCTTTCTCTCTAGTTTTCCCTTACTCCTCCCATCATCCTCTCTGCTCCTCACTTCCTCTCTCCTAACAGCGCTTCTTTCCTTGTCCACACAACTTCCTCAGACACGAAAAGAAGCCAGAGAAAAGATATTCGTCTTGGGGGAAAGAAGAGACAAACCAAGAGATGTGCTCACCAAGTCAAAGGGTCATTCTGACTTTCCACAAAGACCCCCTTCACGGGAGGAGTGGGACTGGCCAAGCTTTCTACTCCCTATCTCTCTCTCTTCAGGAAAAACAAAGTGGACGCACACAGCTGGAGACTGTAATTTGACAAACGAAGAAAGAAGATGAATGAAACTTCCTGTTTTCCTCTCCCACTCTGGTCTCTCAGGAGTTGAGCTACGAGGCCACCTTCCAACCAGATGTTCCATTCCCAAAGCTCCTTTCAGAATCTCTGCATATCCATTGTTCTTCAGACAGCACCACCTGATCTTAGGTTCAGTTACAACAAGCCTGCTCCATCCAAGAGACCGCTGGGGCACAGGGCCTCTTGGGATCAGCCAGTGAATGTGCCCAACATAAGACGACGTGGAACCAATGATTTGAACTCTGGGCTTTCCCATCTAAATTAAGTACAACCTTAACAATGCCTCTTCTGTATGTCACTTACTGTGGCAAGATTCCAGATTAATTCATCTAGTCCCATTAGAGAGATCCTAATACTGTCCCCACAGTCCTGGATAATTTCCTGCCCTGGTTTCCACATCTCACAGAATCTCTTATGACTGACTCTTCTCTACTCTGTACACTGCTGCATTCTGAAAAACAAACGTATGGCGAAGCCACATGGGTGGAGAAGCTTTGCTCTCTGCAAAGAACTCCTCAACTGCATCACTTTCAGGCACTGCCTGGGTTGTTAGACAGGTTTCTCCCCCTTTGGCTGCTCATCTTCTTTGGAGACAAGTTGTCATCGGTTTTAAAGGTCTGTCTCCACCCTCTGTGGTCACACCCAGCTTGCTGGATCCCAAGGCTCATTGCCAATAACAATGTAGATTTCTTCAGCCTCTCCCTAGGCTAACTCCCAAACTCCCTGACCTACCTTTGCTCACACTGTGATGTGGAGCAGGGAGGGCGGATCCCCTTCACAGCAAGACTTTTAAACACTTTTTAAAGATGAGCTTCAAGCATGACATATGTATATATTTGGCCTTTTCATGCTGAATGACGATCTACCAACAGGATGAGGAGTAGAACTATTGGTAACAGTTTCTTCCTTACAAAACAGGGATGCTTTTGGGTGATTATTAGTATCTGGAAATATCTTGTCATTAGTGAGTTTGTATGGGTGGATAATGCTATCTCCAGAAATTATGATTTTTCACGCCTGATATGGGATACTTCTGGGTGTGGGACACCTTCCTATGGTAGCCCCTTCACTACAGAAGTCCCAGGGGCTCCCAAAACAATATTAGGCCTTTGCCTTCATTACTGGTTGCCCATTAGAATTAAATGGTATGATCCCATTGCTGAAGATACCGCATGCTTTGTTTACAGGTCACAGAGAAATCAAGCTGGAACTAACTTGGAAGCTTCCTCCCTGCTGACTAGAGCACACAGTAACAGAAGGTGTTACTCAAGCTGCTTGGGGAGAAAAGACATCAACTATCTTACCGAGCTGTAGATCCTGCCTGCTACAATACAAAACCTGCTAGGCAAGATATGCTCACTGTTGCAATAATAGTGGCATAACTCTTTGAGGAGTAGGCAATCACTGATTGCATTTGAGGACTGTTTCATGGGAGGGGAATATACATCTGGTGCTGTAAGTTGAATCAAAATCTTGTGGGTCAGGATGTTATAGACTCAAAAGGAGAATTCTTTACTGTTGTTTTGTTAAATGAACATGTGGTCAAGCTGCCTTATAAATATTTACACTAAAACCCATAGACCAATGCCGCTCTCAGCCCTGGGCACAGATGCTCCTTTTTGCAATGGGAAGGCTAATGCAAAAACTTATATCTGGTCAGTGTGCAAGAATTAGTGGCTCTTGAGTGCTCGGCCATAAATGGGACAGCTCTGTCACCTCCTCCAACTTCCAGAACCAAAGGTGGAAAGAACAGAAGCATTAAGAGATGGGGAGGAATGTCGTGAAAGAATGCTTCTGGACACAACGTGGCCACTGAAATTGTGAACATACAGCGCTATGCACAAGACTGGACCCTTCAGCATTCTGTCACAGGCAGGGAAAGCTTCTCTAAGGTCCTACTCCTTCGTGAGGTATTATTGGCAGTGAATAATGTCTGGTGGAGAGGGTGACATTTTCTTCAGTTGCCCATGCTCCACAAATAGTCCCCTACCTACACTTATGCAAGCAACCATAACTAAAAAGCCAGTGTGTGTGTGTGTGTGTGTGTGTGTAGAGGAGTCTTAAAAGTAGAAGGGTGGTCTAGTTGAGAAGAGGAAAGGATCAGGGGAAGAAGGAGGGAACTAAGAGAGGGTAACAGAGAATAAGTGCAATCATAATACAATGTATATGTGTGACTGTAATAAAATAATCCCATTGACATAAAAAAGTCACAACAATCTGAGCCAGAAAGTTTCCGAATTTCCAAGGTCAGATAGAATAATGTTATATATTATCTTCCTCTGTCTCCTTCCCTTCCTCTCTCTGCAGATATATACCATCTCTGAATTGATTTCATGAATTAAGTCATCACTGGGAACACACACAAAACTTGATATTCTGAAGAATATGATAATCTTGTGATTAATTACTTTGTAGATGGAAAAATGTGTTTTGTTTTGTTGGGTTCCTAAATTTTCACATAACTTTCTCCATGTGAAGAATAACAAGATTCGAGTTTCAAACAGTTAACAAATACTTGCAAGTGGACTCCGAAGCTTTGCCGACTGGCCTCACACAAATCGACTTTGAGCCCTAGTCTTCGGGTCATCTCAACACCCTCCACAATGAGCAGCACATGCGCACCAGCAGTCCCCCACACCCCGCCGGGTGCTGTGGTTTTCAAGGAAGAGGAAAGTCGCCTTGATAAATGAAGGAACTCCCAGTGTATTCTGGGAAATGGGTTAGATACGGTGTTTGTGATTTCAGCTCTAGGCATGGTTCAGTAAATCATCAATGTAGGTCAAATAGGTTATGAGATAGTTATAAAATGTAAAATTTTTGAGTTTCTTTAAAGTTAGACACATTTCAACTCATCCATATTATGCTAAGTCAGTGTGCTCTGTTGTGGTTTATAATGAAAATAGGGCCAGGCAGTGGTGGCTCATGCCTTTAATCCCAGCACTCGGGAGGCAGAGCCAGGCAAATCTCTGTGAGTTCGAGGCCAGCCTGGGCTACCAAGTGAGTTCCAGGAAACGCACAAAGCTACACAGAGAAACCCTGTCTCAAAAAACCAATAAATAAATAAATAAATAAATAAATAAATAAATAAATAAATAAATAAGAAAATAGGAATGCAGTCCTAGCACTCACATGAAATCTACAGCTGATGGGACAATTTTGTGTGTACTGTCCTCAGTGATAAACCTTGCTCCTGTAGCCTTGACCCCAGCCCTGGACAACTCCATTACATGCAAGACTACAATACAAGTGTTTTGTTGTTTGTTTGTTTGAGACAGCCTTTATCTCACTATATATACCCAGCTGGCCAGGAGCTCAATATGTAGACCAGGATGGCCTAAAACGCACAGAGATCTGCCTGATTCTGCCTCCCGGTGCTGGAATTAAAGGCGTGCACCATCACAACTGCTTACGGTAAAAGTTTGAACATGTATTTTCAGCTACTGTGTGAGGACAACTGTAAATCGGAGCTTCTTAAACTCTTTCCATTTTCAGCTGGAAAATTTTTGCATGACCCCAAGTATAGAAGTATGTAAAAGAGGCATAGAATTCACACTTGCTGATAATGATTCTACCATTTATTTAAAGCAAAGACAAATTTCCTGCCTGAATACTTGATATGGTAGGACATAGATCATCTTCAGCAATTTTTGGAGTTGAATGATATTTTGATATTTTGTCATACTGATACATATTCTAGAACAGAAAAAATATATCTAGGGCCATTTCAGAAATTGTTGAAAATTCTGTTTTAATTCTAAGCCAAAATTTATTTAGTTAATATGTGTGTGTGTGTGTGTGTGTGTATGTGTGTGTGTGTATCCTAATTTATCAATCCAAACAACAGTTTTTAAAGCCAAACATTCTTTTTTAAATTTTTTTTAAAATATTTATTTATTTAAATCCCAGCATCAGTTTCCCCTCTGTTCTCTCCTCTCCTCTCCCCTTCCCTCATCCCCATCCACTCCGATACGTTTTAGGCCTGCTGAAGGCCTCTCCGCCATCGCAACAAACTGAATCAGACCAAACTGGAAAGCCCAGGTTTAATGGGCAAAGCACTCCAGGGCTATTCTCTGGCCCGCAGAGAGGAGACGGGGACTAGACCGGAAGAATCACAAGTCTGTTTTCGGGGATGCCGCTTTTATATCCTCTGTGAGAGTCATCCTGAGCCTCTCTGGGGGAGGAGCTGTGTTTGGCCGGCTTTGAAGGATCAGGTTTAGAGAAAGAGATGAGGAAGGGAGCCAAGGTGGATCTTCCACCAGACTCCTTCCAAACACACACCTCCTCTGTTTCTTCAGAAAAGTGCCAGCCTCCCATGGATAGCACCAGCCATGGCATATCAAGTTACAGTGAGACTAGGCACCTCCTTTCCTATTAAGGCTGGGCAAGCAACCCAGTAGGAGGAAAAGGGTCCCCAAAGCAGGTAACAGAATCAGAGACAGCCCCTGTTCCCACTGTTAGGAGTCCACAAGAGGACCAAGCTATACAATTGTAACATATGTGCAGAGGGCCCCGGTCAGTTCCATGCAGGCTCCCTGGTTGTCGGTTCAGTCTCTGTGAGCCCCGCTGAGCCCAGGTTAGTTGTTTCTGTGGGTTTTCTTGTGGTGTCTTTGGCTCTTAAAATTCTTCTGCAGGATTCCCCGAGGTCTGCCTAATGTTTGGCTGTGAGTCTCTGCATCTGTTTCCACCAGTTAAAGCCAAACATTCTAATACAATGCATTCCAAAAATATATTAATTTGATACTTGTGCACTGAAAAATGATGGTAGGGAAACAGTAAAAGTCTTTGATTTTCATAATTAAATCATTATTTTTCTATAAAAGCAGACAACCGTTTATTTTTAAATTGTGAGTGCATACAGGCACAAATGTGTGTGTGTGTGTGTTTGTGTGTGTGTGTAGGTGTAGGTGTAATTACAGGGTAGTCATACAGTCTAACATAGGTGAGGACTGCCAGAAATATCTAAAACTCATTATGCAGTTGATTTTAAATTAATTTTTTTTGTCTTTGAATGATTAGAAGCCCAGGTCACAATACATAATTTAAGAAGGTGTGGTCTAGACAAGTAGATTTGCTGAGTGGAAGAAGATATATAAATAATAAAAGTCATTCCAATCACAGACATAGAACACCAGTTCACATTCTAGAGGTATATCTAGCTGTCTTACATTTTAAATAACAACTTTTCAAACACTGACTGAGTACTCACTCTGGCTGAGGTATTAAGCACTCTGTACATAGCAACACAATTATTCTTCAACAGTGTTGTATGAATCATACATAATTCTGCAACTATCTTCTAGTCACAGTTGAAGAAACAGAAGCCAGGAAAACACACAAACAAACAAACAAAAACCAAAACACAGTGCCCAAAGTCACACAGTTAGTAAAGTGGCGAAGCTGGACACTCACCCGGGCAACATGACCACAGAGCTCGCCTTGTATCAATCAACTGCGAGAAAATGGAGAAAATGTAGTGGTTCTCCTTGAGTTACACCAGTCTGTATGAGATGATCCCTCTTGGTTTGGGATTGCTGGCCTTTATTTCCCTCTTTTATTACTTCCATTTGGAACCAAGGCTTGCTGTAGTAGGCAGCCTCCCAATATGGACTTGAGCGATCGCCTGGTGTCCACATCACATAAAATCGCCTCCCTTAGGATGTGAGCTAGACCCAATTAATTTACCTCTGACACACAGAACATTGCTGAGCAGATGGGATTTCACTTCTGAGGTAAGATTATAAACCCCTGTGATGTTTGCCTTGCTGGGACTCTTTCTGGCTCTCTTTCATTTGCAAATTTTGATGAAGCCTGCTGCCATATTGAGAGCGCCCACATGATGAGGCCTGAGAGACAAACACATCCAATAAAAGATGCAGACCTCGGTCCAAAAGCCTGCAGTAAATTGAATCCTGCCAAGAACCACCACATGATGCCTTTGGATTTGGATTCTTCTGCAGGGGTCTGATTTACTAACATAGTGGACACCTTGAATATCTGTCTGGAGTCTACTTTTATGTGGGGTGAATTAAGCACCCAGTTGTCACAGCAGTATTTGTTGAGCAGTCCACTTAAACAAATGATTAGATATATAACTTTCATCCTTTAGTATATTTGCATATTTGCAAATCTCTTAATCTCTTGACATCGATCTGTGTTTTCATTTTTTAAATCTTGTCTTGACTTTATTTGCTAGATTATTTCAGTCTAGTGCATGCTAGTCTCTGACATTACTGTTTCATAAAAATCTGGTATCTATTATATTTCCAGGTGAATTTTAGAACCGGTTCGCAATTTCCATGAAAAGTTCTGCTAGTTTTCCCAATGGAGAAGCACTAAATTTGTAAACTCAAGACAACTGACGTATTTACAATTTCCTTACTTTGTCCTGGAAACACAGAATGTGACTCCACTCTTCAGACTTTCATTCATGTCTTACGGTTTCCTTATACACTCCTGCACGTTTTATTGTTATTGGGATCATTTCCTGTCTGAATGCGTACCGCTCCTATATGGAAGAATCATTGCTTTGTTACCTTTGCACCACATCCTGGTGCTCTCTGTGATTTCCCACAGTCGCTCCCATTTCTGCTGCATAGCTGGACATTTCGTTGTTGTTTTAATGAGAAATAGTTCTGTATTTCAGCAAATTCTTTTTAGAAATAATGAAGATACTCGTGTTGAATTTACTATTAGCGCATTAAGTCATAATTAACTGTACTGGAGATGGACACAGCACCTCAATATTTGTAGGTGAAATTCTCCTTAATTTTGTAGCAATATTCCTTCAACACACCCTTAAGGGGGTTACTAACATTTCATTCATACTGGGTGACATTTTGTTTAGGATCTTTGTCTCTGTGCTGGAAGGGAGAGTGAGTATTTTCTGACAACCAACTGGTTTTAAAATCAGTGTAGGGCTTGAGTTAACACTGACTCAAGATGTTCTCTCTTGTTTTCATACTGTAAGTCAAATTTTGAGGAATTGTACATTCTTTTAACTTTTTAAAAAACATCACCTATAAAACCACCTATTAACTTTGAAAGATGTACTATTTTACTATTATTAAATATTGTTTTTACAATTAGAAATGTTATCCAAAAGTCAGAGAAGTTTGTTTATCCCATTTATTGTATTTCTAAATATTTTTCATTTTTTTAAAAATTTATTTATTATGTATACAGAAGCGGGTGCCAGATCTCATTACAGATGGTTGTAAGCCACCATGTGGGTGCTGGGAATTGAACTCAGGACCTCTGGAAGAACAGTTGGTGCTCTTAACCTCTGAGCCATCTCTCCAGCCCCTCATTTTTTATATTATCTTTACAATATTATTTTGTTTTATTTTTGCATTGTATTATATTTATAAAAATAAATATATTTTATTTTTGTATCAATTCCTTTTTAGTAGCTTTATTGCTTTTTATTTTCATTAACTTAATTGGCTATATATTTTATATTTTATTTATTATATATTCCTTTTCAAAAGTATTTCTTTTTATAACATTTTAACATTTCTGGGCAGAATTATTTACTATTGAGAAAGACTAGTTAGGGTTGCTATCTTCTGCAGTAGCTCTCTGTGAACATTATTCTGCAACATTTATATAACAGCTCAGTATTAAAATCCCACGTAGGGCACTAGGGTGACGACTAGTTAAGGTTAAAAGCACTTGTTGCTCATGCGGAAGATCCTGGTTCATTTCCTATCATCCATGTGATGGCACACAGCGGTTTGTAACTCCTGTTCCAGGAGAGCTGGTGTCCTTTCCTGGCTTCTTCAGGCTCTGCACACATGTACATAGACACACAAACAGGCAAACACCCACATATAAAACAATGTTTGCCACCCATGTGAAAATAACTCTTTAGCTCGATATGTTCTTGATTCTATGGCTAAGCTGTCAGGGAAAAACCTCAGATCAAAATAAAATGCACACACACATACACATGCATACACATGCACACACACATACATACATACACACACACACCCACCCACACCCACACACACACACATCCACACAGGCACATAAATACTGACTAAGATTTGAATACACTGAAAACAGAAGGTAGTCATTATTTTTAATTACAGAGCACAAGACCTATTTCCAAAATAGCAGGATTCCCCCTTCCCTGGGAGGCTTGGGAAAGTTGATTTGGGCCCCCCCATCTGTAATATGGGACACAAATTATGGCCTTCGATGTCTCGATTCTCCCAGAGGGTCAGCCCTTTTGCACTTTGCCGTGGTGAGGTTTCACATCCTCTGAGCTGCTAATGGAACCCGGGCCTCACAGAAAGAGAAACGGCCTAGGCAGACAGACAGCAGCAAGCTGGAGACAGCCAAGAGGCCACGGTGACACCATCAGACACCCACTCTTCCGTCCAGGATAAACACTCATCCATCTGTAAATAAAACCACGTGCTGCTCAACTTTTACAAATAATGACGTTGGTGGCGACAAAAACCTCACTGGATGTGTTAGACATGGTTTTGAGGTTTCAGTGAGCTTTTCTCTGATCCTTACCTCCCTATGCCCGTCTTTCTCACGGAGTTCTCTTCAGCATCTTTGAACTAACGTCAGCCTTTTCCAGGGCCTGACAGACCCCACTAAATCGGAGTTGGGCACCATTGCTTCATAGTGTTGATTTAATCGTCCTTTAGCCGTGTGTCCCTCTGAGATCTATTCATCTGAACGGCCCTATTCTGCTTGAGATGACTTATTATCCCGTATTCAGCATGTGGTCTAGCTTCTGCCTGGATTTGCTGAGTGCGCTGTGATCTTGCACTGGACTCCTTCCTTGACACCTAACCTTGGTGCAGTCCATCTGGCTGCAACTCTGACCTCTGACCTGGATCTCTTCCTAGACCTCTTCTCTACCTCACATCCATCCTCGTGATTATCTGGTTCCATCTCCCCCATGGAACCAGATAAGCCAGCTTGGACCGTTCCCCTCCCCTTTTGGTTCAGATCTGGTGGCCATGTCCCGTCAAGTTCTGGATGACACCTGTACAGGGCACTTGCAGAGGTATGCTTTGATCTTGTGTCCCCAAAGAACTAAACAGAGTAGCGGAGTCTGGGACCATTGGTTTAAAACGACACACTTCCAAGGAAGGAAGTCAGGTGGAGCAAGCAGAATAGCCCTGCTGCCTTTAAAGAGTGAGGCTATGTCACACGACACAGGTTTGGAGCTTATTTGCATATGGGGAGGGGTTTCTGGCTTATTTGCATAGCATGGGATTTTCTGGGAATGCTCTGGTACATTTAGTTCCACACATAACTTCATGTTTCACATGTCTCGTTAGTATCTTAAATCTCCACCCAGGGGTGTGGTTCTAGAATTATAATGAGTCATATGTTTCTTTTGGACACTCTGGAGTGCCCACATGGCTGCCTGTGCCACTGGGGTGAGCCAATTTTAGTTGACCCGGAGCAGGAGGAGTTCAGGGGTTTTTATCGTTAATTTTACTGAATTTGCTTTTAAAAAATATTTTTACTAATTCTTAGAGAATTTCATACATTGTATTTTGATCATATTCACCCAGATCCATTTCCTCCTGTTCTATATCCACCCAACTTTCTGCCCTCACTTTTTTTTTAATCCCTTGAGACTGGAGGGATGGCTCAGCAGTATAAAGGACTAGCTGTTCTTACAGAAGAGCTGGATTTGGTTTCCAGCATCCACATGGTAGCTCACAGCTATCTCGAACACTAGTTCCAGGTCATCTGATGCCCTCTTCTGACCTCTACAGCCACCAGACACTCAGGTGATGCACAGATATACATGTAGGTGAAAAACACATGTGCACACACAGACATACACATATACATACAACTGAGAACTCACGGGACAGCTGTTTAGTTCATAGCTGAGAAAGCTCCGAAACCAAACTTTGAAATGTGGAGCAAAAGTCATTATAGTAATGGCCCAAATCTCCTCTCCCTTGTTTCCATTCTCTTGGTCATGTGGCTTTCATTATTTACTCATCACTTGACTTAGGTCTTATTCGCCTGACTTCCTTTATCTCAAATTAAGTATCATACAGCCTTAAAAGCTACATGTGCAAATAGTCTGGAGTTTTTGAGATTCTGTCATTGCCATTGTGAAAACAGGATAGCCCAGGATAGCTCACTAATACCAGGGAGGGAGAAGAAGCAGGCAGCAGGCAGCAGAGCTCGTGTCCACAGAAGCCTAGGAAGGCAGCTGACACCCCGTTCCCAGCAATGCAGAAGAGGGCTGCTAGAGTAAGCCACTGAGCTGAGCATGTTCGATGTGATGAGAAACAAGAGGGTGTGAGTGAATGCCAGTTCCATTCACAGCCAGGTCTTC
The DNA here is from genome assembly GCF_004664715.2 of Peromyscus leucopus. Lineage (NCBI taxonomy): Eukaryota > Metazoa > Chordata > Mammalia > Rodentia > Cricetidae > Peromyscus > Peromyscus leucopus. The sequence continues at coordinate 60,705,384 of NC_051071.1, read as the reverse complement.
CACAGGTTTCTCATGGTGAGAAAGGAGATCACTGTCTTTTGTTTCTTGCCTTAGGATCTCTCTTAAATTTTAAGAGGCATAAGATACACACACACACACACACACACACACACACACACACACACACACTTGAAATATTTTATTGGGAAGTTAGATAATTTTTCATGGATAATTTTGATTGTTGTTTTCTATTTACTCCCTGATTTTAGAAAGTAGTGGAACATCACCGTACTATTGTATTTATCAGCACTTAGGTTGTAAGCTTCTGGAGGGTCGGGTCTGTATTCTATTTCTCTCTTTGTGTGCCCACTGCCACTCCACTGCTAAGCTCTTTAGTGTTTACTTAGTGGAATTGTTTTTGTAGCTATTAATCGTATTTGGGAATATATTTAGAAATGCATAGGCTGCCATTTCTACAGGGCTCTGGGGATGCTACTCATTGCTGCTGAAACCTTTACTTGTTTGCTAAAGTAAATAATACTCACTCGTGTGTGTGTGTGTGTGTGTGTGTGTGTGTGTGTGTGTGTGTGACTATAATTTCAATTTAAAGACTTAAACACCATCAGGGAGGCCAAGCAAGTCTCTCGGGTGTACACTTCCCTGGCAATTAAACTGTATGCTTTTCTGATTATCAATTGGGTGTAATTCAGAAACAGGATATTTTAGAATTAAAAAACAAAACAAAACATTCCTCCCCAGATGTCTTGACCAGGCTGCTCACGTGCTCTGACAGTTGTTGCAAAGTACCCCCTGCATTGCTGCACTTGACCGGAGCATGGTCAAAGTTTCTGCCTTGCACTTGAGACCCTCCCCTTGGGGATATGACCAAAGTTCCCACTCCGGCTGGGGGAGGCAATGGTCCTTTTCTCGTCTCAGACTTACCTGCTGTGGGACCCAGGTCAACACGGCCAGCCCGCTCTGTTTGTGCAGCTGGATGCTGGTGATAATGATACCCAACTGCCTCACCAGGGTATCCAGAAGTTCAACAATTAATCGCTTCGTGGCGTGTTTATTTTATTTTGTTTTTTTCTTCATGAAATGAGGGCAGGAGAGAAAAAAGCCCTTTTGGTAGAAAAGACTCAGCTACAGGACAGAAACCTCTCCCCCTGTCACTCCCAATCATCCTTTCAACTGCTGAGCACTAGTCAGAATTCACGTGTTTCGTCTCTGCTACAGGAAAGCACACCAGCAATCCCGAGAGGCTCCACACTGATGACGCAGAGAAAGAGAAACGTGTCTGTCTTAGTGAGGTTTCCAATGCTGTGATAAAACACCATGCCCAAATGCAGCTTAGGAAGGAAAGGTTCATTTCATTTTACAACTTATAATCCATCATCCAGGGGAGTCAGGGCAGTAACCTGGAGGCAGGAGCTGATTCAGAGACTGTGGAGGGGTGCTGCTTCCTGGCTTGATCTTTGTGGATTGCTGAGTCTCTTTCTTATAGAATCCACGGCCACCAGCCCCGGGATGGCACCACCTGAAGTGAGTTGGGACCTCCCCCATCAATCATTAATCATATAGACTTGCCTACAGGTTGCTCTTTTTTCCCTTCTTTTCCTTTTTTATTTATTCTATGTTTCTTTCACATCATGTATCTTGATCCCATTCATCCCCTGTCCCTTCACATCTGCATCTGCCCTCTACCCCTGCACCACCCCCCAAACAAAACAAAATTTAAGATAAAAAGGGAATGTAATAAAATGAAAAAAATAAAAATAAAAATAGGGGAAAATAAAAAGTCTCATCCTGGAAGCTGCAGTTCGACCCAAGAAGTCACCCTATATACATACCCCTTTGTCCATACATCGCTACTTGCAAGTGTTCATTGCAAAGAGTCACTGGTCTGGTTCAAGGCTCCTGGTCTCCTCTGTACATTCGATGCTAGTCCCCCACTAGGACTCTTCCTGGACTTCCTGCTGCCACCCTGTGTTGTGGAGATCCTGCAGCTTTTGATCTGCAGGTCAGGGAACGTCACATGTTCCAGCAGATCATAGATGGGGTGGATGCTGGGTCTTGGCCTGGGCAGCTGTAGGGTTGGTCTGCCAGAATGGAAATGGGTATAGCTCTCCCATGGTCACAGTTTCAGGGCTGGATCACCCACACCTCTGCTAACAGGGTTGGCTGTATTGTGCTGCCTTGGTAAGGTGCAGGGCCTGCTTTCCCTAGTGTTGCAGCTGGTGGGGGTCAGGGCCAGCTCTCCCACTCTTATAGCCACTCCCACCTGCCCCAGGCATTGATGGGATGAGGGGAGGGCTTCTTTTCCTCGCCCATGCTGCCACAGACAGATGGGTAATGGGGAAAGCTCTACCATGCTCACCATCTTGGGGCTGGCTCACCCACATGGCCTACAGGTAGCTCTTATGAGGGCATTTTCTCAACTGAGAAATCCTTCTCCCAAGAGACTCCAGATCGTGGCAAGTCAACATAAAACTAGCCAGCACAATGCCCAAAGAAGAAAATGGCCATCTCCTTCCCAGGAGAACAGTGAGATCTGCACACACCAATTCTTCTTTCATAATCTTTTTGATACCTGCATTTTCTCCTCAGCCTAAAGGCTGGAGATTGAGACTCAGTTGAAGGAAATTCTGGTGGCAAGTTCTGCCCAATGGTTTTACATCTCAATGTTTTCACATCTCTCTTTAGAATGTGTAATCTCTATCTTGAGACCTCAGACCAACTAAGTTGAAGAGAGTCTAATTTTAACACATTGGTTTTTGTCAGGTAAACTACTAGATGCTGAATGGTTGATACATTTGGTTGACTAGGTGAGTACAGTTATTTCTTCAAGGTTTATTTTGTTACTATGTTTTGACTCTACAGCTACATTTTAACCTTCTCTGGGGCAGGAGTTTTATCTGCCCAGAATGGAAACTCTGAGTTTCTCAAGTGGTCTTGGGTCTGCCAATACTTGTTTAGTGTGCAGCCAGGACCTATGCTGTATTAACAGAACTGAAGAAACAACAGCAAAAGACTTCATTGTTTTTTGGAAGGTGTGTTTCTAGTAAAGCCTGTCCCCAAGCCCAAGAAACCAAAGTATTTGGAAGTTGGAAAGGTCTTGGTCAGATTCTTGGGGCCCATAGATTAGTAAGACGTTGTAGTGATGGTTATAGTCACAACACACATTTTAAAAGCTTTGTTTATGTGCATGTGTGTGCCTCTGTGTGAGTGGATGCCCCACGTGTGCATGTACCACCTGATACCAGAAGAGGGCATCAGGTCCCCAGGAGCTGGAGTAACCAAAACTCAGGTCCTCTGAGAGAGCAACAGCCTCTCCTAACCACCCAGCCATTTCTCCATCCCTCTCCACAACATATTTCAATAGGTGCTGAACTCTCAACTGTCATGCCAAAGTGCAGCCATATTTTCCTCGCTTTGTTTTTCTATGTCTATGACCAGTGTGTCATTTTCATATTGCTGAAGTAACACATATAACTAGTAACCTGCCATAGCATACACAGAAATTTAAGCTACTTGGAATGCTTCTAATCATAATTTTAAGCATTACATATTTCCCCCTTTTCTGTACCTAGAGAAAAGTGGTATTAAAGCCATCCTCCAATACACCATCTCCTCAGACACTAAATTAGGTCTCAAAGCACCTGATTTCTTTGAGATTTCCTTCTATTGTGTCTTATCCAATGTCCTTCCTGTATGCAAAGAGTAAACATGTAGTAATGCTCTGACTCCTTTCAAGAACTTAAGATTTTAATGAGCAAATTGGGGATTCAAATAGAGAAGAATGGCAAACTCAGAGCTTCAGGTGTGCATGTTATAACTCGATGTTCTAAAAAAAATCATTTGCTGGGAAAAAGACAGAGAACTCCACTGAGAGTCCAAGTCTGTGGATGAATGAGGTTATTGAAAGCACCTGGTATGCAAGGCAGATGTGATTGTGATGATGTTGTTTTCAGTGACAATCACAATTTCAGTCATTTTACCAACAGCGCGTGTGCACACACACACAATGCTCTCACTCTCAAAATGCACACCTGGCAATAAGTAAAATTTTGGTGTCTGGTTGGGGCCACCTTAAGTGTTGGAAGGAACCAGGGTTTGAGTGAGGGAAATTTTATGGCCGTTGTCTGGGGTGATGATTATGTGTTTTGCAGGGAACAGAGATCCCCAAGAGAAGTGGTTTTTTGGGTTTGTTTATTTTTTTGTTACACATTGGGAACATCCGGGATGCTAGGAGTGAGGTCAGCCCAAGAACTGGAGGTCCATTTCTCTTCCTTGACTTTCCTTTTTGTTTTGTTTTGTTTTTCAGTTCCGAACTCTGTAGTAGATTACACCACATTCTTTGGCTCCAATCTCCTACTGAGGCTGAGCAGAGGAACTCATGAAAGATTGATCATTGCCCCTGCACTGCTGTTTATACAATGTTTAGATCTCTGTTAGACAGCAGAGTTGGTAGTCTCCAAGTCTATTCCAGGGAATGAAAAACTAAAGTTAAGATGAAAAGAAAAACTGACATAAATGAACACTGGTTCTTTGAAACAGTAACAAAGTGAAGGCTGACAAGAGTGAAGGATTGAGCTGGGCATGCTGACTCTCACTTGTAATCTGAGTTCTAAGAAAGCTGAAGCGGGAGGATTGTGAATTTAAGGCAAGTCTTGGCCACATAGTGAGTCCAAGGTTATCCTAGGATACATAGCAAGAGTTTTTCTCGTTAAATTAAAACCCCAAACCAAACAAACAGGCCTTTCCTTAAACAAGTGACCACTCAGATTAATAAAACCAGAAATGAAAGAGAAGGCATTAATACTGGCCTTCATATTAATGAAACAAAAATAATTATAAGGAATATTACAAAAAAATAGACTATCAGAATAAACTGATGAGCCTCTTAAAATAATAATGTTGAAAATACTAATACTCTCTGGTGGCGCTATTCAAAAATATACACTTGAAAAATTGATAATTAACATCTAAGAGATAATACCATATTGTTTAAAATTGATTTCTGATTGGCATGGTGGTACACACATTTAATCTGGGCACTTGGAAGGTAGAGGCACGCAGATTTCTGTAGGTTTGAGGCCAGCCTGGTCTATAGAGCAAGTTCCAGGATAGCTAGGGCTACCTAAAGAAACCTGTCTCAAAAATCAAGATACACATTCACACACACACACACACACACACACACACACACACACACACTCACACACACACACACCACAAAACAAAAACGAACAAACAAACAAATCCCCAAACCAAAAACTGATTTCTGTCCAAGACCTGGGATAAAACAAGGATGTCTACTATACACACTTTCGTTCAGCACAATATTGAAAGCTCCAACCATTCTCAGGTGACATCACTCATTCATGTGCATGTGTGTGTGTGGAAAATTCTAAGAAACCCACAGAAAAATCCAAGTATTAACTCAGTAAGATTGCAAGATATAAGATCATAACACAATAAATTTTGGTTCTGTGCACTAGCAATGAAAAATTTAAAAATGAAATAAAAAACAATTCCATGTATAAGGACATCAGGAAGTACAATTTAATTAGGAATTAGGCTTGCATAGTAGAAACTACAAAACACAGGTGAAAGCAAATTGAACAGACTGAGATGACCAGGAAGCATTCCATGTCCATGGGTTAGAATACTTGACACTGTTGAGATGGTGAATTTTTCATATCAGAATAAGACTGACCTGCCATCTACAATCTGTTTGTGTAGAAATTGACAAGCTGATTATAACTCTATATGGAAGTGGATAGGACACCAAATAGCCAGGACAGTCTTGAAAATGAAGAACACGGTTGGAGGACTCCTATCTCCACTTTTCAAAAGTTAATAACCACAGACCTCCAGCAAGCGAGGCACTGTGAGAGCAGCATAAAACAGATGTACGGATCAGTGGAACAGAAGTCAAAGTTATGTCCTCAACGACTAAGAGCACTTTCCCAAGACCAGATTCGTCCCCAGCACCCACGTGTTAGCCCACAACTGTCTGTAACTCCAGATCTAGGGGACCTGGCATCTTCTTCTAACCTCCAGGGACACCAGGCACCCACACAGTGTACTGACATACATGCAGGCAAAACATTCATACACATAAATCAAAATTAATAGCTGAATAAAACTCAAAATTTGGATTTTTTTTTTTTTTTACCATTTGTGATCAGGGTTTTTGTTTGTTTTTTGTTTGTTTTGTTTTTGTGATTTTTTTTTAGACAGGATTTCACCGTGGAGCCATAGCTGGCCTGGAGCTTGTTACATGCATCTGGCTAACCTCGAACTCACAGAGATCTGCCTGCTTCCGCCTCCTGAGTGCTAGTATAAAGGCATTCATTATTGTGTCCAGCATGATCAGTTGATTTTTAGCAAGGGAGCTAAAACAATAAAATGGAGAAAGGATAAAATTGTAAATTAATGTTGCCCATCTGCTTGGACACTCCTGTGAAAAACAATAGTATTTGATCTCTGGTGTTTGTTTGTTTGTTTTTTAACTCTTTTGACTTTTTTTGGCTCTTTGGGGGCCTACCATCCAGATCCCAAATAAATGATAGGGAGTCTTATTCTTTCTTATGAATGCCCAGCCTTAGCTTGGCTTGTTTCTTAACTTAAATTATCCTGTCTACCTTTTGCCTCTGGGGTTTTATCTTTCTCTATTTCTGTATACCTTTCTTGACTTCTTACTCCATGGCTTGCTGTGTGGCTGGGAGGCTAGCCCCTCATCATATCCCCCTCCTTTTCTTGTTCCTCACCTTTTTTCTCAGATCTCTCTTCCTATTTAGTCTCCCTGCCTGCCAGCCCCACCTATACTTTCTCTTGTTTTGCTATTGGTCGTTCAGCTCTTTATTAAATCAATCAGGTGTTTTAGACAGGCACAGTAACACAGCTTTACAGAGTTAAATGCAACATAAAAGAATGCAACATATCTTTGCATCATTAAACAAATGTTCCACAGCATAACAAATGTAACACATCTTAAAATAATATTCTATAGCAGATCCCTTCCTCACCCTCTATAGACAATAAAACCATAAACTTTTTTTTTTTTTTTTTTGGTTTTTCGAGACAGGGTTTCTCTGTGTAGCTTTGTGCCTTTCCTGGAACTTGCTTTGGAGACCAGGCTGGCCTCGAACTCACAGAGATCCGCCTGCCTCTGCCTCCCGAGTGCTGGGATTAAAGGCATGCGCCACCACCGCCCGGCAAAACCATAAACTCTTTAAAGAACATAGGACTAAACTTTGGTGACTTACAGTTAGTTTCTTAGTAACAACATCAAAAGAATAGTAGCCAAATAAAAATAGATAAGTTAGGTTTTTACCAAAATTGCAGGTTTTGTGCTTCAAGGGCATTATCTTGAAAGTAAAAGAACAACATGGAAAATGAGAGAAAATATCTCAGCTCATATATCTCATTAAAAGACTTTTATGTAGAATATATAAAGAACATGTCATTCAACAATAACAAGACAAGTGATTCAGTAAGTGGGAAAAGTATTTGTACAGACATTTCTCCAAAGTGCATGTAAAGATCGCCAAAACACGTGGAAAAATACTTAATGCCATTAGATACCAAGAGAAAGGCTAAAATACAAAGGCAGGCCATCAAGTGCTAGAGAGGATGTGGAGAAACTCAACTCTCATTCACTGTTGATGAGATGCGAAAGGGTACAACCACTTTGGAAATCAATTTGGCCAGTTTCTAAATGGTTAAATGAAGTTAATATATGTCCCAGCAATCTTACTCTTAAGTATATATCCAAGAGAAAAATATATTCATCCAAAGTATGTAAACAAATGTTCAGAAATTCAATAGCCACTGGACACTAACAACTCTGTGGCCTGAGAGTGAATGAACTAAATGTATTGCCACGCAATGGGATAGTATTCCCATACAAAATGAATGATGTACTGATACATGACACAAGTATATACTTTGCCTATAAACTTTATACTGAAAGAAGCAGCCTACCTATTATAGTCTCCATTTGTGCAAAATACCCAGAATGGGCAAACCCATAGCAATAGATCATGGTTACTAGGGCTTGGAGGGAAAAGGGAATAGTGGATACCCTGTGTAGTGGGTAGCTGTTCCAGCTTTGACCTGGAAGTACTACCCCAGGGAGGCTTCTGTAACTGTCATGCCTACCTATGACCTTAAGGGGCCAAGAGGGGAGCCCTTAAGACTGGAGATTCAGATATGCTGGCTCCTCTTGGTTCCTAGTGATTCTGGATGCTGGATGGTCGACTGAGCCGAGTTCTCCAGAGAACCCAGCTGGACTGCACCTCACCTCTCCCAGATCCTGTAACCAACCCCTTTACTAGCTATAAGTTACCCCCCAAAATAAACCTTTTTAACTACGTGGAGTTGCCTTAATAAATTCCCTAATAACCCTGGTTAATTTTAATGTCACCTTGATCCAACCTAGAGTCACCTGGGAAGAAAGAACCTCGGTTGAGGAATTGCCTTGATCAGATTGGCCTGTGGTCATGTCTTTGAAGAGATTGTCTTGACTGATATTGATATGGGTGTCATCACCCTTCGACAGAGGAGTCTGGACTGTATAAAAAAGCTCGCTGAATGTGAACTGTAAGCAGTGTTCCTCTATGATTTCTGCTTCATGTTTTTGCTTATGTGCCTGCACGGGCTTCTCTTGATGATGCATTGTGACCTGGAAGTGTAGGCCAAACAAACCTCTCCTCTCCCAAGTTTTGGTCAGAATGTTTATTACAGCAACATAAAAGAAACTATGGGACTGATGATGGATATAATGTTTCTTTCTGGGTGAGCTCTAAAAATCAGATCACAATGATGGCTGCAAAGCTCCATGAGAATGTGAAAAGCCACAGAATTGTACCCTAACAACTGGACTTTATGGCATGTAAACTATATGTCAACAAAGCTGTATGTAAAAGCCTTAAAGCTACAAAGGAATATTGAATTCCAGCACAGTGTCATATGCAAGACAATCAGTCAGGAAGCTTATTAATATTGTATCCTTTGAGTGCATTATTAATTATTATTAATTAATATAATTATTAATAATTATTATAATAATGTAATTGATAATTAATATAATTATTAATATTGCATTTATTGAGTGCCTACTTGATGTTAAACTTTTTTAGTTCTGTATTAGTCCTAATGCTTCTTCTGGTTCTCCAAGTATTTCTCCTGAACTCCTGATTCTTGTCTGTAGCTTTTGTGCTTGGATTTTCAATGAACTTCTCAAACCATACATACTCTCAACCAAAGGCTTGACTCTCGCAATCTGCCTGGTTCCCATCTCTCTCCATCTCAGTGATTGGAATCCTGGTTCACCCAAATGAATGAATCGGAAATCTAGGGGCCCAACTCAATTACAATCTTCCAACCTCCAAGAAACTTACTTAAAGTAAGAAACTTTAAAAAAAAATCATGTTTTTTTTTTCTTTCACAGTTTGAAGAATGTATATATTAGACTTCATCTATATACCCCTGGTGGAAGTTACCAGCCAAATTCAAATCTTTGCTATCATTGCCGATATCATGGTCACCACCCTCATCATCATCATCACCATCACCATCATCATCATCATCATCACCATCGCTATCAGGGTCACCATCATTATCATAGTCATTATCACTATCACCATCAGTACTACAGTCACCACCACCATCATCATCATCACTATCATGGTCACCATCATTATCATCATCACCATCACTATCACAGTCACTACCACATCACCATCACCATCACTATCAGGGTCACCACCACCACCATCATCATCACTATTATGGTCACCATCATTATCATCATCACCAGCATGGTCATCACCACCACCACCACCATCATCATCATCACATATCATGGTCACCACCACCATCATCATCATCACTATTATGGTCACCATCATTATCATCATCACCATCACTATCATGGTCACCACCATTATCATCATCATCACTATTATGATCACCATCATTATCATCATCGCCATCACTATCATGGTCACCATCATTATCATCATCACCATCAGTACCACAGTCACTACCATATCATCATCACCATCACTATCATGGTCACTACCACATCATCATCATCATCACTATTATGGTCACCATCATTATCATCATCACCATCAGTACCACAGTCACTACCACATCATCATCACCATCACATCTACTAATCTTCAGTTAAAAAGATGAGTATTTAATTCCACCCTTTCCTCCTTCTAAGAGTTGCTATTTACACTCTTAGTTTAAGTTTTAACAGTTAGTTTTGCAAGTTTTCCATCTACTTTGGATAATATGCTCTACTCACCTTTTTACACATGGAACCTAATAAAGCTGAGGTTTGTTGGAAGAAATTAAAGACTAAGGAAAATATATCTAAGCTGTTGAGTGCTGTGCTCCAGGTTCTATAGGTAGGAAGTAGTGGACCAATAACTCAACAGCCACGCAGCTAACATTTCACTGAAATCATGAACATTTCAAATAAAAGTAATATTTTGTTTCTGTTTTTACTATGCTTTGAATGCATTTCCCCTAAAATTTATATATCAGAAAGTCCCAAATCTGCATGCCAATGTTATTTTTGAAGGTAATTAGAATTAGAGGAGTTTATGAGAATGTAACATCCATGATAGTTATTGTTTTTATACAAAGATGAGATCCCATTTCTGTGCTTTTGTGATCTCATTATGGGATGCCTCAAGCAAGATTCAGTAAGAATGCCAACACCAGTGCTCTTGACCTTACCAAGTTCCAGAGATACAAGAATCAATTCACTTCCTTTATACATTACTCATTCTTGGGTATTTTGCTCTAGTACAGAACAAATCTTTGTATACACTGACACAGCCTTTTCAACAGCACTAATGGAAACACAGACAACAGTGCAAACCTGTAGCATAAAGTTTCACTTCAGGGAATGATTATTTTATTGAAGTTGTGGTCAAAGGCTGGAAAGGTGCTATAGTTGCATTTCGTCTGTTCTTTCCATATATATATATATATATATATATATATATATATATATATATAATTTTAAATAGGATTTTCCTTTCTTCAGTCAGATTCTGGAAAGTAAGGGTTTGGGGTTTCACCGTTACTCATTTTTTCCCTCTTAATAAATTTCACAGAAAGAGGTTTGGCCAAGAAAAGCCCACCACAGGGAGTATGCACATTGAGGAACCATATGGAGCCAAGTGGAAGCCATTAAAGCGACTCCATTCTGTTTCGGCGAGCACAGTCCTGACAAATTCATTGCCACATGGCAGTGAGTGTCGTGGCTGGGTGATTATTTCTGTAACTCCATCTGCCTGGCATCACAGGGCCCCCAAGTGCCTAAAAGGTTGGGACAGGTTGACCTAAGAGCAAGGAAGCCACACTCTTTCATTACTGGGTTACTCTATAGTGGATGAAAATCCTCTCCAGCTGAGCACTTTGTTTTGCTATCACTAGGGTTGAAGTCCATTACTCTCTCTGCGATGGTCTTGCTGGCTCACTCAGCAACCCTCAACCATTTTAACCTCACATTGAAAGCTTTTATTGGACCAAAGAGGAAAAAGACATAAATAGCAACTGGCTTTGAAAACCAGACAAACTGTCTCATTCATCAATCTTCTCACCAGCAAGTTTTATCTCACTCATAGTGATACTGTAACACACACACACACACACACACACACACACACACACCCCTAGGGGCACTTTTTCATAAGCATGGAGACATAAAAGCAAATGGTCGCTTGCATACTTACGTCCTTCCAGGTTACCTTAATTTCCTGTATTTGTTTCTCTTTGAAGTTCCTCTGTATGATACGTTCTCAAACTCAAGTGAGCATTGCTTTCTCTTCAGAACTTCAAATAAGAAAGCTGAAAAGGCACAAAAGCTGTATTGGACTGATGATGAGACTATTTCTCTCAAAACACATGGACTCTCTAAGGCTTGGTCTTTGTCTAAATGCTCATCCAGAAAGTTGATCTCTGACCTAGACAAACACACACACACACACACACACACACACACACACACACACACACATACACACATGAGGAGGGAGATGGAGAGAGGTGGGGGAGAGAGATTGTTGTATAGTAGACCAATTAAAAAGATTACTTACATACTGAACAGGGTAGAGGTGGTTTTGAGAACATCAAGGTGCCTCCACAGTTATGGATGCAGAAACTCATTGGCTTGGCCAGCTGTGCTGTTACAGGTGCAGAAGGTCATTGGCTTGGCCAGCTGTGCTGTTATGGGTGCAGAAGGTCATTGGCTTGGCCAGGTGTGCTGTCCAGGGAACTTCAGTTTGCCTGCCTCTACAGCTGACACCTGTCCCCGAGAGAAATTCCAGTTTCATCTCCAAATACCTCGATTTTATTAGCTCTTCTCTGGATTTTCAAACTCTGCCACATGAACAAACAACTGGTTTTATATCTTTTCTGACTATTTGGCCATCATTAAAATCCCATTACCTGGTGCAGTGTACTCATAGATTGAATGCAGATTGCCTTGTGTGATGGCCCATTTACCGGGCTGGAAGTTCAAGGACATAGATTCCAGTCCTTCATTAACATTTATTACCCATGTAAAATTGAGCAAACCCTGGACCTCATGGAACCTCAGCCTCTACACCTTTCAAATGGGCTGATGGTAACATCTGCTCCATCACCCACACAGATCCGCTATTGAAGGAACTGGAATATGTGAAGGAGCACTGACTTGTGAGTCCCAAAGGAAGGGGATCATTCTGGCTCAGGTCAGCTCTCAGTTTGCTAGAGGGGTCTATGTGGCAGAGTACTTGCCTAGCATAAAATAAAAATACATACATACATACATACATCATACATACATGTAAAGATCAGATAGCAGGCTACCTCTGAACATTGTGCAACATGCAGAACATCCCCTAAAATTAAAAAAAAAAAAATCCATCCAAAGAAGAGGGGCTAAGAAATCCTGGTGTGCACACAGCTTGTACTCTGGCTCTTAAAGCCAGTGGTCAGTCACTGGGAGGTGTGATATGCTACTGATCCCTTGATAGAGACTTTGAACTATTCCACAGCTGGGTCAGATGGAAGGCACAGAGTCCCTCACAGCAGCTGTATAGAGGAGCTCCTGAAGTGAAAACAGCAGCTTCATCTTTTAGTTGTTTGTTTTTGACAGGGTCTCATTTTATAGCCCCAGATGGCTTAAGACTCTCATTATATTAACCAGGCTGGCCTCCTACTCCCAGAGATCTGCCTGCCTCTGCCTCCTGAGTACTGGGATTAAAGGCATGAGCCACCATAACTAGCAGAATAGTAGGCTTTTTGTTTTATTTTATTTTTGAGATTATAATATGATTATGGCATTTCTCCCTCCTCTTTCCTCCCTCCAAACCTTCCCATATATTCCTCCTTGCTCTTTCAAATCATGGCCTCATTTTTCAATAACTGATATTACATACATTTGTGTATGTATATGATGCATATCAATTTACATATTCATATAATCTGGTCAGTCTGTCTGTATGTTTTCAGGGCTGACCATTTGGTATTGGATAAGCAATGGGCGTGCTCTTCTTTGAGGAAGACTATTTTTCCCACTCTCAGCACTCCTTAGTCGCCTGTGGTTCCCCTAGTACTGTCAGAAGCCACACCCACAAGGTCTCACCAACATGACTGCCTAAACACGAGCTTAGCAAGGACAATGTCAATAGACATGACGTAGTAGACAGGGGAACGGCCACCAGACCTCACCCCTACACAAAGAACCGTAGTTTTTTAATGTGCGGGCCTCACACCAGCAGCATCACTTTCCCAGGGAGCACCTGGGACATGCAAAGACTAGTCAGTACCCAGTGTCACAAAAATAAATACACGGGGACAAGGCTCAGTCAGTAAAGTGCATGCCCGACAGATACATAAGCGCAGATCTCTAGCATCCATGTAAAAGCCGGGGGCGACGGTGCATGCTGGTACTCCTAGCCTTGGTGGGCCCAGATTTGCAGGTACTTAGGGCTCATTGGCTGGCCAGCCTTGCTAAACTTATAAACGTCAGGTTCAGTGAGAGACCTGTCTCAGAAAATGTAGGTGGAGAGTGATCAGGGGAGATACCCACAGACACATGTGCAGACACCACACACACACACAGAGAATGTCCCTTCCACAATAAATAAATACATAAATACATAAATAGATAACTCTGCTGTGGATACCACTCTATATAAATAAAACACTGATGGCCAGTGACCAGGCAGGAAGTATAGGCGGGACAAAGAGAGAGGAGAATTGGGGAAACAGGAAGAAGGAGGAGAGACACTGCAGCCACCGCCAGGACAAGCAGCATGTGAAGATGCTGGTAAGCCACCAGCCACGTGGCAAGGTATAGATTTATAGAAATGGGTTAATTTAAGATAAAAGAACAGTTAACAAGAAGCCTGCCACGGCCATACAGTTTATAAGTGATATAAGCATCTGAGTGATTATTTTATAAGTGGATTGTGGGACTGCGGGGCTTGGGGAACCTGGAGAGAAGCTCTCCAGCAACATAACTCCATAGGCTAGGGCCCCATCCTGAACCTGCTGAATTTGCAGGGCCTGGTGAGCCTTCCCAGGGACTTTGCTGCTGACTGGATCTTGAGAACTGTGGACTGATCAGAAGCTACAGCTCTGGTTTTGCCACTCTGTGCTTGGAAGATCCACCAGCTTGGGGGTGGAGGCGGTCCAGCCACTGGAGACTCCTGGCAGGATATCTGCCCTGGGAATCTGCTTGCTGGCTGCTTACCTTCTAGAAGCATAGTCTCTAACTCCAGAAAGCAAGTGCCGTTGGGACTCAGCCCTCCCATGATAGGACACTGTGCTGAGTACCACCTGTGGGAGCCGTGTCTCCAGGTGGCACATCGTGTTGATTAGGCTTTGGGGCTGATGGGCTTCTCATGCCTGGTGTCACTCTTCTGGGTGTAACAGTGAAGGTTAGCCCCTGTTCCCACAGCCCGAGCATGGGTTGATACAGAACAACATGGCTGCTGCAAGGCTCTCCAGGTATACCAATCTCCAGGCGGGAATGGGCCAGGTGGGGAGGGGCCAGAGGCTGTGACTGTCCCTGTAGTAAGGGGTCAGTGAGGGAGAAATACTGTAAATCCTGTCTGAGTACCAGAGATGTCACCCGGTCCTGGCTCGGATGCATTCTCCGACTACGTGGGCCTGAGAAAGGTAGTTACCCTTGATCACAGTGACCTCACAAGTAACAGGTGAAATCATGCCTGTCCACTGCTTTCTTTGTATTCAGGCATTCATTAAATATGGGTTAGATACATACTATGTATCCTATGATATAGAAACTTGAGTGGGAATTGAAGACACATGACATGAAATCAATTCGACATCCATGTGTACATATATCATCACTAATTGGCTGCATTAAGCCTGTTGAGCACACACAGGAGGAGACAAGCTGTAGAGTCACTGTATATCTCTCTGATCTTAGTTCGTGGGATGTTTGCCATGTGGGACCCCAACAACCCTGGAAAGAGTCCAAGTGATGTGTCCCTGTTTTAGTTAGGGTTTCTATTACTGCAACAAAACACCATGACCAAGGTGCAAGTTGGGGAGAAAAGGGTTCATTCAGCTTACACTTCCAGATTGTAGTCCATCATTGGAGGAAGTCTGGATAGGAACTCAAGTAGGGATGGAACCAGGAGGCAGGAGCTGAGGCAGAGGCCATGGAGGGGTGCTGCTTACTGGCTTGCTCTCTGTAGCTTGCTCAGCCTGCTTTCTTAGAACCCAGGACAATCAGCCCTGGGATGGCACCACCCACCATGGGCTAGGCCCTCCCTCCCCCATTGATCACTCATTGAGACAACACCTTACAGCTGGATCTCATGGAGGCATTTCCTCAATGGAGGCTCCTTCCTCTCCGATAACTCGAGCTTGTGTCAAGCTGACACAAAATCAGCCAGTACATTCCCCATGATCACAGGTCTTAAGTACACTTTAAAAAGCAAGGTTTTAACAGCAAGGACTTAAGACCACCACTTCTTCCCACATTGACTTCTCCTTGGTCACATTTACCGTATAGTTTACTTTTCTCACTGCCATGACCAGATAAATACCTGACAAGAAGTGACCTATGGGAGTGAGGGTTAAATAGTTTGTCTCATATTTTAAAAAGAGATCCAGACCATGATGGTGAGGAAGACGTGGTGGCAGGGGTGTGAGGCAGTTGGTCTCATTGCCTCCATCCTTAGAAAGCAGCAGACAGGAAACAGGCCCAGGCTATCAACCCTCACAGCCCATCATCCCTAGAGACTCATTTCCCCCTCCAAGACTCCACCCTCTGAAGTTCCCACAACCTTCCCAAACAGTGCCACCAGCTGGGGACCAAGTGTTCAAACCCACGGCACAGCATGCTGGGTGGCAAGCGGATTATCAGGAGGATTTTAAGAATCCAAATTAGAGAAATAGAGCAGGGGATATAGTTTTGGTTTCATGATTTCACTGTATTCTCAGATGTAATAAAGTTCTTGCCAGCCATCATAGTTTGGGGTTTGAGGCCCAAAGGAACATGTAGGACAGGCCTTATGTTGATGGGAGACCTACAGCGTCAACACTGGAAATACATGCATGGAAGAGAAGAACCCAGTTGGTTTGCAGTGTTTGGAGCTAGATGCTGCTCTCTGGAAATACTAATCTTCAGACACTGTATGTGGGCAATTCAGTCCCTCAGCATCCATTTAAGGAAGATGTGCTCTCCTGCCAGGAATATGCTCAGTAATGTGGAACAAATATGGGCTGTCTTCATGGACTCTACATGTGTGGGTGTGAGTATATTTGTGGAGGCCAGAGGAAGCCCCACCTGTCGTTCTTCCATCTTGGTCTTTGGAGACAGGGCCTCTCATAGGTCTGGGAACTTTCCAAGTAGGCTACGCTGGATGACCAATGAGACCGCATGAGAGGGGTTAATGCCATTATGAAAGGGGTCTCGGAGTGCTCTCTCACCCTCTTTCAACTGTGGGAAGTCAGTGAGACAACTCAGCAGTCTGAATCCTGGAGAAGGAATCTCACCAGAACCTAATCACATCCCAGCCTGGCCCCAGACTTCCAGCCCTTAGACTGAGATTGAGTCACTGTTGTATATGAGTCACCACCCAGTCCACTGAACGTGTAACGACCACTGAACTGCTTGCTATACTACCTGGGTCTTTGGGGGTAACAATCCGCTTGGCTTCCTTGAACTCTTCTTGGTTATCTTGCAAGTTATCTTGCAGCCTCAATGGATGGAGAACACGTACGTGGGATAAATACATTAGATGACAGCTCTGTGAGTTATTCACATAAAAGTTAATAAGGAAGAAAGAGACAGAGCACAGAATCTTTTTTTTTTTCTGTACAATTGCCTTTCAAACACACATGCTGGGATCATAAACAATGCAAGTGGTGGTGGGAGAGGGAGCTGGTTTCCTGGAGCCCAGCGCTGCAGACCATATGGAGCAGCAGAAGCCTGCCAAGGGCACTTCATGGGGAAATAACATGCAGCTGCTGCCTGGATGGCTGCTATTAGTCAGTTTCTGAGCTGGAGAAGGGGGAAAGATCTCACCAGGCTGAGATCTCACCAGGCTGCAGCTCCAAAGTCCCCAACAAAACCTTGTTAAATGTGATCCAACTTTCTTGGCCCTGATACAGAGAGATGTAGAATATTTCAAATAGAAAGATGGAGCCACCGACTTCTCAGTAGGAGCTCACCTTTCCGCAGAGCATCATGAACGACCAAGGGTTGACTTTATAGAAGAAAATATATAATGTATCTTAAGTGACTACAGTTGGTGCCAGGAAGACAAAGCAATAGTGTTAATAGACGAACCCCAGACATGGTTCTTGCTTTGTGGGTTGCACAGTGGTTATTCTGAAGTAATGTGAGAAACTGTCCCTTCAAATAACTAAGGCACAAGGAAAACTCTTTGCTATGGGGAGAGCAACAACAATAAACCACTGTCGGGGTGCATTTGGTGGCGTAAGTTTGCAGCATAATTTAGTTGTCAAATAAAAAAGAAATTTCTTCAATTGATGAAGGAGGCCTTTGGAGTTTTTGTATTGTGTGCATTGATTCAGCATTATCTTGTGGGCAACAGAAGAGCTGTGATCCCCAGCAGACCCTGCTCCACTCCCCACACATGCTTATTCTGATTTTCACAGGAAGCCTGCCAGATAGGTGTTATTCAGGTCTGTTCTGTGTCAACTCGCTCCCTTGGTTAAACTGGGATAGAGGGAAGATGTGGTAGAAAGAAAAGAAATGCTAATAGGCATGGTCTGTCATTTGTTTGCTTAACTATTATGGTCTTGTAGGGAAACTTCATCAAAGTCATGGGTAATTTTCCTATACACTGAGAAGTGAACTGTCTAACATGTCATGGAACAGAGTCTCATGGACAAGACTGAGATGCTTGAATTCAAATCATGGACCTAGCAGCTAGAAGTCTGGGACAGGATAACATACATACAAAGGTTCAGCCAGGGTGGATGGACCATATCACCATCAGCATCTTGGATAAGGCAGTATTTATTTTTCCAATACAGCAGACTTTCTGACAGATGGTATCGTTATAAGGGTCAGGGTTGAGGTGTCACAAGGAGGTCCCAAAGGTAGAAGACAGCTGGGACCAAAATATACATGTTCTCAATGGGAAAGATACAGGAACAAAGACCCATGGGTCCAGCTGTAGCTGGTCTAGTGGTATGGCAAGAACCTTTGGATTTTGTGCTTTCTTAACCAGAATACACATGAGGGTCAGAGTAGATATCTCCAAAGGAAGGCCAAATTAGCATATATGAATATTAAACTACTTATTACCTACTGCTAGCACAGTAGACATGTTAGTACTGTTAGCACAGAAAGACATCTCATGTCTTTCCTGTCTTCTATGGTGCAATGAGATGCCATAAACAATTATGGAAATGGACACTACAATCAAGTTAATGTGAAGCTGTCCCTGTAAAAGTGGCCTCAAGTTAGACCTTGTCTACCTTGTTAATTGATCCTTCTGTGGCATCTGCTATGTGATGAGTGTTCTACTTTGCTGAATGAGTAAATAAATATCTTTTTAAGAAGAATAATAAAGAGAGATTGATTAGTCTAAAGAAAGGGAGAGAATTCATGAGTCAAAAGCTTCCTCTGCTGTAAGCTTTGGGTCTCAAGATCACAGGTCCTCTCATTTCCCTTCTAAAGCGGTTCTGCCAGGAGCATTACCTCTCAGTGTACAGCTACCAGGCCAGCAGGGACATCTGGGAACTTGGTAGCATTGAAAAGTTTCACCTTCCTATCTACTAAGCTGGAATCTCTGAGGTGGGGCCCATCAGCCTGGTTTCACAGTCCTCCAGGTAATTCTAGTATATACACATGCACACACACACACACACACACACACACACACACACACACACACATGAATGGTGTACTGTGGTAGTCTTGATCTGTGAGATACCTAGAGTTGGGCCAGCTTGACAGAATCTAGAGTCACTTGTGACCCAGGCCTCTGGGCATGCTAGGGGATTATTTTGATTGTTCTAATTGAGGTCGGAAGATGTATTTGCTGTGGGTGGAACATTTCCTGGCCGGGGTCCAAGACTGTGTAAAGGGGGGGAAGGTAAGTAGTATCATGCATTCATTACTCTCTTTCCTGATTGTGGGTGTCACATGATCAGCCGCTTCACGTTCCTAATGCTTTGACTTCACCATGGACTGGACCCTTGAAATATGACCAGAATAGACCTCCGTTGTATGGCTTTTGTTTGAGTGTTTGGTCACACCAACAGGAAAAGAAACCAAGACAACAAGACATCTCTCTCACGTTGTCCTCACTCAGTAACACGAGTCTGGTTTCATGTTTTGATAAATGTAATCGTAACAGGCACTTCGAAAGCATTGCTCAAAAGTGCTGGTTCCTGGCTCGGGCCCACAGATGCCCAATGGGCCACTAAATGGGGGTAAACTTTGTCATTTCTGTCTTCATTTTGTGTTTGTCTTCATTCCTCTGGCCAGATCCCCATCAAACTCTGCACACAGGCATGGACATCATTCTGCTCCAAACTGGAGGACCCAGCCTGTCTTGTCTCCTTTCCAGGCTAATGGTACAAAGACAAGAGTGAAGTATTTTGCAGTATCCTGGCTAAGACCCGGAAAAGTCACCGGTCTGCACTCATTGTTCTAAACCTACAGTCACCCTGGATTCCATGAACAGTGCAGTTGCAAAGATACAATGCCCCATGAAAAGATAACCCAGGAAATGGGAGAAATTTCCCTTGGCAGAGACAAGCTGCCATGTACACCCCCACCCTATCCCCACCCCTGCCAGAAGGAATAACCATAACACAGGAGTCTTGTCCCTCAAGGGACAAGGACTTCTCTGGAACTTTCTTGTAGAACCAAGATCAAGATAATGACCAAGCAGATGACAGCTGGACCAAATCAGTGTAATTATGCATATTTGTGTTCTTTTGCCTCAATTCTTCTACTTCAACCTAAAAGTTATGTCAGTAGCTCAGAGATTGACTGCAATGCTTGCTCCTGACCTTCCTAGCACAGTCATGTTTATTCAAACACTTCCCTACCTTCTCCACTACTCGTGTGTGTGTGTGTGTGTGTGTGTGTGTGTGTGTGTGTGTGTGTGTGTGTGTAAGTATGTGTTAAATGGCCAGACCTAGAGTCAACCCTCAGGCCAGTGCTTTTCTGGTTCATAGTTCAAGGGCTTCAGAATCACATGTCTTGACTCCAAGGGTGACGATGCTCCTTATGGACTAACACTCTATGACTAAGACCTCTCCAGCTCTACAGCTAGGCACAGCTTCATGCTTACTCCTTCTGGACAGAAAATCTACCCAGAGAAACAGACAGAACATGTCAAGACAAAGTCATCCACACGAGGGTGTTTCCCATCCAGGGTTCATCCCAGCAATCAGATGTGGACCCTGCTACCAACTTCCTAGTTGTTCTTAGCAGGCCCAGAGCCTTGGGAAGGCAGCAGGTACATCTGCAGGCCCAATGTGAGCTGGCTTTTTGATTCATAGAAAGGAGGATCTGGAAATACTTTTCTTAATCTTTCCATGATTTTAAAAGTATTTGTTGATTTTATCTTATGTATGTGCGGTGGTTTGAATAGGAAAGGCCCCCATAGACTCATGTGTTTGAATCCTTGGCCCATAGGGAGTGACACTATTAGGAGGTGTGGCCTGGCTGGAGTAGGTGTCCTTGTTGGAGGATGTGTCACTATGGAGACAGTCTTTGAGGTCTCACCTATGCTCAGGCCAAGCCCAGTGTGTCAGTCTCCCTGGGCTGCCTATGAATCAAGATGTAGAACTCTCAGCTCCCTCTCCAGAACCACATCTGCCAGCATGCTGCCATGTTTCCCACCATGATGATAATGGACTAAACCTCTGAACTGTAAGCCAGCCCCAATTAAATGTTTTCCTTTATAAGAGCTGCTGTGAACATGGTGTCTCTTCACAGCAGTAGAAACCCTAAGACAGTGTGAATGTTTTACTTGAATGTATGTATGTATATCACATGTGTGCCTGATGCCCATGGAGGTCAGAAGAAAGCATGAGATCCCCTGGAACTGGAGTTATAGATGATTGTAAACTACCATGTGGGTACTGGAAGCTGAACCCAGATCCTCTGCAAGAGCAGTAAGTGCTCCTAACTGCTAAACTGTCTCTTCAGCTCTTTTCATGATTTCTAAAAATATGTTTTATGAAATGGTATTCACATTACAGGACATTTGGAAAAAAAGAAAGTATGAAGAAGAAAATCTGACCTCCTCCCATTACTCCACTGCCAATTGATGAATGCTCTAATTATTTCAGGTTGCAAGATGGATAAAAAAAAAAAGTAAGTAGATAATGTGCAAAATATTGTACAATATGAAATTCTGATTTTTTTACTTAGTACTATGCAATACCTTATAAACCATTATCTTAATGGATCTAGAAGACTTAGATTTTAACTGTTTTTCTTATTAATTTTTTTTATGATACAGGCTACTTGAAAGACCAATGCAGGAGGATTATAAATTCAAGACCTACCTGAGCTATAGATAGAGTTTAGTCTGGGCAACTGGGTGAGACCTTGCATCAAAATGAAAAGTAAAATTAGTGTTTTTAAGTCAATGGTGAAGTGCTTGCCTAACAGGCACAGGGCCCCAAAATTTAAGCCACCTGGCCCTGGAGTTTCTTTGTCAGAAAGTTTTTGATGACCAATTCACTATTCCTAGTCTGTTCAAAGTGTTTTCTATGTCTGGTCCTCTTCCCGTCTTCATGGATGCTACATTCTTCATTTGCGTCTGTACACTGGAAACTGAGGGACAAGCAAGTGAGCATGGAGGAGAGGAAGGGTGGAAGAGCTAGGAAAGAGTGAGGGGTAGAGAGCCCATTTCCTAACGATGGCCCCTCTATCTGTGGGGCAGTGTTCTCTATGCTTCTTGCAGTACAGGTGCAGCGTAAGCGGCTGGGGGTGTTGGGAGCCTGTGATCAAAACCTTAATGCATTCTCAAGTTTTAGTGCTCATTTCCTGCTGGCCCTTCTTGAAAGACATCTGTGGCCTTTCATACCCGACTTCTCAAACATATAAACATTGCAGAGCTGGCAAATGTTGAGTTGTGAGGATACATTTCTTGTAAACTTCATATAAGAGAATGAATCCCATCAGGATCACGGCTCTTATCACCCCGCTTCCAAGTCTGAGCTATTTGTGCATACAGCTCAGTGTGGTTTGAGACTCCCGTGGGACTTTAGGACTTCATAATCTTTTGATATGTCCACCTGCAGGATACATTAAGACTCCTTTCCATTGTTTGATATCTACATTTATAGTTAATGAAAACTGTGAGTCCTATTGGAAACTCTCCTATTCAGAGCTGGAGCCACACTCCTTCTACCTTTCTTAGCAGTCTTAGCAGAAGACACACCAATTTTCACAGGATTTCTCACAAGTCTCTCCCATAAAAACTTCAATGAAGGCAAAATGTACTAATGGGCAGAACGTTTTCAAGCATGGGTGCCGGGGCAGAGGGAAGCAGACAGTAAGGTTGCTGTGGCTTGCTGAGTGGGATGACCACCTCCTCCTTCAGTCTTCCCATCTCACTGGACATTGTAATTACCCCTTTCTCTTAAGGATATATCATCGGAGGTAGTGGCGCACGCCTTTAATCCCAGCACTCAGGAGGCAGATCCTCCAGGAGGATCTCTGTGAGTTCGAGGCCAGCCTGGGCTACAAAGTGAGATCCAGGACAGGCACCAAAACCACACAGAGAAACCCTGTCTTGAAAAAATAAAATAAAAGAATATTAGGTATTGTGTCTGAAATCTCCAGCACGGATATAGGACTACTTAGTTTTAGGGTTCCATTAGAAGACTAGATAAACATCCAGAAAGTGTTGTTCCTGTAAAGTTGTTCCTTTTTGGTTTTATTTCTCCTTAGGAAATACAGTCATGGCCAAGTAAAATATATACAAGAGTGTCTTGGTTCGAAAACACTAAGACCTAATTGTTCTCTTGCTGAAGATGAGCAGTCTTCCCATGTGTGGGGTTTATTCTAGGGCTTCCAGTTATTATTATTATTTTTTGGGATGTGACTCATAAATTGTAAAAATTAAGGGTAATAGAGTGCTTACCTAGCATGGATGCTCCTGTGTTTAATCCCTAGCACCACAAAAAATTAAATTTCCGTTCTTTCTTAAAGCAGTAACATATCCATTTTATGGCTTGGTACTTATCTTTCCTACACGAGATAGTATCTGGAATAGTGTCTATCTATCCTCCAACTTGAAAGATAAACATTTTCTTAAATCAGAATCCTGTAGCCTTGAAAAGGAACAGAAACTATCATCAGACCAGTGACAGGTGACAATCAGCACATCTGGGGCCAAGTCTGCTCTCCAACCACTACTCCCACTAAACAGAACGAGGACTTTTTCCAAGTCATAGTTCAGGTGGAGAGCAAAAAGTATAAAAAGGGACCAAAAATATTTTGTTCTACAGGAAAGTCTCACCCAGTACCAGAGTCATGTCATAGTGACCTAAGAGCCAACATTAAAATGATCTCACTCACCAAAGACGAGATGGCTTAAGTGGCAATAAAAATAATAAGCATCCACATAAGTGTAACAAAATCTATGAGTTTCATAAGAGCAAAAACATCCTAAGTTGTCCATGGAAGATAACTTGGAACCAATTCCCTAGAAACTTCTTATAAAGGAAATAATCAAGTATTTATCTACTTGTTCCTGTATGGACCATTTTCCAGAGCTAATGAGGAGGAAAGTTCTCTTGAGATGCATGAGGATGTCAGAACTGAATATGTCCACTTTTTTTTTTTTCATTAGTGGATATCGAAATAAATGACATAGGTGTTAACCACCAATGAGGGCAGACATCCTTAGGTCAAAGGTGAATGCCTGAAGCCGGTGGACAGCAGGCTAGCCAGTGATAGCTTTGACTTCAGGAAAAGCAGGCACTGTGTCATGTGACAAAAGTTTACATTTCCAGAAAGCAGCAATGCAGACAAGGATACTCTTTATGACCGCCTTTACCCCTGCATAATGTTGTTATTCTTTATTGGCAATACAGAAAACAGAAGAACATCATATTGGTTAAAGTATTAAATATTGGTAAAAGTACCAATGAAATGGGGGAAACTAGCAACAATCTTAGTCTTAGAGTCTACAGAACAAACCAATCTGTTGCTTTAAGATATACATTTCAGCAGACATAAAACAGGGCAGGTGTCCTTGCCCACTGGGGCCCTTTTGATCCTGCCTGGAGCTAACAAATGGTTGAAAAAAGAATGACAAGAAAGAGAGACTTCAATAATATTTGATGGCATTAAGAAATTATTGTTGGCTTTGTTGAGTGTTTATGTACTGTTTTTTGTTTTTTAAATCAGGGTGCTAAAATTTTAGATACATCGAAGGGCTTCATGAAAATTACATCTGTGTGGGAGTTCTCTAGCATCTGCAGCAAAGAGAGGCAGGGGTGCATCTGTACACAAAGGAGACATGACTGTCCTGACGATCATCATCAAGCTGAGTAATTGCTTTATGGGTTACTCCAGGCTTATGGTAGCAATCTCTTGGTTTTTGTATGTTTCAAAAATTCTGTAATAGACACAAAAGCAGCTGGTATCATTTGGGCAAACATTGATCAATAGCCTCTCGAGAGCTTGGAGATGCTTCCGTGCTGGAGAAAGCACTCGACCAGAACCGCTGCAGCCCCAGGAAGCTGGGGATGGCACAGATGAGGACGAAGGCCAGGCTGTTGTCAGAGCCAAAGATGGCATGCCTTTTGAACAAATCTGGGCCACTGAGGAGAGAGAGCAGTGACATTAACATAGCTCCTGACTTAGTTGGGACAGGACGACAGAAAGGAGAGATGATGATCCGCAGCTGATGAAAAGTCCAGGGGAATTGTAAGCAGTCCGTTGCAGGTGAATGTGGAGGGCTCCAGCAGGGAAACGCCAAAGAACCCAGAAATGCAGTTCCAGGAAAGAGAGATCTGAGTCCACCAGGCTGCTGCAAACTCTAAACTTCTGCCAGAGCAAGAAGTAATCAACACCTGGTTATACGGATACCAATTACACATACCTCTCTTGTCCCTGACACTACAGCCTCATCTGCTAAAATCCTAGTGACTCCAGACAGGGACTAGGGGGGCAGACAGGTATGTCAGTATCTAATCTAAGCAGGTGGAGGCGAGGAGTCCTCACCCTAAAGGAAATGTAGCGTTCTCATTAAATATTGCCACAGTTTAACCACAGTCATTTAGATCCCTTCCCCCCTCTCAGCCTCTTCCCCCCTGCTCTTCTTATTTCTTGAGCCCCAGAAGCTCTAGACCCATAGTGGGGACAAGATCCTACTACCAACCTGGGCTTCTCTCAACCTTACTCAGAGAAGCGTCTTTTTGCCCTGGGCAGCAAGCAGTCAATGAAGAAAAAGCATACATCATCCAAGTGCTGAGAGCGAGAGACCAAGTTCTCTAAATGAGATGTCTGTGTCAACCCTCACCACCCCTCTGGCTCTGAGAACAGTGAAGAAGAGGAACCAAAAAGAATGAAGAGCCGGCGGATGGGGAGGAGAGATGCAAAGTGCTCACTTCGGGATGCAATGGGGCTGATACACTCATGACACGTCCCATACGCTCATGAACTCGGACACCACAGGGCTGATAATGCTCAGGAACTCACAGCAACTGCGTTCACCTGAGGAAGACCTGCAGAAGATCAAGCCACCAGCTAAAATTCCAGCATAGAAAGGGTCGAGGATCTCCTGTCTCCCCCACTTGCTGAGAAGCTCCTGGCTTTTGTTAGTCACTGTGGGAAGGAGAACCATTCTTCTTTGCAGATGTGGCCACTGATAGGCCTCACATGCTCCATTGGATGACCCCCACAACCATACAGATATGAACCACACCAATGGGACTTCATGGGTTATTTAAAAAAAACGTGGTACATTCAAAGATGCAATGTTTAACGAAGAGACAAGATTTTCTCTTGGTCACTGTCAACACATCAAGGGAGAGAAACATTGTCTGCCATTCCTTCGCTGGACGGAGAACTTGGCAATGATTTGGGAGAAGAGCTTGCTAACTCAAGATGTGGCGGCGGGGGCGGGGGGTGCTATTAAAACAGCAAAGATGACACTCAGCTTCTGGACCAAGAACGAAGGTGGGGACAAACATGACCGCAAGGCGGGTTCGGGGACAGGGAGAGAGCGTGTGCTGTGTTGAATGTCCGCCTACCTGCACTTCCGTTGCTTTAGTTCGCCGGAAACCCATTCCGACTGGTGTAAGTGGATAATCCCTCTACCTCACAGCAAAGGGCTGAGATCTGACCCTCTGCTAGTCCATGTGACACTTGAGTGCACATTAGAAAAGACGACCCCCTCAGGTGAAACAAATTACAAGTTGGGGTGTACCTTCTCGGTTAAGGCGTGACTAAAATTCCCTTCCTCTGGGCTCTTTCTGAAGAGATACACCAGGGCGAACTTCATTGCAACTCTTCGCAGAATCTAACCCGGCCCCGTGGCCAGGGGAACAGAGCCACTGTAGTCCTCGGCCCAGGCTCACGCAGGAAAGAAAAACAAATGACGAACTTCAAAGGCGAAGAAGGCTAACTGCTCAAACGTAAGACCCCAGGAATTTGCAGGAAAAAGGAAGGGTGTTGACTTTCTAGGTGGTAACCTAGAATTTGAGGAAATCTTGTTCAAATCTTCCAAGTCCATCTGGTGACATGCGTGTCACCTTTGGTCTAGTCTATCATTTCCCCAGTCCTGTCGAAGTGTAAGTAACTCAGGGGATTCAAACCTCAGGACTGTCCCCATCTATCACCCTCACCCTTCTCAGTAAATGAATAAAAGAAGTTCATCAAAGTACACTAATGAGGCATGTGGCCAGCCCTGGACAGCATCCCCCCCCCCCCCCGCCCCTCCCTCTACAGCTGGATCTAGGCTCTCTCTGTCAAGAAATATCTAGATTTCCAAGTGCTCATGTGGAGACAGGCACATTCAGCATCCCACCAGCTGCCTCTGTGTACACCATGATTGGTTTAAAGGGGAGCCACATGGCAGGTCTGGGTGAGGGTTCCCCGAAAGAAATTCAAGCTGTGCAGGCAAAGAAAACAAATATGCTGGAGAAAGAGAGCAGAATGGTGTGTTTAAAAAAAAGTCCCAGGGGTTGACCGTTGCTGGTGGAACGAGGCTGGCAGCTACCAGAGAGCCACAGATGCAAATGGGAAGACACCGCCTGTGGATGGTTGTTTTTGCTCTTTGGGGGGCCTCGCCACCCAGCTCCCAAGTAAATCACACAGAGACATATTCTTAATTATGAATGCCCAGCCTTAGTTTGGCTTATTTCTAGCCAGCTTTTCTTAACTTATCCCCGTCTACCTCTTGCCTCTGGGCTTTTCCTGTTCTCTTACTTCTGTAAATCTTACTCTTACTCCATGACTTGCTCTGTAGCTGGGTGGCTCGGCCCTGGTGCTCTCCTCCTTCTCTGACTGCTAGATCCCTTTTTCTCTCAGATTTCTCCTTCTATATATTCTCTCTACCTGCCAACCCCACTTATTCTGCCTTGCTATTGGTCAGCTCTTTATTAGACCATCAGATGTTTTAGACAGGCACAGTAACACAGCTTCGCAGAGTTAAACAAATGCACCATAAACAAAAGTAACACACCCTAAAATAATATTCTGCTATACCTCCCAGATGAATCTGAATCCAAGGTCAAGTCAAGCGTGTTTGCATAGTCTGTAAGATTGTGCCATTTATGTGGTCAGAAGCTGGGTAACAAAAGCTTGCCAGTTACTGTACTCAAGGCCCTGTGTGAAGGGGGACGTTAGAGAGGGTGGCTCCTGGTAGGGGAACAGGGGAAAGTGGTCAGAACTGTGGGAAGACAAGTTTTAACTGGAAAGGTACATTAATCATGGGCTTGAGGCTAGTGATTAAAGCCACAGGTCCCAAGAGGAAATGCTCAGGGCTCTGCCTTGGTGGGTAAGCCAAGGGATGACCCAAGGTCACACGGAGCTCCACTTAGCTGCTCCTTCATATGTGCAGTTCAAGAATTCTCTGAGAATTTTTTCAGTTAGTAGCAGGAGCTAGACCACAAGTGCTGTGGTGGCTGGATGCAGAATGGTTAAGCGATAGGAAGATGGGAGGTGTTGTCTCGCCAGGTAACAGGACATAGAAAGTGTGCTTCTCAACTCCCCTTTGAATATTCCACACCCTGCACTCTGTTCAGGAATGAGGTACTACTGTGAGAAGCCACAAACATGGTATCATCCTGTGGCATTTGAAAACAAGGGATGTGCATTAGCAATTTAGCAAGACACTCCAAGTCAAGGGCTGAGTGAAGAGACATTTACAAACACACACAACTGTAGGTCTGGCTATAGGCTGTTCACTCTGACTCAGACTTCTTCAAGGACCAAATTTCTTTGGGTCCTTCCCTTCTCGGCATTGGTGTGGACTTGTTCCTCCACCCATCCTATTATGAATTGGAAGGTGGCCTTGGTATTCCAGGCAGTCATGTCCAGACTACACACCATCCAGAAGGAGAAAAGCAGTCTCCTCTTCCATCTTCTTTGCAAGCATGAGCAAATCTTTGCCCAAAAGCTTCCCAGCTGACTTCATCTCCCATCCTGTTGATGCTAATTATGTGTAAGGTTCTGGTTCACATTGGATATCAGCAAAGGAATCATGAGCTTAGACTATGAGATCGGTCAGAATGGCCTTTATATTTTAAGTGGTTGAAAGATATTAAATGGATATTTCATGACATTGAAGATTATGTGGAATGTACACATCAGAATCCATGAGTAACTTTGGAGCTCAGGCACACTCTCGCTAGTTTGCCTTCACAGTGGTAGAACTGAGAAACTGCAGTTGAGATGAGGTCTGAAGTCCACACAGTCCTTTGTAGGAGAATCCTGCCAGCCCCCGACTTTAGATTACTCAAGCTCCACCTTCAAACTGGACCTGCAGCTCGTTCTCGTGACACACATAGACACTGGGGGAGGCCGGCAAAACACGAGAGTAAGCATCTTTCGAAAGGAGGAATGAGATTTGAGATGGACTCTCCTCTTCCAAACCACCACTCACTCATTGATCCAAGAAGGAGAACGTCCTGGAGCAAAGTCAGGACTACCCTTTACACTCAAGACTGGGGACAGAGCCACCCTCTTTCTCATGCCCTGAATATCGGTTGTGAACCCGAGGGCTTCCGACAGTCAAAGCTGAGGAGTGAGAGAAAGAGAGGAAGGCGGAGTGTTCCCGCCCCGTTTGTGTCCCTCATTGTAGCTGGGCCCTGTGTCGCTTTTCTTATTGTCTCAACAGAAAAGACCTTGACAAAAGCAGTGTGAGGAAGGATGCCTTTGTTTGGCTTGTAGTTTGAGAGCGCATTATGGTGGGAAGTCATGGCCGTGGAAGTGGGAGAGGTAGCTGGACGCGTTGTGTCTACACCCAGGAAGCAGTGAGCAGTGGATGCCCCCCTCAGCTCTCTTCCCCCTTTTCATGCCATCTGGGACCCCGGCCAATGAGATGGTGCCAGCCACATTTAGGGTGAGTCCCAACTAACTGAATCCATAAATTCCCTCACAGAGATGCCCAGAGATTCATCCTCAAGGTGATTCTACATCCTGTCAAGTTGACAAGCAACATAATCCAGGGGTTCTCAATCTGTAAGTCATGACCCTCTCTGTGGGAGGTCAAATGATCCTTTCATGGGAGTCACCTAAGACCATCAGAAAACATAGATATTTACCTTATGATTCATAACAGTTGCAAAATTACAGTTAGGAAGTAACAATGAAAATAATTTTACGGGGGTCACCACAGCGTGAAGAACTGTATTAAAGGGACGCAACATTAAGAAGGTTGAGAACCACTGATATAGACCATCAAAGCCTCTTCACCCAGACACTCAAAACTGAGGCCTCACACCCCCATGTTACCTATGCAAGTTGTCCTCGTGTGGTTCCCTGTCAGATGGATAAGCCTTGGTCGCTTCAGGGTTACTGTCTATGTGGGGGAGAGGTCTTCACTCCTAAGAAGAGAAGTAACAGGAGAGAACAAAGGCTAAGGACAGGAAGCCAGCCTTCTTTGGTGGGAAGTGTGAGACTTCCAAGTGGAGACTAGCGGCGATAAGTCAGCGTGTTCAAGGAAAATTTGAAAGTGACCTCGAGGATGAACATCATCTAAAAGGTTCCTCTCCTGCCGGGCGGTGGGGGCACACACCTTTAATCCCAGCACTCAGGGAGGCAGAGGCAGGCGGATCTCTGTGAGTTCGAGGCCAGCCTGGTCTACAAAGCAAGTTCCAGGACAGGCTCCAAAGCGACACAGAGAAACCCTGTATCAAAACAACAACAACAACAACAACAACAACAAGGTTCCTTTCCTACATCTAGAGAACCATCCAGGCAGAGACCCAAATGCAGAAATATGTGAATCGGACTCAGAGTCAGTCTGGTTGATTAATTCAGTAGCCTATTAGTCAAAGAACATGAATCCATTGAGACTGATAGGCGGGGTTTTGGGGGAAAGTATCTGATGTGTTATGAATGCCCAGGTCCTGAAGAAGCTCCCTTCATGTGTCTGGAACATGTAGCGAAATTCTGGGCTGCCCTTATGCACGCTAGTGAGCATAGGCACATTCTCCTTGGAAGGACATTATGCAAGAGAACAGTTTTTAATACCTCCCCCTCCCCCAACAAGCTGCCCTCCACATACTTAAGTCACAGTGGTCGGGCTCCACCAGGATGCCCAGGAAGGCTCCAGTTCTCTGGACTGCTTGTTGGACATTTTGAAAGATGAGGTGGGGGAAATTGTAGGCCTCTGGTGATCATCAATACCTGTCCTTCAAGCACCTCCCCTTCAGAGCAGCACATTGCCCCATAGCGAAGAGGCAGAGAGGGGGCCAGAACCGCTTAGGATGGCGGCCTGGTGAATGTCACGTCTAGAGACCCCTCTGTCGGGTCACAACTCTCGTTCTGGGAATAGGAGGACTGGTTCCCTGTAAGTCTGGGAAGTGGCTGACCTTTGTCTCTGAGACCCTCCAAGTTCCTTTTGTGCTTCCTCTAAAGGATCACTCTCCGCCCTCTCCCTCCCTCAGACTCCAGGGGGCCTCCCAGCGCAATTTTGCTGCCAGGACTCCATCCCGGAATCCTAAATGAAACACCTCGTGGTGCAAATTGTCTGCACGGTGCCAGCAGCCCCTGTGCAGCCCCGCAGAAGCCCCGCAGCAGCCCCTGGGTCAGTCCTCCGTCGCTGTGGACTCTGAGCTCTCAAAAGCGTCAGTCTGATTTCCATGACTCACTCCCACCCAAATTCACACCTCCCAGGATCCTGAAGTCTGATTTCCATGACCCACTCCCACGCAAATTCACACCTCCCAGGATCCTGAAGTCTGATTGATTTCCATGACCCACTCCCACCCAAATTCACGCCTCCCAGGATGCTGAATTCTTTGTCCAAGAGTTCCGTGGCACGCGGCAGTACGGTGGTCCTCGGTGTATCTCACTAGCATAAATGTAAGTGCTAGGCACTGCCCCCGGCCTATTGACTCAGACATCCTCCGGACAGGGTCAAGCCTTTTTAACAGACCCTCTGGGTGGTTCTGAGGCAAAGTTACATTTGAGAAGCTCTGGTATTGGCAATCCCAGCCCACTAGCCAGTCTCAGGTGCTTGCTCCTGCTCACCATGCATCCCAGGGTTTAGCCCAAATAGGGCAGAGATTTTACCAAACCTGTCCACCCTTTCCAGGATTCCATGGAACTTTTACAAAAGAGTAATGAAACCTAGCTCTTAGTTATGGAGAACCCATCTGAGGACTGACTGGTAGTGTCAATCCACTGGGTCCCCAAGGCTTTGTGTTCAATTGACTTGATGCAGATCCGGGCCACTCTGGCAGAAGGATGACTCTCCGGACGAAGACCACAGCCTGATGAGAGTTCCTTTATCTCTAAGGACCAATCCTTATAAGAAGCGAGCGAGATGGGGATGTCAGAAGGCGTTTAAAGGGAGCATTTGTGTTCAGAGCGCTCTGCCTGCCTGTGTGTGCAGGGTTCTAACCGGTTAGGGTTAGCATGGGCAGAGAAGGAAGAGCTCAGCCTCGGGACAGAAAGGAGACACCCCACCAGAGCACGGCAGTCTTGTCCACTGTTGCTGAGAGACAGACGCTGTTCTGAGGCTGCTGCTCAGACCCCCAAGACCTAAGACGGGATTTCAGTGTGATGTATACATTTTCCTCCCAGGGAGGCGGAGGGCAAGGAGGCCAGACGGGGCGGGGCTAAGGGACCCTCAGGAGCCAGCCCAGCTGGAAGTGATTAAGTGCTGCCTTCCAGGCAGCTGACAGGTAACAGAGCTTGGTAGAGTTACAGTGGGTAGAGCCTCAGAGACCTTTGCCCCGGAGGTGTTTGGCAAGGCCCCTCTGCTGTATTTTGACTCGGTGTCTGACAAGGCTGTGGAGGTTTCCGGCTTACTTAGTTAATACGTTCAGCATCACACCTCTGGAGGAGGGTTCTACCATTTCTTTGGGCTTCACGTTGTAAACGCTGAAGAAACATAACTAAACACAGTCTGTTGTATTCTCAACTCAAGGAAACGCAGCAAAGAAGAAAGTCTCCTCCTTTGTTACGGCCCAGAGTGCCTGAGGATTTATGGATAATGATCCCCCAAAGAGTCTGGAGGAGAGCCAGCAAAACAGAGTTTGTGTGTCCTCTTAGTTTCATGAGTGTGACCCCAGGAAGGAGAATACCAAAAACGCAAAGGCGTTCCGTAGGAACTCTCCTCAACGCACCGCTTCCTCCAGCCAAGCACGCTTTGCAGAAATACAATCTGCACGCTGTTATCCCTAATTTTCCAAGTCCTTGTACATTACATTGGGCCAGCCACCCTTGCTGTTAAATGTCAGTTAAAACCTAATGAATTTAACAGCTCCGACAAGTTTAAATTAGCTCCCACAGAGACTATAATTTGCTTCGAGTTCTTACCTGCTATGGATCGCTAATTCCCAAATGAGAGTACTATGGGCACATTTTTCAAAAACAAATTTTTATTGACCTAAAAAAAAAAAAGTAACAGTTAGCACATGTTCATTATAGAGAATCAGAAAAGAAAGAAAATCAAAAGAAGGAAAATATAGCAGAACTTGTCAACCATACCTGCCTAGTTATACTTTTGTTATGAAACTATCCAAAAGAAACCCAGAATAAATGGCTCTCTGTGGTGCCTATTAGCATATCCAAATGCACTTTGGCCTCCTGGGCTCCCTCAGTAGTGGTGGCTTCTCTCAGCTCTTCTCACTATGCCCCCTACCCAAAACTTCTCCAGCTCATGGACTTCCCTCCCCCCAACTTCTCGTTCCTATATAACCTGCCATGTCATCCATGCACCCTCTTGGTCCCTACCCCTCTCTCTCATCTTCCTCTAGGTCCTCCTCTATCACTTCCTCCCATGGCCTGGTCCAATCTGCTGGCCTTGTTCAGTCTACTACGTTCTTTCCCTACTTTGGACCCTTCCAGATGTCTCTGGCTGAACTCTCCCTCATAGCTACAATAAGAACCTTCTCCCCAGCCATACCTTGGAGTGGTCATGCCCTTACTATACACAGAAATGACTGAAGAAATGATTCTGATTGCTTACCATCCATCTCTTCCACCGCTTGTGTTATTTAAGGAGTCTTTGAAGGCAAAAATAGGCTTGCTCTCAGACACCATGAAGAAGGGTGACGAGACTTTCACGGCAAAAACAAAATAACTCTGTTGATTTCCATGTGTTTGAACAGTTGACCACTGGCTGGTGGAAAGTTGTAGAATCGTTAGGAGCTGGAGCTTCATTAGAGGAAGTAGGTCACTGATCTGGGTCTAGAGGCTTCTAACCTAACCCACTTCCTGTCTACATCGGCTGCCTGCAGCTCCTGTTGCTACACCTTCTCTGCCATGATGGACTCTGTTCCATCTTAAATCACGAGCCAAATAAATCCGCCCCTCCTCTTCTCTTCTGGTGTTTGATCACAGCAATGAGAAATGTAATGAACACAACTATCTAACAGAGTAAAATTCTCTCTGTGGTCCTGACTTCTGATGTTTCTCTAATAGTTTGAAGATTCTTAGTTACTCAATTTTCTGCCACTGTTGCAAAATACCCAAGAAAATCGATTACTAGAGCAAGTTTCTGGATCACCATTGCAGGGGTTCAGTCCACCCTGGTTTGGCCTGGTTGCTCTGGACCAGTGGCAGCACAGTGTGTCATGGTGGGAGCAGATGACAGAGAAAGACTATTCACCTGGGGCAGCCAGGACACACAGAGGAAAGAGGTCTCACTCAACACCCTCTTCAAGAGCACCTCTCAATGTCCTAACTTCCACACACTGAGCCCCACCCTTCCAAGGTTCCACCACCTTCTCCAGAGACTTTAGTGACTTTAATCCAAACAGGAGCAGTCCTTACAGAATTCATTGTTAATAACGTTATATGATTTCTTTAGTGTTGACTTTCTGGGTGAATAAAACATTGAACCACCTTTTCCGCCCTCAGTTTATACAGGAGACAAGATGCCGTTCATCTCTCCCCTGTGTTGGTTTGCTTTCGTTTATGTGTTGTCCTGACCATATGGGTGGGGTGGATTAAGTTGGCTACTTACAGTACTGACTGCAGGTTGGATGTGCACACAGAGATCAGAAGCAAGGAGGTTAAGACTGTCTGCCAAATGTACCCATTCTCCTGCACGACTCATTGGAGTCCTTAGTGTATTTGCTACTTAACCCACTCCTTGTCATGTTCATCCTCAGGAAGCAGTCAAAAGTCATTCACCACTATCATTCTTATTTACTCCTGGTGAAAAACTTGTGGTAGATTCTCACTTGCCCAGCTGAGTGAATTCAAAAGTGTAGAGAGCTGAAGTGACTTGCCCGAGTGACAGGGACAGCAGCAGGCAGCAGAGCAAGTCTTCTGGTTCGGCTCTTGCTAGCAGAGCCTCTTACCTGGCCCTACCCACCAGGCTCACCTGCCTCCAGTCCCGGTCTTCGCCCTATCTTCCCAGGCATCTTTCTCACATTCAGCTTTGCTCGTGAAGCTTTTCTCTTGCAGACTCTCCCCGGTTCCCCACTGCCTCCCACTGTCCAACCTCCCCAGCTTCGTGTACATCTCCAACTGGCCTTTTCCTACCTTCCTGTCACCTTCTGCAAGCCACAAGGAGACACAGTTTCCATTTGTTTGGACACTCTCCTTGCTTACACAAATGGACCTGTCTTCCCCCAAAGCCTTCCAACTGCCACTTTCAGCAGATCAGTCATCAGAATACATTTTATTAATGTATTAAAGAACAAATTCAACTAAGCTTATAAAAATTTAAAGCTAAATTTATGAACTTAAAATTAAGTTGTGTCAAAAACAATTACAAATACTTAAAATTTATCATCTTTAACAAAACCCTATAGCTTTTCCTTTATGATCTGAAAATCGTGTGCTTCCTTTTTTTTTTTTAAGTGTTTGGAAACTGTAAAAAGACTGTGAAGAAGAGTAATGATATCAGCAGTTGGCACAGAAGTCATGACTGTCTTAACATTCTCTCCAACTGTCATAACCTACTGGGCTTCTTCATCTGTCTCACTGAGTCTTTATCCTCCATTAGGAGCTCAGGGTATAGATCGTTTATAGTCTCAAGTTTCCTTCCAAAAGTTGATCAATAATGTTTTAAAAGTCTACTTTTTAAATTCTAACCCTACAAAAAGCATCATTATTTCATTTGCTAACATCTCTTCTTCTTGGAATAACTTAATAATTGCAATGGACTCCTTTAAAGTATGGCTGCTAAATACTCTGATGGACACGGACACCATAATTCTTAGAGCATTTCTTTGTCACTGGAACTCTCACATGTCCAAGAACTGTCGCCACCACAAGGTTTCTGTTTACTTGCGATTGTTCCTCATGGCAGAATTTCTGGGGCTAGGGTTCTTCGT
Organism: Peromyscus leucopus; assembly: GCF_004664715.2. Lineage (NCBI taxonomy): Eukaryota > Metazoa > Chordata > Mammalia > Rodentia > Cricetidae > Peromyscus > Peromyscus leucopus. The sequence continues at coordinate 60,668,958 of NC_051071.1, read as the reverse complement.
ATCTCTCAGCTTGTGATCGTACCTCTACCTATTCTCCAGAAGGATTGTCACACACTCCCCAGCCACGAGGCATGTGCAGCTTAGCCTGCAGCTAAGCATCTTTGAAGGGTTGTAGATGTGACCTCAGTGTAAAATGTGATATAAGCAAGATGCCTTTATCACCTAGCCTTCTGTGCTTCATCTGAGCATGAACAGAATGCTGCAGGTAGATCAGGTGGACCCATTTTTCTTGCAAGGAGAATGTTTGCTGTCCGTGTGTCTTCCTGTCACTTAAATAAGAAAACCAAGAGCCCTGATTTATGGATGGTGTGTGTGCTTTTGAAAGTTCACAGACTCCTTTCAATCTGCCTCCTGCTCATCCTCAGGCATTTACTGGATGCTGATTCTTCTGGCATGAGTCTGAACTCCAGTAGGACTTCAGTGGACCTCTGGAACACAGATAGAACATGGGATACAGATGTGGCCAGCTGAGCCCACGAGGCCAGTATCGGAGGTGTATTAGTTGTAGTTCTCCAGAAAAACTATCAACAGGATATAGACAGACAGAGAGATAGGATTTATGATAGGAATTGATTCATGAATACAGAGACCATAAACCCCATGATCTTCAAACTGAGAAGCTGGGACAGATGATGGTTCAACTTAGCCTAAGTAAGAGAGCTGAGAACATGGAGACCCAGTGGTATAAGATCTGACAGCCGGCACTAGTCCCAGAGCCTGAAGACGGAAGAACCAGAGCTTTGATGTCTGAGGGCTTCCGGGGGAAGAGAGGGTTCTCCTGTCCTCGTCATTAGCTCTCTCTGCCATTTCGGCAGATCCTGAATCCAGCCACTCACTCAAACCCCAATCTCTTCTAGAAACATCTCCACTCCTCAAGCAACTGTTCCTCCCAGGCTCTCTAACCCAACCACCTCCCTGCCCGCCTGTCCTTCCATCTGGTACGTGCAAAGGGCAAGACCCCTCCCAAATGCACACCTGGAGACCAGACCCACCATGCAGAGGAGGGAAAAGGATGGCCATACTCTTCTTTGTCCCTCTAACTCAGACTCAGAAGAGGACAATGACATCAGCTACCCAATCCAGCCTTGCTCAAATCACCACAGCTTTCGGAGCACCACAAATCTGTGAACCCTAGATCCACACCTTGGAGCCTCTCTTTGTTCTGCGTGTTTCAGGGAAAGTTGTCTCTGGAATAAATATATAGGGTGGACCCTTTTGTCTAGGCAAATGCTGTGGGAACACTAATTTCAAAAAGCCGTCTAAAGGATTCCTGTAAATAACTGGTTTCTTTCATATACTGGTCAGTAGAAAAAGTATCTAACCGAACACATTTAAAACCAATATTTTATTGCTGTGTTTTTAGATGCCATTTCTACTTTTGATTTAAATTATACCGCTGTGTTATAAGTCAAATGCTAATGACTACAGACTCATACTTTTGCATTCATACATGCCTGGCCCTGGTAGCTGTTTAAAAACCTGGTTTTCCTGCCAATAATTTATCATATTCACTTGCAACCTGACTGACCTTCAGTATCCTCCTCTGTGATCCTCATCCCATCCTTCTCATTTTCTTCTTTACTGAATTCTGCTGAAGGACTGCTATGTTCAGTGTTGGAGGGAAATTACTTGATTCATTTGAAAGACACAGGAAATTTGGGGTGGAGTGTAGCGAATGAACCAGGAGAAACTCAAAGTGCAGGTCTTTGGAACCTTAGACCCTAGAAACTGTCCACAGGATGCTCTAACCCCATGACTGTTGCTTTGCCTTGGCCCTGCATAGGGTGGGACTACTGTACAGTGTGGAACCTTGAGGAAAGCAATGCGCCACCTGGCCTGGAGCCTGGAGACCAGCCTTAGCGAAGCGTGAGGTCCCTCTTGGAAAGCAAGCTCCTCCTGGCACCTTAAGAACTGGCCAACAGAGCACACAGCTTAGTAGTGCATTTTTCCCCCAGAAAGGGAGGGGACTCTCTCTTGACATTGTGCAGCTGCATAGCTTATAAAGCCATCACATGACTTCATCTCTGGCCTGAGAACAGACTATGACACAGAACAGAACACACCAACCAGCCAGGGCTAAGGCAGGCAGGGAGGGATGGGAAGTCTGATGGAGCATAGGGCTGTCTTCAGAACTCCACCCTACTAAGATTGGAATCATTTCCCATGAGTTAACAGTGTCTTGAACAAACACTGGAGAAACTGGTGTGCACGCTAGCATCCCATGCTGGTGCCAAAGATGTCAGGAATCCTTCATCTGGATCATAAAAGGTTGCTGGGCCTCTAAGGGGCAGGGATTCTTCTCATGTTTAAGTTGGTTTTGAGTGTGTGTGTGTGTGTGTGTGTGTGTGTGTGCTTAATAACATCTATTTGAGTAGAAAGCTGGAGAGATGTTCCTTTTGAGAGCTGTAAAATTGCCCTGGCTTTTGCAGGACCCATTTGGTGTCCATACGGGCTGTGAAATAGCCTGGGATGGACCGTGATCCTGCAGGCACTGTGGGCGGAGGGGTTCAGGCACCGACTAGCTTTGTAAGGTCAAGTGTTTTCATGTGATGACACAGGTTGCCAGGGAACATGTGCTTTGCCCACTAATGTCACCTAGGATGGTCCAATCAGTCAACCATTCACTTTTGGACATTACAATAGACACACATGTATTTGACTTTTAATGTCTTCATATTAAATTGCATTTTGTAAGCACCAGGACAGTGGTTCTCAACCTTCCCTAATGCTGTGACCCTTTAATACAGTTCCTCATGCTGTGGTGACCTCCCAACCACAAAATTATTTTCACTGCTACTTCATAACTATAATATTGCTACTGTTATGAATCACAATGTAAACATCTGTGTTTCCTGATGGTCATAGGAAACCCCTGTAAAAGGGTCTTTTGAGCCCCTCCAAAGGGGTCATGACCCACAGGTTGAGAAGTGCAGAGTAAGACAATCTGTTACTTAAAGGATATTCTGTGAACCCTTCTGCTGGGTGGACTCCTGAGAATAAACATTTACTCCTCTTGGTGAAAATAAATATCCTACTGTAATAACAGACAATATTATTCATAAAATGCAGAAGTCAACAATGTCCTTAATAAATTCCTTTGTTTTCCATATAACAATGTTTTTTGTTACAGTTTACATTTAATATTTTTCAGTGGACATTTTTAAAGAACAAAGATTTCACAGAACAGCATTTAAAGAATCTGCACAATAATTAGTGGCATATTTTCCATTGTTCCCAAAGCCTGGGCGTAGATCCTGGAGGCCCCACACCCATCCTGAACTCTGCTCCAGCCCTGCCTACTCCCCTTACACCCAGCCCACCCCCCATTCCCACCTCCTCCAGGGCAAATCCTCCCCCGAGGACTGCGATCAACCTGGTAGACTCAGTCCAGGCAGGTCCAGTCCCTTCCTCCCAGACTGAGCCAAGTGTCCCTGCATAAGCTCCAGGTTTCAAACAGCCAACTCATGCAATGAGCACAGGACTTGGTCCCACTGCCTAGTTGCCTCCCAAACAGATCAAGCCAATCAACTGTCTCACCCATTCAGAGGGCCTGATCCAGCTGGGGGCCCCTCAGCCTTTGGTTCGTAGTCCATGTGTTTCCATTGGTTTGAGCCTTGTCTTTTCATATCTTTTCAGTATAGATCAGTTTGCACAAGGATGCAGATGTTGATGCTGCCCATTGTGTAGATAAGGAGGCTTTTCAAATACAACCTTCTAAGTGGTGAGCAGGCTGGCCCTGCATGAGTGTGTCACATTGGTCATGAAAGGGAAAGGACTCAAAACGGTAACATGGACAGAGAAAAAGGTAGAAGGGGTTGTGAGGTGGTCGGCAGTCCCTTAGCTCCTTTGGTCTGCTCTGGTTGCCTTACTGGGTGCCGCCAAAGCTCTATGCATGTTTAGCTGCATTTCTGACTGAGTCTGAGACTGTGATCCTGGCTTTCCATCCCCTTTCATCCTTCTGTGGCTTCACGTTTCCCTGCTGCCTATTTGAGTCCCCCGAAGTCTTCTTAAATCCCTCTTGGAACAGGACAAAATGTCAATTAGTCAAGGCATCGGCCTACAGCTGTGGTCATGTCGCCCTCTTCTCTCTCAGCTGGCTGCCTTGTCTGCCCTCCTGCACGGGCCTGTCATAGGCCAGCAGATTGATCTGAGTGGCTCTTCTGCTCCCTGCTCCCTGCTGGCCCTCGGTAGAGTCAACCTCATCTTGTGTTCTGTTCCCCCGCCACAGACAGTGCCTGCTCTTCTCTTAGTCCTTGAACTACTTCTTCAGGCCTCTTGGCTGTAATAGCTCCTCCCTGGCCCAAGCTGCTAATTACGGTATGACTCCGAGAGTCCCTCTTGACATTCCTGTTTTCCTGTCTCAGAGAGGTCTCACTTACAGTCAGAAGGGACGCACCCATGGAGGACAGGGATGATCTAGTGTTTAATGTCACCAAGGGCTTTACACATAGCTGAGGCTCAGTGACATAGACTTGGCGTGAGAACAGAAGGCGTCTGATAGTTTTGATTTATACTGTCCTCGTGAAAGGTTTTGGAGAAAACATTTTTAAAAATCAACTTTTTTCTTTTTCATGTGTTTGGGTGGTTTGCCTCCATGTATGTCTGTGCATCGTGTGCATGCCTGGTCTTAGAGGAGGCCAGAAGAGGGGTCAGATCCTCTGGGACTGTAGTTGTGGATGATTGTGAGCTGCCATGTGGTCTCTGGATCATTCCTCGGTCCTCTGGAAGATCAGCCAGTGCTCTTAACTGATGAGCCATCTCTCCAGCCACCAAAGTCTTCAAGTTTTGGGAAATGCATAATTATTCTGAGCAATGAAGCCTATTGAACAAGATTCAAATGTTTTGCTGTTGCTGTTGTTATTAACTTCAACAAATCTTGTAGGTAGTAATGTACATTCTGATTTTGTGTGTGTGTGTGTGTGTGTGTGTATTTTCTAAAATCTACATTATGGTTTGATTTTGAAATGTCTACCACAGGCTCATCTATTGAATACTTGGTTCCCAGATGCTGGCAAATTTGGGGAGGTTAGAGCTGGAGGAAGTGGGTCATTAGGGTTAGAAGGTGATGTCTGGCCCCGAGTGTCTCCCCTACACGCACCCTGTGCCTCTGCTTCCTGACTGCCAATAGGTGAATAATCTCTTCTACCATGCATTCTTGCCCCCGTGGTAGTCTGCCTAACCACGAGGATGGGGGACTATGGACTGAAACACTGGAAACCATTAATCACGATAAGCAATCCTTCCCTTTAAGTTGCTTTTCTCTGGCGTTTGTCCGTGACTTGAAGTCTGGCGACCACAACTATAACTGGAGGAGAAGGCTGTTGCTGTGAGCTAGCTTGAGCTTGTGATTCTTATGTGTTTGTAATGGTTTGTGAGAGGATTATATAGATGTGAACTAGAGAAGCCCCAGAATTCGGTGAGCAGCTTCATGGTGGGCATTCAGAAAACCAACATGTTGATAGAAATGTGTATGTTTAAAACAAAGTTTGTGATATTTGAGACAAGAAATGAAGACTCACTTGGGACCTGGATGTTGTACTCTGGCAAAGAACTTCTCTACATTTTTTTTTCTGTGCCTTGAGACTATAAATGATGATGAGTTTAAGGCAACCAAGTAATTCTTCTGGAAGAGAGAAGATCTCAAGGCAATTCAGCATTTAGGCTGTGGTATGGTCATTGATGGCTTCTTTTAGTCAGGTTTACAGTGAGAATTTGGAAGCCAAAAGCAGACTCTAAAGGCTTCAAAACTTGAAAGGTTTTAAAAAGTTTGGCCAGAATGGGCTGTGTAAAGTTGAACCTAAGAATGGTCTGGCTTCTGGAGATGTTAGTGCAATTAAAAGAGGACAAGTACTTTACAAGTCAGGGTTGGAAACTTCGCAGGCGGCCACCAAGAGGGGAATGTATAAAGCTGTGACGGTGGATCCTAAGCTGCATTGGAAATGCTACAGCATTGGAGATGCTAAAAATGTGGAAAATGTGCTGAGAAAAGTCATAGGCAGCCAGTCCAGCCAGTCAGGAGAAAGGCAGTCTGCAAAGGGCAGTGCCACAGGGGGCAGGGCTACCCAAGGAACCCACATTACACCACCCTGTACCCTGGATGCTGGACACAGAGTTTTAGGATTTAGTGTTTCCTCTGTCAAAATAATTCCTGCTTTGCTCTGGCCTTTCCTTTCCATTCTCCCACTCTTCCCTTTTGGAACGAGAATGTTTATTTTGTCTCATTATCTATTGGAAGAATGTACATTTGACCATGGTTTTACAGAGCCTCGCAGCTAAGAAGTTATCTGTCAAAAAGAGCTCCCCTGCCCTTGAACACTGTGCCTTTGAATGTGGCACCTTGTTTCTAGCCCCTCCCTCTCTTACCTGCTTCCCATTCATAAGGCAAAACCTTCATCCTTCACAGGTTTTACCCACCATTCTGTTCTACACAAGAACACTAGGTCAAGCATCCATAGATGGAAACATCTAACCCACAAGCCAAAATCAATAAATCTCCATTTTAACCTGTTTTCAGCACCTACGTGTCACAGCAACCTAAGGTCTTATCAGCACAACCTATCTTGACTCCTTTACTCCTTTCCATCCTTGCTTCTGCTCGGCCACAACTGCTTCCTCACCAATTACCTCTCACCTAGAAAGATGAAACAGTTTATACACTTTCTAGACCTTCCCATGAGAAGGAACTGTGCTCAGCACTACTCGGGTAACCAGAACCAGAGACTAGATAGCCCAGAGGCCTATGGTAAAAGCAAACACGACTGGTCAAAAAATATATTCCTAATGATATTTTGCTATACTCATAGATTGATGCCTTATTCAGTCATCATCAGAGAGGCTTTCTCCGGCAGCAGATGGGAACAGATGCAGAGACCGACAGCCAGACATTATGCAGAGAGAGGCTAAATTGGAGGTCTCCATCAAATCCCTCCTCTGGAAGCTCAGGGGATCCCATGGAAGAGGAGCCGGAAAGACTGTAGGAGTCAGAGGGGATGGAGAACACACGGGGAGAACAAGGCCCTCTGAATCAACTAAGCAAGGTGCATTCACAGAGACAGAAGCAGCAGATACAAGGCCTGCACTGGTCTGTACCAGGTCCTCTGCATATATAGTGTAGCTATTAGATTAGTATTCATATGAGACTCCTGACTGTGGGAATGAGCAGGTCTCTGACTCTTGTGCCCGCTCTTGGGACTCTTCTCCTCCTGATGGTTTGCCATGTCCAACTTCGATATGATAGTCTTTGCTTCATCTTATTATATTTTATTTTGCCACATTTAGTTGTTATCTCTTAGAAGCCTGTTCTTTTCGAATGAGAAACAGAAAGGGAGTGGATCTGGGGGGAAGGGGAGATGGAGAGGGACTGGAAGGGGTGGAAAGAAAGGAAACTATAATCGGGATATATTGTATGAGAAAAGAATCTGTTTTCAATTAAATAAATTTTTAAAAAGTACTTAAAAAAGACAAACAAAAACAAAATCAAACAAACAAAAAACCCCACGGAATAAAGCTGCCATATGGAGTAGAAGTAACTGTTTCTGAGTATCCTTATAAATTAGATTAACAAACCAAAATATTGTAATGCTTCCCAGTTTTGTTCATTAAAAGCATATTACTACATTTCCAAACACATCTACTTCCAAAAACTTCAAGAGAAGAAAATTTCATTATTATGGCAATATATGCTAGACATTTTCTAAGTGTTCTTAACATTTTCATAATTATTAGCATAATACTCTCTAGAAATTTAGGAGACAGGTATTTTTGTCATCATTTTAGAGATAAGGTAGGTAAATCCATCTTGCTGGTGAGATGGGAAACACACAGAGAGGTTAAATGGGATGTTCAAGGCCATACTCCTCACAGCTGATAAGCAAGAATTAAAGTTCAAGCCATCAAAGACCTGACCCCATGCTATGAAAAATAAAGTATACCATGTTGCCTTTTTATTATGTATGTTTTTCAACATAATATGTTGAAAATATGTATTCCTCGCATAACAGTATTAGGTGGAAGAATTAATTTTAAATTAATTAAGACCAGTTTATGTAGTTTTAAGACCATATAAACACAATTGTTTCCTGATCTGCTCAGGTCACAGTGACAAGCGTTAACCAAACATACTCTGTGAAATATTAGTGAGTATTAATAGCAGGGGCATGCATGGGTCTTGTGGGGCTTATAATCATGGGAAGAAATGCTGCCCTGGAAAATTTAAGTTTATCAGTTGCAGTAAGGATAGCCTATTTGTTATTATTAAAGGATAATGCTTTAATGAATACTCATTTTAAATTTGAAGGAAACAAAAGGCTGCAGATCTGGATAGATTGTTCTCCCGCCCCAGAACCCACACGGTTTTTCTATTGCTCGCCTCCATGAATTCCACCCTGTTCTGTTACCTGCAGCGCTCTGCATGACCTCATTAGTCTTTCTCCTTTCTTAGCCGGCTCATGTGCTAGGACCTTCATGTGCTCTGTCTTCATGTGCACCTGGGCTATCTCACCTCACTCTTACAGCATGGCTTCCCTGGAGGCCTTCCTTGATTCCTCAGCAGTTCAGGAATGCCGACTGGTTACTGTCCTTCTTTCCCGCCCTTTGCCTTCCTAGGATTTATGAGAAGTGTAATGAAATAATCGTTTGTCTATCTGTGCAGTGTCTATGCTCCCTCATGGGATAGCAAGCACTCTGTGGCTGGGATTAAAGGCCGACGCAGCATTCCATCCCTAGGAACTGACCTGGGACACAGTAGATGCCCCATGTATGATCACTGAGTCTGTGAATCAATATAAATCCTAAGATAATTGGCCCTCGCTTGTCCAAATGCAATCCTTGTGTTTAGAATGATGTTTCTCGAGCCAGGAGTTTAAGACACAGCTGAGTTGGAAGCAACGTGGTGAAGGGATACATAAAACATGTCCCACTGCCCTAAGGAGCTGACTGGAATGTGGCTGAATGAGCATGGATTTGGGTGCAAAGTTGGGGCCAGGGACCGCCTTTTCTTCTGACAGGGGAAAACAATGATTTTTATCCTGCAGCCCCCCACCTGCTGAACCTGCAAACAAACACTGCGGTTGTGTCCTCGGGTGCATATGGTGGGTTAATCTGCTCTGTTCTTCCAGGGATTTTACTGAGTTGAAGCCAGCAGGCTAAATGAGCCACAGATGTTGATCCCTTTTTAAATTATTGCACGTCGAATTTCACTTCACCTCCTGCTTATCTTTAGAATTCTGGTAACTTTCTCAGCATTTCAAGTTCAGTGAGGGGCTTGAGGACATGACGGCCAACATCGACAGCCCAAGACATCTAAAAATAAACCTAAAGAAACCAATCATTCCTAAAATTCTCATCTTCAACTGGCTTTTAGACTCCGGGAGTTAACACGAATGCCTAATGTACTTGAGGGGGTTGATTTTCTTACTTTTGCCTCTATGAGCCATGGAAGAGCAGCCATGAAAGTTTTTAGATCTGGAGATCATGTCTTTACAAAGTAGCACTTTCAATTTTGAGACACATTTTGATAGATCCTTTCTGAAACACAGATATGTCCAAACATGGGCATGACCACCCAGAAAATAGTCACCTGCTGTGAGTATGGGCTTCCATCCTTTATTAAATGCTCTAAAAGACCAAAGAGGATTCCAATGGTCTCTGCTCTCAAAGAACTTACAGTCTACTGTGGGAGGCAGGGGGCGTCAACATTTTCAAAATTCTAACTCAAGGAAGAAAATAATAAGCCTTGTATGCATCCCAGATGTATTTTATGTGTCTCCTACAGCCCTAGACAAGATAATGACTCTGTGAGCAACAACTTGAAAGATTCAGAAAGGAGGCAAGATTTGAAAATGGCCATAAACACTGTTCGCTTTGGTCTTGTTAGACTATTATCCCTTTTACTTATAAAGAAATAAATGTAGGTAGACAGTACAGATAAAGTGGAAAGGATCCATCAAAGCCCTGAAAGCACCTCATAGAGATAACCAGAAGAGACAGCTCTCCTCTGCGTGGATGTATGAGGCTGTCCTACAAAATTGGCATCAGCCACCATATCCCCTGTTTTTCTCACCTAACAATGTACCGTGCACATCTCTTTTGTCCAGTCAAGGCTTGCTTGCTGTTATTAGGTAACAACTGGGAGGGAAAAGCCTGAATCTAAGCTGTGGAATTTGTGAGAAAAAAAAGGCAGGGAGAAGGCACAGACTTGGCAAGGGAGTCACACTCAGAGGGTCACTCTTACTGTGTGCCCAAATCTAGCTTCTTGATTTCTCTCCCTGGCATCTGATGGTGTGTGCTTTATTTCAAGAGCACAGCAGAGCATGGAGTCTTCCTGTGGATGACCTGCTCAATGAAGCCCACCCAAAGTCCCCTCGGATACTTGGGAAGTAGAAGCTTATCAAGAAACAGCATGTCTCTGCCTGGGGGAGCATGGCTGTGGTTCTTGTTGGGAGTGGCCCTGCCTTCTGGGGAGCTGCCAGCTAGAGGAAACATGGCATGTGGGCTGTACGTTTTTATTCAGAACAGCACTGCCAATTAGACAGTAAAAACCCACAATTTTCCAAATGCGTATAATTCAAGTGGGCGTGCTGGGTCAGAGACCACTGGGAAGCTACCACTGGGCTTGGATGTGGCACAGAGTCCAGGGTGAGGTGCAGAGCAGAGCCTGGCTGTCCTTCTCTGCAACAGAAACAAGTTTTCCAGAGCCCAATGCACGTCTTATTTCATGAATGTGAAAGACAATTAAAAAAAATGTCTGACCTTTAAGGCAAAAAGTTTGTGTTTGTGACCGATTTCAAAAACTGTTGGAGGACTCAAGGTCATGATGTTACTTGTTTATAAAGAAATAAATTCACTCAGCCAATGCAGATGAATGAAAAAGTTACCGTGAAATCCACTCATGCCTCACAGTGGAGGCTATTAGCAACCTCAAAGTGCAGGTGTTGTGGCCACCTTGAGGGCTCTACTCATGGTTCAATTATTCATTAATCACACATACACAAATGCACACACACACACACACACACACACACACACACATGCGCGCGCACTCACACACAGTCACACAATACACAAGGATTTATTAAGAGCATACAATACATACATGAGGAAATGCAAAATTCCTCAAGACAATTGTCAGACCCATTCCAATCTGCCTTATTCATGGGTAAAGATGGGAGAATGGGCACCAGATGGCTCCTGGTCCAGGCACAGGAAGGATGTGACACAAACAAGGAGGGAGGGATTGACCCCAACAGAGCAGGTGATATGGCCACAGAAGAGACTCCGTTTGTAAGGACAGGGTTCCATGTCTCCTCAGTGACTGACTAAGATTCCACAGGCACAGGGAAAATAAGCCACACCCTCAGGTGAACCCTTGCACCACTGGGAGAGAGGGTGATTTACATTATGTGTCTCAAAAGGGGTCCACGGGGGTGGGGGGGGATGGTTCACACACACTGTGTCCTCTGTCCTATGCGCCGGCCACAACTTATCAAACTGCCTGTCTTGGCTTAGAGTAGTGGTTCTCAACCTTCCTAATGCTGTGACTCTTTAACACAGTTCCTCATGTTGTGGTGACCCCAACCATAAAATCATTTTTCTTGCTACTTCATAACTGTAATTTTGCTACTGTCATGAATCTCAATGTAAGTATCTGTTATGCAGGATCTCTGATATGTGACCTCCCAAAGGGGTCATGACCCACAGGTTGAGAAACACTGGCTTACAGCCTCTGGACCTACCTATCAAAGAATAATGCTCTTCCCTCTGACATACGATGGAGGGGTGAAAGCAGACATGATTCCTTTCACTACTCAGTGTTTCCTGTCTACACTCCACAAATTTAAAGCTTTAGGGTTATGTTCCCAGAAAGCAAAAGAAAACTACACTATAATAAAAAAAAATCAGGCTTTCCCCCCCCCCCGACCCCCACCCCCACCCCAGTTTTTGGAGACAGAGTTTCTCTGGCTGTCCTAGGACTCACTTAGTAGACCAGGATGACCTTGAACTCACAGAGCTCTGCCTGCCTCTGCCTCTCCAGTGCTGGGATTAAAGGCATGTGCCACTGCCACCCAGCTGCAAGTTGGGCTTTATGTAAACATAACTTTGCTCCCTATTCAAGACAATGGCCATGGAATAAGCAGGTTCTAAGCTTACTCCTTATTGTCCTCAGGCCAACACCTCTTTCAAAAGCCATACCAGCTTCTAACCTCTGCTAGAAACTCTGTTCCCTCCCACAGGGCGGAGCTCATCCAGAATAGCCCCCTCCCATCAGCTCCGCAGTCCTGGGCTACTCCGGTTATGTAAGACAGTGAGTGAAGTTAAGAGGAAGATTCAGCAAACCAGAGCACAAGACACCCAGTTAAATCTGAAGATCAGACAAAATGCAAATGATATTCAATATAAGTACAGCCTATACAACGTTTGGGACACACTTGTACTTAAAAAGTATTTAAACTGACCCCAAGTTCAAATTTTTCTGAGTGGACTGAACTTTCTCTTGCCATGCTAAGATGTGGATTTGTGCAGTTCAGACACCAGAAAAGAGTGAGGGGCAGATGGGGTGTTTGATCTCAAACCCCTTCAGGATCTCTCAACGGGCAGCTGAGATTGCTTCACCAGTCAAGAGGGTATTTTCTCTTCCTTACTCTCTCCTTTCATATGATACAATCTATCCCACAGAGAAGGAAAATCAACTAGAAAGTAGCCCCAAATGTGCCCTTCTGTGTCCTTTGAAGGAGTGACCTCACCATGAAAGGATGTGTTCTATTTCTTCTGAAGAAACTTCAGAAGGATGTCTTCTCTGAATAAACTGGCTCCCCTGTCCCTGTCCCCTGCTTCCTATTTACTGATTTCCAGTTGAGCCCTTCAGTCTAGGACTGAATAACTACACCTTCCCTAACTCTGTGCTGAGATTCTAACCCCCAAGGTGATGGTGTTGGGAGGCCATGTTTAGGGAAGTGGTTGGGTTAGGAGGATGGAGTTCTCATGAACGGGGTTGTTGTCTCATAGAACTGGCCCCCAAGGGCTTTCTTTCTCCATCACACCAAAGTAGTCATCAGTTTGCATCCTCAAAGAAGATGCAAACAGGATCCCAATTGTGCTGGAGCCTCGATCTTGAACTCCCAGCCTCCAGACCTGGAAATCACTGCCTATTGCTTATGAACCAGCTGTCCATGGTGCTTCATTTTGGCAAACTGAGGAGACTCCAACGAGGCTGGATGAGTGTGTCCTGTACTCTGACCCCACTTCCCAGTGTGCAAGGGGAGGGTGAGTGGTATGCTTCATGATTTACATGTGTATGAGTGCGTATCACAGTCATCAGACACACAGGCTCTGAGGGGAAATTGTGTAGATTAGCGTGGGTGTGAATTTTGGCTTCAATATGAACTAACCACGTGGCCTTGAGCAAGTTATTTACATTAGTTTCTTCACCTGAAAAGGGGAGCAGGTGATAACATCCACCTCCTAGGGTGACTGCAAAGACATAACACTCATAAAGCACTCAGAGATGTTCTTAACACTGAATAAGCACTTCATATTAGCTTCTATTATCATTTCAAAAAATTTATTATTATTACTAAATTGGAGGCCACTTAAATAATGAAACTGATTTTTTTTTAAAACATATTGGCCACTGTAACCTTAATTGCCCTCAAAATGTTGCCTCCCATACAGAAATGTCTCCACCTTCTTTCTCTAGATCAGTGGTTTTCAACCTTCCTAATGCTGAGATCCTTTAATACAGTTAGTTCCTCATGTTGTGGTGACCCCCAACTATCAAATGATTTTCATTGCTACTTCACAACTGTAATTTTGCTACTGTTGCAAACAGTAATACAAATATCTGATATGCAGGCTATCTAATATTTGACCCCTGTGAAAGGGTCATGTGACCCCAAAGGGGTCGCAATCCACACACAGGTTGAGAACCACTGCTGTGGCCGCTATTTCCCGTCATTCATCAGATGACAGGAGAAACCACAAATGAAGTTTCTACACTGGGTCTAAACTCAGATTCCTTCCCACTTCAGTCCGGCCAGATGCTGAGACTGCACAGACAAGCAGCCATTGCAGGATGTCTGAGTGGCAATTATGGGGAGGGAGTGTGGTGGAAATGAGCCCCACAGGAAGAGCCAGGGAGATGAGCAGCAGGACCCCTGAGCTTCCTGGACCTCTGAAGAGCACATAGCTGTCTCCTCCAAGCCAGTCTGAAAGAGCTGGTGTCCAGGAGTTTCCATTGCCCTCCCTCTTTGTTAGCATGTGAGGTGTTACTTAAACACTGGCGGTGAAATCTCTTCTGGTTTTGCCAAATGACATAAACCATCAAATCTGCCACCTTCATTTTTATGAGCGGCTGTGCTAAATATTTTTCCCGTGCCTTCATGTCTGGCTACACCTATCTTTCAAGTCAAGAATATGATCTCTCTAGGATGACTAAGAGGCCCCAACATACTATATTAAAACTCAATCAGAGTATCACATATCATTGCACAGGCCAGAACGGACTCCAGTGGCTTTGGGGGGCCATTGCATCCCAGACAACCTTGGGAGAAATTGCTTTAGGTATGAAGCTGCAGGCCGAAACAGCTTTTTAATGCTTACCAGATTCTGCAAAAATACTAGTTCATAAAAGTCTTACTGAAGGTTTTCTGTGTGAGGCAGAATAGACAACAGTGAAAATGTGCCTTTCAGATTTTTCATACAGTCTGGTACAGTAGTTAGGAGCATTACCTCTGAAGATGACTTCCCAGGTTCAAATCTTGGCTCTGAAACTTGCTCTCTGTACAATGTTGGACAATTTGCTTTCTTGAGTTCTTCTGTTAAATTGGCACAATAATACTACATTTTAGGACCAATAAAGTATAAAGCAAATTTTTGGTAAAACACCTTTAGGTCAACACTTGGTTCATAGTAACTCCTGAGTTGATGTGAGCTATGAATATAATGGTAATTTTAATTAAATAGCCGGGTCAACTGCCTATTGGAAGTCACGTGCATAATTATATTTAAATGTTCAGAAAACTATATTTTTCAAACATCTTTTTAATTCCAAGATTAGTTTGTGTTCAGTAAAAATTACAACAGGGCTTCTAACTTTTTTTCACATATGTAGGCACACCATGAAGAATGGCTTTAAAATATAGACTTCACAAAAGTATTTTATTCAGTAAAAAATAGCATAAAATATTCTCTTCTGTCCTGGTATAAGCAGGGAAGGGAGTTGGCTTCTCAGCTCTGCTCAAATCCAGATTTATGGGCTTCTCTGGGTGGCCCATCCAGCAGTCCACCAGCCAAGTGGCTCATTTGATGCTTTACAGCTGTGAGGATGCAGGGCCCCGGCCTGCCAGCTTACATCAGGGCTTTGTCTGTGACGAGTCTACATTTCTAGGCTTTATCTGAATCCAGATACATTTACATGGAACTGCATGCCTCTCTTCTTCTCATTCTAGCTTATAGCAAGCATGATTTCAGCTACCCTCTCTGAAACACTTGTGTGTTTATAACTCAAGCCCAGAAATATTAAGCTTCCAACCATCTTCTACTTAGCATGTCTTCTTGGATGCCCTCAAAGAAACTTATCAAACGTAACCTAAAGGAAACTCTTCATCTTTCTAAAACCGAACTCATTAGTTCACCTCCTAAGCTGGATCCTCTTCTGCGGTGTCTCTCGTTTTAAATGGATCGCTATCTCATTGCCCAAGTCATGATATTCAGCTCGACCTTGACACCTGCTTCTTCTTCATCTTGCATCCAACCCTTCACCAAGTCTTACTGGTTTTATCCTTTAAGCCACCGTGTAGAATCATTTACTTCTATGTCTCTCCCCAGGCCTCAGCAGTGGCACTTAACTTTCAAATGCCCACATCTGGACAATTGCCATCTCACCAGATGTTCTGAATTTCTCTGAGCCCCCTCCAATCTAGACTCTATAGTGAAATCGGAGCAATCTTTTCAGCTTGAATTAAATCACTCTTCCCTATGAACAATATCCAACTGAATTTTTATAGTTCTTAGAACAGGTAACTTCTTAACACACATCCACACACTTGTCCTGTGCACATGTATATGTGTATATATGTGTGTGTGTGTGTGTGTGTGTGTGTGTGTGTGTGTGAGAGAGAGAGAGAGAGAGAGAGAGAGAGAGAGAGAGAGAGAGAGAGAGAGAGAGAGAGTATGCATGTTTTGAGAAAAAGTAATTTCACTATGGAACTAACTCAACAGGGTGTTACAGCCAGGCTGGTATGGAACGCAATATGTAGAGCAAGCCGCTGTCTACTTCATGGCGATCTTCCTCCTGAGTACCAGGATTGAAGGAATGCACCACTGTGTTGTGTTTCTTCCTGCCACTCCTTCTCATTCTAGTCAACGCTAGCTCATTCTTTCAGTTAAAGCTTCAATTCTGCAGAGAAGACATTCTTAGTCCTCCAACACGCTCTTTTCCAGAGGACCTGGGTTCAGCTCCTAGCACCTGCATGGCCCCTTATCAATGGCTCCAGTTCCAGAGGATCCGACACCCTCTTCTGGCTTCCAGGGGCACCAAACATGTACATAGTACACAGACATGCATGTAGACACAGTGCCCAGACACATGAAAGAATAAAACCAAATAATAAAAAAGAAAACAGAAAACCCAAATACTTTTGAGTACCTGTCAATGTCAGATTCTATCCCAACATTTTAAGACAGGAAACAATCATTAAACACAAAATATAGATATGAAGTGAGGGCAAGTGCTGTAACCACGACAGAGTACAGAAGCAAGACACACGTGAAGGAAGAAGATTTGAGCTGTCTCAATTGCCTGTGGCATCAATTGACTAATATTCATTTACCCATCAGACCCAAGACTCCAAGGGGGCTGGCTATCTTCAGAATCTAACTCATCATCTATTTCATAATAGATGTTCAATTTAAAAAAAATGATTGCATACTTCTTATGCCTCTAGCAGAAATTTTCACAGAGTAGAACATAAAACTGTGAGTCAATCTCCCGTGAGAAGAGGACATTACTTGTTTTAAAGCAGCATTCAGAAATAAAAAGTGTGTTTAGTCTTAACATAGCGGTGTATGTTTGTGATCTCCGTGTTCACATGTAAAATAGCAATCCCAGGTGATTTCAGACACTAAATGCTCTGAGTACCCTTCATTCTTGGAAGAAAAGCAAACCCTGGACACATCTTCCGCGCTGTCAGAATGCAGGGAATGGTTTTGCCCAGAGTCTAAGCAGCAGCAATGACGTCAGTAATTCTTCCAGGATGGAAGAACCTAAAATACAGTCCTGCTTCACCCCTGAGAAGGCTGGACCTTTCTCCACAAAGAAGATCATGGCTCCAAAGCCCATGTGCTTTATCCCAAACCATTTAGCTAGTTCCCAGAAGCAAGACCACCTATGGTCCTCAGAAATTTCTTCTTCTTCTCTGTAGAAGAAGGTTTGCCTGATGAGTGTTTCTGGAGAAAACACAGCTAGCTCTTGAACTTCTGTTTCCAACCCTGACCACCATGAGAGATAAAACCTGAGCCTCGGCTGTGACAACTGGATGGTTGGAAGGAAGAAACGCAAACAGGGGGTTTGAAAGTGATGCTTAATTTTAACAGCTTTGACTTTGTCTGCAGCAAGTGTCCTTTGTGAGGTTGTTCTGCATGGGGGGAAAAAGAGATTTTTTTTCCCCTCTTGGCTTTCATGCTTTCTGAATCAATTCTTGGACAATAAGAATTCTAGAGGAATTGTCCCAGAAAAGACAAGTGGGAAGTTTCAATATAGTGGCAAGTTGTGCTGACAGGGAATTCTAGCCAGATGGGTGGGGGTGGGGGTGCAGGGCAGAGACACATTAAAATCACGACTGGTAGGAGATGCAGACATCAGCAGAATACAATGAGTTCTGTGCGAAGTTTTTCCAAGAATAGACCATCTCCAGTGCAGGGCAGGTTGAACTGTAGAGCTCTGCTGACATCTAGTGCACAAACTAAGAGCCTCGCTGGAACGAAGCGTCCCAGGTCCATGTGTCACCGCCTCAAGAAAGGGAGGCCAAAGCATTCCGTTCCTATGAAAGATCTCTCTCTCTCTCTTTTTTTTTTTTTTTTGCACAGTAACCCTAAGAGGAAGTGAGAGGGATTCATCCGTTGCATTTCATAAATAGAGGAATTGAGGCTTAAAGAAAGAAGTTTTGTGAGTCTCAAAATGATGTCTGGAGTGTATTGGTTACTTTTCAAAGGCTCAAAGAACTGACTTGAAGGAAGAAGGATGTCTTTTCGCTCACATGACAGAAAAGTCATGACGGTGTCACAGCCCACAGTTGCGGCCGCAGGAGCGTGGGCTTCTGGTTACATTACCTGAGCAGTCCAGCATATAGAAGGAATTCAGCCATAAGTACAGTCTTAAGCTATGAGCCCCGCCCCCTGTGATATACTTCCTCCAGCAAGGCCCCACCTCTTAAATTCCCCCAAATCTGCCAAAATAGCAGAGCCAGCTGGGAACTCAATGCTCAAATATATTATCCCATGGGGTGGGGCAGGGTTGGGGGAGTCACATAACCCCCAATAAACGTAGAACCAGCTTAAAAACAAAACTTCGATCATCTTATACCTGGCTTTCCTTCAGTCCGCTCCACTCTACATCAACAGCTCTGCCCTCCCAGCTTCAAAGAAAGACATCCTTGCTGGTGGATGTCGTGGTCTTTTTCACTTGGGAGGGGGGAGAGAGCAAGGTGTCATTTTAGCCTTATGGAAACAGGCTGAGTCTCCTCTTCGGATGTGTTGCTAACCTGGCCTCTAAAACCATAAATTAGACACTTTTCCTTCTCTAGGGCCTTAAAAGCGTAGTTGGACACCTGGGGCAGGTGGAAGAGCTGGCCCTGAGGTCATAAGAGCAGGAGAGCTGTTCCTGCCCCTCACCTGCTGCAGCACTCGAGAGAGCGGCTATTACACCACGCCTGGGCAACAGAGTAGAGCTGGCCCGGAAGGTGTGGGTGTGTGAGAACCGACCCTGAGGATGTGAAAGCGGGAGAACTGGCCCCCCACTGCTTGCTCTTGACCTCAAGGGGTGCACTAGCCAGGGCAATGCAGGAGAGCTCACCCTGGTGGTGAGGACAAGGGAAAGCTGGCGGGCTGACCAACCCTGCAACTACCCAGGCCCAGAACCAGGATTATGAGTTGGCCTACCCCAACATCCATCCCATCTGTGATCTGCTAGAGCACGTGAAGGGACCGGTCTTGCAGACCCAAAGCTGCAGGATCTCCACGACAAAGGGCAACAGCAACATAACCAAGAGGAGTCTCAGTGAGGGCTCAGCATCAATAGTGTGCAGAAATCAGAAGCCTTGAACCAGAACAAAGAGTCTTTGAAATGAACTTGTGCAAGTAAAGACACATGGACAACAGGGTTTACTACGAGACTCGCTGTGTCGCACTGCAGCTTCCATGATGAGACTGATTTCTCTTTTTTTTCTTTTTTTTGTTTTGTTTTTGTTTTGCTTTGTTTTGTTTTTTTTTTTTCGAGACAGGGTTTCTCTGTGTAGCTTTGCGACTTTCCTGGATCTCACTCTGTAGACCAGGCTGGCCTCGAACTCACAAAGATCTGCCTGCCTCTGCCTCCCGAGTGCTGGGATTAAAGGCGTGCGCCACCACCGCCTGGCCTCTTTTCTTTCTTTTATATTCTTTTTTTTCTCTTAAATTTTATTTTATTTTGAGGGGGAGATTGCAAGGGCAGAGGGCAGATATGAAGGGATGGGGACATGAATGGGATGGAGATGCATGATGTGAAAGACACAAAGAATAAATAAAAAGGAAAATTAAAAAACCAAACAAGCAAAAAACATACTTGGAAATGAATACAAAGGGGGAGAGCTGCAAACTAATGAAGAACTGAAAAGTCCCAGACAACCAAGTCCTAAACTAATCACACAGAGAGAGAGCACGCTTGGGGGGGGGGGATTCTGATCTACAGCTAAGTAAACAGATAGATGATATCGGTGATGTAGATGACGTGGATATAGACCGACATAGTAGAAACCAGACATGCAGGAGGATGTCTTAGGGCCCCCTACCACACCCTGAACCATTCACTGTGGCAGCTATCAAGCTGATGGTTGTCCCCCTGGAAGCACACTGAAAACTGACAGAAGGCATCTGTTTCCACCTGTGTTTCAAGGGACTTCACCTGGGGACAGCTGTTCACTCCGTTTTAGAGTTCTGACCTACTTCTTACCCTTCCAGATGACTTTTAGAACATTAAGATTTAACGAGGCGGTGGTGGCCCACGCCTTTAATCCCAGCACTCGGGAGGCAGAGGCCAACCTCATCTACAGATTGAGTTCCAGGACAGCCAGGGCTACACAGAGAAATTCCATCTTGGGAAAACACAAACAAACAAAAATTTAGATTCATTGTTGAGGTGTTATACAGTCACTTTATATCATACAAAACAATATCAACCA
Organism: Peromyscus leucopus; assembly: GCF_004664715.2. Classification (NCBI taxonomy): domain Eukaryota; kingdom Metazoa; phylum Chordata; class Mammalia; order Rodentia; family Cricetidae; genus Peromyscus; species Peromyscus leucopus. The sequence goes on along the minus strand of NC_051071.1, from coordinate 60,648,532 downwards.
ATTAAAAACTTATTTTTTAATCGAGGATAATGTTTAGGGTAAACTCAATCTTCTTTTCTTGTCTGGGGCAATGTGGGTTTATGGCATAATTTTTCAAAGCACTCTCTTACTATCAGAAACAGCACTCCCAAAATGCCTTCATGTGTTTTAAAAGACTCAGAGTTTTAAACTGTAGCTTAAAGAGCCAGAGAATAAGCTCTTGCTCTTCATCTGACTCATAATTATCATCAAACTCTCTATTGATAAAAAAATAAGGGGATTGTTTTAAATCACACATTTGAAAGTCAGATTCATTTGTGCCAGTTGGCTAGAACACTATCAACGAAAGCCACATCTCCAAAAGGAGACTTCAGAAAATTCCAGATTGAAGGGAAAGCAGTAAATACTCCTTTTTCTGGGCACTAAGCTTCGATATTTGACCCATTAAGATATGTTTTCATTGGAAATAGCAAGTAAAGGCTTTATCACAGAGAAATTATGCTCACTTGCTCAAAAAAAAAAAAAACCCTGCAATTATTTGTTCATCCAGAAAATTACTATAATTTACTTAACTCCTGTCCAGCCTAAGGTCTCACTTTCATATCTAGTTCATCATATTTTCCCAAAAGAAAGATGCTAACTGGAAGCTTCCTAGGAATTTATTAGAATATCTTTCTTTCAGCAAGAAAAAAAAAAGGACATTGATATGTACAAATGGTATGTGTTGGGAGCATCTGTGGTTTATGCTTGTAAATAAACATTCTAATGCAATCAGCGTAGGAACAGGGTGGGTGGCAACTCTGTTTTCACTGATGGAGATGGCGACCCAGGTAATCACTGACCTCCTGGCATGGAACAGAAGATAATAGAGATGATCAAGTGATCGACAGTGACAGGAATCATGCTTTTAAATGGCCCTTAGAGCTGAAGATCTGGCAAGGAAGGCCATCAGTGGCTGAGTGACAGCCAGGGGTGATGGAGCACGTGGCAGGTATTCTGAAAGAGGCACATCTTCTATCATTCCAGACAATTATATGAGATAGAAAAATGGGGCTTGGAAGTCGGAAATTGGAGGGTTACACTGAAATCTCCCTACACCCAAAATAAGGGCAACTAACCCAACCTTCTGAAAACACAAGGCCGAGCCAAGCATCTCTGCAGACTGCATCTAACTCATGAGTTTAGGTTTAGTACGTCTGGCTCAGAACCTCTGGGTTACAAGTCAGCTTTGCATTTCTTGATATGGATGTAGGTGCTTAAAGTCATTCTGCTTGGTTGATCACATACAAGCAAGTGACAGATACAGCCCGAACCCTGAAGCACTGGAGAGGCTAACAGTACCCCTTCTGCTAGATCCTCTGCACCCCAAATCCTTCTCAAGCACCCTACACAAGCAACCCCTACCGTTGCCTTGTTTGATCATGTAACAGTTGTACGTGCCGCTCTTTGGGGGACAGCCTTAGACCACATTGCTGACAAATGCAGAGCCCAAAGTCTGTCCTCCCCAGGCAGGCAGCCCTTGAGTGGTGGCCTTTCAGTGATGTGAAATAGGTTTGGGGTGACTGCGAGGGGCGACTTACTCCAGAACTCTGCTGTGGGCGTCACATTCGAAAGCCTGACCCCACTGCTCTCTTTCTTAGCCTCCTCCACCCCCCCCTTCCCCCCCCCCACCCCTGCTGCCACTTTATCTCCCCCTCCCCCCCCCTCCTGCCCATCACCCACTTGATAAACCAATGCACAACTCCTTCTCTCGGGAATCTACTGAAGCCCCGGTGTGTCTCAAGTCCTCCTCTTTTTCTTCCTCCTTTTTTTTTTTTTTTTTTTTTTTTTAAAGACAGGGTTTCTCTGTGTGGCCCTGGCCATCCTGGAACTCACTCCGCAGACCAGATTGGTCTTCAGAGATCCGCCTGCCTCTGCCTCCTGAGTGCTGGGATCAAAGGTGTGCACCACCACTGCCTGGCTAGATCCTCTTCTTTAATATGTGAATAATAATCTTCTTTTCTGGCAGGGCTGTTGTGATTAGATCAGTGTGCCCAAGTAAAGAGTTCAGGACAACTGCTGGCAGCCGTTATATAAGTCAGGGCTAAAACAATTCTCTCGTGATGTTAAGGTGAGGCAAAGAAATATGAAACCACCATATCTTTCAGCAACGTCACATTTTCTGATGAAAAAACGTAGTATTTAAAGTTTGTATAGGTCATATATGTTATATACAGACTATATAACACTGGATATGTATATATTTTATATACATGTATATACACACACACACATACGTATATATTTACCCTCAGAGGTTATTCATATAAGATGAAATGAAATCTCAATAACAAAACTAACCTATCTGGTGTGTGTGTGTGTGTGTGTGTGTGTGTGTGTGTGTGTGTGTGTGTGAAAACCGCTAGAGCATGTGGTACACACAGACTCCTTAGTCATCCTAAGGAGACACCATAGTTGACTCAGCTGCAGTTCGTCTGTCAAGTGCACAGGCCATGGTAAGCTTGACTCTCAATGGTCCATTTGCTTGTTCCATGCTGACACAGCCAAAGCTTCCCATCTTTCCCGAAGATATGAGCATCTCCTTCCACACTGTCAACAGCCCCACCATCTTGCTAATCCCTCGAGGTCACGCACTTGGAATCATTTATTTCCAACATCGTCTCCCCAAACCAATGCATCACACTTTTGTCTATTGTTTTTTTCACAAGATCTGACAGATCTCCTCCTCTCTACAGCTGCCACCGTCACCTCCTCCCGGGTGCTTCCTGTTTAGAGACTCCCATTGCTGACTTACTGTTGGACGGCCTTGCCTTTTCTGTCTTCAAATCATTTGCTGGCAGAGTATTCATCAACATATTTCAACACCTTTCACTCTTCACTGGCATGTGTTACTTACTCAGTTTACTTAACGAGTAAGCACACAGTGCTGGCCACATGTTAGATACTGGCCTAAGTGTTTTACAAACTTTCACGCTTGTTAAAGGCAGGTGCCATGACTGGCCCAGTTGTGCAGATGAAGAAACAGAGATACATAACTATCCCAAATGGAATGTGCCTAGTAAGTGTCGGAGATGGACATCAAAGTCACAGCATTCTGGCTCCAGAGCCTGTGTACCAACAAACAATGCAACATGGTGACTGTCCCCCAATCTCTGTGACTGTCATTATCAACCATCACATCTACTCTTCTCTCAAACTCTTGGCTCCAAGTGATTACCATTTCTAAGTTTCTGTGTGAAAATTTGAAGGTCCAATAGACCGAGGACTGTTCTCTGGTGTGGGATGCCTTTCTGTATGCTGTAAATATATGTTGCTCTGATTGGTTGATAAATAAAGCTGTTTGGCCAATGGCAAGGCAGAATAAGATTAGGCGCACTTTTGAACTGGAGAGACAGGAGAAGAAAAGAGAGTGGGATGCTAGCCTGCCCCCCAAGGAGCAACAAGATGCCAGCAGACTGGTAACGCCATGGCCACGTGGCGATGTATAGATTAATAGGAATGGGTTGAGTTATAAGAGCTAGCTAACTAACAAAGCCTAACTCAGGCCATACAGTTTGTAAATAATATAAGCCTCTGTGTGTTTACTTGGGACCAAGCAGCTGTGGGTCACGAGTGGGAGAGATTTGACCACAGACTGGGCAGGACCAGAGAAACTTCTGGCTACAGTTCTCTGAACAGCCTGCCTAGGAAAACACTGGGATGAAGGTGAGTGACTTGTTATGAATGAAGGTGAGTGACCTTGTTATGAATGAAAGGGCTCCAATTATAAAGTTGTCACCTAATGTCCCATAGACCCTCGGGTGATGACTTCCTTAGGATAGGAGAATGACCACACTACAACCGAATATACACTTAAATACTTTGAGAATTACAAGTAATTCTTCCACTATTATTATGTTAATATATATTTCATATATAGAACACGAGTCCAAATTCTTATTGAACTTCAAATAAATTATAATTTGGCCACAGTTGCAAACTTGTATTCATTTCCCAATCTCTGCCCTAATTATATCCTCATTAATTAAAAACATAGATTGAAGGAGTCTTAATATGTTCCTTAGTTATGTATGGGTAATAATGGCTGAAAACTTCAAACAAAACAGAATTACTAGAGTGGTTTCAGTAAACAGTTACTGGTGAAGTACCAAAAGGAGATAACAATTTAATACTTGAAAAGTGTTGCCCTATAACTATCAAACTGTAGAAAATAAATAAAAGACTTTTCAAAAAGACGCTGTTAAGTGAGCAACTGGAACGGCTTAATATACCATAGAGTGTACTTTATGGAATCTCTTCAAAATAATTCAATTATAGACCCATACAGTGGGACAGGACAGTGGTTATTCTGCTGGGAGAACATAGGCTTTTAAATTGGTTTTCATTTTGAGCCCGACGGGAGGACATTAATCCTTCACATTGTCCCCTTCGGAGAGTGAAGCAAAGACTTTAATTTCATTGTAACTGAAACTTAATATCAAGGTGGCTTCTCGATTGGATCAATACGACCTACATCAGAGTTACGGACTGCAGATGAGCTGGCAACACGAGAGCAAAGCATGATGGGAACAGAACAGCACAGTCAAAGCCTGCGTGTGGATGCTGAGCTCCTATAGGCGTTGATCGCCTCCCCTCAGCATCTTCCACCCTGTCTCCCCTGCACCAGGGATGCTGGAGTCAATCCTGCATGAACCCTCAACTGAGTCTAATGCGTTTGGATGGAGCTGGACTATAACCTCACCTGACCCCCACCGAGAGTTCCTCAAGGAAACACAGCTCCTTCCAGCTCCCGACTCTCCATCCTTTGAGCTAGGGTTGCTGTAATTGACAGGAAATTCAAATATATTTTCCAAGCACTTTCTTTTTTTGTGACATGTTTTGGGCGGAGAGCAGAGTTCCTCCGGAGAGAAATTAAAATGAGAGCGTTGGAAAAGCGCAGACTTTGGGGCACCCTGGGAGTTTCTCTCCGCATGCCGCTTTCCTCCTGCTCCCGGGTATCTGATCCTCCAATGGTCCCTCTGTGCAGCACCTGCAGACCGGCGCTCTGCTTCCTTCCATAATGAATTGGCTCATGATTCACAGATACACTGAAATTGCTTTAACAGTCGACTGCAGTCGCTGGGCCAGGCCCAGGCTCTCTCCCTTTCTTCTCCTTCCCTCCCTCTCTCTTCCTACTTCTATACACGCACGCTCTCCTTTTCTACCCCTACTGGCCCTCTTCACAGGATGTACAAACCATAAAACCTGATACTCAAGATGCTGTGTGACCCGAAGCCTCCTGGAGATTGTTATTATGTGCTCAGTGACTTAACCCCAGCCTCTCTGCTACCCAAACTGGAGATTTTTCTGCCTGGAGCTACAAAAGATGGAGTTGGTCCCTCAGAGGGTATCTGCCTATTTGGGGGAGCGGAGCATGTGGTCCAAGGGGAGGAAAGAAAGGCTGACTGAACAAGAGAGAGCTGGTGTCCTAGTTAGGGTTACTATTGCTGTGATGAAATACCCTGACCAAAAGCACGTTGGGGAGGAAAGCATTTATTTGGCTTACACTTCCACATCACTGTTCATCTTCAAAGGAAGTCAGGACAGGAACTCAAACAGGGCAGGAACCTGGAAGCAGAAGCTGATGCAGAGGCCATGGAGAGGAGCTGCTTACTGGCTTGCTCCCCATGACTGGCTCAACTTGCTTTTTTGTAGAACCCAGGATCAGCAGCCCAAGGATGACACCACCCAAAACGGGCTGGGCTGTCATAAATCACTAATTAAGAAAATGCTCTGCGGGATTGGGTACAACCCAATCTTATTAGAGGCATTTTTCTCAGTCCAGGTTCCCTTCTCTTAGCTGACTCAAGCCTGTGTCAATTTGAAATTATCCAGCACAGCTGGTGTCCCCATCAGACTTGGTGGAATCAGTAGCAAGGGAAGATGTGAGTGAGGGAGCCGGTGGGAGGGGCGAGCAAGGCTGGACGTGAAGAAGAACCCCGGTGAAGACTGACAAAGTGGAGGCAAGGAGGTCAGGAGAGGAAGGTGGTTAGGGAAGTGAGGGGCAGCAGCGTAAGGGAGAGAGCTTGTCTTGGGCTTATCTGGAAGGAAATGGTTGCAGTTGAGGGTCAGTGTCTGTCTAGACATTTCGCTGCTAGCTAAGCAATATCAGGGCGTGAGGATCCTCCATGGAATCCCACTTTCAAAAGACCTTGATTCCTGAGCTGTCTGATCTTGGGCAGGTGATGATGGAAGACTCACTGGCTAAACTGTAAAGTGGGGAGAATAAAGCAGAAGTTGCAGCTATCCGATCATGACAACTGTTGTGATCTGTTCCATTACATCAGTCTGAGAGATCTGGCAGACACCATCAACGGTTGTGATGACTGTTGAGGAGGCAGATGTATGGGCTGGCTATGAAAGTTTGCTTACAAGACAAAAGTACAATCCATCAGCAGAGATTGCTCACAAGGTTCTTTGCCACAACTACAAACATTGGCTGGACATTAAAGAGCCCCCTTTAGCATCGACGGTCCACATGTGGCCGGAGCGTATGTCCTGTGCTTGTTTTCTTGGGTGTCCACTTATCGCAAGATCGGTTGGCTTCATTCTTTGGGAGGCACAACCTGCCAATGGAAACATAAGCTTCCTCTTCCCTCGGGCCATGCTAGCTATGCTATGGAAAGAAAAACAGGCCCATCCTGTCAGTGAGCAGGACTTCCAGGCAGCCCCGATTTCAGGCAGGCAGAAGCTCCAAGACCGGAACCATGTGCTGATAGTCTCCGGGTGAAGAGCCCGTCCATGATGCTGTAGATTTCTATTTACAACATGGCAAGAGGGACGGCTGCATGGGCTCTGCACTCCCTGTGACCCCAACAACGTTATTGTTAGGACCATTCATGCCAAGTTGGATGACTAACCCAGACGAGAAAGGCCTCAAATAAACTAAACAGAGTTGTCAAAATAGCCGCTTGGTCAGATCCCATCTGGAATACTGTGCTGAGCTGAGGACACCATGTCTTAAAAGAATACCCTAAACTCATGTCCCTACAGATAGCTGCAAGATGAAACAGATAATGACAATTTATAGACGGTAGAGCATGGATGTCTTGAGTACTGAACAAAGTGCTAAAATGCATTTCATGATTCCTGCAATGCCCTATTCCCAGAATGCTCACCACAGTCCCATTAGACAGCTAATGCGGTCCCTATATTCTGGCTGAAATACAATGAAGCTTTCCTAAAACCCCAGGCAACCAGCTTTGCAGATGGCTCCCAAGCTCAATGTGTATCCCTCTGAGACTCACAGGCATGAGACATGGCCTCTGATTTTCCAGAAGGAAATGGAAATACTTGATGGTAGTTGAGAAAGAGAAGATCTCACACCCAAGCAGACACATTATCTTCACCATAAAAGAAATCCTTTTAGTTGTTTTTTTAAATTGTTTTATTGCAAATTTTTACTTCCAGGGTAGAAGGTTATTGGAAGCAGATTTGACAACGTAAGTAGGAATTCATTGACAGCCTGAGTCGATTCACACAGAGAGAAATTCACAGACTTAGCAAGTTCTGACTATCCTGACACATTCAAGCATGGACCTTAAGCTCTTATGACAGGGACATGGAGGTTTTCCCCACCATCAGGTGACAGCTCACCGTTTACTAAGGTGCCCACAGAGCCCAGATTCTGGACATGAAATTAGCATGCGCAGTGAGTCTTATCAGGCTTTGACACATGCCCAGCAGGCCAGCATTCATACAGAGCTGTGTCCAAATGAAGCCTCCTTTGATGTCACGTGATAAAGCTCAACTCAAAAGAACTTACGCAAACACACATACAGAAACAGATAAACATGTGGTGTGTATTGGCTCAAGCTACCAAAGAATCCAGAGGCAGATGGGGCTGGAAACAGCACTGTGAAGTGTTACTTGATCTGGGGAAACAAATCAGGGTCTATCTAGATTCTACCCATCTCTCAGCTCTGCCCTATCTTGGCTGATGGGCTCTCAGGTAGACTGTCTTCTTAGAATGGCTGGTGATATCAAGATGGCAACCAGGACTTCTGGGGCATCCAGGGGCATTACCAGCAGGAGAAATAATAGCAAAAAACTTACATGAGCATGTTTGACCTCACATCCTCAGCAAGCCCTGTGACCTACCTTCATAAAATAGGTGTGGGTTATGTGTATGCCTAGAACCATCTATCCAGAGAAATGGGATAATAAAAATGGGTGTGGGCCAGCCCACTTGTAAATTGCCTTAGAGCCACCCAGACCCCATAAGAGACCAATGAATCTTTTTACTCATTCAGCTATTATCAGTGAATACCTGCTATGTGAATAGAGTGTTGTGTTAAGTACCACAAAGCATGTGAAGATGTCTAATAACTCAAAACTGTCACCTGTGACAGGTAATGAGAAGACAGATTCATGTCCCATGAATGGTATTTAATAGCTGGCTAATAAACACCATTCTGTCTTAATGTAGAAACTCTTGTATCATAAACTTAGAGACCCTATCACTGGTGGTTTTAACCTCTAGTCTCCATCCCCATTCCTGACTCAGGGATGTCTGACACAGTCTAGAGACATTTTTGCTTGCCACAACCAGAAGAATGCTACTAGCATGTGGCAGGTCTAGACTAGAGTATTAAACCAAACATTATAAGGTCACTAAAAGCAACCCCTGACCAAAAAAGAAAAAAAGAAAGAAAGAAAAAGAATTACCCAGCCCAACTTGTGAGTGATGCCGTAGTCAAGAAGAAATCCTACTCTAAAGAAAACACATGAATATGCTTCTGTGATGTCCTGAAGCCTCCTAGGTGAGGTTGAAACTCTCAGGTTATTAATAACCCATGGCAAAGCTCCCAAAAGTGAGCCACATGTGGATACCAGAAGCAGAGTACCCGACCTGGTTCTGTTTCCATGGGACTCTCATACTCGATCCCTTAGACGTTCATTGTTACTAAGCATCCCAGCAGGAACTTGGGCTTCTAGGCTGATCACCCAGCAACCCGGAGTCGCTAGAGATGCGTACCTGCTGGAAACGGCCTGGCTAACTAATGAAGTGCACGGGGCTCCTGTCAAACTCACGTCCTTAATTGGCTAAGAGACCTCACTTCATTTCAAAACTATTCGCTCACATCTCAGATGGGTGTTCCAGATGTCAGGGGCAGCATCCTATTGCTGATTCAGGAACTGGGCCAAAAACAATTTGCTGGATGTGCTCCAAGAAATTGACTTCACACTCTGTGGTTGGCCAGCCGGTCAGCGCAGTGTCAGGATTGTGGTTGAGTTTGTGCTGGGCTGACTTTCTCAGCCTGTTGAAACCCAGACTGTGTCATATTAGCAGCTTTGATGCAGACAGACAGACAGACAGACAGACAGAAGGCCAGGACTCGAAGAATGTCATCAAAACTAGTTTACTCCAGACCAGTAGGGCTTCTGTCCACCTCTCTGCCTCATTCTGAATTTTTGAAAAGCTGCAGCATGATCATTTTATTTACTCAGTTTGTCAACAGTGAAACAAATCAAGCCAATTATTTGACCAAATCAGGATTGATGTTTATGTAACCTGGTAGTTTTCAACCTTGACCTCAGTGTAGAACTACTTACGGAATTTTATACATGGTGATGACCAGGACACCTAACATAAGAACTAAGCAAGACTTTCTGAAGGTGGAATCCAGGAACTGATAATGTTAAAAGCTCTCTTAGGGATTCTGATGTCAGCCTGACCGCATGTCCATACCTCACACTGTGTTCCCGCCATAGCAAATACTACAGGGTGCCTGACCTGTAAGCATGCCCTGAGCCTTACCATTGAAGAAGGAGGGAGGAATGGAGAGGAAGATAAGGGAGAAGAAGCAAGAATGGAAGAAGGGAGGAGTATTTGCTCTTGGTTATTGTCATGGGCTGTTGTGCTCAGAATGGGGATGTCTTTCCCCTCCTTTCCATTAGTAATAAAGCAAGAGCCGGTCAGGTCTCTTGTGCAGAAGCTCCTACCAGGAGAAAAGCCATTTCTTGTCATTTGTGCATCTAGAAAAGAAGTGGACATTTCAAATGAATGACTGTCACCTGTGCTGGAGTGCATGGTTTTCTGGTGTTAGTACCTGTTTGTCCGTGTTAATAAAAACACACAGTGAGAGCCGCCTCTTGGTGCCCTGGAGCAGAGGAGAGTCTCTCAATTTCATGGCAGTCCATTTAGAAAGACATGTATAACTTCTACACATGCATACATGATAAAGAGTGGGCCCTGGCTCTGTTTTGGACCCTCTTGGGTCAGAAGAGCTAATATGACTCCACACACTCCCCAAGCTCAGCTTTCCCCTAACCAATGGGCCATACACAGAAAGTCACAGTTCCTTCCTCTCTGGCAAAGAAGCTGTTCTCCAGCCATTAGCTCTGGTCAGGGACTAAAACTATACTTGAAGCTTTGTAAATTCCACCTAAGAAGTGTGTTTTTATAAGCTTAGGTCCCAGGACTAACTATTTCCTGGAATTAATGAGTGCTGGGAGAAGTGTGTCTGGAGTCTGCGCAGAGGCAGGCCATGGATCCAGCTGGGGTCCAGGTCCCCTTTTCCAGGGGTGGCTGCCTCCTACAGGCACTGAGGCTAATTGGAAAAAGTCACTGTCAATGACTCACTGTCATCCTGTGTGAAGACAAGAACAATGGATGTCTTTCAAACCTCCAGGAGAGACAAAGGTTGGTATGAGGTGAGGATGGTGTGGAACAGGAAGCCCATTAGATGGAGGCTTCTCATCCTGAGCAAGCTCCATTTTCTCACACTTTCAACTCTCTTCACGTTGCACACTTATTCATAGAGTTAGAGAGATGAATGTGAGGATTCGAAGCTACCCAGGATGCCACTTTAATCTTTCTCAGCAGCCTTCAGAAAGCCTCGAGTGCACCGAGTTAACATTTTTATAAATCTTGAATCCCTTGTCAACAGCATCGTTACACAGCACTGCTTTTTCCTAAATTGGATGCATCAATGGGTTTCATGTAAATATTTAAAACATACTACAATTTTTCTAAAATTAGGAATTTGGATATGTCTATCATTTTAAGTTCTTCCTGGCACATGAGATTTGTCCCCCAGAGTGGGACAGTCTGACATTTCAATGTACATGTTCAGGTTGCAAAGAGCCAGGCTGGGTAATAATTAGCATTCCATCTCCTTAAGCAGTTCTCTTTCAAGGTTGTGAGCCTTTGTTTGGATGCCTCTAGCTATTGCGAAAACTCTGGAAGTGGTCAAGGTCTCTTTCCAACTCTGCAAGGCCAAGGTGAAGGGTCAGAAGATGGTCTTCGGAGGGAGCTGTACTCAGAGGGTGTTTATTTCCCAAAATTTCTCTGCTTTAGGAGGGATGCATACCAGCCCTTTCATCTCTCCCTACCTGGCAGTCATGTTTGGTCTCCCTGGAGCTGGCACAGAGTAAAGCCATATCCCTTTGGAGCGATTCCTGCCCAACAGAATGTGGACAGATGGGGCTGCTGAAGGACATGTGTTTCTGGCACCAGTCTGCTCCTTCACACCTCCATGGCTTAACAGAGGCTCATTTCAAAGGCTGCTCATGAACAGTCCCACACTCCACTGGTTAGAATCCAAACTGCCACATCCTGAGAGGGTACCTTAGACCCCAAGTTGAAGATCTGAAGCATGAGTTTCAGATCATGAGGCCACACTAGAAAGTTCTTTATGATGCCCCGGTACCCTACTAGAGTCCTGTGGACAGGAGAGTGGGGCTGTCAGGCTAAAGGACGAAGAGACCCAGTTCTACAGAGGTTGGATGGAGTTATTGGTTCCCCAGTCCTAACACGATCCCAAACTTGGTGGCTTGAGACAACACAAATTTATTAGCATAGCACTCTGGGGGTTAGAATTCCAAACTGGGATTCACTGAGTTAAAGTCATGGTGATGGCCAGGTTTCATGTCTCCTGAAGCTCCAGGGAACCAGTTGTTTTGGTTCCTTCCCCGACATCTAGAAGCCACCCACATCCCCTGGCTTCCCTGGCTCATGACCCCCTTCCTTCTTCTTCAAAGCCAGCTCCTCTCACTCTGCAGACTAAGATTGCCTCCCTTTCTGTGAAGACTTTGATGATCCCACCAGGGCCAATCCAGATAAGCCAGGATTATCTGATTAGCTGCCCCAGCTCACTCTCACCATGTAAACTAGCTAGTTCACAGACTTGGTGGATTAGGATGCAGACATCCTTGGGCGCCACCAAGATGCCTACCACAGGAGGCACATAAAAAACGTCACTGGGGATCAAGCCATCCTTTATCAGTAGACATTTGTTGAACATTCGTTTCTCCAGAAACAGAACAAAAAGAGACATAAGTAAAGAAGGCTGTGTGATAAGAAACATGATGGAGATCTGTACAAAGGGTGACAGATGACTGACCCCACTTGGGTGGGACAGGCCTTGGGACAGGGAGGCTCTCATGTTTAAAAAGTGGATGTAAAGACACTGATTCAGGTTCAAGAATCTCGCTGTTACACCACTTCCTGAATAGCCATTTCCAGAGTTGCAATAAAGAATGGACAGATGGATTAATGTAGGTTTCATCCTCATCATAGCTACAGTGAGCGGAACACCTACTGTGTGAGCAGAACACCTACTGTGCTCCACATAGTGTTCTAAGAAGCTTTACCCACATTAATCATTCATTCCTTCCTGCCCTCCAACTAGGAGCAACAGGAGTAGGTCCATTTGGTTTAGCTGGTATTGGCTCAGATTCTGCACAACTGACCCAGATTCAAAGTTCTAGACTGCCTTCACTCACTGTCCTTTTAGTGGCTAGATTTAACATTTGTGTGACAAAGGGAACAGAAAAAGAGACCATTATGGTCCGGTGTGATAACTGAGTATTTTCTCTTTGCTATGTTCTAAGAGAAGCAGCCACATTCATTAACTCTTCTAGCCTCAGGAACAACACTGATATATGATGATCATGATCATGATCATGATGACATGATGGTGGTGGTGGTGGTGGTGGTGGTGGTGATGATGGTAGTGATGATGGTGATGGTGGTGGTGATGATGGTGATGGTGGTGAGGATGATGGTGGTGATAATGATGATGGTGGTGGAGGTGATGATGGTAATGGTGGTGGTGGTGGTGAGGATGATGGTGGTGATAATGATGGTGGTAGTGGTGGTGATGATGGTGGTGATGATGATGGTGGTGGTGGTGGTGGTGGTGGTGGTGGTGATGGTGTTGGCGGCGGTGATGACTTACATTATAAAATGACATAGGAGCTCAAAGATACCTAATGAAGTTGGCACTTAAAATGTGTCTAGCTTCAAAACCTGTATTTAGGAAGAAAAGGACAAGAGGAAGTGTTGCCTGGTGGGGTGCTCCCCAACCTTAGAGTGGTCAGAGTCACCAGAGGACTTGTCAAAAGCCAGCCTGCTGGAATCCACTGGAGGTCCCCGAACCCAGTAAGTCTGAAGCAGACGAATGAAAGCATTCTTCTCCCTAGTGCCAGCTGATACTATACTGACTCTGCTCCGAGGTTCACTAGTGTAGGGCGGCTGTCTAGAGCTCAGGCATCAGGCATGGCTTTGACTCTGGCTTGTGCTGTGTACCAGCTGTGTGACCCTCAACAAAATCTTAGTCTGTCCGACTTGAATTCCACCACTGGAAAATGACAATTTCTCTCATCACCATGAGGAGCTTTGGTGAAATAACACATACAAAGTAACAAACGATAAGCATGCCATGGTGACCCCTGTTTTCCTTTCTCCTCCACTCTGGAGAAAGGCTAAAGCTCAGGATGATCCTTCTGGAAGCCATGAGCTGCCCTGGCTGGTCGGATCTAGATCCCTAAGCAGAGGCAATGGAAGACAGGAGAGCCTCCTTGCTCTTCCAGAGGACCCATGATTTTGAACTCTGCTCTTTGCCCCCAACAGCCACACTAACAAGACAGCAGTTAACCAGAACTTAGCCCAGGCCTGCCTTGCCACATGAGCATGGTCTTGGCCCTCCACACAACCTCGTGATTAGCTTTATCTCTGGAGGACCTCACTCTTCTTCTCGAACAACACTATTCTCCATTAACATCTCCCAGGAAGGCTGGTGGGCAGGCAGCTTTAAAAGCTTTAAAACTTCTGCAGCTGGTGAGACCCAAAGAAGGAGGTTAGTGAAGTGAGCATGGAAATGATTGTGTTTATATGGTATGTGTGTGTGAGTGTGTGTATGTGTACATATGTGCCTGCTTTAGCAAGTACATGTGTGTGGGGGGGGGATGAGTGGGTGGGTGGAGGTCAGAGGACGATCCGACATAGGGACACACACACACACACACACACTTTAGATCTCAGGGAAGAAATGAGTAGTGGCACCCAGTCTCTGCCATAAACATAGGTACATTCTAACAAGGACAATCATGAATGAGTATGCATGTGTCCAACTCACTAGTTCACAGAGGAGAAACTGAGAAAAAACTCCTCTTCTGTAGTCCAGCCTAGGAATTATCACCACACAGAGAGCTTGCCTCCTAAGCTCAGTGGTCAATACTGAATTTAGCAGCCATTCAATGCAGGGGGGAAATGAGTCACTCTTAGAAGAACTCACCATCATCTACACATCATCTTGAGGTTCACAAGAGGCTAGTGCCACAGAGCCCGCTTGTCGGCAATGATGCACACAACAGACCCATGCCAGCTTTCTCCGGGGGGCTGCCAGACTGCGCTACCCAATGTCCCAGGCTGGGCTCAGAGCTGGCTTTGAACTTCTGTTGCATATATTCCATCCCACTCCCCAGGACTCGAGCCACCAAATCTATTCCATAAGGTCCTAATAACACAGTTGCGAAGATCGACCCCAGAGCAAACGAGAATGCTTTGCTCATCAAGTCAAAGAGCCCTTGGAAGCGGGCCCCAGAATTAGCCTCTAAATTTATGAGCACAGTGAATGTATGTGGTTTCACATATCAAATGGACAGCGTGTGGTGTTCACAGACCCTCCCTCCCTGGCTCTGTCATTCTTTCCATAGTGTACAGCCCTATGCACACAGTGTTGTTAGATTTGACTCTTATTGTTTAGGAAAGAGATCAAGAACGCAAGAGGGAGAACACAGTTGGTAGCAAGCCCTAACTGCCTGTCTGTTGCTGGAAGATGGAGGAACACAAGTCTTCCACTTGTGTACACACTCTGCACATGCACTCAGACGGTCTTTAACAGCCCCCACCAGATTCCGTCTACACCCCATGAACCCTTTTGTCTGTTTGTCCTCCCCTGCTTCCCCAAGACTCTTGTAAGTGCAATCCTTTTGGACCATGGTACCTTTCTACACCTTTCAGTCGGATGAACTCCTATGTGTCTTTCAAAACTTTTGTGCATGCCCCGAGTAAATTCACTGCTTTTCTCCTAGCCTGCTCAAATACTTCATTCTAGCGGGTTCATCCTGATAAATTGTGACCTGTTTGTTTTTGTGTTTGCCTCCTTGACCATACTGTGAACTCAACATCAGGAGCAATGCTTTCTTTATTTCTGTGTACAGTGGATGGGATGTAAGGGGAAAGAGCTCGTCAGTGTGACTGAATTTCAGAGTGAATTGAAACTCATGTTAGCTCCATAATTTATAGATGTCTCGAGGTTCTGGCCCGATGTCACAGTTTCTGTCCCACTCGTCATTGCCTTCAAGGAACCACATCGAATCTTACAATGTGTAAGTCGACCTTGAGCTACTAGATCCAAGATTCTGAAGGACTCACGTTGTGGTTCTGGGAGTCGACCCTCCTCTACACAGTGGCTGGTTTCTATCAGCTCATCTGATCATTCCAAAGTGTCTGAACTTGGGATGCAGAAACTGCAACTTCTACCTAAGCAGGAATAGGTAAGATTATTCTCTGAAATTCACTCAGACTTGGGAAAGCAAGGCTCTTACTGGATCAGAAAAGTCATACAGCAAACCCTATCTAAGCCACACAAGAGCCTGACCTAAGTCACATCGGCAAATTCTGGACTCTGCCAGACCCCCCACGTTGTGTTTGCTGAGCTCTTGTGGGTAGAATGGGTAGAATGATCTTGCAAAGACTATTGAAAGTGTGTGGCATTCACAGACCCTGCCTCCCTGGCTCTGTCATTCTTTCCATAGCATACCTATGGAAAGGTACACTGGTGGGGTGCCTGGGTCAGCTGGGGTTCATCTACAAGGTGGCTGGACTTGGCCTTTGAATGGAATTTCATATGTCTGATGGAAGCCCACCCTAGTAGTCAGAGGGACAAAAGTTTATGTGACAGCTGGGCCTGCCATTCAGATTATGAGTTGCAAAGCATTGCTTTCTAGACCTCAGTTTTCTTCTCTTAGATGAGGATAATGAGACTCTTAAGACCCCTGTGTCCTTTTGTAGTATCCCATGGTGCATAGCTGGATCATAGTGAGCTGGTGCCAGTCCCCTCATCTGAAGACTTGGCCAAGAAAAGCAGGAGTACCTGGGTGTGGCACACATCTGTAATCCAAGTGGTTGGGTCGTGTGTGTCTGGGTGAGGGCGCAGGTGGAGATCCCCAGGGCTTGATGGCCAGCTGGTCTAGCTGCATCAGTGAGCTTCAGGGTCAGTGAGAGTCTCAAATATAAAGATGGAGAGTGCTTGAGGAAGAGACTTGATGTCTATGACCTACACACACACACACACACACACACACACACACATACACACACACACACACTCACACACACACACTCACACAAACATACTCACACACACATTCACATACACACTCACACATACACACACTCACACACACACTTATACATACTCACACATTCACACATACATACTCTCTCTGTGTCTCTCTTACACACACACACACACACACACACACACACACACACTCACACAAACATACTCACGCACACACATTCACATACACACTCACACATACATACTCACACATACACACACACATACACACTCACACAAACATACTCACACACACATTCACATGCACACTCACACATACATACTCACACACACACACATACACACACTCACACATACATACTCACACATACACACACTCACATACACACTTATACATACACATTCACACATACATACTCTCTCTGTGTCTCTCTTACACATACACACACACTCACACAAACATATTCACACACATTCACATACACACACATACATACTCACACATACACACACTCACACACACTTATACATACTCACACATTCACACATACATACTCTCTGTGTCTCTCTTACACACACACACACACACACACACACACACACACACACACACATTGAGATCTTTGTCCTTGTCTGTGTTAGATCACAAAACAGGCCCCAACTGGCAGTGTTGCTGACAATGTCCTAAGATGGTGATGGTCCAGGCCCAACTCAGGCAAGATTCTTACTGAGTAGACAGAAGGCTTCTTACCAGGAAACAGAAAGCTATAGTCTGCAGTCCTCAGTCAGGAAAGCCAGTATTTCCTTTCCCCACCCACGATGGTCAACTACCTCAGGCAAAGTGCATCTGTTCTCTATCAACCAGACCCGCCTTTATCAGCTCAAAGACCTCCATCCTGCTGACTGGCATAAGCTGCTGCTCTCTACTCTCATGGGGCAGCTTGCAAGTTTGTTCCCAATAAACTGTTTTTCTACCCACAGAGCGGTCTAGTTCAGTGGTCGCACTGTGCTCACATACAGTTTGCCCCTGCACCTCACCCTCTCTAAAACTCTGGGGAAAAAAAGATTTCTTTCCCCTCTAAAACCAGGACAGGCTCTTGGCTCGCTCAACAAGTGTTCAGTGGTTGCAAATTGTACTATATTCTTTTCTCTCAAAGATCTCACAGTCCAGAACGAGTAAGGCCATGTTTCACTAAGGGCAGTGGAGAGCCATTAGAGAGAATCATGAAAGGTGGAGATTGGCTGTGGAGTAGCTGTGTGGCACCACAGAGGGAAGACTTCTGTGGCTCACTTCAAGGAGAGGCAGTGGGGAAGGAAAAGAAAGAGCAGTTAAATGTCAAACACTGATACAGGACACTGTGCAGTGGTACAGGATGCTGTGCAGTGGTACAGGATGCTGTGCAGTGGTACAGGATGCTGTGCAGTGGTACATGATCATGATACTGGATGCTGTAAAGTGGAACAGGATGCTGTGAAGTGATACAGGATGCTGTGAAGTGGTACAGGATGCTGTGAAGTGATACAGGATGCTGTGCAGTGGTACAGGATGCTGTGAATTGGAACAGGATGCTGTGAAGTGGTGTAGGACACTGTGCAGTGGTACAGGATGCTGTGCAGTGGAACAGGATGCTGTGAAGTGGTACATGATCATGATACTGGATGCTGTGAAGTGGTACAGGATGCTGTGCAGTGGTACAAGATGCTTTGAAGTGGTACATGATCATGATACTGGATACTGTGAAGTGCACAATGCTGGATGCTGTGCAGTGGTACAGGATGCTGTGCAGTGGTACAGGATGCTGTGCAGTGGTACAGGATGCTGTGCAGTGGTACATGATCATGATACTGGATGCTGTAAAGTGGAACAGGATGCTGTGAAGTGATACATGATGCTGTGAAGTGGTACAGGATGCTGTGAAGTGATACAGGATGCTGTGCAGTGGTACAGGATGCTGTGAATTGGAACAGGATGCTGTGAAGTGGTGTAGGACACTGTGCAGTGGTACAGGATGCTGTGCAGTGGAACAGGATGCTGTGAAGTGGTACAGGATGCTGTGAAGTGGTACATGATCATGATACTGGATGCTGTGAAGTGGTACAGGATGCTGTGCAGTGGTACAAGATGCTTTGAAGTGGTACATGATCATGATACTGGATGCTGTGAAGTGCACAATGCTGGATGCTGTGAAGTGGTACAGGATGCTGTGAAGTGGAACAGGATGCTGTGAAATGGTGTAGGACACTGAAGTGGTGTAGGACACTGAAGTGGTGTAGTACACTATGAAGTGGTACATGAGCATGATGCTGGATGCTGTGAAGTGAAACAGGATGCTGTGAAGTGGAACAGAATGCTGTGAAGTGGTACAGGATGCTGTAAAATGGTGCAGGACACTGTGAAGTGGTGCACAATGCTGGATGCTGTGAAGTGATGCAGGATGCTGTGATGTGGAAGAGCTGATAAAATGTGAGGAATTGAGTGTAAAGTGGGAGAGTGAGTGCTGGCTGGGATAGACACTGAGACAAATGTCAGAAAAACGGGCTCTCTAATTACTGGCTATCACAGTAGGCTCGGTTCTGGATCTCAATCAAAGAGAGAGTCTGTGTAACAGAGTGAACACATTACTTCTGTAGGTTTCTGGAAGGAGTGGGTGTCTTGGATAATATATGGCTTTTACTGTGAGAAATTTGTGATTTGGGGCCCTTCGATAGTAATCAGGGCCCTAACTCAATGTGCCCACTTTGAGATGGACAGTGAGGCTGTGCTTACCTGTAGTCATGGGAGGGAGGAGAACTTGTTAGCACATTGCTGCTGTACCTAGGGAGGGATGTGGCCCCAGGCTGCAGAGGGTTAGATCCCTCCCTGGTTGCCATGTCTCTCAGAATGCTGCAGCATGAAGCAGTGAAGCCCATGATCTAATATAAAGTAGACAGGACAAAGCATGAACTATTTTCTCCCAACATGGTGCATCAGTCAGCGTTCTCCAAACAGACAGAACCGGTAGAATGAATATATATTACAAAGAGATTTACAAAATACATGGTTACAAGATTCCATCTGCACGCTGGAGAGCTGAGTGAGAACCCAGTAGCTTCTCAACCCATGAAGTTGGGTGCTTCAGCAGTGCCAATCTGGTACAGAAAGCCTGGAAGAAGCCTATGGAGTCTCTGGCCTTCAGCCTAGGGGGAAGGCCGAGGAAGCTGAGTTCTGTGGCAGTGAAGGTTGGCAAGAGCAGAGTCGCAGTGAAGATGCATTCACCAGCAAGCATTGAAAGAGAACAGGCAAAATCAATACGGATTTACCCTCAATTGGAAAGTGTTGCCCACTCTGGGGAGTGTATTCCCCTGACCATTCATCCTTTGGGACACTAGCTGGGCATTTGTGCAAATACCTATGTATCTATTAGATGCAAAATCTTAACATTTGTAAGTTACTGAAGTAGTCATCCAGTTAAGCTAACAATGGCAGGCCTGTACACCAAGGTGTCTCACATCTACTAAGAGAAACGAAGTTTATGATGGGTATAGACACAGCCTCCGTTGTAGAAAGGCACCCTTCAGGAATGACAGGTCGTCTAGGAATGACAGGGCCACGGTCATTGTCCTCTTGAAATGTCAACAGCTGTGATGACCAGAAGGAAGCCTGCACAAGTGTAAGCACGTTAACTTCTCATCACAGAGCGGGAGGGTTCATGAGTCCCAGCCCAAGGATTTAGAGACAGTTAACAGTTACTAGGGGAGCAGACTCACAGGGCCTCGCCCTTTCCTGAGATCTGTAAGCAGTTAACAGCTATTACAGAAGAGGATTCACAAGGCTCTGCCCCTCCTCAACACAGGCATTAATGCTGGGGGAGTGACCTATGAGGCCACACCCCTCACCAAGTGTATATAGACAGTTGGTAGGGGAGAATTTTTCCTTCATTGGTGTGGCTACCCAAAGTTACCCATGTTCCTGTAAGTAAGCTCTTATTTGGGCTCCTGTATAACCCTAATTAAACTCACCAGTTCAACAGCTGCACTGACTCCAATCATTTCTTCATTTCTTTCATTGATGCCCTATATCCTGGGTGAGAAGATATTTTGTTCATATCTCCTCAGAAAGAGCTCACACAACAGAGCCTCGCTGAATGACCCTCTAGGGGTCAAAATCACTGGCTCTCATGCTATACAGACTGGCTTTGATCTGTGACATCACACCTCTTAGCAGTGACCCTGAGACTCTCTGTTTCCAACTCCTTACGATAGTGACAGGACCAGGGATGTAGCTGCATGGTGGAGCAGCTGCCAATCATGGGTAAAGCCTGGAGTTGAAGCTCCAGGGCCACACAAAAAGCTGATAAAGCAGATAATGTAGGGAAAAAAGGGCCAAGGAAAAACACCCTGCCCCTGACTTGATCCCAAGACCAGGGCCAAGGACTTGAAATCCCACCAATCCTTGAGATCCCTGAGTACAAAAAATCCCATCAATCTCTAAGCTTGCCCCAGAATCAAGCCATTAAAAACCCACCAATCCCAAGCTACCCTGAACTGCCCTCCTCCCCCACTCGGGTCCAAGAAACCCTCTATAAGCTGTATACTCTGTTCAGTTTGCTGCTGCTTCTCACTCTAGAGGAAGCCACCCTCCTGGATTTTTCTCTACCAATAAATCTCTTGAGTGAAGTTTGTCTACTGCTGTGACACTTTCACCTGATCGGAACCCAGCTGTAACAATTTTCGCAGAGTTGGAGCAGAACCGTAACACTTTCACCTGGGAAATGGTCCCCTGCTGGAACAGAATTGTTACACTTGCACTGGGGACATCTTTCCCTGGTGCAGAGCTGTGACCTTCCGCCCGGAAGCAGAACTGCGGTGCTTACATAGACTTTGTGGTAGTCTTTGGCTCCCGAGTGCCAGAGTGTCTTTCCATCCGAGCTCCAACACAGATAATAATCTTACCTTCCCTGTTTGGTTATTGTGATTAAGTACATGTGAGGTTTCACAGTGCCTACAACATGGCAAATGGTCAAGAAATGTTAGGAAGCATCATTTCTACGACCGTTTTCTGTCCCCTTTCTATAGGGAGGCTAGTGTGCTGATCTCAGAGTCATCGAGAAGACAGAAACATGAATGTGGACTTAATTAGGAAACATGATGGGAGCATGTCCTAGATCCACTCTTAGCTGCTGCAGTTGGAAGGCTAGATGCACACAGTCTGCTTGGTGGCGATTTGCGGAAGCTAAGATCATCCCTGGGTTATGAAAAGGCCCAGCACACTACACAGATCCAGATAGCTCCGACCAACCACATTCTAGTGACCTGAGCACAAATGAGTCAAAAAACACATGGATTAGATTTCCTTTTGAATACACACGGGTTTAACAATTAAAAGGAAGGGGTGTGTGCCAAAATGTGTTTTGTAATAAGCCCTGAAATAATAAATGGCTCACTAGGACGGAAACATCAATGGACCATCCAGGATGCTCATTAGCCTCATGAGACAGAGGTTGAAATCCTCAGGAAATACTTAGGAAGAAATCTGGCCTGACATTCATTGCAAGCCAAGCGATGAGTAGACGTGGGAAGGAAGAAGGAATTTCTTAACTTTAGTGAGAAGATGCCCTAAGAAAGAGCAGAAAATATGAGTGAGAAAGTGTCAGGTGCTGCTTCTAGGGACCAAATACAGCAGTGCATCCTGGGAGACTGGGCTCTGCTCCCAGTACTTGCCTAGTTAACTGCTGGATCTTCAGGTGCACCCTTCACTTCCCAGACCAGGTTCTGAATATGCAAATTGAGGACCTCCATGACATGCCTAAATATTGGTCTAAATATTCACAGGCATCCATCATGAGAAAATAAGGACTCATATCCTCCTACTGTTTAGCGAGCAAGAGATAGAACTAGAGAGTTGGCTCCTAGGAGCTTTGCTAGACTTCCACTACAGCAAGAGGTTTCTGCCTCTCTGTAAACACAGGCAAGATCACTCTCAGGCTGGACTGATTTAGAAAGGGAGTTTCGATCCAACCTCCCGCTACATCTGTCAACAGCAGCTGTTTGTTAATAATTATCTCTGACAGCATAGATAGATAGATAGATGGTAGATAGATAGATAGATAGATAGATAGATAGATAGATAAATAAATAAATAAAGTGACTCAATTGGTAAAGTGCTTGCCTACCTTACAAGCACAATGATTGAGTACAACCCCCAAAATCCACAAAAGAAAACCAGATGTGGAGGCGCAGGCTTGTGATTCCAGGGTTGAAGAGGCTTCCTGGGATATCTGGGGCTCCCTGGCCAGACAGCCTGGCCTACTTGGAGAGCTTCAGGCTAGGAAGAGACTCAGTCTGGAGAAAAAAATAAATAAAAAGATGAAGGGTGCCTGAGGAACACTGCCAAAATTCAGCATTATTATAACACTACTAAACCTTTTATTAGCTAATTTTACCAACTTTCCCCATGTCACCGGACTGAATATTGGCTAGGCTAAGTAGTCGTGTACTTTAAAGTGATGACGGACATGAAGGGGAGATTCCTATAGTTAGTTTATCTCTGGCAGTTTCTTGTTTCTTCATTTTATTTTTTAATTCAAAGAGAACAATTTTATTAGAGTTTAAGAGAAAAACTCTGGGGTAGGCAAGGTGTAGATCTCAGCTGCTTCCTAGAGAAGGACAATAGAGACTAGACAAAAACATGCCATTTGGATTAAGGAGGTCAGCCACAGACAAACAGCTGCATGGGGCCAGGGACTTTGGAGGAAGAGTGAGCAAGCCCAGAGTACCAGAAAAAGCATCCTTAGGCTCTGGCCAGCTTCTGAAGGGAAGAGACTGAAAAATAAAAGGAGGAAAGGCTGTACTTTTCACTCAGAGCAGTGGAAAGACTCGGCCAGACCTCCTGAAAGCCTGTCGTGCCTGTATGAGGGCTGGGAATTCTGGGAAGGAAAAGTATAACATCTCATTAAAGGGCTAATCATTCTGCCTATCTCTTCAGCGTGGCTTAGGGTGAGCCTGCCTTTCTAGGGGTGACCCCACCTTCCTGAGGGGTGGCCAGTGGCCAGATGATTGACCAGCCCCGCTGGATTTTAACTCTTTTGAGTTTGGGCTACCTCGGAATGTTTCACCATATTGTCTATTTTTTTCCTCCTATCCTGATCCGATACTAACTGTAGGTACGGCTGCACATGATAATAATGGTTTATTTCTCATAAAATCTTGAGGCAAGAGAGCTGCTTTTCTACAAAGATTTACTGTTTTTATTTTATGTGTCTGAGTGATCTGCCTGCATGTATGTTGCGTGCAGTGCCCTTGGAGGCCGGAAGAGGGCACCGGATTCCATGGCTGTGAACCACTGTGTGTGGGTGCTGGGAACTGAACCTGGGTCATCTGCAAAAACAGCCAGTGCTCTTGACCACTAAGCAGTCTCTTCTCCCCAGCATTCTGCTTTCAATTCATTCATGGAAACCGAAAGTTCTTTTTCTTGAAAAGAATTGTAGCCCCACTGAGATGAAACCATTCAAAATTAAATAGCTTCCTAATGCTTATTTTGTTTCAAGTTGGAGATGCCAGTGTTCAAAATTGTTCCACAAAGAACTGAACTATACATATATAGAGAGAGACCATTTATATATACAAATAAATATAAATATATTTATATAAACAGTCTCTTTTATTCTGTCCTTGTATTACTGTTATTATTTTTATAACCATATCTTGGTTAGAAAAAAGACATCATATTATTCTAACTGTCTAGCTAATGCATGCTCTTAATGTTCGTATGAACAGCAAATCAATTTCTCTATTTAGAACTTTGAAATTTTTATTGTACATAAGAACAGTTAAAATGCTTTTGTACATTATGCTAACAGATTTTTACAATGATCAGTAATTACTACAATATTATATTGTTGTAATGAATCAGTGTACATAGACTTCAAATAAATAATAGAATTCCTACATATAAAACACATAAAGAGATTTTCACTCTGAATTAAAATAATGTACTCCTCCACATCAAAGCCAGTATTCAAACATTAACATATTTGACTGGAAATGCTTTGTTCTGAACATTGATTTTATGATAATTGGATATGATAGATAGATGATTGTAGCATACCCCACCACAAATCATTGGGCTTAAGGAGGCCAGACTTGATGCGAAGGAGACACTGGGCTTTGAAGCTTCTAAAGATGGGAAATGATTCAGCAGCACCATGGCAGCTTTGGCCTGACCCAGCACACAACACCTCTGTTGCCTGGTACAGGTGCCTCCTCTCCAGATCTCCTAAGGGAATTCTCTGAACCATTCATTTCTGAGCCCTCTGAGTCAGGTACAAGAGGACTAGGATGCTGTCTGTTGTAGGGAGAGTTACTCATCTCCTGCCTCCTCAAAACAATTTCTCTTTTGAGACTTCCATGTGAAGTTCCTTTCCTTTGGCTTTAATTGCTCTCTTCACACTGTTTTTGAGAACGTGAAAGCCGAGTCTCATTCAGAAAGCAAAGAAAGCTGATGCTTAATTCTTTGCAACGGTGATCACATCTAAACACGTCCCAAGAGCTCTTAACCAGAAATGACAGATGGAAATATGGTTCAAGCGTGTTAGAAATACTCATTTTAACTCAACAATCCCATTGCTAATGACCTGGGCTAGGTAGAAACACTGGCAGAAATCTATGTGCACAGGTCTTTATATCATTGTTATTTATAGGAACAACAATAAAAAAAAACATAAGAAATCTCCAAAAGGGCCATAGCTCTGTAAATCATGTATAACCACAGGAGGAAATATTATGTAGCTAATAAAATGATGTGTACAAAGAGCCACTTATTACCTTGGAAACATCTTGTGCACAATGTAAGAGCTTTAACAGTATAAAATTTTATGAATCCATGATAAATTTTCACCAATATAAAATATATGTGTGACAATATTTGCTTTATGTCTTCCTGAAGGGTTTCCAAGATACAACTTGTTCAGCCAAGTGAATGCAGCAGAACTCAGGACCCCACTGGCTCCTCACTTGTCTGTTCTTTGAAGTCCCTGGCTCTGCTGGGGACATGAGGACTTCCTTAGCTCACTTAAACTAGAGACCTGTGGCATTCTAAAAAGGTAAGTTTGGCTAGGGCACTCTGTTTTTAATGGGTTATTTTTATTTTTAACCATGTGTATTATGTGTGTGGAAGAGGGGATGTGCACATGAGTGCATGTGCCTGGGGAGGCCAGAAGAGGGTTCAGATTCTAAAATCGGTATAACAGACAGTTGTGAGCCACTATTATGGGTGTTGAGACTTGAACTCGGGCCTTCTGAAACAGCAACCAGTGCTCATAAATGCTAGGCCATCTCTCTAGACCTTACTCAGTCTGATCTAAAGGAATAATATATAGGAAAAGGGATGGGGATAGATCTCACTGGTAAACCACTTGCCCAGCATGCATGAGGCCCTGGGTTCAACCCTTAGCAATGGAAATAATAATATTAGTGATAATAATAACAATAATGATATAAACAAGTAGCAAATTATTAAAAACCGCAGTTGTAGTAAAAGCCCATTTACACAAAGCATAAGACTTATGATCTAGTGAAAAGGGTGGGACAAGGTACCAGATCAGCTCCACCTACTCTTTCACCTCTGACCTTTGACTCTTAGCTGCAGCCCATGCTAGACCCTAAGGATGGCATCACTTGGGCTTCTTTCCTCTCTGACTTCTATCCATCTGGCTAGTGGGTAGTCACAGTAGGTAACTGAAGAACATGTAGTTTGAATGAAATGTTCCCCTTAAGTCTCAGGCACTTGAATACTTGCTCCCCAGGTGGTGGCTGTTTGGTGAGGACTAGCAGGTATGGCCTTTCTGGAGGAAGTATGTCACTGGGGGCAGGCTTTGAGGTTTCAAAAGATGCACGCCATTTCTCTCTGTGCTTCCTGTTTGTATAGAGATGTGAGCTTTCAGCTGCTGCTCCAGCACCATGCCCGCCTGCTGCCATGCTTCTTGACGTGGTGGTCATGGACTCTTAGCCTCTGGAAACATAAGCCTCGAATAAGTCCAACTAGCCCCAGAATGTTCCAGCAAAAATGTGTTGGTTTTTCTTAATCTTCCCCAGACTTTCACTGAAATCTCTCCACAAGTACTCCGTTTAAAGGACTATTTCTCTCCTACTAGTTCTGCCAAGACCCTGGTTGATGCAAAGGAAAAGGACTAGAAAAGATATGGATAGCTAAGGAAGCCAAGTGGATGTGTATACCAAACTGTTAAAAGTGTCCTTAGAGGCCAAATGAAAAAAACAAACAAACAAACAAACAAAAAACTACTTCAAGCTTATCTAGTAATGGAGTAAGACTTTTTTTCTTTACACAGTGAAGTGTAAAGTTCCAAGTGAGAGTTCCATGTCTCTTGACACTTCAGGAAACTTCTTTGTGTCCATGCATCCCACTGCTGTAACACAGGGATCCTTGTGAAGAACGTTCTTGGCATCAGGAGAGAACCAGGAAGTGATGGAAGCACAGGGAGATTCAGCACCAGGAGAGGAAGTCACCAGACCCAACCAAGGGAAGTCACTTAGGTTGGGTATCCAGACTGCTGGCAATTTGTCCATCTTGTCTGCCACACTATCCCCTCTACCAGCCTTCTAGAACAGTGTCTAGACCAACATGAGTTGAATAAAACCATGAGTATCTTGAGATACTCCAGCTTGGCTGGAGGCTGGAGTTGTCTGAGGGACTCTTTCAATACTGTTGCCTGGCTCCTGTGTCCAGTTATTCTCAGCTAATTGGTCCAGGTTTCAGGCAAGATGTCAGGCTATTATTGAACCACCCAGATGGCTCTGGTGTGTGGCACAGTTAGAGAACATGGTTGTACAAAGTGTGAAACTAAGGTCAGAGGACTGAAGCCTGGGTACTATCATCTTTCTCCACATATGGAGTGAGAGAAAATCACCTGTTCTGGAGGCTGGGGGTGTGCTCAGTGGGGAAAGTGTTTGTTGGACATACATAAGGATCTGAATTTGGATCCCCAGTACTCAGGCACAAATCTGCTGTGGTGGTACACAGCCATGCCCCGGGGCTCTCAAAAATAAGGTGGAAAAAAGTAGAGGAAGACACTGGACATCAACTTCTGACCTTCTCATGCACTCATGTGAGCATACACACCTACACACACACACACACACACACACACACACACACACACACACACACAATTTTATAAAAGCAGCTAGCTGCCTTGAACACTTCACAGATTTGTTGTATAAGCATATGATGGTTTAAATGAGAATGGCCTCCCATAGGTGTTGCTGGAGGGCTTCTCTCCAGGTTCCCCAAGCCCCGCAGTCCCACAATCCACTTATAAAATAATCACTCAGACGCTTATATCACTTATAAACTGTATGGCCGTGGCAGGCTTCTTGCTAACTGTTCTTATATCTTAAATTAACCCATTTCTATAAATCTATACCTTGCCACATGGCTGGTGGCTTACCGGCGTCTTCACATGCTGCTTCTCCTGGCGGTGGCTGCAGTGTCTCTCCCCCTCAGCCTTCCACTTCCCAGAATTCTCCTCTCTCCTTGTCCCACCTACTTCCTGCCTGGCCACCTACTTCCTGCCTGGTCACTGGCCATCAGTGTTTTATTTATATAGAATGATATCCACAGCACATAGGCTCATATATTTGCATGTTAGTCACCAGGGGGTGGAATTGTTTGAGGATTAAAATGGTTAGGAGGCGTGGCTTTATTTAAAGAGGAGTGTTGCTGGGGGTGAGCTTTGGGGTCTCAAAAGCTCATACCAGCCCCAGTATCTCTCTCTCTGTCTGCTACATGCAGATCAGGATATAAATCTCTCAGCTACTGCTCTAGCACCCCACCTGCCCACTGCCTCCCATGATGAGCATAGACTAACCATCTGAAACCATAAGTAAGCCCCCCCCCAATTCAGTGCTTGCTTTTATAAACTATCTTAGTCATGGTGTCTCTTCACAAGCCAAAGAACAGTGATTAAGACAGAGCTTAATAAAATTCTGTTGGTAACTAACGCGCTCCTCAGATACCATCACCAACATGTCCATGAGATGGACATACTAACATATTAACAATTAAATACGAACACATGGACCAGTTCCCTGTTGATTACTCTCACTCAGCTAAGATTTTAAGGTCACCACAAGAGTCTTTCGGGAAATTTCTGGTTCACACTACCCATTAAGTTAAAGACAATATATCACATTCAGCAGGAGACGAAGAGCTTAAAGTGTGAAGGAAAAAAGGCTTTTTCTCCAACCTGATAAACTTGCTTTTTCCCCCTGCACTTCCGTCCTCCCTGGTAGATGGTCAGCCTACCTGCCGCTCTCCTGTTCTTCCTCCCTTACTGTGTGTGATCATAGAAGGTCACATCCTTTCCCTCCCCAAACCCCAGCAGACATTTGTAAGAACTCGGTCTAAAGGAAAGGTCTGTGTTCCATGTTCTGTATGTGTAACCCTCTGTACATCTTATGAACTCTCTCGAAATTTCTTTGGACTCTTATCAATCAAAATATTCAATGATCTATGTAAATAAAACTGCAATCTTCTATTCAGCTTGAAAAATCTGTTTTCCTTCCAATGTGTTTAACTCAGAGCTTATTTAATGCTTATATAGTTTTCGAGAAAAGAGTATAGGGAGAGTCAAAGTTATAGGGATGCTTCAACCTAAACTATTCTTGAGGTTCCTTTAATTATTGCTACACTGCCATTTCCTAGAAAAAAAAATCTCCTTTGTAACCCTGTAACCTTTGTCAATCAAGTCTGAAGTCCTTAGGAACATTATTTCTAGTTCAAAACATGATGTTTGTTATTTATTATTTTTACTATTATTATTATTATTATTATTATTATTATTATTATTATTATTACCATTCTTAGCATTACTCCCCATCAAATTCAGGGCCTTCTACATGCTAGGCAAATTCTCTTACTACAGAGTTTCATCCTCAGCCCAGAAACCAGGACTTTAATTAGTGTCAGTGGTGTTGGCATCTCCTCAAAGATGCCGCTCTACTCAAATGTCAGTGTCTAAACTCCTTCATGTAGATACTGATGATTGGCATGGTGAAAACTTCTAAGGAGCCTGTAGGATTGAGGGAAGGGTGGAGGTAGAAAAGATCACCCTACCTGAAGAATTCACACAGTAAGACAAAACTGCAAGTCATGTGAATAAGAGACCCAACAGAATCCTCACAACTTCAAAAACAAGAAAATTTCACCTAGAAAATAAAGAAATAAGGTGTAAATCAAGATGGGATGGGGGAACTAAGGAAAACAGCTACTTCTAAAAAGAACACTTGATACTCCAGCTATCTGTTAGCATCACATTGGATGCTCTGGTGCATTTACTTGCTCAGTTGGACAGCTCAGTACTGTGTAAATTAAGATGACCACATAGGAAAACAGCTGATAGAGGTATCATATATTGAAAGCTAAGATATTTATTCAGAAAATGTCTTTTGTTTTTACTTTGGTTTGGATTTGGTTTATTTTTTGGGCTTTCTGTTTTGTTTTGTTTGTTTTGGGTTTTTTGTTATTATTGTTTTGTTTTGTTTCGTTTAAGACAGAGCCTCATGATTGTAGCTCAGGTTAACCTGCAACCTGAGGATGTCCCTGCCTGGACCTCCTGAATGCTCAAGATACATACTTGGCTCATAAGTGCTTTTAGTTTTATTTTAGATTATTTCTTTATTGTGTGAGGGTGATCCACGCCGTCGCTCCTTTGTGGAGCTGAGAGGGCAGCTTATGGAAGTCTGCTCCCTCCTGCCGTCATGGGGGGTCCTAGGATTAACCCAGATCATCAGGTTTGGCGGCAAGTGCCATCCCTGCCGAGCCATCTTGCCAACCCCAGATATTTGAACTACCATCAAGTGAAAGGTAGACACAAGAGGATCAGTGGGGCCCACTGACCAGCCAGTCCAGCCTCCTTAGGAAGCTCTAGCCCAGTGAGGGAGCCTGTCTCACAAAATAATGTGGAAAACTCTGAGAAACCACAGCTGAGGCTGGCCTCCGGCCTCTATATGCACATGCATGTGTGCACACATGCCCATGAGCTCACACACACACACACACACACACACACACACACACACACCCCTGAACATATACATACACAAAAACGCACACTCACTCACATATAGAATATCACTGACTGAGCCCTCAGAAAAGCTTTATTGAAGTGTATGTAATTCCTTAACACAAAATCTACCCTTCTAAAGTGCCTGTTTCGGTGTGTCCACCGTTTGTATCTGTTATCCCTACAACTGAAGTAACATTTTCATCACCACCCCCACCCCCGAAGAAATTGAGACCACTTAGCGGCCGCTCTTTCTGCCGCATCCAAACCTGGGCGCTGCCAAGGACATCTCCATGCATCTGCCTGACTGGGGCATTTGATGAGAAAGGAATCAGAACAAATAAAAATAAAAATAAAAATAAAAGAACCTCTTGTAGTCTTTAGTTTCTGGCTCCTTCCAGTTGGTGTGTTTTCAAGTTGGCCCATGATGTGTGGCTTTTACACTGAGGCCTACCGTCCGTTTTGAGTTCCCTTTTGACTATGTTATGAGGTAAGAGGTCATTTATTCGTCATTTTGTGTGTGGATCTGCAGTTTCTTTCTCCCCTTCAGAAGTCCTGCCACTGGACGACTTCTTGTGCTTCCTAAGTTTATGCTGAATGTAATTGTAGAGAAGGAAGGATACTGTAATGGATGTAATGTTGCTGATGTTTTCTATATGTGCCTTCTTCGTGGGTAAGTGGATATTTCACACTCTGTCATTTTAATTCTCTTCTTTGTTTTACTATATAGTCTTTAGCTTCTTATCGGTTGCTACGGTAACTAAAAGTAGCATCTGCAAACCTGCTCTGGGTTAACACAAAGTTAATTTTATTTGTATACAAAAACTCAACTCCATGGCCCCTCCTCCTTTGTGATTTTATTGTAACAAAATTTACATCTTTATGCTTTATTAGTCCCCAGCACACTTTTTAGTTGCTGATTTATCCAATGACGTTTAAATCAGACAGAAGAACTTACACATTACGTGGCGCTTTGCCATCCTCTGTTCTGCCTACCCGTGTGAGCTCCACTGCGCTCTTTTTTAGCTCGTGTGGAGCAAGGCAAAGGTCCAGTGTCCATTCATTTCAGTCAGACAATCATGACTCAGCATCTGCTTCTTGAAAAATGTCTTAATTTTAAAATTTCTCATTTTAAAAAATGACCTTCATTTGTCAACTAATTTCACCTTCATAGAAAAGTAAGAAGATTTCAAAGAGCATTCATTGCTTCGCAGCCATGCCATCCTGTTTACCCAGGTGGAGTAACGTGCTGCTGATTGAGCTGCGTGTGCCAGCACGCACCTCAAATGTCCATCGGTAGAGTCTGTTTGCTGCATAGCTGATCTTCTCATCAAGACGTGATCTTAAAATAACAGCGACAACAAAATTAAGGCTGTTACGAAAATCTAACCCAGGATCCACACATTCCAACTCCCCAGATGAAAAGATAACAGAGAACGCTGGGAACAATGGCTGACTGAACACCACACCTGGCTACCGTTCAGCTTCAGGCGGTGCCACGTGGAAGCTGTAGTGACCTGAATGAGGGTTCACATTTGGATATGGCCACAGCCTAGTTCCTATCACCCATACGTCTAATCTAACTTAGAAAATACACTAGATGCCTTGAGAGGACATCATGTTAAATCACCAAAGTAGATGCCAAATCTAATCACAAATGTTCTTATTAGAGTGAGCCAGAGGAAAAAAAGATGCAAAGAGAAGTCGCTGTGAAGACAGAGATGGAGACCAGAGTGATGGGACCACCAGCCAAGGAACGGCAAAGTTGGGAGGAAGGAAAGAAGAAGGGAGCTTCTCTACAGTATCTTTGGAGGGGGGAATAAATTCCCCTTCCAGACATGTCTTGAGTTTGAACTCTGGCCCACAGAGCTGTGCCTGGGTCCCTTGCTGCTGTTTTCGGCTCCATGCCTGCAGTGGTTTTTGTCTAAGTGGTGGGAGGAAACTGACATGGAATCATATCTAGTAGCTCTAGTACTTCCACTCTCAAGGAAAAGACAGAAATCCAGAATTTCCTACACGCAATAGTTCTTTACCTTTAAACACGGACAACTTTATGTTTCAAAGCACTGAACTGGCCAAGCAATTCAACTCTCCTGGACAGTTCTGGATCTCTGATAGTAATTTGGCGCTCCGCTCTAAGTGTTCCCAAATCTGTGCCATGCTCAACTGCTCACCAGTCAGCTTCGGTGTTATGTCCCAAATCGGCTCTTGGTTCTTTCTGGGACTCGCTCCATCACAATCTCAACAGGCTCAGTAGGCTCCAAAGTCCTGGTGTAGGAAGCGTATCTACACTGGGCATATCACAGCTTGACGCTGACCATGGTAAGCATTTCAGGCCACCCTGAAATGATTGGGAAACTTGGAGATACAAACACTCTGATTGCTCTTCTGAGCTGACATCGCTGTATTTGGTCTGATTACACATACCACACACCCATTCAAGTTTGGCCGGTAAAATCAGCCTTAAAACCAATGGCTTTGTGGAGAAAATTCAGCCTCTTCTGCTTTCCCAGAGCACCTGGAATAATTGTCGAGATTCCTACCTCCCAAACTTCAATCTACCATTGCCTCATTAGCACTTTTAGATTCCAGTCTTTTGCCTCAATTTCTAAGTATTTTGTACGAAGAAAGAAAAACTAAACTTCCCACATCTGGGCCAGGACTAGCCGGCAGGAGCCCTGGGCTTCGATCCCAGTTTACCCCTGGACAGCTGCACGGCCTTGGCTCACCCTTTTCACCTCTCTAGGCCTCAATTTCCTGCAGCTGATCCCTGAATTTCCTTTCAGCTTTAAAAATGATTTTGACTGTGTAATTTAATTACACAATAAAATCTCCAATGCCTTTCAGCTTTCCGTGAGTTTGCACAAGGGTGGAGGAAGCAGGCACGCGCTTTCATTTATTCACTGATACCAGGTGCCGGTCGTGTGCCAGGCAGGCTGTCAAAAGCTGGAGGTACAGACTGGGCTAGAAGTCACACACCTAGCAAAGAGCGTGCAGTCAGTTGGGTGTTTGTGACACAGTCCCCCCAAATCAAGGTCATGTAACCCACACAGGGAGGACTGGAGAAGGGTCCGTTAAGGACGTGAGGTTTAAATTGAGTTTTGTAGGGCAAAGAAGAGAAATAATGCCTCATGCAGAAAAATTTTAAAAAATGTAATCACTGGAAAGTACATGGAACTCAGAGAATGGCTAAAGCTTATTAGCTAAATAAGTAAAAGTAACCAGGCCACCTATGGTTTCTGCACTCACTCTACTGCTTTCTCTCCAAAATTTCAGAGTTGCTTCGGCTCTGCCCGCTCCCACTGCCTCCCTCTGGGCCTTCCAGCTCCTTTGGCCAGATGGTCCTCAGCTCCGTGTTGAAAGGTGCCTTGCAGAACACCACCTCATCAAGACTAGAGGTAAATACAACCGGGCTGAGCTCCCGACGGCCTGCAAACACGGCGGTGTGTCCCTGCTCTCTTCCACCACGCATCTGTCTCCCTTCCCAGCTACCTGCCCTGTGACCTTCAAGTTCACGCGTCACATGTGAAGACAGCGCTTCAAGTATAGGACACAAAGATGTATCGGGTACACACACAAGTATGCGATGCTTACGACATAGGAAAATGTTAGCGGTGAGGGGGCCATGCTCCTGAAAACAAGGCTCCTTAAACTCACTGGGTAAAAGTAAAAATAAAAAGGTAGGAATGTGGAAATGGGACTAGTTGGGATGAGGAAGTGTATGAGTGTGAGGGGACAAGGGACTGTGATGGGAGGAGGGGAATATGATTAAAATGTATTATATATGTATATATATATGTATGTATACATGAAAATATCACAGTAAGACCCATCACTGTATAAAATTAATATATACTAATAAAAAGCTTTACAGTAGCCTGAAAAAGCATATAATACGCACATCTCTCTCTCTCTCTCTCTCTCTCTCTCTCTCTCTCTCTCTGTAATTCTGATTTTCTGACTGAACCTGGATGGATTCACTATTCTAGGGGAGTTTGAGACTTTCCTCAGGACATGCAGTTTTCAGGTCACCTTAATTTCTACCCAGA
Source organism: Peromyscus leucopus (assembly GCF_004664715.2). Taxonomy (NCBI): domain Eukaryota; kingdom Metazoa; phylum Chordata; class Mammalia; order Rodentia; family Cricetidae; genus Peromyscus; species Peromyscus leucopus. Next base: position 60,613,810 of record NC_051071.1, on the reverse strand, counting down.
TAATTAACAGCAAGCCATTTTACATGTTTCTTTGCCAGGAAAAATAAAAGGAGAGCCAGCCATTTCTAAGTCATTTCCCAAGGACTCCTAGCTGGCAACTTACATTAAACAATGTCATATTCCACATGCCAAAAAAAAAAGTTACTTATTCCCACTGTGGGAGTGTCGTTTTATAAAATTCTCCCGCTATGGTGAGAAGCCCCCATCAGCTGCTCCCTTCCGGCCCTGTTTCTTCGTCCATAAAATAGAGCTGGGGTGATAATGATTCACTGCGCTGAACAAAGACGACGCAGACAGGGGGATTTGCCCAATATTCAATACACAGTAATTACTCGACTGCCATGACTTTTCATGAAAGAATGAGAAACACAGCCATGTAGATGAGGGTCTGGAGTGTAAAAAAGCCAGACACGGGTCCTTTTCCACATTCTGGTGTTTTAGCTAAATAAAATAAGCTTTGCCAGGCCTTTATTTTTGGAAGGAAATTGAAGAAACAGTGAGACTTCCTGGTTTCCTGACTGCTTGAGAGACAGGGTCCTCTGCTTCCAGAAGCCCCAGAGAGAACCTAAGAGTGAGAGAGAAAGGACCAATCTGTCCTTTGGAAAATTAATTGCCATTTTAAATGGTAACAATGAAGCATGTTTTCATTTAAAATTTCAGTATCTTGGGATACATGTGCTAAATACTGCATCAGAAAGAAGTATGAATTGGCAATAATAAAATTCTCACTGGTGCAAACAAATGAACAGTCGAGGGCTACAGGCTATAACACAAAGATGACAATTTGATTATTACAAATGATCATAAGGAGCCCTGTGACAATGGAATGGATATTGTGTCACAATAGAAAGAAATAAGACATACTGATCCCTTACAGAAATAAAACTTCAAAAGTAAAACTGGAGTTGGCGAAGCCCAGAGCTAACACTGCCTCTGCTGCGGGACAGCATGTTCTCGACGCTGCGCCCTGCCCCTGTGCAGTTCAGTGACGTTTCTAATGCGGAGCCTAAAGCAATCTTCAGAACCCAAAGCCAGTGGCTCATGGAGCATTTCTCTTTACAAAGGACTCTCAGTGAGTTTTGTCTCCTGAGACAGAGGCAAATAGAGTCATTCTACCTAACAAGTTGTACAGTCTAGTGCTGTCCCAGAGCCCGGACAGAGGGGAAAGACACAGGAAGAGGGATACTGCAATCCTACCAGGCAGAAAGAGGAGACAGAGACAAGAGGTCTTAGAGCGGGGGTAAAAAAAAAAATCTCACAGGGAGTGAGCAACTCGGGAGGCTTCGGGCTACCCAGGTGGCAGCCATGATGGAGGATGCTCTCCCTCCCTGATACGAACAAGGCCAGAGCTGTGGAAAGAGTCTCTTGTTGGTGACTTTGGGCTTCTGAGGACTGGTTGTTTTTATGCGTGGTTAGAGCACTCTTGTTACCCTTGCTGACTGGCTCTGGGGCCCATTTCTGTCTATATTGATTTCCTTTGGGATCTCTCAAGTCTAGGTCGGGAATGGGCCTTCAACTTCCTGGCTTTCCTCTTGGTTAGCATAGGAGACACTCTGAAGAGGTGCAGGCCAGTGACAGAATGCAAAGGACCCACTGTTCATCCCCTTCAGCCAATGAGAAGCTAGAGCAAGCAGTGTGCTTTTTTTCCCCCCTTTCTTTCTTATTGTTTTACTCTGCCTGAGTGTGTCTCAGGCAAGAGGACTTACCCTTCTGGGCTCTAGGATGGGGAAGCATCCTAAAGTCGACTTCATTGCCTCACCTTGAGTCCTGTTTTGTTTTTGCTCTTTTGGTTTACTTGGTTTGTGTTTTGAGATAATATCTCACTGTACATCCCAGACTGGTGGCAAACCCAGATCCTCCTGCTTCAGCCTTTCAAGAGCTGGGATTATTACACTTTCAGTCTTTCGAGAGAACTTCTGCCTCTTGCCTTATCTGCTCGTCCACTTATCTAGAAAGCACTTCAGATCTCACAGAACACCAGAGAACTATCAGGACTTGTGGAAATGGTCAGTTACTTGATGTTGTTGATAAAACGGCTCTGAAAAACCAGCTGTCTGTAGATCTGCCAAAGCCTTGATTACAACAAATGCTCCTTGTGGTCAGAGCCAGCAGAGGCTCTGGAGACCCGTGAGTATAGACAATCTTCTTTCAGATGAGGCAAAGAGGCCAGGGAAAGTTAAGGGTCTTTGTAAGGCTGGTTCAGCTACAACTGGCTAACCCAGGATCCTGGTCCAGCTCTCCTGACTAGAGGTCCAAACAATTTCCATGATCCACTTATCCAAATGGCTCTGCAAATCCAATGATGCTTGCAATTTTAACATGTTATTGTCTAGATAAACTCCATAAAAGAATTGCTATGCTCTCCCTTAAGCCAGACTCAGACAAAGGAAGTTGTCACATATATGTAGACATATGCATATATGTGCGCGCGCGCACACACACACACACACACCCTTAAATTGCTGGGTTTGTAGCAAGTTTTATCTAATCTTCTATAAGCAGACATCGAGATGCTTCCATGGCATCAAACAAGGCCCCATTTACTCATTTAAGTCAGTGACAACTTTTAAACATCCAGAGAAGTTCATTTCATGATCACATCTGTTAAAATTGTTCGGGAGTGTCGTTCTTAGGCCTTAAAACTATGGTTAATTTAATAACCAATTCTTACCATAAGGGAAACAGAAAATTATGGACTTTTCACTAAAGCAACGGATTTAAAATTTATTTGGCTCATATCATTCTTTTTCTCTTGGCCTTTGGAAGCAAGCGTTTCCCCTTAGCTCTAGATTTGAATATTTTATCCATCTTGCACATACCAGATAGTTCATCTTTCCTTTAAAATGTCACTACAGTGATAAGCTTGTTGGAATAGGCTAGAAGACCAGCTACAAGATGTCCAAGTACACAGAGAATCCCATTGTCTAAGAGTACTGTGACCAGTGCTGACCAGCTTCTGCTCCACTCAGTGACGGCAGGCAGGCATTCAGCACTGTGTCTCCCCCTGTGGGAAATTAGACACTGCTCCACCTCCTTCACTCCCTAAGGAGCATGGGCGTCATTTCTCTGTCAGCTGTGGTGGGCGAAACAGTGAGATCACCTCTCAGTTTACTGTGATCTTCCTCACTGATGGTTCTGAGGCCAGCTGCCACACAGGAAGCATGCCCTGTGACCTGCCACAGGAGATTCTGTCTCTCTCGCCTTGAACGAGGAACATGGTTTGGATGTAGGTGGGTCAGCGGCTGGAGATGTAACTAAGGGCAGGTCAGTGGTCCAAGCTCTCAGCAACGGTCTCTCAGTTGGTACTGTCTACTACCTTTGTATTTGATTCTTTAAAAGTTAAGGCACTTCCCCATCATTAGGAACAGAGGATTCTTGAGTTCTTTAGACTTCTACAAGCCTTTATAGTCTTCTCGAAGATGTAATTACACTTTATATAAGAATTTTTCACTTGTGATGATGAACATTTTTGGCCTTTGTGTCTGTGATCACAGAAGAAATAGAGCCGACAAAATTCAGAGAACTGGCTTTGTGTGTCAATGTTGCACTTAACACCGGTCATTTCCCCCCTTCTAGCACATGGAGAAAGGCAGGATACACAACTAGAGTGTATTCTTCAAATTAAAACTCGTAAGTAAATGTTTGCAGCTGCACTGCTCACAATGGCTTAAAGACAGACAAAAACTGAGCACCATCAACAAATGAATGAGCAGGCATTTTTGTGGGATATCTGTGTAATGAAGCCATGATTCACCCATGAAAGGGAACTGGGTATTAAGAAATGCTATAGCCCGGATGAACTCAAAATGATTACAATTAAGTGAAAGAAGCTAGACACCAAAGGCCATGTGTATGATTCCACACTTATAAAATATTCAGAATAGGTAAAGCCATAAACATAGAAAGCAGATTAGTGATTACCAGGGACTATGAGGAAGACAGATGCAGGAGAGACTGGTGAATGGGGAGAGGGATAACATCCTTTGGGGTTATAAGAGATCCTGGAACTAGATGAAGGTAGTGGTTGCACAGTACTCTGAATGAGCAGTTGTATACTTTGCAAGGGTTAATGTTGCTGTATGAACTTTAGGTCACAAGGGTCCACAAGCACCCACACCACATACATTCACACTGTGGAGGAATGAGCAAGGACTCAGACCCAGGTTTTCCATGGCAGCAGCTCTGTTTTCCCAAAGCCAATGGCTCTCAGTGACTCCTTTCTCTACCAGTTGCCCATTTACCTCCCATGGCTTTAGTAGCACTGTAGCCATGACCTGAACTTCTTCATCTTCCTATCCAGACTACATTCCACTCCTCTCTAAGCCTGCACTAAAGGGACTGTGGATTAACTTTGACAGATCATGTGGGACACTCCTGAGCAGATCCAGAGAGGTTACATTGTCCCGTGCATTGCCCCATGAAAGTGAGCCTGGATGGTGCACACGTCTCCCCACTTTGTTCTGTGGTCATGTGGGTTTTCTCAGTAGCACAGATGGGCCACGTCTGGAGAGCATACTAAAGACACCAGTTTCTTCTTCAGCAAAATAGATGAGCTAAGCCCTGCCAGCCCAGCACATGTTATCAACACTAAAAGGATGGAACGGGCTCAAAAATCTCTGATGGACGCTTCCAGATGTTCCCTGAAAAGGAAGAGGAAGAAGACCAAAGGGACAGCTGGGATCTCAACTGGAGAGTCTCCCACCTTTATCTCTAGGAGCCCTACATAAAGCAGATCTAACCCTGAAAACCCTTTGTGAGACACGGGAAGCCCAGGGGAGGGGGAATGGAGCTAACAGAAAGCAAATGTCTACTTTGGCAATGTCCATGGCTGACGTCAGTTTGTTTTCCTCTCCATTGTTAATGGAAAAGAACTTATAAGACAGCCCGGTGGAAATACTCAATACGAAACGTTCTGTCTGACTTTGATCATCCGCGCTTGCCGTGATAAGCAACATATGGCAGACCCTTCACTTGCCACCGTAGTGCATCGGGGAGTCAAACATCTTTTCCACAAACGCTTACCTGCTAGGAAAGAGAATGTCAAAGGACTAAGATGAGAAAAAGCACAGGGCCAGCAAAGCCACAGAACGTGCTGGAAATAACAGACTTCATGTGTAGGCCCCATGCCATAGGTCTCTGGTCCACCCTTCAGCACCCAGATGAAATGGCTCAAATGCCTGTCCTCCTTGCTATGGGACATCTACCTCTAACCCCAGGGTTTACCTGGGAGGAGACAGGCTGCAGCAGGTTTTTGTTTGCTTGCTTGCTTGCTGTTTATTTATTTATTTTTTTAACCATCCAGCTCCATAGCTGTGATCCTCTCTCACTGAACCACATTTTAGCCCATTCTGCATTCTTCCAAGTCCCTAGCTAAGAAACCTTCACAGAAATTTCCAAAAGTTGCAGAATTCCCGCTGGTGGCCATCAGCTCTGTGTAAGCGGTTGAAAATGCACAGCCCAGAGTTCATCGTTTTAGTCGTGTTAACTATATAATTTCAGATGACACTGAAATTGCTAATTCTCATTGTGGTGAAACCCTCACCCACATCCCCTTCCACGACGTTGAACACCCCAGCCATTAGCAGTAAGTCCTCTGGGCTCACTTCTCTTTTTCATCCCCTGACAAGCACTCTTACCCTCTCTGTCTCTAAGCGTTTCCTGAGCAGAACCACATAGGATTTTTTCTTTTATGCCTGCCTTATTTCACTTAGCTTGTGTATTTTGGGTTCATCCGTGTTATAGCACCTATCAGAACTTCATTCTTTTTTTAAAAGCTGGAGCAGATCCCATTGTGGGTCACACCACATTTCATTTACCCACTCATCAGCTGACAGACCTTGGGGTTGTTTGCACACTTGAAATGATGTTACTGAAGCTGCTGCGAGCTGCTTTTGTACATCTACGAGTTCAAACCCTTGCTTCCAGTTCATTTCTGTGAGTAGAACTGTGGCTTCATACAGTTTGAAGAAGCTGCTGGGTGGTGGTGGCACACGCCTTTAATTCCAGTACTCGGGAGGCAGAGCCAGGTGGATCTCTGTGAGTTGAAGGCCAGCCTGGTCTACAGAGTGAGATCCAAGACAGGCACCAAAACTACACAGAGAAACCCTGTCTCAAAAAAAAAAAAAAGAGTTAAAATTTAAAGAAGCCCTGCCTTAGCAACTGTTCTTTTACTGTGAAGAGAAACCACGACCAAGGCAACTCTTACCAGAGAAAGCATTTCACTGGGACTTCCTTACGGTTTTAGAGGCTTAGTCTGTGGTCATCATGGCAGGAAGCAAACAGGCATGTCAATGGGGCAGTAGCTGGGAGCTTTATATCCTGATCCACAGGTAGCAGGAGAGAGAAGGTCCTGGCATGGGTTTTTGAGACTTCAAGGCCCACCACAACGACACACCTCCTCCAACAAGGCCATACTGCCTGATCCTTCTCAAACAGTTCCACTGAGGACCAAGCATTTAAACACAAAAGCCTATGGGGACCATTCTCAAACTACCATAACTGCCATACTGATTTTTATAGCAGCTGCAACATTTTACATTCCCATCGGCAATAACAAAAGGTTTCGGCGTTTCCGTATTCAAGCCACTATTTATTTTGTAGCTTTTTCTTTGTTTGATTGATTTTTGTACTAGCCACATTGGTGTATGTGAAATATAGTCTCACTGTGATTTTGACTTGTATTCCTTAATGACAAGAGATATTGAACTTTATTTTTTGCTGTGTTTATCATCCACTTGCATATCGTCTTTGATAAACTGTCTATTCAAGTCTTTAGCCCACTTTAGAACTGTTTTGTTTTGTTTTGTTTTGTTTTGTTTTGTTTTTTGGTGTTGTTGAGTTGCAGGAGCATATATTCTAGTTATTAACTATTTTCTAGCTATTAACTATTCTAGCTATTAACTCCTAGCAGATTTACAAGCATTTTTTTCTCATGCCATGAGTTTCTCTTTACTCTCTTGATAGTATCATCTTATATAAAAATATTAAAAATTTAATGAAGCACAGAGTTATCTATCTTTTCTTTTGTTACCTGTGCTTTTGGTGTCATCCCAAAAGTCATTACCAGACCTGACACGTGGCTTCTCAACCCCCATATTGCCTTCATAGAGTGTTATCATTTTTACTCAGCTTAGGTCTTTGGTTCATTTTTAGCATTTCTCTCTATCATGTAAGGTGAGGGTCCAACCTCGATTCTTTTGCATGTGGATGTCCAATATTTTCAGTACTAAGTTTTTCAAAGACAGACAGACCCATATCCCCTTGGATGGTCTTGGTAGTTTCTGAAAATCATTTAGTCATATGCATAAGGATTTATTTCTGGGCTCTCTGATTTATTCCACTAACCATGAGTGGCAGATAGAAGGCGGATGAAGGGAGCAGGTCAGGACCACACTGTTGTGACTACAGCAGCTTCCCAGTGAACTTCCTAACTTCATTCTCGAATTTCATGGCTCTTCTGACTCTTGGAGCTTTTGAGATTCTCTGAGTTTATGATGGATTTTTCTATTTCTACAGATAACACTACAGTTCTGATAAGGGTTTTTTGAATGAAAAGTCTTCAAGGGTCATACCCTTTTCGAAGCTAAAACTGCCGTGAGCTCTCAGGAAAGGCCCATCTCCAATTCAAGAGGCAGTACTGATTCAGCTATCAGGTTTCCCTTGCTGGAGAAGGCCTTTGCTTCTTCCCTCTGTCTTTTGTCCCCATATTAATTTGTCTCATAATCACAAGTCAATGACCAAGAGCAATGGGACACCGTGCTTCTCTCTTTAGGGTTAAGTAGTTGGAAAAAAACAAACAAATAAACTTTCATCCAGAGGAGAAAACTTATTTCTTTTCTTTTTTGGGGGTGGGGGTGGGGAGGGGATTCAAGACAGGGTTTCTCTGTGTAATATTGGTGCCTGTCCTGGATCTCGCTCTGTAGACCAGCCTGGCCTCAAACTCACAGAGATCCACCTGCCTCTGCCTCCCGAGTGCTGGGATTAAAGGCGGCCACCACTGCCTGGCCGAAAACTTATTTCTTATAATCTAGTTGTTCCAAGTAAAATTGACTATCCATCCAATTACCAGTAATGTTGAAGGTGTGTACTTTTTACCTCAGTTCCTGAACTGATTAGACAAGTGATGAAGTTACTGTACTAACTTAAATGAATCGAATTTACCACTGAACTTACTATGGGTAGGCTTCTTGAGATGTTCAGAGAAAGAAGGGATTTAATTTTGGCTGTTGGCAGAAGCGTTTTGTGATGGACGATGTGTAGCTAACCATTGATTCCCCTAAATTTCTACCCTGTACCTCTGTAAGTGGGTCAGGGATTGTCCTTAATAAAAAAATTAGTGCCTTTGCTAGAATAAGTCCAAATAGCAAGGGTAAAATGTTGAGGGAGAACGCTACTATGTAGCTGGGGTGCTTTGACTTATCAATAGATGTGGAATTTGTGAAAATGTTAAGGACTTTCTTAACAGATGGACCAAGCTTTGGGACACTCAATTCGAACCAAGCGACATGAGGTTTCTGCTTCCTACTCACGGTGACAACCAAGAACTTATACAGCACTTTCAACTTCTCACAGCTACATTCCAGTCTACTTTCTCATGTGATAATGCTTAAGAACGTAATAAAACTAGGCATGGGAGCACACACTCTAATCCCGTCACTCAGGAGGCTGAGGCAGAGGGATCATCAGTTGGAAAATAACCAAGATTACAAAGTGAGTTTGCAGCCAACCTCAGCTACATCAAGAGACCGTATCTCAAACACAGATATGCAATGTATGAATGAATAAGAGAATGATCCGGCTCAGTTTCATTTTGCTTCCATTTCCTTTTTTATGTGCATTTTATGGGGGACATCCAGCCTCTTCTAGTGCATTCTAGATTTAACGAGTCCTTAATCCACAGGAATAGAGGGGAACAGTCACAGCTGCTTGTTTCCAAAATGATCAGTCAATCATTTTGTAGGCTCTTCCTAGAAGAATCAACTGAAACTAAGTAATCTCTTGAGAACATTGTACAGGAGATTTTCCTCTTTCTGAAGTAGTTGATGCTCCAAAACTTTGAAAGAAATCCAAGATAATTTTTTTGAAGCTTGGTAATATTTATTCAGACAGTCTGCGTAGCAGCCAAGCTGAGAGAGAACACTAAAGTTTTGGATGGGGATATTTTTTTTCTGTCCCATGGACCAGGGAACCAAATCAGACAGTGCTGTGGGCTATTGAGAGCATGCTCCTGTAGGGAAGGGTTGTTGATTTCCGGCACAGAAAAAAAAAAAAAAAAAAAAAAAAAAGAAAAATCTTTTAACTCCTCCAAGGTTAAAAGTGGCTGAGATCATACACATTACAGTGAAACAGAGACAGGATGAGAGTGGGGGAGTGTTAGAGAGGGGGCGGGTGTTAGTGATGGGGTGGGTGTTAGTCATCCGGAAGCCGCATAGGACCTGGGCAGTGTGCAGAGGATTCCCTGAGGAGGGGAAGAAGGAGCCTAAGCATGCTACTGATTAACTATACCATCATCATCACCATCATGATTATCATCATCATCATCGTTTTGCGTGTATGGGTGTTTTGTCTACATGTTTGTCTATGCACCATGTGCATGCCTGGTGCTCTCAGAGTTCAGGAGAAGGCATTGGATCCCCCTTGAACTGGAGTTGCAGACAGTTGTGAACCACCACGTGTGTGCTGGGAACTGAACCTGAGTCCTCTGGACGAGCATCCAGTGTTCTTAACTGGCTGAGCCAGCTCTCCAACCCTTTGCTTTCAAGTTGCTATTCAGGATGTCAAAATGAAAATCTCAGAATACTTGTTTGTTTCCTGTGAACTCTAGCAAATTCCTTTCAGGTGCTTATTGTACCTGTTGAAAAAAATGTTTACCCTAAAGAAGGCCAAAAATTTCAGCCTGGAAAGTCAAACAAAAACCATGGATTTGTAATGTGCTCATGCAAGGTAGGCTGCCTGGACTTGAGGCCTTTGCCTTTTCACTTGGGCCTATGTGGGCTCTAAGCACATTAATATTTCTAACATAGCAATCATTTTGACATCTAGGATGCATGCATCCTCCTGAAAATTCGAGGTCTGTTTCTCTAATAACCCCAACAGAGCAAAATCACCGAGGAGCGATTCTAGGCAGATCGTACACAGCTTATGTTTCCTCACGATCATCCGCTAGCTTCCTGTGAGCGCTTGATTTATTGCTGCCGTCAAGAAAACACCTCAGTTTCCAGGAAGATGAAGGATGACTGAGCCACCCACTGCCCGGCTGGCCGAGGTCCCAGCCACATGGCATCTGTGAAAATATGAGTGATAAAGTTTTGGTTTCCAGTTTCCAGCTCCATTTTTAGCTTTCAGTTTTTCCAATCTGTGTAGTGGTTACTGTCCCTTCGCCCCTCACATTTTAAAGCCATAACTCCAAGAATAGTAAAAACTAATGAGCCAGGCACTTCTCCTGAAAAACAAAATGACTTTAAAATATTATTCTAGAAAAAATAATCAGCCTCTAAATACACCCAAAGTGGACTTAGGAAAACAAACCAGCTATTAAATAACTAAAAGCCTCAAGAATAAACATCTTTTATCCAGGTGGGTTAAGGCATACATACTAGGGGGAAAATCCATATTCAAAAATTTGGGCTGGCAAGTGCTGTAGCTGGGTGTACATGAATCAACTATTTTTGAATTAGTGGTAAGGTGCTTGCTGGAACTGTGCAGGTGGTGGGATGGGGGTAGAAGGGGACTGGGTTGAAAAAAAAAGAAGGTAAGTTTAAATTTAATCTGATTAATTCCAGCTAAATAAAGCCTTGGTGGTTTATTTGGAAGACAGAATCTGGTCATTATAGCTATTAAACTCCCATAAACTCATATTTTTTATTATGTATTTACTTACTTGCTTTTGTTTTTCAAGGTGGAGTTTCTCCGTGTAGCCCTGGCTGCCCTGGAGCTCGCTCTGTAGACCAGGCTGGCCTCGAACTCAGACATCTGCCTGCCTCTGCCTCCTGAGTGCTGGGATTAAAGGCCTGTGCCACCACTGCCTAGCTTCGGGGTTTTAATTTGTCAGAAAAATCTTCAAGTTTGAATGTATGTTTGGGAATACCAAGGCACCATCCCAGTTTGGGGAGACTTAGGAGATTCTAGTTTAGAGTGGTGAACAGGAACACTCAGGGTCTTCACAAGTGCTTCCAAAATTTCCATGTGCATGCAGTTGACTGTTAGCATCCTACACAGAACCCCACCGCTTGTCAGTCTGGTTGAGACCCCCTGCCCCCAGTAGCAGTCACTGAGACAAGGATGTGGGCCCAAGTAGCTTGTTTGAGAGGCAGTCCCAGGAAATCTTGACAGGCATGTCAGGAAGTGGTCCAGGAAAGAGGAAGCCATACAGAGCGTGTGAATGAATGAGCAGACTGTTGCTGTGGGCAACGGGAGCTCAGTACCACAGGAGCGCTATAGAGATGGGAGGGAGACCACCAGGGGCCAAGGAAGGGGGGTCATTTTTCAAATCTCATCATCACTGGTGGGGACCACTCTTGAAGCATCAGTTACTCAGTACTTCACAGCCTGCCCCACTGGAGGAAGCCCTTGTGGCCAGAAAATTCCTGACACTGGGAAGACGAGTTGTAGCAAGCAGCCACCCGTATGTTCCAGAAACACTGTGCAGAAGACAAAGGTAGACAAACAAGACCCACAGTCACACTCAAGAAGGATTAAGGATTGGTTCAATTAGGAGTAGGTTGTTATAAAGTTAGTCTGGCATTTCCCTATAGTCTTATTCACACACACACACACACACACACACACACACACACACACACACACCAGCATTCTTCCTTTTCTGACATGAGTAGACCTACCTGAGGCTCTTCCCAGAAGCCAGAAGATGCCAGTACCATCATTTTAGACTATCTCTTTGCTTTTAAAGTGTCCTGCCTTAGGTGTTCTGTTGTCACAATGTAGATTAAGATAATACTCATATACGCTTCATGATGAAATAAGGAACCAACAGTGTGAGAAATAGATAAAGATGACATCAGCAATGGAGGAGGTAAAAAGCAGACAGAGGCACAAGGTCACAATTTAGGTAGACTGGATTCAAGCAATTTTGCCCAACCAACAAGTTACCAAGACCAGAGGTCGACAAAGAATTGAGTGTAGAGGATGAGCATGGTTCAGGGTAGGGGAGTTGTGAGGAGGGTAGATCTTCCCTTCTCATGGCCTCCTTACACGAGGACTGCCATGGACTTTCTCCCTTGATGCCTTTATGTGGCAAGTGACTCTGAACTGAGCTTGAGTGTATATGTTGTCGTGACACACCACAGCCAGGATTGTTACAAGATGGACGAATGGCCTGGTCATGTGGGTAACGTCACATTGTTCCTTTGGCTTGTACAGTTACTCAGGGGAGCCAGTGGTGAGAAGAACAAATGCAGAGTCCATGTTTCCCCAGGTGGATACTGAGCACCCTTCAAAACCCAAGTGTCTTCCCATCCTGCTTTTCGCAGGGTGGTTGTGTTTGGCAGTACCAGGAGCTGGAAGGGTTTTCCTTTGATAATACCAAGAGATGCTCTCAACATACTTCCATAAAACCAAGGTCACTGCCAAAGTAATTTCGGCCTGATCTCAGATCTGGATCAAGGAAAATGACATCACATTCTTATCTGCTGGTGTTCCGGAAGCAGCAGGGCCAGATCTCTATTACCTGAGGGCCACACAGCCTTCTAACCCTACCAATGTCTTCCCTCCTTAAACCATACCAAGCAAAGACAAGAGAGAGCCTCAGAAGGGCATCCCTGGGAATGAGAAGCACACACTCCAGTCCAAAATCTTGAAAGGATATCTTGTTTTCTCTCCAGTTAACCATGGAGTTTCAGCTCACATCAAATGCTGGGGCCATTCCCTAAGACTTCCCAGGCTATAGAATTGTGAACCGCATGTACTTTTTTTGATAATTACTTTTGCTTATTCATTTATTTATTCATTTATCTGTGTGCATATGGGTGTCATGGTGCATGTATGCAGGTCAGAAGACAGTGTATGGCAGTTGGTTCTCTCTTTCCACCATGTGGGTCCCTGGGATTGAACTCGGGTCGTCAAGGTTGAAGGTAAGTACTTTTACCTGCTGAGTACTCTCTTACCTTCCCTGGATTTCTATTCTTTATAAATTCCTCAGTCTGCAGTATCTGTTACAGCAGCATCATGCAGACCGAGACGTGTACTCACGGACAAGCTTTGGAGTTCACTTCTTGCATGAAATGTAACGTTGCTGCATCTTCCTCCTAGATGGTTTGCTGAAAAATCAAATGATGCAGCACATGTAAGAGGAGCACAAACTCTTCATGGCCGCAGGCTCATTTTTATATCTGTACCAAGGGCGCCCATGTCCCTTGGTACAGATCCTGAGCTCAGGAAGGACATGGCAAGTTGATAAAATAGGCCATTTGTCTTCCAGACTTGAAGATGCCAGTACTAGCCCGGTGTCCTTGCAAATGAATCTGACTTTTTTTGTTTGACTTGTAAAATCTGCGCCCGTGGGGAAGGATTCACTTTACTGCGTGGAAAGAAACCAAAGGAGGGGAGAATCATCGAAATCTCCCTTTGTAGCCTTGCTGGCTGCCAAGAGAGCATGTGTGGGGTCTCCTGGGTTCCAGGAGGACACCCTGAGACTCCAGGAGAGGAGGTGCAGGAACAGAGGGGGGCATAAACCCCAACACACATCCATCCCATCTGGGAAATAAAGTGGGTCAAACCAAGAGTACTACTCCCTCACAAATCAAAGGAAAGTCCGGGGGGCGGGGGGGTGGGGAGACCAAGGAAAGGGGGAGGAGTCTAGATTCTCTCCAAACGCAAATCCACAGAAGTGAGCAGATTTTCTGTCTAACGAGAAGATGTAGTGTAAGTGTTGTCTCTGTCCCCACAAGATCAACCCATTCCTTCCCCCAGCATGTTTTATAGACAGTGTCATCTCATCACACATATGCCTCAAAACACCAAATAAAATAACTCATATTTGTATTCAAATGAATCAAACAACCCGAGGTCACCCAAAAGAAATCGCAAATAGCACTTTCCCCCCACAGAATTCACAGTGGGCAGCATGTGGGCAAAGAAGAGTTATTTGCTGGTTCCCTTTGTGGACCTCAAGTTGTTCAGTTCTCTAGCAAGGAGGCCGGCTGTCTTGACTAAACAGTGGGAGCAGAGAAGTCACGTTAGTTTCATCTCAGACTTGACCACAGCAAGCCCCAAGGGTTGGGTGCCTCATCTAATGGCAAAAGAACCCAAGAGCATCAGGCACCCTCTCTACCATTAGCTTCATTTCCCATCCCAGACTGTCACCCACTTTGACAAATGAGGAAAGTAAAGCCTAGGAAAACCGAGGAAATCCAGATTCAGACACAAAGGTGTTGCAGCTCAGGGTGGTGCTGACCACCAGGAGGTCTCTGTCCTGGAGAGCAGAGGATATAGAAAAGTAGTCTTCTAGGTGGTTCTTGACCTTGAGAACTTCATCCAAACCCACTGAAGTACCCAAATGATCTGCAACTAGAAGTTGAGGGCACCTTGGTTCTGACCTAGACAAGTTCTGGATTCTGGGAAGGAATTTTTAATAACCTGCTTGTCACATCTTCTGCCTGAAACGCCCCCTTCATAAGCATCCCCATTTTAACTACCTGCCATCAATTACAGGTGCCAACAGCTGAAGTCCCACAGGCCATTCCAACACTCGGGATCCAATGCCTATGGATGACCATGAGTTTGTGACATTCTGAATGAGTTAAGCTAGGGGGCCTTTAACAACATTCCAACCAGAAGATGGTACCAGAAGAGCAGTTTCGTGGAACCCGGGAAGGGGAAGGGGACAGTGAATGAACAAAACGAGCAAATGTCTACTACGCCAGCTAATGGCCAAGGTACTTCTAATCTCACTCCCATCAGCCCCTGGGAAGACACTTCAGACTTCAAAAATGGAAACTGGCAACAGACAGAAAACTCCCTCATTCACACTGAGTAGCAGGTAATCCCATGCTTGCTTGCTTTTTCAACCACCTACAGTGTTCATGATCTCGTTTATATATTTTTTCTCAGTTTTTCTCATGCAGGCTCCGACCTAACAGCCTGCTTTGGAGTGGTCCATTCCATCTGAAAGGAGTGACAGAGCAGCTTTTTTTAAAACAGATTCTGTTTTCTGCTGCTCCTCACTGACTGCTTGCTACCACGTTCTCGCTGTGACATCGTCCTCCATGTTCTGACACAGCTGGGGACGGGGGGCAGAGTAAGGAGATGGGTCACCAAAGCCAGCACCATGCTACTTGGGCTTTCAGCTTCTAAAAGTCGGGGTTGAGTGAACCTCTTTTCTCTGTATGGTACTCATCTTCAGGTATTTTGGTATAGTGAGAGAAAGCAAGGCAGTAGCCATATACAGTTCATAGAGCAGCACTTCAGATTTGTCGCTGGCATGCTTGCTTTGACTCAGACGAAAGGAACCCTTCTATGGCTCGGTTTAAGGGTTCTGCCCTGAGTACCATTCACTGTGGCCCTCCTTAGAATGTACGTATCCCACAGGACCCACCCACTCAGAGCCTGACCTCTCTATACCGGCTTCTTGACTATACCCCCAAAGACCCAGGTGCCCCGAATTCCCTGCCCACTGACCCAGAGGGCGTTTTCAGAACCTTATGGTAATCTTTGTTCTGTCCATTCCCCTGGGAGCAGACTGCTCACATTCCTAACCCAAAGGAAGGTCAAGGGATGCTGTCCACAGAAGTGGCTGGTATTTGGGTAGCAGGCTGATGTAAGAGAGATGTGCTCCGTGCTGGGTTAAAGCAGAGCTGAATTTCACTCATTAGAAACGAGGAAGTTGAAAACTCTTATGTTTGACTTTTTCAGCTGATTGGTAAAGTGTATGTGTCAAGAGAAGGGAGTATGATTTTTTTTTTTTTTTTTTTGGTTTTTCGAGACAGGGTTTCTCTGTGTAGCTTTGCGCCTTTCCTGGAGCTCACTTGGTAGCCCAGGCTGGCCTCGAACTCACAGAGATCCGCCTGCCTCTGCCTCCCGAGTGCTGGGATTAAAGGCGTGCGCCACCACCGCCCGGCGGGAGTATGATGTTTTATTTGGCCGATTATTTGATCTGTAATTATTTATAGGCTTTGCATGTTTAGACATGGGATACTGTGGCTCCGCTGTACTCGGGACACAAATTCTGCAGTTATTGGGAGAGGGAGCTCAGATTTCAATGCCAGAGGCAGGAGGGCAGCCAGTCCTTGCCAGGCCATTCCACTCCTGCCAGCACGCTGTACCTGCCTAGTATTTCTGCAGTCTCCCCAAGCTCTCACCTAGACAGCAGCTGCTTTTCACCAACACCCCATTTTGTTTAAATCACAGTTGATCCCTGCCAATTACCAAAATGACGCAGTACTCCTCTAATACAAACCTTCTTTCCCACTAATTGTCTCTCTCTGGGCTCTTGTAAAGGATTGTATTGAACTCATGGTGAGGCAGCCTTCACAGAGCTTGCATGAGCCAAGGACGGGGAGCTGCACTCTGTACTCACAGCCGTGATGGGGGCCCCTCTGTGGATTGTCACCTGCACAGCAGCGGGACAGGGAAGTATTGTTCTGACCGCTTCCAGCCCAGGGCCTGAGCCCTAGTCAGTTTGGGGACTTCCCTGTAAACCATCACTGTCTAAGCAGAGGTCTAGGCACTCCATCTCTGGGGATGCCCACAAGTCAGAAGTAGGAGGGTTTGGATTTCAGAACATAAAACAATTTATAAGAGGGCATCATGCTCTGGCAAGGGCCCTTCCAACCTAAGTTCAGATGAGACATCAGCCCTTTCCTCGCCTTCTACCAAAACACGTGGTGTATTCCAGGTCTGGAACAATCAATTCACATACACACACACACACACACACACACACACACACACACACACACACACACACTTTATATAGGAGCTAGGTAGAGATCACAAAGAAAATCACTCATATTCATTGTTATTATTGATTGGTAGTTAGATATCAGGTGATTTTTCCTCTTTGTGGTTATTTATATTTCGTGTGTGTGTGTGTGTGTGTGTGTGTGTGTGTGTGTGTGTGTTGTGGAATATTAGTTTAAGATGTATTACATTCATTTATGCTGTGGAATATTTGTTTAATGATGCAAAGATGTATTCTTCTGTGTTGCATTTGTTTAACTCTGTAAAGCTGTGTTACTTTGCCTGTCTAAAACACCTGATTGGTCTAATAAAGGGCTGAACAGCCAATAGCAAGACAGGAAAGAGAATAAATGGGAGGAGAAAGAAGAGGAGCTTGGGAGAAGAGGAAGAGTGAGAAAAGGGGAAGGAGAAGAGGACACCTGGGGCCAGCAACCCAGCCACACAACCAGCCATGGAGTAAGAAGGAAAGAAAGACACACAGGATAAAGAAAGGTAAAAAGCTCAGAGGCAAAATTTAGAGGAAGAGAAATGAGTTAATTTAAGTTAGAAAAGCTGGCTAGAAAAACAAGCCAAGCTAAGGATGGGCATCATAAGTAACAATAAGTCTCTGTGTAGTTATTTGGGAGCTGGGTGGTGGGCCCCCAAAGAGTGGGGAAAAAAAAGCCAAACATACACACACACACACACACACACACACACACACACACACACACAAGTTTTGGGAATTATATACATCCTGATCACAATTTCCCCTCCATCTACTCCTCCCAGCTCTCCTCCACCTCCCCTTTCATCTAGATCTATTCCCTTTCTGCCTCTCATTATAAAACAAACCATGGTCTAATGGGAAAATAATAACATAAAATAAAAACTAACACATCAGAACAGGACAAAGCAAACAAACAAAAGGAAAAGACCCAAGAAAAGGAATAAGAAACAGATACAGACTTCGAGACTCATTCACTTGCACACTCAGAAATTCCATAAAAACACAAAACTGGAAGCCATAATATACATACAAAGGACCTATAGGGTGAGAAGAGAAAAAATAAATAAACAAAATATTAAAAAATAAAATAAAATATGAGATTTAGAAAAAAAAAAAAGCCCTGAAATGACATTATGAGACAAGGAACCTCCAAAGATGCTGTTGAATTTGTTTTCTGTTGGCCATCTACTACTGCTGGACATGTGGACTACCCTTAAGAGGAGTTTGCTTCCCCAGTGAGACTCCTTTAGAGAAAACTAAATTCTCATTTGCAAGTGGTTACTACTGGAGCTAGCTTCTAGAGTAGGGATGAGAGCGTGGTTCTCCTTTCAGCTCTAGGACCCCACCTGATGCAGGCCCATGCAGGCCCTGTGCATGCTGCCTCATTCTCTGAGTTCCGATGTGCATCTACCCCACTGATTTAGAGCCTTGTTGCTTGATGGCCTCCATCCCCTCCGGCTCTTAGGCTCTCTCCACCTCCTCTGCTACAGGGTTCCTTGAGTCCTGAGGGAAGGGATTTGATGGAGGCATGCCTTAGGGCTGAGTGTTCCAAGGTCTCTCACTCTCTGCATATTGTCTGGCTGTGGTCTCTGTCTTTATTCCCATCTGCTGCAGGAAGAAACTTCTCTGATGATGGCTGAACAAGTCACTGAACAGCAGAATGTCATTAAGGGGTCATTTTATTGCTATGTTCTTTTAGTGGAACAGTAGTATTTGGTTTTACCCTAGGTCCCTGGGCTATCTATTCTCATGCTTTTGATCACCAAAGCAGTTTAAGGTATATATATTTATTTCCTATTTTTCAGCAATATATTTTACTTATGTAAGTAGAATTCAACAAGGACACAGATACATGTGTGCGCATGCACATGTGCAAACACAGAGAGAGAGAGAGGTGAAAGAGAGAAAGAGAGAGAGGAGAGGAGAAGAGAGGAGAGAGAGAGAGAGAGAGAGAGAGAGAGAGAGAGAGAGAGAGAGAGAGAGAGAGAACAAAGAGACTAGAAAAGAAGTTCAAATCCTAACTCATGGAGTATAGCATCCATCCTCCAGCCCTGGATTAAAGTCTGTGCATCTCTGCCCTTGATATGACATCTTGAGTCTCGAGTGATTGAGAACATCAGAATTATGCTCAAATCCATCTCCGAGTCACCCCTGTAATTTTGTGTCAATATTCCCCTCAAAAAGATCGGTAACAAACCACTCTTTTGCCTTTGTATAAACTATGTTGGCCTCAGCGTCTTTCTGCCCTGTGGGGCTTTCTTGAGGATTCTTGGAAGTGCTGTGGGCATGTGCCAATGGCTCTCTCCACAGAGCCCTCATGCCAGGTCTCACACTCAAGTTGGCAGTGGACTTGAAAGTTGAACCTCATTTTTCCTCCCATACAAACTTCAGGGATATCTTCACAGCTCTCGCCAAGAAAATGTTTTCTTTTTAAACTTTTCCCCTTCTTGTTTGAAAGAAGTTGGTCATTTCTTGACCAAAATTAATACATTTGTAGTGGAAATTTATTATGGTATAAACTTTCAGCCTTAATTTGCTTCGGTGCAAACAGGAAGAAAAAGTCAAGGTCCCAAATAAACTAATGCTGTGTACAAAAGGAAATCTTGAAATCAGGCTTTATAGTATGGAACCTATAAGATTTCCCCATCTGGCATCCACTGGGGGGGAGAAGGAGAAGTGGAGGGGGCAGGAGAGATGGCTGAGCGGACAACATGCTTGTTCCAAAAGCATGGGCACCCGAGTTCCAATCCTAGGACCCACTTCAAGCCAGTCGTGCTAGCAAGTATCTATCCCCAGCACCGGTGAGTGGTGACAGACAGATCCTGGGGAGTAACTTCAGCCAGCCTATGCAGTCAGTGACCGCCAGGTTCAATGAGAGACTCTGACTCAAAAAAATAATAAGTAAAAAATAAGGTTAGGGCTGTTAGAAGAGAACATTGGTACAGACTTATGGTTTCCACATGTGTACATACACATGCATAGGGAAGTGCGCGCTCTTTGGCAACAGATACATCTGGATGCAAGCCACAGGCTCTTGGCTTTGCCCATATCAGACTTTTCAGCAACATTTAATCCTTCTGTGCCCTGATTCCCTCACTTCTAAGATGGGAACTATAATAGGGTGTTTTATAGTTCTCTGGTCTGTGCTTTTCCATTTTACTGTATTGTACCCAGAAACATTTAGAATACAGTTCTCAGTAAACACTAGCCTTTAGAACTCTATCTGGGTGATATCAACTTCCTGCTATACAACAAGGAACATGGGTCAGATTTACTTTCCTGCCTGGATTAACTTAAAAACAGACAAAACTCATAAAAGCAGGCTCTTCAAGCTAGCAAGCCCAAGGTTGAAAAGGACAGCAATCCCAAGGGATGAGAGACAAATGTATTGAATGGACTGAAACAGCTCCTTACAGAGGGCAGAGTGGGGGACCCAGGCCCAATGTGGAGTCGCCCTGAATTGAGGAGACAAAAGTTAAAGTCTGGGGAGGTCGAAGGGGCTAGAGTTTCAGAACCCAAAACCAGAGAAGTGCTAAACTAGCCATAGTTCACCTGAGAAAGCCCAAGAGAATCTGACCATTTACTAAACAAGCTACTATATTAGTTAATGATATAATAAATGTGTAGATAGATTTATGAGAAATGAAGAACAGAATGCATGGATTATAAATATGAGGCATGAGAGTAGTTCTATCACTAAATATTTTAGGACTATTTAAAGAATAATAAGGAGATATTGTCAACAACTTTATGCCAATCAATTCAGCAACCAAGATGAGATAAATCACCAATGCAATTCAGAAATCTGAATAACTCTATACCCAATATAAAATTTTTATTTATAGTTTGAAAACATTCTCATATGAAAACCCTAGGGCCACATGCTTAGGAGAGCTTACCTAAGAATAATTCAATTCTATGCAAATCCTTCATGAAACTTCAAGAAGAGGGGATGTTTCTCAGTTGGCTGTATGAGACCATCTTTTCTGTATTACTAAAACCAGACATAAAAGAATAATTAATTGTAACTATCTTTCATGATTATAGAGGTTAAAAAAATCCCAAACAAAACTTTAGGAAGTCTAAACTATATGGGGGAAGAATAATAGAAGATAACCAAGTGTTGTTGTTTTTTTTTTTTAAATCCAGGAATGACAATTGGTTTGACCTTCAAAACCATCAATATAATTCCCATTTTTATAAACAGAGGGAAAATATAAGATTGTCTCAACAGATGAAAAAAAAAACGGTGCTCAACAAAATCCAATGTGAATGTCCATTCTTAATTAAAGCTCTCAGCAAACTAGAAACATATGGAAACTTCTAAAATATATTTACAAAAGTCCAAAGCTAACACCAAACTTCCTGGTTAAAAAACTGTTTTCCCTCCAAGATCAGAAACAAAACAGAGATGCTTAGTCTCAGGTTTGTAGTCAATTGCTGTACTGAATTAGCCAACTAAAAGATATACCCACTATCCAGATGTAAAATGAAGTTCATAAAACTCACTATTCACCAATGGTTCAGTCATGATGTGCTATGTGAAAAACTTCCTAAGAAAAAAGCCACCATTATGCATGTCTAGTATGAAGAAAACTGACCTTTGCCACATGTTGGCAAGAATATGGAGCAACTGGAATGTCTAAGGTAATGCATAATGCTATACTACCTTGCAAGAGAATTCTTGAAGTTTTCACCATTTAGTCACTGTGTGATCCAAAAGAAAATGTCCATCAAAAACTAAATTGTAGTATATCCACATACTGGAAAACTATTCAGCTATCAAGTGTATGCACTATTTATACACACAATGCATTTAATCTGGAAATAACTGTGCTGAGTAAAAGAAGCCACACACCACCTGGATCGACTACACAATTCTGTTAATATAAAATTAAAAAATGGGCAGATAAGTTTACAGTAAAGGAAACAAATGAGGGTTCTCCTAGAGGGCTGGTGAGGGAAGGGTTATAAAAGATGAGGAAACTTCAGGTCCCTTAGGAATGTCCATTGTCTTGATTTTGATGGTAGTCTCGTGTGCCCAAATAAATCCAACTGTGTGATTTAAATGAGTCCGGTTCATTGTTAACTAGATCTCAGCAAAGCAGTTTTCTTAAGGATTCAAGTCTGTTTGTAGATGGAATCGGCCCAGGTACTCAACAAGAGCTACATAGTTCAAATGTGGTGCATGTAACCAATGGAGTAGTACTGAATGGTGAAAAGGAATGAGCTTCAAGCCTACCATTATCAGGAAAAGGAGGTAGAACTGGGGTGTATTATGAAGTCAGATATGTAATCATTGTGCAATGAGGTCGACCTTGAGCACATTGTGTAAAGTGAAATTAACACATGCAGAAAGGCACTCACTCCCTCTCATTTGTAGAAACTTAAAAAAAAAACTGCCTGAAAGTAAAAACTGGTAACTAGACCCTGGGAAGGGTACACAGATTAGGATGGGGGGGGCAGCCATGGGGAGACTGAATTTGATCAGTGCATGCTGTGTGCGTGCACAGAACCATCACACCATACCTCATTGAAATGTGCAACTAATGCTTGTTAGTAAACACTTACAAAAAGAAAAATAACTACTTAAAAGACTTTTTTAAAGCCTAAAATTGTTTTAAGTGTGCCTGGTAAAAGATATTTATGCACTCTGTTCACTCTCGGGGTTCTTTAATTAATTAATTCCATACATTGTTTACTCTCACTCCCGACTCTGTCCTCTCTCCCATCCCCAGGGCCCCCCTCTGCACTATGGGTCTTTTACCATGCTCATGTCATTGTGTTTTGTTTTGCACTGACTTTAACCAGGACTGCCTGTAGTTAGAGTTTTCCTGCCTTGCCCACAGTCTGGACAAATCTTTGTCACCCGCCAGTCCCACAGCCGCTCAGACCCAACCAAGTAAACACAGAAACTTATATTGCTTACAAACTGTATGGCCATGGCAGGCTTCTTGCTAACTGTTCTTATAGCTTAAATTAATCCATTTCCATAAATCTATACCTTGCCACATGGCTTGTGGCTTACCAGTGTCTTCACATGCTGCTTGTCATGGTGGTGGCTGTCAGTGACTCCTTCTGCCTTCCTGTTCTTTCTTTTCTTCTCTCTGTTGGTCCCGCCTATACTTCCTGCCTAGCCACTGGCCAACCAGTGTTTTATTTATTGACCAATCAGAGTAATTTGACATACAGACCATCCCACAGCAACTGCCTGTGTGGCCATGGGTTTGGAACTATGCTTTGGAGCCTAGTGGACTTCCTGATGGGCGCACTGCTAAAGAAAGTGACTCTCTCCCTCAGAATCTGTCAGTATCAGATTCGCCAGCAAGGAGAAGTAGGAGCCCAGGAGCTCCTCCCTGACCGTGACTGCTGACAGGCCCTGTCTTGCTCAGGCCCGTGCAGGCAACCACAGCTACTAGGAGATCATGTTTTTGATGGCTCTGTGGTGCCTTGGAGACAGCATTGTGCAGCCATTCTCCCCGCTTCCTTTTCCGTGATCTTCCCGGAGTCTTAGAAGGGATGGTGGTGTAAGTGACCTGTCTGGAGCCAAGCACTCAACTGTTACTCATGCTTAGCACCTTGAGCAGCCATGGGTCTTCTGCCTCCACGGTCGTTCGCTGCAAAGAGAAGCTTCTCTGACCAAGGCTGAGGGGAGCATTTGTCTATGGATATAAATACAATGTTTAGAATGTAGTTTGCTGCCATATCAATTTAGCTAAACAATGTCAGTGAGTTCCTCCCTCTGGCCTCTGACATCCTGAGACATGGGTTGTTTCCCCTAGGTCTACAGTACCAGCCATGCACTCCCTTCTATGAAGCAGGCCTCACATGCAATCTGAGAGCATGTGGTTGTCACCCCAACAGGTGAGCTGCTATTGGGCCCAGTGGGCACATCTTGCTTGGCAGATAAGAATTAAAGTTTTTAAGACCACTGATGCCCTCCCATCTCCCAAGCAACCTGGGTTGCCTTTCTGACACTCTGAAAGTTAGCCATGCAGGAGGGAGCTTCCAGCTCAGTTCCAGTTTATTTTAACTATATTTTGAGACTGAAGTGCGTGGGGTTTTTAATCATCTATTTCTAGTGGAACAGCAATACCTGTGATGTTTTGAGGTCTATGGTACCCACTTGATGGGAAATATAGCTATGCAATTTATTAATTATGGTTTTTGTTTGGTTTGGGTTTTTGTTTGTTTGTTTTTCTTTTGAGATAGGGTCTCACTATATAGCCTTGGCTGTCCTGGAACTCACTATGTAGAACAGGCTGGTCTCAAAGTCACAGAGTCCGTCTGCCTCTGCCTTCCAAGTGCTGGTATTAAAGAATTGTAAAACAAATCTAGCTCACTACATAATTTTTAATAGCAAAAGGAAAAAAAAGAAATAAAACACACCAATTAAAACAAATCATACCATTAATAACGGTCCAATAAATATTCTATGGTATATCAAATAAAGATTGCTTCCATTTCTAAGGAGAAAAGGAGGAAAGAGAAAGAATGGTGGATAGCTATCTGTGGTGGTTAGAAAAGAAATGGACCCCAAAGGGAGTGGCTCTGTTAGGAGGTGTGGCCTTGGTGGGAGGAAGTGTGTCACTGTGGGGGCGGGCTTTGAGGCCTCTCTTTTCTCAAGCTTCACTCAGTGTGACAGTCAACTTCCTCTTGCCTCTGAGTCAAGACATAGGACTCTCAGCTCTAGCACCGTATCTGCCTGCACGCTGCCATGTTCCCTGTCGTGATAATAATGGACTGAAGCCACTCCAATTAAATGTTTTCCTTTATAAGAGTTGCCATGGTCATGATATCTCTTCACAGCAATAAAAAAAAAAACTAACTAAGGCACCCTCTTCCTGTGTGTACTATGGAGAAACTTCCAAGATACTCACCGAAGGTTTGAAAAGGTATCCCAGAAGCCTGGCCTTAAGGAGCCACTGGCTTCTCCTGATGTAAAGTAACTGGAGAAGTCCAGGCTCCTGGATATTGGAAAGCTACATCAGGTGTTTATTCAAAGCCACCGGTTCATTTCAGATGCTAGCTTTGACCTCTGCCACCTAAATTAAAACTTTATTCTTTTCACGCGTATGGATGAGAGGATTCATCTGCAGTCATATTTGCTGATGTGTGCATACGGATGTTCCAGAAGGACAGATGAGTCAGAAAACAGCTAGAGAAATGGCAGCTGGGAACAAGGCAGTATTTTAGCACGAGCTGAAAATGTGTATTTAAGTCTTTCATAACATTTCAAAGTTTTTGAAACCTCTGCCCAAGTGCTCAGAGAATCTCTGCCCAGATTGCCAAGATGACGCATACTCGGGAATTTGGAACTGAGACTGTCCGCACGACCTCCGAGCTTCTCCAACCAGCATCAACACAGCAAACGTGAAAAACCTTACAGGTATTCTTTTTTAGACATTGTCTCTAGTTCTTAGGTATCTCTTTATCTCAGTTCATTTTCCAGTGTTTCCTGCTGAACTGCCATCTTATAGCAAGTTCATTATATCGATGTAAAGCACTAATAATTTTGTACTGTAGATTAAAGATTATTGTTCCTCTATTCCTATACAGATAATGAATGAGTATTCAAGACATTTGAAACACATACATCTGTTTCTTTCTCCCTCCCTCCCTCCCTCTGCCATCTCTATTTTCCATTTAGAGTACAAACATTAAGCAGTGATTGTCCAAAGTCCCTGGGATGCAAATAAAAGAAATAAAAAAGGTGTTGTCTAAATAATAACAACAACTGTTTCACTTATGTGAAAAATGAGTGGTTAACTGTGCTTTAACGCCTTAGATGAGAAAAGAAAGAACATTAAAAAGCATCACATAAAGGGAATATAAAATCTCATTTATACTCGAAGTAATCTATTCATTCTATCTGAAAAACATTCGCCCATGGTTGTCTGCCTCACTGGGAACATCTGAGCCTTCAGAGAACTGTAGACAATAGTAGATGAAGAGCTTCCCAAATGTGATTTAAAATATGTATTTATATGAATATATATTCATATGTTACTTAATGACCCAGGGCATAGATCCATTTTTGTCTGGCGTTTAATTTCCTCTTGGTTGCCTTGATCTGTCTAATTAATTTCCAGCAACTGTAGCCCATACACATCCCCAAACTGAAAGGATTTGGCAGGGAGTAAATAGAACTTGTACTTTCTTCTTCATCCGTTCAATCAAAGCTGTGATTTGCTATTTGGTTCTTTGTTCATCTGGGTCATAAATCTTTCTTATTGGAAAGCCACGCATGACCTAGAAACACTCAATCCAGAATTATGTCCCAGCGATCAGCAATCAAAAGTGGAAACCAGATTTCCTGGTTATTGTGCTCTTACGTAGCTTTGGGGGAGCTCCTCATTTGCAAAGAAAGGTAAAAGGGAACCCTGGAATAATCAGCTCTGCACCGGCAGCTGCGCTTTGGTTCTCTGTCTGAATCTAGTGACGGTTGCTACATTTCACCAGCGATGTTCCTAAATTATGTTCTGTGATCGTCCATCCTGAAAACGTTTTTTTAGAATGGTTTAGTTTTCATACATGGCCTGTACCCTGACTTTTCCAGCAAAGGAGGGTAATTAGCTTTCCCAGACTTCTTTTGTGGATGTATTGTTTCTAAAAATCTTCCAGGACCAGTCTCCTGGTTGTGTGTGTGTCCATGGGCCACACAAGAGCTCCCAGAGAAAGGGCCCTTTGCTTGGCTTAGTGCTCTGACATTGCAATCTTGAAATTCTTTTTCAAACAAAAGGACCCAAATTGTCCTTTAAAACAGGAAGTCCCCCCCACACACACACACACACAATTCTGTAACAAATCCTGCTCAGTTGATGTAATCAGTCCCTGGAGTTTAGGACTGGAGTGATGGCTTAATGTGGTTCTCAATGCTGTGACCCTTTAATACAATTCATCATGCTGTGGTGACCCCCAGCCATAAAATGATTTCTGCTACTACTTCATAACTGTATTTTTCTACTGTTATGAATCATAATGTAAATATCTTATATGCAGAATATCGTATATACATGACCCCTGTGAAAGGGTCATTCAACCTCTAAAGGTGTTGCATGACCCACAGGTTGAGAACCACAAAGGGTTAAGAGTATTCACTGTTCTTGTATAGGACCTAGGTTCAGTTCCCAACACCCACATGTCAACTAAGAACTACCTATAATATAACTCCAGTTCCCAAGGGGTCCATCGCCTTCTCTGGCCTCCAGGGGCATCAGGTGTGCATGTGGTACACATATATACATGGAAGCACTCACATACACATTAAATAAAAACAAATGAATTTTTTTTAAAAAAAAATTAGAGTTTAAATGAATGAGCACACAGCCTCATAGAGGATAATAATGGGGCATTTTTGAGTACGACATATTGGAACACTAAGAATTTTATGGGCATTAATTAATTGGAAGCTTGAACAAAACCACTATAAGGTAAGTATTGTGATAAACTTCATTCACTAGATGACAAAATTGAAAAACAAAGTGGATAATGTGATTACCTGGAAACACTATTAATCGTGGAGCCAAAATGAGATGGCAGACTGTCCCGCTTAAGACCTGTAATTCTATGAAACTGAGACTCACGTACAGAAAGCCCCGAATCACCTGGCTTCTGCAATGCCGCTCCTACCCAGCCCCCAGAACTTAGAAAGCTGAACTTGTTCCGTGCCTCGGTTTCTCTCACTTGCCTCCAAGTTTCAGACTCTAAATAGTAGATATGCTATGAGTGTTTTAGTTAGCAAAATTTATAGGGCGCCCCATTTCTTCCATCTAGGAAGCATGCCACCTGCAGCCTGTCGGTGCACTGAAGGATTACCCTCAGCTCTTCTGGGAGCCTCCACATTACCTCCGATGCCCTTGGGGGAGTGGGGTTTCTGGTTGATTTCCTCACTTGTACATTTGCAAACCCAAGAGACCCTCTCACTTTCTATTTTTTATTTAAGGTCTTCTCAGTTCCCCTGGCTGCTCTAAAAATGCATTTTTGCCCCCATAAAACTTGCCCTAAAGACTTCTAATTAGTTTGCCTTCTGTCGGGAATGGGAAACTGGCTTCTGAAGACCAATATTTTTAGGCAGAGATGGTAATAAAATCTGGCAGTCAGCATCTATAGACAAAAAAAAAAAGGCAGAAAAGAATTCCCATCTTGTAAGACAAGGTAGTAACTCGAGGCCAAAGCATCTACACACTTAGAGATTTCTTGAAGTGCTTCTAAAGAAAAGGTAATATTACTGAGCCACCCCACAGGAAGAGACTTTGCAGAAGGCCCTGGGATGGACTGCTGATAGATGGTCCAAGAAAGGCAAGAAGAGAATGTCCAAGTCAAAGAATCACCTACTATGTGCTGGGTGTTATGCCAGAGTCTAGAGATATAAAGTACCCAAGAAGCAAAGAAACATGGTCCTCTTCCTTTGAGGCACTGTGGTCTGTGGGACACCAGTTGATCTTACAAACAGTAAGTATGGCGAACACCCAGTGGGTTTCACCATGAACCTATAGTTCTAGTTTTGAGGAATTTCTTGTTATAACCCTTAATCAAGTAACACCAGAAAAGTCTGATTCAAAATCTGGGCTGTCTCCTCAGGATTCCATGACGGCTGCCCTGAGATGTCCATGTCTAGCTTCCATTCCTAGACTTGCTCTTTGCTTAGGCAGTCATCAGGGAGGAAGTCTTTGCTTCTTTCCAGTAGGTTCCACAAACAATTGACCATGTCTTTGTGAAGCTGCCATCCATTGGGTTCTCTCCAGATAGAGTCTTGAGGGGTAGCATTTCCAGAGTCCTGAACAAATGTGAAAGTGTGGCGTCACTCTTCCCTGAGAGTCCAGCTAAGCATGATGCCGTGGTGTGCCAACATGCCCCCCTTTCGGTCAACACCACGAGTCATCCATAGACACAGTCACCATAACAACTTATGAGTGAGCAGCCCTGTGCCCAAATTCAGGTGGATGCATGTCTCCCAGCATCTTTAGGTGCAGCATAGTACCGGAAGCCTCCGATGCTCAGTTCGAAGCATCCACAATGTAGAGGAAACTTACCTGACATTTTAATCATCTGTGTGTGGATCTGGATTGTCAAAGTGACGATCTGTATGGATTCTGTATGTTTCCCTGATGTGTACCTGAAGTGCTAGGTTTCTTCAGTTCAGCTCAGTTCCTCAAATGGATGCACTTAACTTCACACCCAGCAGGGACTGGGTTTGGGCTTTTAAGACAAAGTGGGAGCTGCTTTCGAAGATTGCTCTCTGCCACACCCCAAACCCAGCAGGCAGCTGCATTAAGACTGCCTGGCAAGTCTCTCCTTGGCTGTTAACCATGCTGGGACGATCCTAAATTCCGACTGGTCTGTGCTATTCTTGAGCACATTCTCCCAAGATAAGAAGATTCAAAACTAGAATGTCAAGTGTGCAAGAAACCCCGGGACCTACCTCACTCACCTGGAAATCTTCAAGCTCTGAAGCCAGAACAGTGGTTAGAGGAGGTCTGTAGAAAAGAACTCAGCCTCACACACCTTCCCCCCACTGTTATAGCTCCCTTCCATGCTACCACATCAAAAGAATTTCCCTTCACCCTATTATTACATGTCTGGGATTTCCAAGTAAGAATTCATTCAAGACAAAAAGGTGGAGGGGGGCGGGGTGGAAGGGTAGGTGGGGAGGGCTGAGCTGGATGTGGTGGGGTGCCTCTGTAATTCCAGCACTTCTATGGTGAGACTGGAGGTGGATACAGGAGAATCTGCCAGCAACAGCTCACAGGACAACCAGCCCAAAGGATGAAGAGGAACAGAAACAATAAGACGGACCCTTCTTCAGCAAGGTTCTGACTCCAGAAAGTTGATCTCTGACCTAGACACACACACACACACACACACACACACACACCATATACACACAGTTGCAATAATGCACTTTTAAGAAAGGTGTGCAGGTTAAGGGAATTTGAAAATTCTTGATCTGGGACCTGGGGCAAGAGCACAGAAAGAGAGCCCGCGGTGGGGCTGGACGCCACTACAAAGCACGGAAATGTGAAGGAGAGATGGGAAAGATAGAAAACCGGAGTGGTGCGCTCTGTCGAGAGAGGCAGAACGGGAAATGGGGAAGATGGTGTTGACTCTGGGCCAAGCCCCCCTTTCTTGGCATTGGGGAACACGGCAGATGCGCTTTCCTGCTCTCTCAGAGTTTGGCTGGTGAAGACAAACTTCTGAGAGTCAATAATGATAAGAAGAATTGACCCCGTGTCAAAAAAGGGGGGGCAGTACCTTATAGAGAAGCCGCTGTGGCAACTGACTTGAGTTCAGATTCGGCTTCCAACACTTCTAGCCGCAGGCCAGGTGTAAAAGACCTGAGGGGCCGGGCGTTGGTGGCGCACGCCTTTAATCCCAGCACTCGGGAGGCAGAGCCAGGCGGATCTCTGTGAGTTCGAGGCCAGCCTGGGCTACCAAGTGAGCTCCAGGAAAGGCGCAAAGCTACACAGAGAAACCCTGTCTCGAAAAACCAAAAAAAAAAAAAGAGAGAGAGAGAGAGAGAGAGAGACCCCGGAGACACCCCTACCCTCCGCCACGCTGGTGCGAGCGTGTGGGCGCCACGACGTTGAGCAAGTACGAGGTAGAGAGATGGTAGATAAAGAGAATCTGGACAGTTTGAGCGCTATGAAGAGAGGTGGAACCAGAGACGTGAGGGCAGTGAAGAACAGCCTGATGTGAGTAGCCTGAGCTGCCACCTAAGGCCATGGATTGTCACAGTCCGAGCCGCTGCCAAAGGCCATGTCTGCGTCTGTGGCCATGTAGCAGCAGAGGTCTGAGTCGATGTCCCTGGCCCATGTTACCAACAAAGGCTATGTGGATGCCCCTTGTCTGGACTGCCGCCCGCGGCCATGTTGATGCCCAAGGGTTGCACAGAGCTGGCCCGTCCCTCACTGGCCGCTGTACTCAGGAGAGCTGGCCCGTCCCCATAAGCCATGAGGAGGTGTGAACAAGGGGGAGCTTCTCCTCACTTGCCACCTCTGGCAGATGAGAGAGCTGGCCCTGAGAGCCGGAGAGCTGGCCCAGCCTCTCACAGGCTGCAGCACTCAGGAGAGCAACTCGTCTGGGCAGCACGGTAGAGCCGGCCCTTGTGGGGTGGGTGCGGGTGAGCCAGCGCTACCTCTTACCTGGGCCGCGTGGGAGAGCCACCAAAGGTGGTGAGAGCAGGAGAGTTGGCCTGGTCCCTTGCTGACTTTGGCGCTGGAGGGAGCTGGCCCCACCCCTCACCAGGTTAATGCTGGAGAGCTGACTCTGTGGTGTGGGTCTGCCTCTTGCCAGATATCTAAGAGGCCGGGTTTGGATCCAGTATTGATAGTGTAACAGAAGCCAGAGGCCTGGAACCAGACCAGTGACCCATGGCTGTGAACATTCGCAAGCAAAGCTGTTTGGGCAAAAGGGTGACACACCACGGCACACTGCAGCTTCCAAGGCAGGATTTTTTGGTTTGGTTTGGTTTGGTTTGCGTTTTTTTGTTTTTGTTTTTATTTGTTTGTTTTCTTTTGGGGTCATGGCAAGGGCAGTGGATATGGAAGGATGGAAAGAAGATGAGATTGGGGTACATGATATGAAATTCACAAAGAATCAATAAAAAGTTTAAAAAAAGAAATTATTGATCTGGCTCAGCCTTTATATCTATTTATAATATAGATAATTTATTATTATTTTACTAATATGTATTATATTATTTATTAATATGTATTATATACACATATTAATATATTAATTTATACATTTTGTATAATGTATTAATATAATATATGATAAATGTATGTTGATTATAGTAACTGAATGATATATATGTATATATGTGTGTGTGTGTGTGTGTGTGTGTGTGTGTGTGTGTGTGTGTGTGTAATTTGATTCATACCCATTCTGCCTTGCCTTGGAGCCAATAAATACCAAACTATGGAGATCGAGAGCAAGGCAAGTTCATTGCAGAGGGCGAGGACCTCCAGTTTCATTTATTCAGAATTCCTCTCTTCCTCATTTCCTCCCCCTCCCTTTCTTTCCTCCCTCACACTCTCTTCTCTCCTTTCTTACTCTTCATAACTAGCCTACTATTTCTTTTCCTTTTCTGGGGTTCTATCACTTTGTTTTGCTGTTTCATCTGCTTTTAGTGTTGCAGATGGAGACCTCGGCCTCATCTGTGCAAGGGAAGTGATTAAACACTGAGCTAGAGCCCCAGCCCTGTCGTGGCTCATTATTTAAGATGTATTTTTTTAATTATGTATGTGGGGGGGGTGTATTGGGGGGGTAAGACTTTTGTTTTGACTTCTGTTTTAGTTAGGGTTTCTATTGCTGTGAAGAGACACCATGACCATAGCAACTCTTATAAAGGAAAAGTATTTAATTGGAGTGGCTTGCTTACAGTTCAGAGGTTCGGTCCATTATTATCACGACAAGGAGCATGGTGGCGTGCAGGCAGATGTGGTGCTGGAGTAATACCTGAGAGTCCTACATCTTGCAGGCAACAGGAAGTGAAGTGAGTGTCACTCTGAGTGAAGCTTGAGCAAGAGAAGCCTCAAAGCCCGCCCTCACAGTGACACACTTCCTCCAACAAGACCACACCTCCTAACAGTGCCACTCCCTTGGGGACCATTTTCTTTCAAACCACCACATTCCACTCCCTGACCCCCAAAGCCTCATAATCATATCATAATGCAAAAATGCCTCCACCCCAACTTCAAAAGTCCCCTGCTGTGGGATGGACTGTATATGTCAAATAAAACACTGATTGGCCAGTGGCCAGGCAGGAAGTAGGTGGGACAAGGAGAGAGGAGAATTCTGGGAAGCAGAAGGCTGAGGCAGAGAGACACTGCCAGCTGCCGCCATGACCAGCAACATGTGAAGACACCGGTAAGCCACCAGCCACGTGGCAAGGTATAGATTTATGGAAATGGATTAATTTAAGCTATAAGAACAGTTAGCAAGAAGCCTGCCACAGCCATACAGTTTGTAAGCAATATAAGTCTCTGTGTTTACTTGGTTGGGTCTGAGCGGCTGTGGGACTGGCGGGTGACAAAGATTTGTCCTGACTGTGGGCAAGGCAGGAAAACTCTAGCAACAGTCCCCATAGTTTATAACAGTCTCAAACTTACTTAAAAGTCTAAAGCTCAAAGTCTCTTCTGAGATTCATGTAATCTTTTAACTGTAATCCACTGTAAAATCAAAATCAAAAAGCATATCACATACTTCAAACATATAATGGCACAGGATATACATTTCCATTCTAAAACGTAGGGAAGGGAGCATAGTGAGGAAATACTGAACAAAAGCAAGACCAAAAACCAGCTGGGCAAACTCTGAACTCTATAACTCCATGCCTGATGTCAAAACAGTCTTCAGATCTCCAACTCCTTTCAGCTCTGTTGACTGCAAAACACTTCTCTCTCTTGGGCTGGTTCCACTCCCTGTGAGCAGCTCTGCTTGGCAGGTATCCCACAACATCTTGGGGTGTCCAAGGCAATGCAAGTTTCAACTTCACAGCTTTGCACAATGGCCTCTCTAAGCCTCAATTCAGGGACAACCCTGACACATGCCTGGCCTCAGTGTCTTTCCTTAGGCATGGAGGAAAATTCCATAACCCATTTCTTCTATCCTTAACTCCAGAACCACATGGCCAAAGCTGCCAAGTTCTGCTGCTTATTGGGGCTGGAACATGGTCCCCTTATTCAATCAATTTCATCTTCACTAGCTTTCTTTCCTTCACTGCCTAAACTTGGCTGTCTTGAAACTTGCTCTGTAGACCAGGCTGGCCACAAACTCAGAGATTCCTTTTCACAAGTTGGAAACTTAGTTGGGTGAGATCTTGCCCTGAGGTCTCCACTCTCTTTATTTCATTTCTTAATCTGTTTATCTCCTTGAACACAGGACTTAGCTCCATTCCACTTCCTGGTGCTCCTTTTCTCCTCAAATATTTTTCCTTGCTCAGCTTGCTCCTTTTCATTATAAATCTTCATTAGAGTTAACACTAGTAACCACACACAGAGTCTATACTAGGATGTTTTGAGATTTCTTCTGCCAAGGGAATTAATCCAAAACCCTTCACTTCAGCTTTAGGAGACTCTTCAGACAAGGGCAAAAAGCAGCCACTTTCTTCACCAAAATATCCCAAGAATGATCTCTAGGCAACACACTAAAATTCTTCTCCTCTGAAGCCTCTTGAGCCAGGCCCCCCCCCATTTCATCAGATCATGTTCAGCACCACTGCCTTCCATGCTCCTACTAGCATGTCCCACTAAGCCGCACTTAAAGCGTTCAACTGCTTTTCTAATCCACAATGCCAAAGTCTACATTCCTTCGAACAAAAACATGGCCAGGACTATCACCACAATACTCCAGTCCCTGGTACCAACTTCCGTCTTACGGTTTTTATTGCTATGAAGAGACACCATGACCACAGGAATGCTTATAAAGGAAAACATTTAATTGGTGTAGCTGGCTTGCAGTCCAGAGGTTCAGTCCATTATCATCACGATGGCACATGGTGGTGTGCTGGCAGACATAGTGCTGGAGAAGTAGCTGAGAGTCCTACAGCTTACAGGCAACAGGAAGTAGTCTGAGACATTGAGCAGTACCTTGAGCACATATGAGACTTCAAAGCCCACCTCCACAGTAACACACTTCCTCTAACAGGGCCATGCCCACTCCAACAAAGCCACACCTCCTAATAGTGCCACTCCCTTTGGGGTACCATTTTCTTTCAAACCACCACAATTTCTGAGCATCCCATGTTACCACCATTCACATCCCTGGAGCTCTGACTAGAAATGAAAAGTGTGTATAGTCACTAATAACAGCGCTTTTGTGAGATGAGGGACAAACCATGTTCCACAAGACAGGTCCTTAAGTGGCCAGAATGCCCCCACCCTGCCCCATCCCCTGCTCTGCCTCAGTGCATGACAGAATTGCCTACAGCGTTTAGAAGCGTTATTGTTATGTAGAATGGTTATTCTTAAGGAGCCTCTAAACAAGCAAGTGTGGAAGACTGGAATATGAAAGAAATGCATTTCTTTACAGGGAATCTTCTGGAAGCTTTCCTTGCTGGTTTGCAAAGCAGCTTTCCAAGAACAGAGTTTTGGTTTCCAGCATTCCTCAGTTATCTGACTATGGAACATTCTACTGGATCTATTCTCTGTGGGTACACTTTGGGAAATATTCTAAAAGCACTTACAGCATCGCATCAGCCAAGACTGAATGACTCAGAAAAGAAAGGCAGAAACCGTCTCTTTTCCATTTGGCCTGGACCCTAGCTAGCAGGAAGTCTCCCTACAACCGGCTCCTTGGTGTTGGGGAAATGGAATTTCATTAAGAATGAACAATTCCTAAGCATAACATCAGATCCAGGATAAGCAGAGGGGGGACATACTCTAAGAGACATCACGTCCCCTTCCCCAGGAAACGGAGAGAGTTACAATCCCTTCAGAAGCGTGTCCTAGATACTGGAGTCAAGAGGGGACAGACACACAGACAGCACGTGGTGTCTGGGGCAGAAGTAGGGTCAATGTTCACGTACATTCAACAGCTGATGGTGTTTAGGACTTTTTCCTCAGAACGTCTGATATCCCACACTGAGCCTATGATGAAGAAGCCAAATATTTTCCTACAACTAAAAATATAAGTCATATAGCGAAGTGGAAAGTTTTCAACCCCATTTCTTCATGATGTGGGCGGATTTCTTCTTAATACTTTTCCCGTAAAATTGCACAGTGTTTCTCCACAGACGTCAGCAGTAGCCCAAGGGCAACTAACTGATGGAAACTGTGGCTACCAGACCATGAGTTGGAGCATTTCTCCACCAAACATCATGAAATGTCTAGAGCGGAGTTAAGCCCAGTATGCACTTATTCCCAGGGTGGCTGTTACCCCTATTTCTTACAGCAAAGGTTATCAGTTGTGTTTGAGTGTCTTGGGCTTCATAAATTGTGGTAAATAGAATCCTTTTCTTTTTCTTTTTCCAGGGTAATTGAGCAACCAAGATCACTGCTTTGGATAACACAATAAAAACAAAGCTGGTTGTTGACATGTGTTTCCAGGCCTGTGACAGGTTTGTAGGTCCCGTTCACAAACGCTCCCATGCTTGAAGGTCAAAGTGGACGTAAGTGCCTTCTAGAGGGATTTTTCTTTCCCTTTGTCTTCCCGGATTAAAATCTTAAGCTTTGGAGAATGTCAAGTTTAAAAACCCAAACTCTCTGAATGAGTTTAAAAAAAAAAAAAGTTCCAGGAATTTGGTCAGCTGAGTGCGAAGGACCTAAGGCCCCTATGAAAATCTCGGAGGGAGAGATAAGCAGAAACCTGTGATCATCCTCTTGGTAGTTATCTGAACTAAGATGGCTGCAAGTGAACCCAGGCCCTTTGCAGTATGGTCTCTGCACCCAGGTTCTTCACGGTGTGGTCTCTGCACCAGGACTTCACAGTGTGGTCTCTGCACCCAGGCCCTTCACAGTGTGGTCTCTGCACCCAGGTCTTCACAGTGTGATCTCTGCACCCAGGCCCTTCACAGTGTGGTCTCTGCACCCAGGTCTTCACAGTGTGGTCTCTGCACCCAGGACTTCACAGTGTGGTCTCTGCACCCAGGCCCTTCACGGTGTGGTCTCTGCACCAGGACTTCACAGTGTGGTCTCTGCACCCAGGCCCTTCACAGTGTGGTCTCTGCACCCAGGTCTTCACAGTGTGATCTCTGCACCCAGGCCCTTCACAGTGTGGTCTCTGCACCCAGGTCTTCACAGTGTGGTCTCTGCACCCAGGTCTTCACAGTGTGGTCTCTGCACCCAGGTCTTCACAGTGTGATCTCTGCACCCAGGTCCTTCACAGTGTGGTCTCTGCATCAGGACTTCATGGTGTGGTCCCTGCACCAGGCCTTTTGCAGTACACACTGCACCTCCTATCATTAATAGTATTCTGGTCAAGCAGTGGTGGTACATGGCTTTAACCCCAGCACTCAGGAGGCAGAGGCAGGCAGATCCCTGTGAGTTCAGGGCCAGCCTGGTCTACAGAGCTAGTTCCAGGAAAGCCAAGGCTACACAGAGAAACTCTTTCTCAGAAAAAAAAACAAAAAGAAAACGAAAAAAGAAAGAAAACAAAAAGCAAACAAACAAAGGTCTATTCTGTTTCTCTAGTCCCTGCACCTGAGCTGGGCTTACTTCCTTAGCTAATAGAACATGTAAGAACTGACAGCGTTCTGGACTTTGCACAGTACCCCTGTCCTTGTCCCTCATCAATAACCCAGAATAGGTTTGAATCAATAATGAACATTGTCATCTTCATCATCAACACTGGTCTATCATGTTAACACTTTTTTCATATCAACCCTTCCACCCTGACTTCCCATTACCAACATTTTGCATTACTGCAGTAGCTTTGGGGCAAGTATTGGTCTAATAGTGAATTCTCTATTAATAACTGAAGTCCATGGTTACATTAGGGTCCATCGTGTTACACGAGATGGGCTTTACCAACTGTGGGAAGACCCGTGTCTGCCCTTACAACATTGACTCGGTGCTCTGTCATCCTTATCCTCCTCCTCATCTCTGGTCTTACTAATCAGAGTTGTCTCATTTAGCCCCAGAAGTTGTTCTTGTGCTCAGCTTATGGACAGAGAACTGGGATTAGATAAGATAAATTGATGGAGGACAATCAGTAAGTATTAGAACCTAGGAAACTCCCCCATCTTACTTTAGGACATGAAATTTACATTTTTATTCATGGACTATTTTCTTAGAATTTAAAGCATAGATATACTATATTTTATCATTTTACCCCTCCTTATCTCCCTACATCTCTTCCTATGTCCCCCACTACCATATTGTCCTCTCAAATTCATGTCCTGTTCTTCTATAATTATTATAGTACACACACATTGAATCCAGTTAGTGTTGCCCAGATGCACACAGATTTAGAGTTGACCACTCAGTCCTGAGTGAACTATCAGGGACCTATCCCTGAAGAAAACTGATTCTTTCTGCCTCTCTCTCTCTCTTTCTCTCTCTCTCTCTCTCTCTCTCTCTCTCTCTCTCTCTCTCTCTCTCTCTCTCTGTAGCCATTGACTACCTTTAGCTTCTCTCTTTTTTTTTAAACTTTATTTTTAGTTATTCAGGAACACAGCACATGCATGTGAGCGTATTTTGCCTGTAGAAGCCAAAGATCCCACTCGAGTTGAAGTTATAGGTGTTTGTGAGCCACCTGATGTGAGTGCTGAGAATCAAACTCACATCCTCTGCAAGAGTGATACATGCTCTGCACTGACGAGCCATCTTTCCAGGCCCCTACCTTTAGCTTTGCAACTAAGGGTCGGGCCTTATGAACCCTTTTCCCATCTGTGTTGGCCTGTTGGTTGGTGTGGTCTTGTGCAGACAGCCATGTTGTTGAGAGATCATGGATGTAGCACCCTTGTCACAGGCAGCCGACATGTCCACCTTGGTCCTCTGTAGAGCTTGAAAAGTATGAAGTGGTGAGTCTGGGACTACATTATACATAAGGGCTGCAGAAGGCTATGGAATTCTGGGAAATATGTGGAAATGGAGGAAAGCTAAAATCAAGAGAAAGCAAGGAAATGAACACAGAAGAGCTAGCGAGGTGACAAGAAGCCCAGGTATCATGTGGTGTGTCAGAGCAGGTGAGGCGCCTGGTAGAGCTAGGTGTCTTGACAACCCTGATGGAAAAAGGATTTAATACAAAATGTTGTGCTGATTATTTCACAGTCATTTACTGTGTATAGTATTTACAGTGGTAAAGCAAAGCTCCCTGATAGGAACCCACAACAAGCCTCCAACCAAAGTGCTACCACAGCCCACGCCTGTGTGTTCATGACTGCAGGCATGGGAGGCTCAAGAAGACATATGTAAGCCTGGAGTCATGTGGGTGTGGAAATTCAGAGTGGCTTTAAGATGCAGAGTGCAAAATAAGACTTCAAGGAAAGGGGACAGTGGAGCCAGAGGTAAAAGCGAACTTCTAAATCTTAGATGGGTACTAGTCATTATGTGAGGTTTGGTTCAGCTGCTCTCATTTCCATGGGAAGAGTTCAGGAGACCCCAGATGACATCCAAGTTCCATCACCAGTGGGTTCAATCAAGAACTTTCCACTGAAGTCTCCCAGCTGCTTCCATCCAACCTATCCTAGGCAAGCAAACCACAGTATCCGACTCTGTAGGAGGGACACAGAAAACAAACAGAATGAATGTGTGGGTCACAGTGGGTGTATTTTCCCAGCAGCTTCTGCAATTAGAAACATTTGTAAATCAAGATTTGCTTAGTAGTTACATCAGAGACAAGATCCACTCTGTGACTTCTAGGTGAGTGGGAAGAACCCGGATCCTCCATTTGCACTGAGGATATACACACATCTTCAGAGTAAGGGACATTTAAATCCCAAGCTCTTGTCACTAAGGACTATTTTTTTCAGAGTTTGGCTTTATTTTTCAGTACAGAAATCACTTGGAGCCATTTTGAGACAGACATCATTGAAATCGAGGCTCTGTCAAATCAATACCGCGGTGCGGCTTGGTCCATTGAAGAAGCCATACCTGAGATAAAAGGCACTTCTGCGTTTTTCCCTGCTTACCATAAGGTTCCTTTCTCCTTCTCAGCAATTGTAGTAGGTTAAAATACCACATACTGGCTTTCCCTCCAAACAACATCCTAAGTCTGAAGTTTGGTTAGAAGTTTATACCCACGTGAACAAAATGTGTGGGTCTACTGTTCGGGCCCGTCTTTAATACTTCACATAGCAAAAGTGAGAAAACTTTGAATGTTTTCCCAAACCAAAGAATATTCCATTTAGACTCCCAATATCAGGATGGCACAAATTGTATAGATCCAGCTCTTGAACAGAGGTACCCAATCGCAAAGGCTACACTGATTAAAAAGATACAAGTACTGTATCAAGTTCTCTATCAATATTTGTTTAGAACAGCTCCTTCACTAAAAAAAAGCCAGTCTGGTTAAATTGAACAGAACCAACCAATTCTGACTAGCCATTCCATAAAAACAAGTTAATACATGATATTAGAAAAGTGAAGAGAAGGAGTATTCACTGGTATAGCACTCTCCACTTTGATCATACAAGCAGGGCTTGAAATATTGATTTCATTTGCCAATTTTGTTTGTCCTAATTACATTATATGTACTGCTGCTAGTCTCCTCCATAAATGTCATTCTTCTTGTGCATCATTTCTTCAAAGTCAAGCTCAGATCCTGTCATTCTCTTATAGATATTTTTAATGTCATCACAGGTTGTCTCAAAGAGAGTGGTAGCATCATAGGTACGGGAAATAAAGATCTGGCTCTCTGTTCCCAAACCTTTCGGTACAAAGAGGTCACTGATGCTGACAAATTTCTGTTCAGTTGGTTCCCAGAGTTCCAAAGCTGGTCTGCTTTCTTTCTCCGGTCCCTTGGTCTCCACAGCTGTACTTACAATGTACACAATGTATTTGCCCTGTGCTGCCACGTGGTGTGGCATGTGTGGCAAAGGAGGTCATGCAAACACAGACATCTGACTTGCGGTTGACTTGGTTCTGTGGAATGATGATCCGGCAGGAATTGGCATCATTGGTGGTCTTGATAGTTTGGCTAAGGATCCAGATCACTCTGATTACCTGGCCCACTTTTTCAGCCCCATCTTTGACACAGCTGGGGTCACAGACGAGCTGCTTATGGCGAACAATCTCTCCTTCAGATTTCACACCAACCACTTTCCCATTCTGCACAATGATTTCTTCAGTTGGTTTATTCAACATGTAGGCACCTCCACATACAGCACTTAAACCTGGCAAGTCCTTGTGGCAATTCTCCAAGGCCATAGAGCAGATAAAGGTACAGAGCAGATAAAGGTACGGGCTTTTACCCTATCTTGCCAATGACTCGCTGTAGAGTTTAGTTTTATTAACGGTATCATAACACGGCTGATCTGAGTCGCCATCTGTTCTGTGCAGTGCAAGAGAATGGTCAGTGAAGTCTATAACATCTTGGCCCAAATCAAACTTCTTATACACATCTCTTATTGAGGTCTTCTTAGGGTCAATGCCCTCAAAAGTTCTAGTATCTTTTTCATCAAAGTTGGCAACATAAACTAGGAACTTCCTGAGGTGGCGGTTTTTAAACAGTCCCATTAAGCTAGATGCCAGAGCTTCTGCTTCGGTGGAAGGAACCCTGTAGATTCCCTCCCCTCTTATAGACAAACCTCAGAAACATGACTTATGCATCCCAGATGATGGGCACACAAACTCATGATGCCCATCCCGTACTCACTTGGGTACGATCCTGAAGAAGAATTAGGGAATGAAGAGATTTAAAATACTATGAAAGTATCCTCTCAGCCGCTGGATCAAACACAAGTTTAAACCATGGATGTAAACTGAATTACAGTCAGTCCACTCGCCAAAGTGACAGGATTGAGAAGCTCTGTAAACATGTTATCAGTTCTGTCAGTAGAGATGTTTTCTTTATTCATCTGGTTAGAGAGAGGCCACTGTGGGTTTGTCAGACTGAATTCTAATAACCCAAAGTCTACACGCCCTACTTATTTCTGTAACAATTCTCCTGGGTATCTCACATAAAGTGCATCTGGTTGACCTTTCTAACCCCATTGTACAAACAGTAAATGAAGGGGCCTGAGTCATAGGAAGTGACAGGTCAAGAAGGAAGGGTTTGGTGTCTCCAGCCTGTTCCCTGGGTACCGAACAAGAGAATGGCGCACGTCTGTTTCCACCAAGGACTGCAAAGCCAGCTGGTGGCAGGCAATGGGTGCTGCTCTCTAGACACACTGCCTCCCCTCACTCCTCCCAAGAGTCAGTGTGGACTGAGGTGACCACCATGCCCAGCCCATCTGCCTCTGCTCTTGGCTTCCCCCAAGCGTCCTTGAAGCCCCGCTGAAGCTCCAGGCCCAATTTCTCATTTCATGCCATGCCAAGGACACCTAATTGGCAGTTTTTTTCCATCCCGCAAAGCTTCCCTCTGGCTGCGGTGATGGGAATCAACTAAACTCTTGAAAAGACACATACTGACCTGACCTGTAACAATGTCCATGGCTCTTTCTTACTATTTACTGGAAAACCAAATTCGAACCCTCACTGAAGCCAAATGATCCAGACCCAGGCATGTCATTATTCAAAAGGGCATTTGTCGTTTCCTAAACTGGTACAAGCCAAGTTCAGGTTCACAGGAAGCCCCCGAGATCAGACAGTGTTTCCAAGGTTCTAAGACACGAGCAATGTTCCCTTTAAGGTGGACTGGAAATCTAGACTGAAGATGGTGCTTTCTAAACCCGCTCCTCTTGGCCTGTGGGCCCCAGCTGCTCCAGATTCATTAGGGTGACTTCTCGAAGCCTTTAGATCTTATTTCACATCAGGCTAAGCCTGGTCCTGATTAAAGTTGCGGTGAGAGCCAGATGGCAATCAGAGACGGGGAGGCTGGATAAGGCCCTGCAGGTTCATGCTGAAGAAAGAGTCCATGAGCTGCCTGGGAGTTCTCCAAGTTGGGCTCCACATAAAACCCGAGCTTGTGCCCTGCCTATATTCATATAGTCAAGTTAATTGAATTTTCAATTATTAAAAGTGCGAGCAGCCAAGCAAAGGATTTACCAGAGTATTAAACTATGACTGGTTTTCAGACTCTGCTGTCATCTGTGTTAATAGGAAAATGGGGGAGTGGGCCTGTGGAGATTTCTACTCCGCTAAGTTTTTACATCAGCAGACTGGAAGGGATCGTGTCATTTGCTCTTGACATCCACTAGACTAGGCAAAATTCTTGTGCTCGGAAATACTGACGTTTGACGTCAAAGCGGACTGGGCTGAGAGGAATGGAGACTTACTTCTGCCGTCAGCACCTCGGGCCAGAGCAGCTCGGAAATCACACCAGTGTCTCGGCTCATGTGAGGTGGGGATTCTGCAGAACAGTCTCATCACTACCTGAAGTAGTGCATGGATCTTTAGTCCCAGTGCTTGTGAGTCCATCACGACAAAAACAGGAGTCGAGATTCCTTATCTCCCAGTTCCTAGCTTTTCTTCCTGTCTTAGAACCATGCAAAGTATTTCAAAGTAGGGCGGTGACATACAGCAAGATGCTCCCGGTATGTTTTACTGAGGCGGATGTTTGCTTTTTTTAAATAGATTTAATTTTTTACGTGTGTGTATATACATGTGCCTGTGTTTATGCACCTATGCATGGAGCTGCGTATACAGGTCAAAGGGGAGTGTTAGATTCCAGAGGAGCTGAAATCACAGGCAGTTCTGAGTCCCACAATGTGAGTGCTGGGAACCGAACTCCAATCCTCTACACGTGCGGCAAGTATTCTTAACTGCAAAGCATCCCTCCAGCCCCCATCTGTTGTCCTGTTAATCGACATAATGATTATCCAATTTCATGAGTGCAGTCTGATGTTTTAATGCACATATATTGTATAATGATCAAGTCAAATAAGTAAAACACCTCACTTCAAATAGTTATCATCCCCTTGTGGTAAAACATTCCAAATACTCCCTTGGGGCTGTTTTAAGGCTACTCAGGCTTCCAAGTGTCTGCTCTCTTTCCCATTAAAAAACAAACATATTACTAAGTCTTTATGCACAATTCTTATTACTTTTCAAAAAATGTTTTCAATGCATCTTGTAGGAAAACCAATCTGCCCTCTTAACACTCTACTTGCTCCTCTGTTACTAAGACAAGGACCAAGCCAAGGTTAAAGTCCTGAGGTTCCTAGAATGCCCATGTGGTCAGGAACTTCTGGCCAGAAAACACAGAGACTCAGAGACACTGGGGACAGAGGGCTGAGGCCAGGTGGAGTGTCACAGGAAAGTGAGGTGCTCAAGATGCTCCTTGGCAATAAAGAACTGGTAACTTCCACAGCTGTTTCTCTAATGTTCTGTGGTTTGTGTTCTCAGAGCATCTATTTAGTACCTGCTCTGTATGGTTAAATTTAATTCTTACAAACATGATCCTCATGGTAGGGGGCATAGCATCAGGCAGGCAAGCATGGTGCCATAGCTGGGAGCTTGCATCCTGACCCACAGGATGAGAGAGAAAACTAACTGGGAATGGAATGGGCTTTTTAAACCTCAAGGCTTACAAGGCCACACCTCCTAATCCTGCCCAAATAGTTCCACCAGTTGGAGACCAAGTATTGAAATATATGAGCCTATGGGGGCCATTCTCGTTCACACCACCACAGTAAGTCTCTGGGAAGTTATTCAATGTCCCCTAGTTAACAAGGAGCCATGAGCAGAGCAAGGGTTTCTAGGTATCTGCCTTAAATCCAAGATCTGAGAAGGAGTCTACAGATCAAATCACCTGATCCTTGTACCCAAAGGATAAAGAGTTGGTTCTTGTTCAGTGATGGAGCTATATGTG
The DNA here is from genome assembly GCF_004664715.2 of Peromyscus leucopus. NCBI lineage: Eukaryota > Metazoa > Chordata > Mammalia > Rodentia > Cricetidae > Peromyscus > Peromyscus leucopus. Next base: position 60,569,550 of record NC_051071.1, on the reverse strand, counting down.
GCTTCAGGAGACAGTGATGAGACTATGAGGCCAGAGAAAGTAGACAGATTGATCACCACCTCAGAGGCAGAGGCCAGTGTTCATGCCTCTGGTTCTACCAGTATCTTCCACTTTGCTCCAGGTACATGGTTTAGATATGGTTGGAGTGTGTCCCCCAAAGATCCATGTGGTGGAGGTTTGGTCTGAAGCATAGTAGTATTGAGGTGGTAGAACTTCTAATAGGGAGACCCAGTGGAAAACATTTGCTCATGGCAGATGCACCATCGTGAATGGCAATGTTTTCCCGCAGGAGTGGAGCAGGTCTTGTGGGATTGAGAGTATTTCCCATGAGACTGTGTCTTAGATTTTCTGTTGCTGTGAATAGACATCGTGATCATGGCTACTCTTATAAGGAAAACATTTCCTTACAGGTTCAGAGGTTTAGTCCATTATCATCATGGAAGGGAAGGATGGGGGCATGCAGTCAAACATGGTGCTGGAGAGGCAGCTGAGAGTTCTACATCCAGCAAGAAGAGAGAGTGACCCTGGGCCTGGCTTGAGCTTCTGAAACCTCAAAGCCCACACCCCAGTGACACACTTCCTCCAACAAGACCTCACCTACAAGGCCGTGCCTCCTAATAGTGCTACTCTCTATGAGCCTATGGGGGCCATTTCCATTCAAACCACCACACTCCCGACCTCTGTCTAGGGTTGCCTGAGACTGAAATGCCCCTAAATCTGATACCCTGGATTTGTCATCTTCTTGAAGGGATCATGGCACCCCCACATTTGAAGCCTTTGACCTGAGGGTTTACAGCCGGCATCCACTCCTCTCAGAAGCTACTCTGAGAGGCATGGGTAGCTTTGAGAATCACGGCTGACCAGACTCTGAACCCTCCCTTTTTGACACAGCTTCTCTATCGGGATGCTCCACACAATCAAGGTAAAACCACCCAGAGGAGTCTCCAGCTTGTGTCACGCCAGAGTCTGAGGTGGGCAGTGTGTTTTTGTGCTTTCCAAGAATGGATCAAATCCCATCCTCCTTGGGCTGGTGCTGGAAAATGCTGGTCTAAGTCCTGAAGGAGCCATCCCTGGGAACAGGCAATATCTTCATCTCAGCACACCCTACTCGCCCGAGTTACTTGGAACCCCATGTTCCCCGGGGAGCCCAGGCGGTCTGCTGTTCTTAAAGCCCTGAAAGAGGGGAAGTGATGAAGTCATGCCCAGCTGTCTCCTCTCAACAAAGCTCAGAGAATGTTCTGTTTAACATCACACTGCCCCTGTTCCTCTGTGTTTGCTGTGCCCCCCTCAGGGTTCTGGGACTTCAGAGCTCAAAGGTCTTTAGTCAGGCAGAGCCCTGGGACTGGGGCTGAGACTGCAGGGAGGACTGTGAGACACTGGGGACATCATGGAGCAGGCCCCCAGTGTCTGCTGATTTGTGACTACATGTGCACCTTTCAGAGGAACAAATGAATCCACGCTACACCAAGGCAGTTGTCTGAAGTTTCTGACAATACAAAGCAGGCCTCTCGCCTGTGGGAAATCTTGGAGAAAGGTCACAGAGGGTGTGAGGAGAGCTCAAGTGGACAGCTTGCCAGAAAGGACTCAGCCACCAGACTGCTTTCATGCCCTACTCCCATGCATGTTATTTTACATGCTTTGGAAGAAAAAGACAACTAAGGTGCGGCCTCATCCACACCCACTGACAAGTCAGGCACATGTCTTTTATCTGAGCGCTCGGGAGGCAGAGGCAGGTGGATCTCTGTGAGTTTGAGGCCAGCCTACTCTACATAGTGAGTTTCAGGTCAGCCAGGGCCATTTAGACTCTATTTGAAAGAAGAAAGGAAGGAAGGAAAGAAGGGAGGGAGAGAGGGAAGAAGGAAGGAAAGAAAAAGAGAAGGGGAAGAAAGGTAAAAGAAAAGAAAAAAATTGTTTCATATAAGTCAGTCTGGGTTTGTTTTTCTGTCTAAAAGCTTAAGGAAATACAACAAAATTCTGATTTTTTTCCCCAAAGCTACTTGTATACTTTTTGAAAACAACAGTTAGTGGACTTGCTTTGTCTGAGTGGCAACTACCCTTGGTCACTTAGTCTGACCAGGCAGCTCAAGATTGGTCCTAGTCTTTATTCTAATTTGTTTTTTAATGTATGGGTGTTTTCTCTGCATGTATGTAAGTATACCAACTGGATGCCTGGTTCCATAGAAGCCAGCGGAAATCATCTGATCCCCTGGAACTGGAGTTTCAGGCTGTTTTAAGACACCATGTGGATGCTGAGAATGGAACCCAGACTCTCTGCAAGAGCAGCCAGTGCTCCTAACTGCCGAGCCATCTCTCCAGTCTCTCTTTTTTCTAACATTAAAAATCAAAACAGGCCTGCTGCTGGTCCAGGAGTTGGCATCATCTGTGGATCCTGTTAGTGGTCCACCAGTTGGCACTGTGAGCAGATCCTGCTGGTGGTCCAGAGGTTGGCATCATCTGTGGATCCTGCTGCTGGTCCAGCAATTGGCATCATCTGTGGATCCTGTTAGTGGTCCAGCAATTGGCATCATGCATGGATTCTGCTGGTGGTCCAGTGGCTGGCATCGTGCATGGATTCATACACATTTCAGAACTCAGCTGAAGAGTGTACAGGAGAGCTGCAGTCAGCAGACCTCAGTTATCTGTCAGTATGTCTTTCCAACACAAGATGTCCTTTTTCAATACGAATGGCGATGATGTTTTACTCAAATAAGACAGCCTACGACTGCTGAATTCCTTCATAGTTTTATCAGTGCTCCCTTGAAAGGCCGAGCATGCTATTTTTAGAACAGCCAATGATGGCATCTGTATGTCAGACTGACAGTTCTGCTCAATGGTCAGGGCGGGACCTCCAACACCCCCAGGAATAAAGTGGAAGAGGACTGGTGGAATCCATGCTCACAGCCGAGTCACCAGATACGGAACCTGGGAGAGTCACTGTTTCTCACGCACGCCACTCTTCGATTTTGAGACAATAGAGATAAGTTCCTGATAACATGTTATTTCATCTGGGATGAGAAAGTCATTTCTTGGGTTTGATTCTGTTTCCAACAGGACTTAATGAGCAGACACAAATCACTCTGGGACTCCCCCAGACAAGCCGAGCTGGTTTGCAGGCAACTCGGTACATTCCCATCCTCCCTTAAGATGTTGACAGCTCTTTATAGATTTCTTCCATTGTTTCTTAACTGCATTAAAATAGTATTACTGAGTTATTGGCATCTAAAGCAACTACTTAAATTACCTCACTTGAATTCAAATGCTGGTCTGTTACTTTTTTCCTAAAAAAGTATTCCCCTTCTCCCCACTCCCCCAAAAGAAGGAAGAAGAAAGAAAGAAAGAAAGGAAGGAAGAAAGAAAGAAAGAAAGAAAGAACGAGGGAGGGAGAAAGAGAGAGAGAAAGGAAGGAAGGAAGGAAGGAAGGAAGGAAGGAAGGAAGGAAGGAAGGAAGGAAGGAAGGAAGGAGGAAGCCCAGTTTAAGGAATTAGGCTTAAGAGGAGGTGGGTGGGGTGGGAGCAGGGTTCTCTTTAGATAAGGCTTTCCTAGAACCTAGAAGACGTCATTTAAACCAGTCCTGAAGCCTCCTCCTCCTCTCTCCCAGGTTCACTGCAGGCCTTGGTGTTGTGCAATCCGAGGGGGCACTGTTCTCAGAGAGGTGTGGCCCAATCACGACACTACAACTCTCTCTCTTTGGCTGTAGATTGTCTTAATAAGAAACTTGATTCCCGGTGTGAATCAGCTGTGTCCCTAACCACACAGCTTGGTTAGGGCAGCCCTAAGCAGCGTGGTGAGGGCAAATTGCTTTGCAGGGATTTGTTTTGGTTTTATTTTTTGGTTTCAGTTTTGGGTTTTTCTTTTCTTTTTTTTTTCAGTTGCAGTAAGACGATTTTGTTTATATTTTTATTAATACTTTGAAATTTTATACAAGCAAACAACATATTTTGATTACATTTACCCCAACTCCTTCCCCCAACTCCTCCCAGATCTAGTCTCCATTTGCTCCCCACTCCATCCCAAGTGTGTGTCTTTTTTTAAAAAAACAATCTATGGAGTCCGGTTTTGGACTGCTCATACATCATAGACTCACGGGTGTGGGGCTATCCACTAGAGTGCAATCAATCTCCAGGAGCCACACCCCTAAAGAAAACTGTTTCCCTCCCCTAGAAGCTGTCAACTATCAATAGCTCTTCGGGGATTGGGTCTCATGAGCGCTCCCCTCCCCTATCCATGCTAGATGTTGGCTGGCTTGATCTTGTGAGGATGCTTTTGCAGGAAACTACAGCTGCTGTAAGCCGAGCTTTACACCTGACAGAAACTTCATGTCTAGAATACACAAAGAACTAAAATACACGAAACATTAAGAAAACAACCCACTTACAATAAAGGCCATGGAACTGATCAGAGGCCATCAGAAGAACAAAGAGATATGTTCGTACATGTTTGCCATCCTTAAACGTCAGGGGAATGCAGATGAAAACCTCGGTCAGAATGGCTAAGATTAACAAAAGACAAGTGTTGTGGAGGCTGGGGGGAGGTGTGTGTGTGTGTGTGTGTGTGTGTGTGTGTGTGTGTGTGTATAGCACTTCTTCACTCTTGGTGGGAGTGCAAACTGGTATAGCCACTATGGAAATCAGAGTGACAGTTCCTCAGAAAACCAGAAGTAGGTTTTCTCCCACAGCTCCACCAGTGGCATATCCCCGAAGGACTCCACATCCTTCTACAAAGAGGCATACTCATCCATGTTCACGTCCACTCTATTCACAGTAGGCATACTCATCCATGTTCACGTCCACTCTATTCACAGTAGCTGTGACATGGAAACAGACTAGCTGTCCATCAACTGATGAGCGGATAATGAAACCATCCCTATACACAGCAGGATTTTACTCAGCTACAAAGAAAAATGAAATTTGTAGGTAAATGAATGGAACCAGGCAACTGAGTGGGTAACCTGGATCCAGAAAGACAAATGTCACCCATTCTCACTCATACAGGAAGGCAAGAAAAAAAAACATTAAAGTCAGCCAGGTGGTGGTGGCGTACACCTTTAATCCCAACACTTGGGAGGCAGAGCCAGGCGGATCTTTGTGAGGCCAGCCTGGTCTACAGAGTGAGTTCCAGGAAAGGCGCAAAGCTACACAGAGAAACCCTGTCTCGAAAAACTAAAAAAAAAACCAAACCACTAAAGTCAAGTGACTGCGTGTGTGTACTTGTCTATGTGTATATGTGTCCCATGTATGTGCAGGTGCCTTTGGAGGGCAGAAGAGGGCATCATTGGGTCCTCTGGAGCTGCTGTTGAGACAATTGGGAGTCGTGATGTAGCTACTGGGAATGCAACCCAGGTCTTACAACAGTAAGAGCAAAAAGGATGTCCCAGACATACCATTGCACTGCATCTCAGAACCCAGGTTGACACAATGATGGTGTTAGACTGAAATTTTAAACCACCAAAAAAAAAAAAAAAAAAAAGTGACCCCCACCCTTGCCCATCAAGCTTAAGAATTTGGTTCTTGAGCCTCAAGGCGATCAAATGCATAAATCTGTTATCAGGTGTTATGGCATAGTTGTTTACTAAATTAATTTTCTGACACTATGGTTTTATATTGACCATTCACTATCAGTATAAGATATTGTCCAAATTTATAGTAAACAGTTAAACCAGTAATGAAGTTGTAAATATTATCTAAGGGCTTTCTATTTCTTTCTCAGATGTGCGCCTCTTATTTCCTAAGCAACATTGCCATCTAGTGGCTTCTCTCATGTTTTTCCCAGGGAAATTCTGGGTCACCAGCCTGGAGTTTCTCTAGGAAATCTAGCCCTTTGAATTTCTTCCAATTTTGGCCTCAGCTAGTTAGGGAGGGGGACATCATGGCCGTGAACTATTACATCTTTGGTTTCCAAACTTCAGTGTCATTTTGTATTACATGATCACCATCGACTCTTCAGTGGAGAAAGGTTGAATTTCAACCAAGAAACATTAAAAAGAACTGTCATTTCTTATAGAATTATTAACCCAGCCAAATCTCTCAAATGTTGTCTCACTCAAAGTAGGATTACATATGGCTCTTCCCTTAGACTCTACATTTCACCACTGAGATGCATTAGGTAGTGGGAAATTAAATTGGGCTTTGAGAAAAAGAGGGGAAATGCTTCATTGTTCGTTAGAGAATGGGCTGAGTTCATTTCTGACAGCTTGGAGATCACCGATATTTTTCGAAGTAAAAGGCCAAACTTTTCTATTGGGTGTCTGAGGGAATTCCAGTCAAGGAAGGCCACCTGTGAGGTCTGGTGTTCAAATGTCACTTTCCCTTATCTAGGCAAACAGAGTAATCACAAGCCTCGGTCACCCAGGTAACTTCTAGCTTTGGCATGTGACCATGACTATCAGACGCACCCATGGGGACTCATAATCCTAGTTATGACTCCAACTTTCAATTACACACACTGAACACAGACTTCTACAATGTAAGAGAATGAATATATATATATCAACAACAACAACAACAAAATTGCACAGGCACTAAAACCAAGAAAATGTTGACCTTCTTTCTCATTCTCCTCTTTTATCGGCCATCTAAATGTATAGCTTATAATTTGCCATGTGTTTTAGGTATACATGCAGATAAAGATTAAATATATTCAATTTTCAGTGGCTTACATATTTCCGGGTTAAGACAAATAGTTGAACACACTCAGAGGTTACTAGGTTAGCACAGCATTTTCCGTTTAGAAAGTTCTATGCAATACATTGGGTCTATGCCATTCTGTTTGTGGGGTTACTAACACATGGTCTTAGGCCAATATTTTCAGACCTGCCTGTTTATGTGTGCTGGCTAGTTTTATTTCAAATTAACACAAGCTAGAGTCATCTGAAAGGAGGGAACCTCAATTGAGAAAACATCGCCATAAGATCCAGCTGTAAGGCATTTTCTCAATTAGGGATCAATGGGGGAGGGCCCAGCCCATGGTGGGTGGTGCTATCCCTGGGTTGGTGGTTCTGGGTTCTATAAGAAAGCAGGCCATGGCAGCAAGCCAGTAAGCAGCACCCCTCCATGGCCTCTGCATCAGCTCCTGCTTCCAGGTTCCTGCCCTGTTTGAGTTCCTGTCCTGACTTCCTTCAGTGATGAACAGTGATGTGGAAATGTAAGCCAGATAAACCCTTTTCTTCCCAAGTTGCTTTGGTCACAGTGTTTCATCGCAACAATGATCACCTAAGACCTGCTAATACAGATACCCCACAGACTCTTAGTAAGCTTGGTGGGAAAACCAAGAATGCATCTCTGATGTGCATAACAGGTATTTTTGTCAAAAATTTGAGAAATACTAGCTAATATATTCATTGAACTCAATGAGCTAAGAATAACTATAGTTCAGATTTATTGTACATATAACTCACTTTTTAAATTTGTTCTTAATACCCTAAATATTTAAAGTTGGAAATTATTTGAAAGTTCAGTAAAATTAATGCATTATATGAATCAGGACATACATGAATCTTTATGTGAAATGCCATTTGCTGTCTTCAATTCACTCGTACTTACTCTAAGGGTTAGGTACTGACATTTAGGGGGAAATGGATTTGTATCAAAGAGATAAGAACAATTGAAACCCAGGGAAAGGGAGAATTTGGAGCGAACCAGAGAGAAATTAGAAATGAAAATGTACAGGCAGGGAATTTAAAGGAAAACATACATGCTGGGTAAACTCTGGCATCAGCATTGGAAGTAGAGGGAATTTTATTTTATAATACAACGTTTATAATAGTTAATTATATACTATATTATAGAATATCATATATTATGTAACATATATATTATATATACACATATATAGTAGAAAGCAAAATAAGCATGTATAAAGAACACAAATTAGAGATTGTAGATTCGGGTCTTTTATTCAATGACTGGTTGTATTAGTACATCTTTCATTACCGTAATAAAATACTAGAGGCAGATGACTTTATTTTCTAAAAAGGCTTTATTGTGACTCAAGGTCCTGGAGGTACAAGGTCTAAGGGACACATGGAGGGATGGCCTTCTTGCTAACAGAGTCCACAGATGGCACAGAGCACCAGGCAGCAGAAAATAGTACGTGTGTGTATGTATGTCTCCCCTGCAGCCAACAAGACTGAATCACGCCCCCACTTAATGACTCTATCGTCTAATACTAAACACCTCCCCAAAGTCCCACTTCTAAGCCTCATAGAATTAAGATTTCACCCCCACAATGCCTCACGGTGGGAGCTAAATTTCAATGTGCACAACTTTGCACTGCCACTTGTCAGCAGAGCGCTCACTGCTCAGTGACTAGGCCAGTGTGTCTAGTAGATGACATCCCTCTGATAGGTCATTCACTTGTAAAAGTTAATACAATGGTTTTCAATAGTCAGCAGCATCTTTAACTCTAAAAACGAAAAAAAAAAATACATCTAAAGACAAGCATGTCCTGGAACGGGGTTTCTAAATTGCCACCCTGTAAGAGCTCCATTAAAAGCTCTCTCCAACCACTGGAAGTCTTGGAATAGCCTGTAACACCCCAGCAAAAGCTTCTCAAATGATACCAAAGGAACCCTGACCCATCCTACCACACACTCGTGACCCACAGGGCTGGGCCAATGCTATTTGATGGCGGGGCTCTGGACCTTGTTCCCTGAACTAAAGAGACAGAAGTATCGTTAGAAATAGAATGCCCTGGAGCCCCAGTGTCCCAACATAAGAAGTGAGTTGCTGACCTGATTTACAGTGTGACACCCGGGGTCTTCTAGCCATTGCCCAATTACTAAGTAGCTTTTCCAGTACATTTTACAGCGTATTTTAGTACGTCATTTCATTACAATTCTAAAATCACTAAAACCCAATTTGTAATTAAATCTGCAATACACACACTTGGCACTCTCCTCTGTCACCCACCCCGTAGAAGGACAAGTAGATGCCCAGTTTTGATGGCTAATTGTTGGTGACACTCTGGAAAGTGTGTTCATGCTGACCTCTGCTGGGCTGTTTTTCAAGTGTGAAACTGTCCGGTTACATCTCATTTGCAACGAGAAAGCTATTCGTACCATATTCTCAAGGCCTCTGCTCCTTCCAGCATTAAGGCTAACATGCCATTCTAAATTCCACTTATCCATATGGTTCCTGGGCTCACAGTTCCATAGTCTAGTGCAGTTTATAAATTCTAGTTTAAAGTTCCAGAACATCGTTTTGGGGTTTTGTTTTGTTTTTTGTTTGTTTGTTTGACTTTTCGAGACAGGGTTTCTCTGTGTAGTTTTGCGCCTTTCCTGGAACTCACTTGGTAGCCCAGGCTGGCCTCGAACTCACAAAGATCCACCTGCCTCTGCCTCCCAAGTCCTGGGATTAAAGGCGTGCACCACCACTGCCCGGCCCCGGAACATCTTACCCTTAGTTATATGACTGGAATTTTTCAAAGCAATACCACTAAGAAATCTCCCACCAACTCCAGCCTTACAGGATGATGCTGGCTGCACTATGCCCACTACAAGACGTATGGTGTGCCTAAAGAAGCAAATCAGAGTGATCATGCCCTGTAGCTTAAAGATACAATGGGTGAGGCAAACAGCTGCACTGGCAGGGGGGGGGGGGTGCACGACACATTCAAAGCTATGTCCTCTGAACTGATTCTGCATCTCACACGAGCTTAACAATGCCAGGAGTACAGATTCTAAAGTTGAGGTCTATTCTCCAGTGTATTTTACCACACTATTCTACCCTTCCTTTTCCTAAAACCCCTTCTGCCCCCCACCTTGTGTGTGTGTGTGTGTGTGTGTGTGTGTGTGTGTGCGCGCGCGCGCGCGCGCAAGCACATGTTGAATGTGGAGGCTAGAAATCCATGTCAAGGGTCTTCCTCAATTTGCTTCCATCTTCTTTTTGAGATAATTCTCCCCCACCCCACCCCCCGACCTGGGCTCACCTGTTTCTCTAGACTGGTGGACCAGGAGCTCCAGCAGCGGACCTATCTCTAGCTCAGTCTTTGGATCCTTGGTGCTAGATCCAAACTCGGATTTTTATATTTGCACAACAGGCACTGTGCTGACTGGGGCGTTCTCCCCAGCCGCCCCACAGCTTTGTTCTATGTAAAGATACTTGCCTGATAATAGTTTTGAATCCGTCATGGGATTCATGTAGCATTTTCTTCGCTATATTTACTGTACCTTTCTCTCTGTGTGTTTTTCTTTTTGTTGGTTGAGACAAGGCTATCCTATGTGGCTCAGGCTGCCTTAGAACTCACTAAATAGCACTAACTGGCCTTAAACTCTTGGCAATCCTCCTGCCTTGGTCTCCCAAGTGCTGAGGTTACAGTTGTGTACTACAGGCCCAGCTTTCAGCGGCTCTAAGTTCTTATGTATTCACATCTGTTCTTTATGACCAGAAAATCACAAAGGAATACAGCTAAATGGGACATTAAACTCCATAAAGCCAGCCCTTCTCCACATATATATCCTCAGCACTATAGGACAAATCACATATGTGTGTGTGTGTGTGTGTGTGTGTGTGTGTGTGTGTGTAAATGTATAATTTCCCCTTCAAAAAAAGTAAAGAACCAGCACTGTGAACCAACAGAAGAAAACGAGACAGAGTCTCACTCTAAAGCAAAAGACATTGAAACAAGATTGTAGAGTGCAGTGAACAAGAAAGTTCCTTATAGACAAAGCCACAGACGCACCTAGCTATTGTGAGGAGCCATCGAAATCATGTAAGGGAAAACAGCTAAGGGGGGTCCGCAGGAGCATCCTGAACAGGCGAGAGGAGCTGTGATTGAGACAAAACAGATCCAGCCGTTTGGCTCCCCCCATGGGCTGCAGCTATGTCCGGGTCAAGCCAGGGTAGGCTATGGTCAGTCTTTACTTGATGAATGTGTAACCGTGGTTCACGATCATGGATTAGTGAAGGTGGTGGGGAGCACCCTCATGGAACCTGAGAATCTGGAAGGAGGACATGTCAGAGTACAGCACTCGACTATGGCTTTATTAGATGCTGAGCAATAACACAGAAACCCACATTGACCCAGAGTGCGAAACAAGAGCTTTCCAGCCACCCACACCCAGAGGCCATGAGGACAGGCTAGCCTCCTCCGGGATCGTGGACACCTTCCAAAAGATGCTCTTCACTATTTGGCTTTCTCTGCGCGAGTAGAGCTCAAATTAGAAACTTGAGAAAAGGAAAGTGCCTCAATAGGATTGAGAGCAAATAACTGGACTGTTTTTTCCAAATTATATGATACATGGGGTTTTAGGGGGAAAAGAAAAAAAAAAGATACAGAGACATCCTCAATACTTAGTAAGATCTTAAGAAAGGCCTTTTGCCATGAACTGTGGATGGGTGGCTGTGGAGCCCCCATGGGTCTGGACTAGGCCCTCTGGATATGGAAGACGGTTGTTTGGTTCAAACTGTTTGGGAGGCACCCAGGCAGGGGGATTGGAATCTGTCCCTGGTGCATGGGCAGGCTTCTGGAATCCCGTACCTGTGGTGTGACACCTTGCGCAGCCTTGGTGCAGTGGGAAGGGGCTTGGACCTGCCTAGTCTCAGTGTGCTGGGCTCTGCTGACTCCCCATGGGAGACCTCGATTTGGGGGATGTGCGGATGCGGGGTGGATTGGGAAAGAGGGTTGGGGGATGGGAGGAGGGAGGAGAGGGGATCTGTGGATAGCATGTGGAGTGAGTAGAAAATTTCTTAATAAAGAAAAATAAAAAAAATATTATTTTGATGGTTAGTTAAAAAAAAGGTTGGTTGGAAATTTTAATGTTCATTTAACAAAATAGAAAGGCCTTTTGTCACACAGCACAAGCGACTATTGCAGTTTTATCACACAATTGGTCGTTCAGGAATGCTGTCGCTGTCTAAGTTAGATAAGCCTGGCTTTTAGCTGAAATGTAATTTTCTGAGAGGCCCGCCATCTCAGAAAGTCACGCCCAACGGTGGCAAGGTGCCTCCCATTGCTGATGTTCAGTCATAGCCTGTGACGTCACAGGCAGACGCCAGGAAAATTCGGCACAGCTGGAGGAGTAAGTGTGGGGGTAGTCAGCTCTACGTTTAACACATGCATTAAAACTCTGAAACGGCCCTAGCTGTGAGACAAACGGCAGATGATGAACACGGATCTCAAGCTGATGTCTAACCACAGCCCTGCTCTCTAGGAAGCCCTCTCACGTGGCCCGATTCTGGGGCATCTTTTATTACTCAACATTAACCTATCCGTAATAAGGTGCCAATGTATGAGCTGTTTAGTTCATTAGCTGATTAAGCTTGATTGTTAATCAATTGTTAGTTGATTAAATTTGTTGATTGATTGTATATCTTGCAAGAAAACATGTAAAGGGGGGAATGTGGGGGCGTTAGTTCTGGTACCTGTATACAAAAAGAGAAAGAAAGAAAAAGAAGGGGAGGGAGGGAGGGAGGAAGGAAGGGAGGGAGGAGGGAGGGAAGAAAATGGGAAACAGAAAACCCAGTAGCTTTGACATTCAGCCAAAGTGCAAAGAGAGAAGCAAGCTAACTGTTCTATCCCTTTAAATTAATGTCTTCTTATGGTCTACAGTTTCCCTGACGTGAGTGGTGCTGGGATGAACTTCCCAGCCTGGGGCTACAGATGCTTTGGAAACCCTGAAAGGGGATCAGAACCCTGAACCCACGGTTTCAGGGCTAAAAGCTGACGCTAACAATGAGAGCATGCATGACTCTGCAAAGAAAAGCATTTGTCCTCCTTTGGGGACTCAGCTGGATAATGGTTTCTACTTTCGCTCCTAGGGTTGCTCTGAAAGAGCCCAGTTCTTTGGGAGGGAAGTCCATTCCTTTGTAATGGACTTCGTTCACATGAATGTGATCCTATATGCCTACGTCATTGTCTTTATGAAACTGGTGGAATTTGTGCCTACAAAATAAAAGGAGCGGCTATGTTACCCAGAGTCACAAAGGCACTGAGCCAAAGCATTAAACTCTCTGTGCGGAGTGATACACAGAATTGCCTTTTCATTTCATGTTAAGTGAGGTCGGAGGCAGACAAGTCAGGTGGGCGGAGGCGCTGAAGAAGCTGGCTGTTCCAATGGACTGTGGCAAACAAACGTGGCTGGTGGTTTTAGTATCCTAGGGAGAAAAACAAACAGCCTGTTACTATGGCCGCGTTCTTGCACATTCTTCAGAGGTGTCTAAATACAAAGAAAGGGCCGTAGCAGTTCAATCTCTCCATGGAGGCTGCTTTTCTGTAAACCATGAGACCAGCTCAGGCACCATCAATGAGAGGGCCCAGAAATGAAATAAACAGTATGAACTGGAGAAGAAAAATATTCCCCAAGTATAATCATTTTGCTCCAAAATGTGGCATAAGATGGAGGATGTCTAAAGAGTAGAAAGCTTGCTCCATTTTGACTGCTCCACTTACTTGGCAATGTACATCTTATTGGAGAAGGACTCCGACTCCGAGACATCTGAAAACAGAAAAGAGTGTGGTGAATTGAACAATATGCAGCGCTCAGAGAATGAATCACTTGGACATAAGTAATTCCTAAAACTAGCCAGGGGGCTGGAGAGCTGGCTCAGCAGTTAAGAGCACTGGCTGCTCTTCCAGAGGACCCAGGTTCAATTCCCAGCACCCACATGGTGGCTAACGACCATCTACGGTGGGCTCTGATGCCCTCTTCTGTCATGTAGGCTTACAAGCAGATAGAGTACCATGTGCATAAAATAAATAAATAAATCTTTAAAAAAAGAGAGAGAGAGTAGCAAATTGCTCTTTAAAAAAAAAGAAAGAAAAGAAAAAAGAACAGGTTTCTAAGAGACAACAACAAAACATAACAAAATAAAACATAGTAAGATAAAACAAAAACTAGCCAGTTAGTTGCTCTGAGACACCACATCACATGAGTCTGCCTAGCTTTTTAAGTAAATGCACATCTAATTTGGTTTAAATCATAGTGGTGGTTGGAAGTTGGGTTCAATGGTTTAGGAGAAGAGAAAACATCTTAACATAATTAGTAAGAGCTAAAATTATGACAGATTCAATGGCTTAATGGGAGAGAAGTTCTTTAAATATAATAACTAATAAGAGCTAAAATTATGACATTAGCTCCAAGACTCTGTATAAAAGTTCTCATGAGTCCAAACCCTGCCCTTATACTAAGGAAGGTCTGAGCATCCATAAAAGAAGGATTTTCAAATCTTACCATTACCTTCCCTAAGAAGAAACTACCATACTGTGCCTTCATGTCTGATACCAGCTACAAGCCTGTTTCCTGTTGGGAACTCTCAAACAGGTTAGGTAACTAGATACTGTCCAAGGTGGAATCTGTTCTGTGGGAAGCATGGCCCTAGTTAAGCCTAAAAGACAGCCCAACCAAAGTGTTTACATTTCATCTTGGAGGTGCTATCTTTGTTGAAGGGAGACAGAGATGGGCAGAGAAGGGAAGCTGGCTCCGTTTCATCTTTGAGAATGTATTTTATGTCTTCATCTACACTTGAATCTATGTTGCTCTCCCTGAGCATAGAATGATAAAGAGAAATGGGTTCAAACACGTCTCAGGACTCAGTGTGGGGGACACTCCCCTTGGATAAAAACTTCTACTGAGAATCCACAGTCCAAATCTCCAGGGCTGGAGAACCATCTTCTAATACTAGTCTCAACTACTCTCCCCTCAGATACACCGTTTCCTCTTGGGATAGGGAGACATCCCATTATGATGCTCCCAAGGTTCCCTTTTTATTCATCAGGTCACTAAACACATGGTCCTCTTTTTTACCTACCTGTACACATTTATTTATTAATGTAATTCAGTTTTATAAAATCCTCAAGAGCAAAAGGACTGTGTCCATTGTTGGTCTTTTCTACTTCCCTAGCATTTCTTATGTGGTTTTCTTCCTCTGTGACATCTGACCATTCTGAAAAACCAATCAAGTCCCAGCTTCCATGCTGTTTCCTCACCACCTCTAGGTGTTTACATTACAGACTACATCATACCACATCACCCTTGGACCTCTGAACTTGATCTGCATCGTGATCATCCAGCTAAGTTGTTCAAAGTACACTGATCTTCCTCTAGGGTGGCCCATTCGCGGAGAAGACTGCATCTCGTTATTTTTGCGTCCCTCCCATCTGGCCTTTGAGTTCTGTTTGAGAAGGAGCCTATTGGAGGAATAGTGGATGCTTGCTAAACTCAGAGATGATGGTGGGTCTGAGTAATTACAGAGCTGTTCTGCAGAAGAAGCTCCACCACCACATTGCCAGAGACAGGTGGGAGATGTGAGGTATTCCGACCTGCAGTCCTTCACTGCTCTGTCCTTGAGAATAAGGTCAAACACACATAGGAAGACTCTCCAGCTGAAGGAATGGTAGATCTGTAGCCTGTCTTTCTTGGTCCAGCCCCACATTCAACAGATGTTGACTAAGCGTTATTTGATGAGTAAGTGGACAGGGATGAGTCATTTGTGATGTAAATAGTGAGAGTTTTCAGAAATATTTTTTAAAGATTTATTTATTTATTACAAATACAGAAGAGGGTGCCAGATCTCATTACAGATGCTTGTGAGCCACCATGTGGGTGCTGGGAATTGAACTCAGGACCTCTGGAAGAGCAGCCAGTGCTCCTAACCTCTGAGCCACCTCTCCAGCCCTCAGAAATATTTTATGTTACTTCTTAATTTAAATAGATTAGTAATCTTTCCAAGGATTAATATACAAAGAAACTAATTTTATCTTTTCTACTGATTTTGGTGACAAAGTAATACTTTCACTGCCCTTTAGAGAGTACTTCAGTCTAGACTCTTTAAGTAATCCCTCCAAACTCATGTATTAATTTCTGGAAAAAAAACAAAAAACAGGGACCTGTGTTCAGCTCTGTGACTCAAATGTCCCATGTCCAACTGTCTGTTCCCTAACAGCCTCTTCAAGGTTGCAAAGGATACAGCTTTTAAAGAGGTAAAGTCTTTCATTCCTTGAAAGACCTCAACAGGAAAACTGAAAAGACAAGCACTTCCATCTCTTTCTAGGACACTAAGTTTCTTAGCCATCATGGTATAAAAAACAAAACAACACAAAACAAAGACACACAGGGTTTGTCTCAGAGCAACAGCTTTTCTTACTATCTACAGATTGGCCAACACCCCTGTCACAGCAAAGTATCAACGCAGAAGGTTTTCTGTATGAGTGACTAGACGGGAACGTACCGTGCTTAATCCAATGCGGTTACGGGGACAGACGGGACTTAAACTCCTGCTGCGGCAGCGTGTTATAGGTCGCACAGAACTCCACTAAGAGGAGAAAGAGAGACAGAGAAGGAGTCATGAGTTTGTTAGGGCAGACGCGGCTTACCACAGGCTCGGCTGACAGGACAGCTCTTGCCCTTGTCACCAGTGTGAGCAACACTCCTATTATTTCCTACCACACAGTATGTGGCAGGAACTTCTCCAGTAAAACCCCATTATAACAAACTTGAGGGTGCTCCCGTTCTGGTGCTCGGAGAAGTGTTTTCATGAGTAAACTGCTAGTCCTCACGTTTGGCTTTGGGATTCACGGCTGGCTGGTTGTTCACTTTAAGTATCTACCATGTAAATGCAGCACCGAGGTCATATAGACCACAGAAAAAAAGAAATCTCACTGAACACAATAAAAGGCCTCTGCAGGGCCAGCTACTAAGTCCATATGAAGAAAATTATACACCAAATTCATGGTAGATGTGCTGTTTTAATTGTGTGTCCATAAAAGGGGCAAATGTAAGTGTGCTTGTGAGAGAGGGGATCAATAGACAATAACTCTTGGACATGATCATAAAGGTTGTGACCGAGTCACCTCTCTCCTTCCAAACTACACTCCATTAGTAAAAATTTCCTAACAGGAAGTTGTAAGGGCAAGAATACTGTGTTATGAAAATGTTCACTGGAGAGCTCATGTGTTGTCAGGGGGACAAAAGCCAATTTTGATAAGCTCAGTTTTTGAAACACAAAACACTTTTATGGAGGTAGTTTTCACTACAATGGGATTTGAACTTGTAAAACAAACACCAATATTCTAAGGTTTTGTTTGTTTGTTTAATAAACTTCTCTATTCCCCTACTATGAGTAGCCTCAAAGCACCTCCCCTCTCACCTAGTTTAGAAAACAGGGACCAAAACCCCCACCTCGGCTCTGCACCAAGGGGCTCCCTTCAGAATTCACCTGGTTCTGTCTAGGAAAGGATGAGGTAAATAATACATCATGGTATATGCATATCCAAAGTCCCTGTGACCATGAATCCCAGCACACAAACTACACACACACACACACACACACACACACACACACACACACACACACACACACTAAGGACTCCATTTGGAAAGCTATTCAACTTTTTAAGATAGTCAAACCATCTATAACCAAGAGCTATATAGGAAACATCCTTCCAAAGCCAAATGGCTTCTTTCTCCCCACCTTCTCTGCCCCATTTTACTCCATCCTTCCCTTCCCTATACATCATACCAAGGAAAGAAAAACAGGATACATGCATAATTTCCCCAAATGGAGAAATGTCAAAATATCTCTAAGATGGAAGAAATAAATAAATCACGGCTAACTCCATCTTTAGACAGAAGAGCAGCAATGAATTCATTGCCGGGGAATTGCAAAGAATTGTGGGACATTCCAAACAACAGACAGCTGTTTTTCCTTCTCCTTCGTATGAAATCTTATCAAACAACTCTATCAACTTCTTTTATAGAATCTTTGGGTTTATAAATGTTCTCGAACTTGTGAATCAAACACTGGGGATGAATTGTCACTATGCAAGGCCACCGTACAAAAGCCCCTCTCTTGGTGACAGCTTCTCCCTTCATAATGACACAGTCATTCTCCATGAGAGCAGGCCACACGTGATAAAAGACCAAGGGAGCAGTGAAATCCGAGTCATAGCTGCGGCGGTACCTGTGGAGATGCACAAGAGAACAGAGTAAGAAACTGTTTTTCCATGGTGGCGGTCACCCCCAGAGCTTTGTGCAGGCTAAGCATGCACTCTACGACTGGGGTATGGCCACCAGCTGGAAGTTCAGCGTTCTGTAGCATAACCAGAGGAAACCCAACTGAAAAGTTCATTTTTGACTAGGCTTGGGTCTAAACAGGTCTCGGATCCTCATTCCGTGGTTAAGGAGATGGACACATGCTCTTCGAACAGAAACCAGGAACAACCGGCCTCTGGCACAGACTTGCTAAGAACACATCACGTCAACAAACTTCATCCCACCTCTAGTCTCCTCAGAATTATAAGAGCTGCAAGTCTAGAAAATGCTAGAAGCATAGACCGAGTCCTCTGAGATTTTCTACAATTTCTATTTCTCACGCAAATCTAGGCAAATGTTTACATAGCTAGATTGGAATGGGTCTCAGTGACCACATCCAAAGAAGATACTCAGCAGATAAATGAGTATCTGAATTAAGATGTTGGTGACTCCCAATTTGTGTGTGTGTGTGTGTGTGTGTGTGTGTGTGTGTGTGTGTGTGTGGGTGTGGGTGTGTGTGTGTATTTTGTGGCATGGATGTCTTGGCTACTTATCCTGAACTACAGCTAAAACAAAGAAGCAGAGTTCTTACTCCTGACCACTCACTCCATGCCTGGCATCATCCAAAATGCTGCATCTGAGTTATCACAGCTAGCCTTCTACAGTCCTGAGGAAGAAGCATTACTACCCCCCACCCCTTGAAAGAGAAGAAAATTGAAGGACAGAAAAAATAAAGGACCATACCCAAGATCACATAGTGAATGGATTCAAATCTAAGTAGCTTGAAGCCAGGGCTGGCCTTCTTAACTACTAGTTTGAGCCCTGTTCAGGTGATCTCCAGCTATGGCTAAGATCTTGTCAAATCTCAATGAATGTTTCAGGCTATTTCAACTTCTTCTGATTTATTAGTGGAATATTCACCGTGTGAAATTGGGTAGAATCTAATACTTCTAAACAGGAGTCCAGCACGTCAGCGTGCATGGAGTGTGCCTGGTGTTTGTGAGCTGCAGCCTCCCAAGCCCCACGCTGGAACCACTGCAGCAAACAAACAGCACACTCTGTGGTACAGATGTGTGCATCCCTAAGAAATGCCTGGACTGCTTCTGAGGTTGGTGGTGCACACACCACACTTGGAGAGACCTGGCCTAAATCACGCAGTAAGAACCAGTGTCTCTGAGCATCAACCTTTGGCCTCCACAGGGAGCGTCCCTCTGCACACATGTGCACACATGTGCATACCCCACACACAATAAAAATAACAAAAAGTAATCTTTAAAAACTGTGTTTGTATTCACAGAATACATTTTTTTTAACTACCAATGTTCCAACCAGGCTCTAGGCAACTCTTTAGGTCTCCCCAAAGCTAATATGGTCAGTGAAGAATGAGCCCAAGAGGGGGTTCGGAGTACAGAGAAACTCATGGCATGGGAGTGGCTACTGATTTCTCTGCCCAGGGTTCTCTCCCCTTCATCTTCCTGGGGAGCAGAGACAGTGAGCATCTTTCAGCGCCTGCTCCCTATGTCTCTTACTTGCAATCATTAAAGACTTCTCCATCGGCCCCAAACGCGATATCAAGTGGTGGGTCTAAGGACTGCATTGCAAAGGCAATGCAGCATATCTCCTGGATGAAGTCGTGGAGGAGGCAGAAGTCAACTTCAGGAGGGAAGGAGATCTTGGGGTTGACGTTCATGGCGCGGATCACATCCTGAAAAGCAAAAGATGGCATCAATGGGCTGCCAACTTGTGACAAGAAGCTCCGACCTCCAGAGGATTCCCGACACCAATTATGACTGATGGGAGATGGGGAAGAGCATGTGAACTAAAATAAGTTAATCCAGGAAAGGGGGTAGGTGTGGTACGAGGAGAAGGATGCTGCCACTTACTGGTAGGGAAAGACGAGAGAAGACAGCAGAAAGAAGCTGAAAGCAAGAAAAATCCCTCTTAAAAACTAAAGGAAGGGGCTGGAGAGATGGCTGAGAGGTTAAGAGCACTGACTGTTCTTCCAGAGGTCCTGAGTTCATTTCCCAGCACCCACATGGTGGCTCACAACCATCTGTAATGAGATCTGGCACACTCTCCTGTCTACATAATAAAAAAAATAAATCTTTAAAAAAAAACACTAAAGGAAGAGGCTCATGGTATTTATAAGTTCATGGGTGTGGGGGAATACATGTTCATATGGGTGTGTGCACATATGAATGCAGGTACATGTGGAGTCCACAGGTCAATGATGGATGTCTTCCTCTATTGCTTGCTCTCAATCTTATTTTTTGAGACAGAGTCTCTCTCAAACTTGGAGCACATTGATTTAGGTGGGCTGTCAGGCCAGTCAATGAGTCCCAGAGATCTGCCAGCCCCTGATCCCTCATGCTGGGGTTACAGACGTGTGCCACCTCACCCAGATTGTATATGTGTGCCTGGGATCTGAACTCAGGTCTTCATGCTTCCACGGCAGGCATTTTACCAAATGAGCCATCTTCCCTCCTGATTTTTTTTTTCTGTGAGTGAATGTAGGAGAGGCCAGCCAAAGTAGGTTGCTTTTATTAAGTGTTTACTATGCACCAAGTCTTGTGCTAGACAAATGGCCCACCTCCTTTCATTGACCCCTCCCAGTAACTCTGTGGGATAATGATCTCCGAAGCTCCCTTTCAGAGACTGGAAAAAAAACAGAGTCCTGGGAGTTTAAATGAATGTGGAAAGCAACACAGTAGTCACGTGGCAATGTCAAGGTCAAACCCGCACTCATTTTCCAGAGTCCTTGCTCTTAAGAACTAAAATACTGGGGCTGGAGAGACGACTCAGAGGTTAAGAGCACTGACTGTTCTTCCAGAGGTCCTGAGTTCAATTCCCAGCAACCACATGGTGGCTCACAACCATCTGTAATGAGATCCAGTGCCCTCTTCTGGCATGCAGGCATACATGCTGTATACATAATAAATAAATCTTAAAAAAAAAAAAAAAAAAGAACTAAAATACTTCAACTCCCAATCTCAAAGACCCCTTTAAAATCACCCCTAAAGGATGTGATTATAAAGCTCAGAACTTTTCCCCATGTCTGAGTAAGAAACTAAGGAGATGGCTAGAACATAAAGCATCCACCACAAGCATAAAAACCTGCCTTCAAATCCCAGCACCCACATAAATTCAGGGTCTGTCTTAGCACTAAAGAGGCAGAGACCAGAGGTTCCCTGGGCAACCTGGCTGGCTAAATCACCCAACTTGGCAAACTTAGTAATTAGAGAGTGATCAATTAGAGAGGCATATCCAGTGTCAGTTTCTGGCCTCCACAAATGTGCACACACACACACACACACACACACACCACTCCTGCATGCAAAAAAGAAAAGCTGCCAGTAAGGACCGGTTCTGTAAGGCAAACTGAATATTGTTCTTCTCTTCCCCCACATAGACATAACACCAAACAATACAGACGGATTCCTAAGTTATCGGTCTTCGGTACGTCATCACCAGCCACGCGCTAGCCCTCCGAAGAGACTCCACACTTACATTCACACTGCTTTGCGAGTCATAGAGATCAAGATGGCAGATGATGTAGTCCATAACCGCGCTCTCAAAGTCATTTGAGCCCACGTGTGACGGGGTCAGCATCTTCCTCACCCGGATCTTGAAGTGCCTGAACGCCATTTTAGCTACGTGAAAGGCCTCCTGCACATGAAAACACAGCAAGTTTATCTGATGAGGAGAGGAGAGGAGAAGGTCCAAAGAGAGGAATCAGGAAGAATTCAGAAGGCAACATCGAACCAGTGTTCAGATTACTAAACACAGTTGGCCAAACACCGTTTTGACTTGGGACATAGTACGACTCTCAGTTTTAAAATGTGTAGAAATGTACATGATAACACATTAATTTTAAGACAAGTAAGCCTTGTGTTGGTAACTCTGGGTGCCAAAAGCAGGACAATGCACACCCAGGGACAGGAGTTCCGGTGCTGTGGGCACACAGCAATGCCATGATACCAGCCAACATGTTAAGAGAAAACAACCCGTCCCATGTTTCTATTACAAACTCAATAAAACTTTATCCCATACCTGTTATGTATGTATGTATTGGTTTCTCAAGCTTTACCCAAATCACTTTAACCACATCACGAAACACCTTTAACCAAATCACTTAGTTACAAGCCAGGGCCTGAGAAGCTTTCCTTATAAAGAACCAAATGGTAAACGCTTTAGGCTTCACTGGCTGCCATTTCTGTCACTGACTGTTGGTTTTTTTTTTTTTTTTTATCATACCCCTTTAAAAGTATAAAACCATTCTTCATTCTTGACTCCTGCGCAGTATTGTGGGAACAAGCCGGATGTGGCCCACACACACAGTTTGCTGACCTTTGACATAACTGAATAGATCCAGAATTTCTAATCTGTCTGCTCTCGCCTTAACACGGTGTTTTTGTTTCTTCATGTTTATTCTGATAATGGGGTCTCGAGGTGGCATCCACCCAGAAGGACACGTATATTCACTTTGAAAACCGAGGATTATATTTACATATCTTTTTAATTTGCAGCACTCAAATAGCTGACGCACTGGCAGCTTTAGAAACTCACAAATCACTTAGGCAGAGGAGTGCACAATCTCATCCTCTAGTTTGCTTAGGCTGGCAGAAGACCAGTAATTAATAATCATTTATAGCAAAAGCCCTACTATGTGCTCGTGTAGTCACATACCACAAAAGGCACCCTATCAATTTAACATGGTGCCGTTTGAGATGGTCCTGGGTTGAGTGGTGGACACTGCAATGAATGTCTGGCCAACACAAATGTGAATGTGTGTGACAGTTCACAGTCGTGACAAATGAATAGCTCCCAAATATCTATAATGAAAGGATGGGCGGGAAGGAAGGGAGACCGGGGACAGATGGGGAGTAACTTCAGGATGCACCAGCCTTTTAAGGTTGCATCGTTCACTTTATGATCTATCTCCCACTGCCCCCAAGGACCCGAAGTCCAGCTGCCGAGATGTCGCATTTACCACTGTGGCGATGTAAATGATCCGCTGCACCGTCTCCGCTCTGTCCAGGCAGCGCCGCAGCAAACACTGCGCGTCCAGGCGGGCCTGGGAATAGGCGTCGCTGAAGCGGGACAGGAGAGCAGCTTTGCGAGCCATGCTGGATATTTTGGACCGGTTTGGGGACGGGCTTCTGATCTTGGCCACTGTGGTGCAGGGGCTGTTGGACCTGCTGTGGCTGCGGCTGCGGCTCCGGCTGCGGCTAGGGCTAGGAGACCGGCTCCTGTTTGACCTGCGAGTGAACAAGAATCCGCTGGGCAAAACTGTGATTCCCTCTTCCCTTGTTC
Source organism: Peromyscus leucopus (assembly GCF_004664715.2). NCBI lineage: Eukaryota > Metazoa > Chordata > Mammalia > Rodentia > Cricetidae > Peromyscus > Peromyscus leucopus. The sequence goes on along the minus strand of NC_051071.1, from coordinate 60,546,272 downwards.
TTGGAGTTCCTGAACTCTTATTTTTCTGTGTGGGGACACATCGAATGACACACCAGCACCATACAACCTCTCACATGTGGGCAGGCAGGGGGGAGGTCTGTGGGAATGATCTCTCCACTAGGGGGAGGCATTTTTGCCTCCCAAGGTCCCCAGAAATGGGAAAGAATACCCCCTATTTACCTAGTAAATTAGAATTCACAATTCATGAGTGCCTCAATTTATATTTTCAGTCACCCTGGGTCTCCAGCTTTGACTCCTGGGGCTATTTCACCAAGCGGGAACCGGAAGCCCTCAAGGTGAGGGCGGGAGTTAGCATACAAGTCAGATGCTGGAGTTTCTTAAAACTGAGCTTGGAGTACTAACACAGCATCCAAGTGCTTCCCAGGACCTTGTAATTGAACCCGGACTGCTATCAAGCGCGAAGTAAACTATTAGATATCAGACCAGTCGGGCCCAAGGCAATGAGGCTCCAAAGAGAAGTCTTACAGAAGGCACTGTACAAGGAACAGGACAAATCCAGTCAGCAGACTGAGTGGAGACGGCCTCCTTCCTTGCTGGTGTTGCCGGTTCCCATGGTGCATAATACTTCCTCCATCCTCACTGACTGTTCAGTACCAGCCAGTATCAGTACAGCAGAGGAGAGCCTCCACAAAACGGAGGACTCAGGAGGAAACATCGAGGCAAACTGAGGGTCAGGAGCCAGGGCTTCAGTAACCTCAATCGGGAGACGCCAGAGGGGAGGGGACTAGCGTAAGCAAGGAAACGTGTGCAGCGTTGGAGACACAGCTGCTTTGTCCTCCTCATCTGCCCCATCCTGTGGAGTGGGGAGGGGCTTCCCGAAAACCACCTACACACGACAGCCATCAACAGAGTGAGAGAGACTAGAGGAAACTCCAGTCAGGTGTGGTGGCTCACACCCGGCGTCCCATCACTCAAGATCAACAGGCAGGAGGGTTGCAAATCTAAAGCCACACCCCGGACTATACAGTGAACCGCAGGCCAATCTTGGCTACAAAATGCGAGTGTGTCTCGAGGGGGTTGGGGGAAATGTAATGCGGTGGAATGAACCATCATCTCCAGTCCCTGGACACAGGACTCTTAGAGAAAGATCATCAGCTTATGGAACATTCTTTCAACTTGTATTAACCACTGAAGAGCCAGCTCGCATGAGCCTGGTTTCAAGGCCAAGACACCACTTTCATCCTCTCAGCCATTTTTCCTGGGTAGAAGGGTGCAGTTCTAGAAAATAACCCCTTTACGAACCGAAGCTTCCCAGGCCATTGGGGCTTGGATTTCACTCTGTTGTCCTCTCTCTACTATCCAGACTGTTGCTACTAACTCGGGGGGGAAAAGAAATGAAAGGCAAATGAAGGGATCCGGGAGAGTTTTTCAGACCTTCCCTGGAGACCGGCTTTTTCAGCAGACAAGACAGCTATCTCATCCTTCAGATTTTGGAGTTGTTTCCCATAGTCTGACATCACCTCTTGGCTCCGTGGCTCTGAGGTCCGCGCATCTGAGGTCCGTTTGCTTGAAACTCGGCGCTCAGATTTGGAAGCCTCAGAGCGCCGGCTGTCTGAGTTTCTGTGGCGGGTTTCTTCCTGGGCTTGAAGAGATTTAAGTCTAACAACAAAGGAAAAGAAATGGGGGTGAGAAAGAAAGGAAACAGGACAGAAAAAAAAAAGGAAACACTTTTTTAAGAGGTAGAAAAGGGCATAGAGGAGGAGGAAGAAAAGAGAGTGGAAAAGAAGGAAGGGAGGGAGGGAGGAAGAAGGGAGGGAGGGAGGAGAGAAGAAGGGAGGAAAGGAGGAAAGGAGGGAAGGAGGAAGGAAGGAAGGAAGGAAGGAAGGAAGGAAGGAAGGAAGGAAGGAAGGAAGGAAGGAAGGAAGGAAAAAAGGAGGAAGAAAATAACTGGTACCATTCACATGCCATTATTATGCAGGGAAACTCCCAAGGAAATAGATGTGAAGACATACAATAAGTAAAGAACAAAACCACAGAGATAAGGATTCAGTCCACTTCTACAGGTCACAAAATGGGAAGCTTCCTGAAGAAAGGCTATTAATGTATGTGGGTCCCGGGGGGTGGGGGGGAGTAGAGTGCTTTACAACTAGGCTCATCTTCATTGTACAAAACTCCAAAAACATCAAACCTTCACAACTTAGTCCAGCACTGGTATGACCCCCTACCCTCACCAGCTCATTTCTTGGAGAGACAGTATGAAGAAAGACAGTAGAAGGCTAGCAGGAGGTAGGGGCTTCTAAAAACAATGCAGCACCAAAATAAAGTAAAATAAAAGACGTTAGACATAAAATCGACACCCTCATTAAGATCCAAAGAGCTGTGACCACAGTAAAACAGAAGCAAAAGCCCCGAGAACCTGTGGTGATGAAAACGAGACCAGTTGAAGAGGAAGAAAGGAAGAAGGGCTGGTTAGGATGCCATGAAGCCAGGAGCACCCAAGGACGTAAAGGCGCACTAGAAACGGCAGAAGACAACTGGGTAATCTCACCCGTGAATTCAAGGTGGTGTACCAACCAGGACGTAAGAGATGCAAATGAGGCAGGAGAAGAAAGAAGTAGAAAATGTAACAGCATCCTGGGAAGCCTCAGGAATGTTCTAGAAGAAACTAACACTAGAACATACACGGAAACTAAATCAAGCTAAAGTGTATGTGAAAAGTATGTGTGTCTTGCGGTGTGCATTTGTGTGCATGCAAAATATACTTGGGGGAAGGGTGGGGCTTCAAACTTAAGATAAAGGACCTGTGTTCACTGTTTCCCTTCAGAAACAATCATTAGGAACTAGTCTGAAGTCTAAATTAAGTTTTAACAAAAGTTTCCCTCTATGTTGCATCCAGAATTAAATGTTAATATCCAAGTAAGTGCTCAACATGAAGGAAATTCTAAAACAATTTAAGATGATGGACCTATTTGAAACTAACTTCTGCATTACTTTTTTCTCGGTGATTAAAAAAAAAAGAATATAAAATGAAAAGTTGGACTTCCAAACCATATAGACTTCAATGTGCTCTTTGTGGTTTCAATATATTAACTGGAAGAAAGAGCAGGTGGTAACAGTAAGTACCGCTAGAATGAGGAGAGATTTTTAGGTTCCTGGACACTATGCTACATTTTAGAAATTGCCTGTAGTCAGTAAAGAAACTCCTATAGTGGAAAAAAAAAAAAAAAAGAAACGAAACATTCATAAAATGCAGCTGCCCTTCCTCCTTCATGGTGAATTCTCACATTGTCATCAATGACTGAAAAGCTAGACTCAGCAGCAGCTGCAGGAATTCTACGGGTTGTTTTATTTTCTTACTGCTTTTTTAGCTGATTTATCTCCTCCTCTGCAGCCTTGAGGGATATGGTTGATCTGCTCTTGGTTCCATCAAGACTCTTTCCAGTGTCAGCCAGACTGTAAGAGAAATCAGTAACTAAAACCAGATTTTCCCAAATTGCCAGACTTTCCAACTCAAGGCATCAATTTTCTAGGGAACTCCTGACCTGAGTTACACATTCACCCTAAACAACATCAGATTCTCAGCCCTCAGGCATATCATATTGTAGACATTATGATGGACTCCAACAGAAACATGCCAGTGTCCCTTGCTTGCTTAGTCAAACGCAGAGAGATTACAGAGCTAGTCCCTAAGAGACTGTGATAGCTATCAACATCAGATGGTAAATGATAAAGAAACTCAATTCCTCCTGCTCAGTCCTCTTACATCATCGACCTTTTCTATCCAGTCCCCAGGTGGCCTCTCTATGTAAGCTCTCCATTTCCACTGGGTACCAATTCCTATTCTCGATGCTTTTCACTATGGGCCTTCATGTCTTTTTCTAGTACTTTGTCAAAATAAAAAATAGTTATTCATCCATGGTGGTGATTAATTATGGTTACCAACTTGATTCTATTAAGAAACACTGTGGCAAAGTACATATTTGGAGGTATGTCTATGGGGATGTTTTCAGAGAAGATTGGCTGGAGGTAGGAAGGATGACCACCTCTAATGGAGTCAGAAGAGTCCCATGGGCTGACTAATGGGGGGGGGGATAGCCACTGAAGGCCAGCATTGCCCTGTCTCTACTTCCTGATCCATGAAGATATGAGCAAGCAACCTCCAAATGCCTCCAATGCCTTGTCCCTCCACCATGCCTTCCTCTCTGTAATGGATTATACCCCCTAAACCATGAGCCAATACAAAAGCTTTTTTCTCCTAAGTTTCATCTTTTCAGGTATGCTGGTTAGTTTTATGTCAGCTTAACACAAGCCAGAGTCATTTAGGAAGACAGAACTTCAATTGAGAAAATACCTCCATCAGACTGGCCTATGGGCAAGCCTGTGATGCCTTTAGATCATTGATTGCTCTCTGAGGGCCCAGCTCACTGTGGGCAGTGCCACCTTAGTTAGGAAGCCCTAGGTGCTATAGAAAGCAGGCTAAGCAAGCCATAGGGAGCAAGCCAGTAAGCAGCACTCCTCCATGGCCTCTGCATCAGTTCTTGTCATCAAGTAACCTGCTATGAGTTCCTGCCCTAGCTTAATTGGATGATGTACTACAAGCTGTAGCGTTAAATAAACCCTTTCCTCCCCACGCTGATTTTGGTCATGATGTTTTATCACAGCAATAGAAACCCTACCTAAGACATCAGATTTTTAGTCACAGCATTGAGGAACGTAACTAAACCAAAAACTGGTCCTAAAAAGTGGAATCAATGCTGTGACTCCCTGACCATGAGGCTGGTGCAACTGATTTTGGAAATAATAGGAGGTTGCAACCGCAGGCTGGAGAAAGCTCTAGAATGCTGTGATCAGAGCTCAATGGATCTCTGGGAGGATCTCTGAGAACAGAATGGAGATATGAACAATGTGAACTGGAGAAGCATGGACAGTACCAGCTCACAAGGTCTCAGACTAACAGAACTTCATTGGGGATTTGGACTAGAAACCATTCACGTCATTCTAGCCAAGAGTCTGGCTGCATTCTGCCCACGCCCTGAGGTTGAATTTAAAAACAGTGCATCCTTTGTTTGGCAGAGGAAATGCCAGGACAACATAATGTCCAGATTGTGGTGTGGCTATTACACACCGCATTTCCCAGATATACAGTGAGAGTGAGCGGTAGATCATAAAGACGGAAAAATGTGCAGTTTGCTGAAGAACCATGTGAACCTGGACAAGGCTGCAGACAGAAGTGTGCGGTTTAGTGGGGGGGTGGACTTGAACCCAGTTCAAGTTGAAGACCAGGCAGGTAAAGATTAAACACATGAGCACCATTAAAGGGAAACTTGGAATGTTGCACGGGAATGATACAAAAGTTGCATAGAGGACAAGATCCCAACCAACAATGGTTCCTGGGTATGTTAACGCTAATTCATTTGAAAGGAGAATGTCTGACAAGATAGGGCCTTCAAGGTACCCCACGGAGAAACAGCTGGATAAGAAAGTATTTTCCTGGCTTCAGCTGAGAAATCACACAGGTTGCTGCACTGTGGTCCAAGGGTGCTGGGCGGCATCTCAAGGTGGTGGGAGAACTTTGCATTAGCCATAAGGTACTGGCTTTACAGGCATGCAAGATGCAAGGATGAAGGAGGCATGGAGATAAGATACAAAGGATCCAGAAAACTAATGAGAGCAGGTGGTGTGTATCAAGCAAGGTTGGTTAGCCTGTGTGAAGTCACCTAGTGCACTGTGCACAAAACTGTGAGACTGCTCCTTATGTTTCAGTGAAGACCCCAGAACATTACCCCTAAAGCCACTGGAGCCTAGATAATTCCACAAAGACCCCCCCCCAATGCCACACGTGGAGCCTCGGGATGTGGTTTTGAATTGCTAGGTCGGTCTTGCTGTGCTCTGCTCTCTCTTTTCTATGCTTCATTTCATACCTTTAAGGAATTAATATGTTTACTGTGTCACTGTATATTAAAAGTGCAGAACTTACTTTTTTGTTTTATATGGGCTAATGGGGTTCCTTGAATCTCAGAGAAGACTTTGAACTTGGGCTCCTGAACAGTTCTAGAACTCTTAAGACTTCGGGAACTCCTAGAGATGAACTAAATGTATTCTGCACTTTGAGATCTGCCTGAGGCTGTAGGAGCCAGGATATACTATAATGGTTTAAAGCAGTGTGCTTGGGTGTCAGGCTGACTACAACTGCTTTTTAAAATTCTCTTTTTATAGCATGTGTACTCATGCATGCCACAGTGCACATGTGGAAGTCAAAAGACAGCTTGTGAGAGTCATTTCTGTCCTTCCAGGCATGGAACTTAGGTCATCAGGCTTGACAGAAAGCATCCTTTAACCACTGAACTATCTTGACAGCCTCATGACAGTTGACCCTGATGTCAACTTAATAGACCAAGAAGCATCTAAGGTATCCGTGAGGCACTCCTTTAGGATCTTGTCTGAAAAGGTGCTTTCATGGAGGATTAGCTGAGAGAGAAAGACATTCTCTAATGTGGGCAGCGACATCAGATGCTTCTGAGGGAACTAGGAAAAGGAAGAAAGTCAGCACAGTACCAACATTCCCCTTTCTCTTCAATCTCCCAAGATGTGAGCAAGTGGCCTCCTGATGCCACAGGCAGGAGCTGGTCCTGCTACCATGGGTTTCCTGCCACAGTGGACTACATGGCCTGAACCGCCTTGCCTCCTTTATATTGCTTTTAGATATTTGGTCACAGCATTGAGAAAAGTAGTTCATACACCTATCTCATGACTTTGTGTACCTGATTTTCACTACCTGCTAAGCACAATTTTCCAAATACCTTCATCAGAATTAGTACCCAGGACCCTCTTAACTTGGATCAAGACACGTCATCGTCATCTTTCTCTGACTAGAGAATTTAAGTTTAGTGAGTGGAGGTGAGATGGACAACACTGGATGAAGGCCCCAACGGAGCTGCCCTGGTACGGGGGAACATCGCAGGTTCCCAAAGGGTCCATGACATCTGTGACTTGCCTTTCATGATATATCTAGGCTGTCCCATCACAGTAGTCCTGAGTCTATAGAGTATGAGCCTTTTAGTGAAAAAAATAATAGAGGGTAAAACATTGAGATCCTGTTGTGGTTTGAATCTTCAATGTGTGCCCAGAACTCAAGTGTGGTAGGCTTGGTGCCTGGTTGTAAATGCTAATGGGAGCACGTGAGACCTGCTTGGAAGATACAAGACACTGGAACAGGGCCTTCAAGGGGACCCAGAGACTGTCCCTTCTCTCTTCACTGCCCAGCCAGTATGAAGCTAGGCGTTTTACCTCACGGTGCACTCCCTGACATGATATTCTGCCTCAACTGTCCCAAAGTGAAGAGACCCAGAGACCATGATCTCTGAAACCTTGAGCCAAAACAGGCATTTCTCCTTTTAAGTTCTAGATCTCAGGTATTTTGTCACAGCACTGGAAATCTGACAAATGCAGATCTTCACCTAGAGGATGAAGCAGACTGGGAAATAAGGGGATGAAGAATCCCTACCAACCTCACATAACTAGGCAGTCAGTCACTACCTACACCGTGACCCCATGTCCACCTCCCACCGCGCCATGCTACATGCCGCCGGACACACCTTCATGCTCAGCGCTCCCTCTTCCACTGAGTGCCATCCACATTTATCTCCTCTTCATACCACAAGCTACAAACTATATCATTCCTCTTTACCCTCAGCCCTTAAAGCAGTGCTTGACACACGGATCTTTGTGAAAGATGAAACATGATATGAATGAATAAATCTACAGTCTAAAAGAGTGTTGGAGTAGACATGACTTAATATGGTTGTTGCAAGTTGAAAGAAAATTAGTTTGTTCTAATGAAATTTGAATCTATTACAGATTTTTAAAGGTAAATGTGGGAAAGTGAGGGTTTTTTAAATCAAGAGACAACTGAAGAAAATCAACAGTAGCAAAAAAAATGGAAAAGAACAAGACAAGAGGAAAGGTACAGACAGAGATAAGGAAGGACTTCCCCTCCTTGCACACAGCATGAGCATGTATATGCACGAGTACACACGTGCCAACACAGGACTAATTTCACACATGAAGAATAGGTAAGAGCTAGAGATACAGTTCTAAACTGGAAACTGTTTTAGTCAGGTTAAAATATACTTTATTTAAATGTTTTGTGATGGGTTGATTTGACTCTGAGCAAATTTCTGATACAGGACACACAGACTCCATCATTTGGGAGATCTTAAATAAAAGCACAATAAGAGCCAAACAGGTGTTAAACAAAACTAACCAAAATAAGGACATGGCAGCAAGTGTCTCCATGTGAGCATGAAGGCCTCTGGAAGGAAAACAAGTCACTAAGTAATAAAGTAAATGGGACACATGACATGAAAGGGTAGGTAGGTGTTGTGGACACTAGTCTTACAAATTTCTATCCTTGAAGCATTTTCCAAAGAAAAACCTTTTTATAAAAAATACGCATTCACCAATGTGCTGGTATGAATAAGAGAGGCCCCCATAGGCTCATATATTTGAATGCTTAGTCATGAGGGAGTGGCACTACTTAGAAGGATTAGGAAGTGTGGCAGTTTGGAGTAGGTGTGACCTTCATGGAGAAAGTGTGTCACTGGGGTTGGGCTTTGAGGTTTTAAAAGCCCAAGCCAGACCCAATGTCTCTCTCTTCCTGCTGCCTGCAAATCTGGATATAGAACTCTCAGCTACTTCTCCAGCAACATGTCTGCCTGCAAACTGCCATGCTTCCCACCATGATGACTGTAGTAGAATATTTTAAGGTGTGTTACTTTCGTTTATGTTGCATATGTTTAACTCTATGAAGCTGTATCAATGTGCCTGTCTAAAACACCTGATGATCTAATAACTGAACAGTCAATAGCAAGGCAGGAGAAGGGATAGGTAGGGCTGCCAGGCAGAGAGTGTAAAGAGAGGGAGAAATCTGGGAGAAGGGAGAGAAAAAGGAGAGAAGAGATCTAGAAGGAACCAGTCACCCAGCTACACAGTGAGCCACAGAATAAAAGTAAGATTTATAGATGATAGAGAGAGACATCATGGGGATAGAGAGAAACCTGGTGCTAGAGAAGTTGCCAGGAATCCCTAAGGATGACCCCAGCCTGGGCTACTAGCGATAGTGGAGAGGATGCCTGAACTGAACTGGCTTGCCCCAAAGATCAGACCAGTGAATACCCTAACTGTCATCACAGAACTTTTCTCCAAAGACTGATGGAAGCAGATGCAGAGATCCACAATCAATCACTAGACAGAGCTCCAGAAGTCCAATCAAAGAGAGAGAAGAGGGATTCTATGAGCAAGTGCATAAGGATCATGATGGAGAGAAATGCAGGGATGACCAAACCAAACTAGAGGAAACTCAGTGAAAATCGGTTCAATGGCTGTGGAGCCTGCATAGGACTGCACTAGGCCCTCTGCATACCGAGACAATTGTGAAGCTTGATCTGCTTGTGGGGAGGCCTGGCAATAGGATCAGAATTCATCTGGTGCATGAGCAGCCTTTGTGGAGCCCACTACCTATGATGGGACACCTCCTGCAGCCTTGAGGCAGGCAGAAGGGCTTGGACTTGCCTCTATTGAATGTGCCTCCCCATGGGAGGCCTTGCCTTCTTGTGGGTAGGTTGGGAGGAAGAGGCTGGGGGTGGGGGGGGGCAGGAGGAAGGAAGAGGGGGATCTTTGATTGGTGTGTAAAATGAATGAAAAAATTCTTAATGAAAAAAAAGAAACACTTTAAAAAATAAAATAAAATAAAAAGAAGTTAGAGAATGGGAAAAGCCCAGAGACAAAAGGTAGATGGAATAAGTTAAGGAAAGCTGTCAAGAAACTAAGCCAAGCTAAGGTTGGGCATTCATAAGTAATAATAAGCCTCTGTGTGTGATTTATTTGGGAACTGGGTGGCGGGCCCTCCAAAAAAAAAAAAAAAGGAGTAAAAAAAAAAAAAAACAACTAATGGCACCCAACATGGGGCTCGAATATCCATCTAGAGCTAAGAAAGCTGAACAACAGATGATAATGGACTAAACCTCTGAAACTGTAAGCAAACCCCAATTAAATGCTTTCATTGATAAGTGTTGCAATGGTCGTGGTCTCGTCACAGCAAGAGAACACTGGCTAAGACAACCAAGATTCCTGGTCCTTATCATCCCTCAAGACCCATGTAACAGGAAATTCTGGCCCCATCTGTGCTGGCAGACATCAAAATCCAACAAATTCTCAAAGCTTTCCTTATAACTAGAGAAACCAGAGAGTCCTTACCTCCTCCCTTGAAAGCTAATGTTCCAGGAAACTGAACCAGATAAACCCTGACTCAGAGCCCACCAGCCTAAGACACTAGTGCTCAAAGGGAACCAAGGCCAGCAGAGACCACATGGCAGTGCAAGGCTTCAAGTGACTCCCCTTTGGGATGCCTAAGAATAGAGCCAGGAAAGAACCCCACGAGAAGCAAATCAACTGGAAAGGGAAATGGCTCTTGGAATTTAGTAGACACTTTACACAAAGAAGTCTATGAAAAACGAGGTACGCTCACCAAGAAGTGGTGAACAGAAAGATTAGCTAGCATGGGCTGAAACACATTAGAGTCTTTTAGAGGAACTCGGTGTTTGTGTGTGTACATTTGGCTACTGCTGCTCTGTAACTGCTGCATAGGTGTATGTAGAGGTACAAGCACACACTCAGTGTGTCTGGAGAAAAGTATGTCAAAATGTTGACATTGGGAGCCAACATGACTTCCACCTTTACATTTCTATTTCTATGTATTTGAGAAAG